>NC_072731.1:49261763-49873614 GCF_026930045.1 Uloborus diversus
ATCCACTTCGTCTTTTAGAATTTAAGTGGTATGTGTACTTGATTGAAATGTTATAAGTTCTGAATGATGGAGATCTTTCCACAAAATTTTGAAGCGCTTAAATAATTGAATATCTGATCTAGAACTAAGAAAGGCAAGAACTTCTTTAAGGACACACTCTGCAGTACGATTTGAAGTGCATGATGATGGCAATCCAAATGTAATATATCACCGTTCAGTTTTCGCTCTAAAAAATTGCATGCACAATTTATACGGCAAGTCGTTGTATCAACCACTACAGCTAGAACAGTTAGCAATAAAGAACTATCATCTAAGATATCATATACGACTGAAGTAATATCTAAGGAATTCCGAGTAGCTGTTCAATATTAGGACCTGAAGCTATCACGGTAATCCTGTCGGCGTTCTTTTTCCAGTTACATCTGGATGTAGCTTTGTATCCCAATGAATAACTACAAAATCTAAGTTTAAATTCATGAAATTTAATTTTACCTCTCGAAGATTTTCTTTTGTTCTCTTAAGGAATGTTTGATTGATCACTAGGTCAATTGGATTTAAATTTACTGCATCTACATAGGCTGTAAATAAATGAACAGCATCTTCATCCCTAATATGGTATTTGTCTAACAGTGATGAAAGGCGAGCAGATATCAATAGTTGTCAAGCTTTTTTGCATTGTGGTAGACCAGCTGTAGAAAACAAAAGTTTAACAGGTTAGGATAGATACCCATTTCGGTTTCTAAATCATGTGAATCGCAAGAATTTGATGATAATAAAGGACCATGTACTGAAATAGAAAAAAATTAATTTAAAATATAGATTTCTACATTGCTCCGATCTGAATATTTTTTTTTTAATTTATATTTTAGCTATGGAAAATACAGTATATTTTTATGTTAGCAGTAATCGAGGATTTTTCGAAATTTGTATTTTAAAATTTAAAAATTGCATAAACATTTAGGTATGTTTATAACTAAAGAAAATTGAATTAAAATATAATTGAAATTACTTATATTTATAGCATTGAAACTTTGCGACTCTACCCTTGACACATCTATTACATACACAGGGAATTTTGCAAATCAACACCCCCAAAGCCTGGAGGAGGCAATTTGTTGTTGTCACAGACCGTTCATTAATAGCCTAGGTCATTCATTAATGGACTATAGAATCCCTTGTGTCCATCCTGATGGAAAGAAACGTTCCCCTGCCGCTTGGTTGGAACAAGCACAGAAAAGTGGTACGCTTGACCCAAAGCCATTGGTTTACATTTTATTCTCTGTAACGTTCAATTTTACAGAATGAAAGTGAGATAATGGTCGAACAGGAAAGTAGCAGCACCTATTGTGGTTCAAAATTACTTTAAATATAAAACGTTAGAATATTTTTACATAAAAATGAGAAAATCCGCAATTTTTTCTTCGAAACTCAAAAAAGAAGGCCCTAGGGGCACGTGTTAATATTCATGGATTGACTTTAAATTTTGCAAGGATTATTTATTTGTACAATGGAGCAAACTGAGGGGGGCGTCGCGTAAAATATCTGCAACTTCAAAAATAAGGACCACCCTAATATATATATATATATATATATATATATATATATATATATATATATATATATATATATATATATATATATATATATATATATATATATATATATATATGTGTGTGTGTGTGTGTGTGTGTGTGTAATAAATAATGTAAATCATCCATAATTATAAATTTTTGAAGCTATACAGACTTTAAACAACGTATTGTTTATGGGGACAAACGGTTGACCTTGAATTATGCTGAAAATGTGTAAGCGCTGCAAGCTCTTCGGCCTCTATCTCAAAATCGGTTAATGGTACAAAAAAATGTTTTATACAAAAATTGTAGAAAATTTTATGCTCTGCAATATTTAAAACATACGTTTACAACATTAAACCTATAAAAACGAGATATTTGCACAAAACTGATTTTTGCGACCTTTGACCTTGAATATCTGGAGACGCGGACACGAAATTTTACGAGACTTTTGAGACAACATTTAGAATGTTAAAATAAAAGTATATACGAATTTACAACTTCTTACCTCGCATTCCGAGAAGAAACCCCCTAATATTACTGGTCTATTAAGAAATCGTTTTAAAATGAGGTTAATCTTAGATACAATTGTAAAACCTGTCGTCATCTTTACAAAACACTCTCATTTTGATGTTCACCGGAGAATTAAGGCAATGGTAAACAATTTCATCAAATCTTTCTTTCATCGTGGAATGATTCTTGATTGTAAAAAAACCTTAAACTGACGTGTTAATGATGAAGAGCGAGAAAAAGAAAAGTTAACAATTTTTGCTGATGGTCTATCGATATTCTTAATATTTGGTTTATAATAAGTTCACGCTTAAAAATCTTATATATTATTTCTCAAATGTGCGTATCTGTGGCAACGCCCATAACTCCCTCTATTCTTGATCAAACTACATAAGTAAGGCATAATTTAAAACATTTTTCCACCGCCTTATGCGAAAATAAAGAGACAGTATACATTTTGGTTGTTTTGTCAAATAAATAAGATTTCTTCAGTCTTTTATTACGTATTGTTGCATGGTATCCCAAGGTGCATACACAATCAGTTGCGCGTCGTGCTAATAATGCGAAGGTCGTGAGATCGAATCCTAATGGGTCGAAAAAATATCGTTTTAATGATCTATTATTTCCCTCAGCAGAACTCTAATCTGAATTTCCATTAGTAGGTAACCAATGCAGGATTCTGAGCTACAGTTCTATTTTTAAAATCATTAAGAAAGACAACTGCAGTTTAAAGTTTTAAAAATATTTGAACATAGTGTAACGGCACCAGTAACAGACAAGGTCGCAGTAACAGACAGTCGTAAGTTTGGATTCAAATATTAAGCATTTTAGGAAACTGATGTTGCTGCGACCAATGAATACGGTGCAACCATCTAGTGTTATCAGAGTGAATTTTATGAGCCAGTGGGTATTTACAAGGCAGTGGTGGAAGGTTATGAACAGCCACCACGAGGTCTGCCGGTGTTTCATGTTCATTTGAATTTAATAAGGTTTTAGATCTAAAAATAAAGAGCTTTTGCACATTTTGAAGAGAAGGGGGGAATTCTGTCCTTCACTCATCCTTTTCTTCATCAGAATTGTCGGTGTCTGTTACTGAGGGTTGGGCATTTTTTTGAAATTGAACAAATAAAAATAGAATTAACTAACTCAGAGGATTCAGAAGCAGCCAAACATTAGATGAGATGTAGTTGCATGAGAGACTAAATGTCTAAATACATTAAAAGGCTTTAGAAATGTGAGTTAACCTGTGAGCGATGTCTTAGGCATGGCTGTTACTGGTGCCTTTACCCTAGTAGAACTTTAATTTCGATTTGTTTTGTTGTCTTTTTATGCATTGCTTCAGTGTACTCAAACCTGTTTTTGTGCGGTAGATTATGATCGCATTTTTTTTTAAACTTCGATAGTAGCTATAAACATACATGAAATACACCGCCAGCTCAGTCATTTCCAGCCGAGGACTGCAGTTTCGTGCATATTAGCGCTCATCAGCCCGGCATAGAAAAGTGACTGAGCTAGAGATGGAAAACCTCTTAAGGAAGCCAAGAGTGCCAAAACAAACTGGTAGCTAATATAAAATTAGCACAGAGGAGACGAGTGACCGAAGCAATGGTTTGGTTCAACTCGAAGATTGAAGGCAAGTCATGATATGTACAATAAATTACCGCCCAAGTTTTTCGAGTTGAACCGAACCATTGCTTCGGTCACTCGTCTGGTCTGTGCTAATTTTATATTGGCTACCAGTTTGTTTGGCACTCTTGGCTTCCTTAAGAGGTTTTCCATCTCCAGCTCAGTCACTTTCTTATGCCGGGTTGATGAGTGCTAATATGCACGAAACTGCAGTCCTCGGCTGGAAATGACTGAGCTGGCGGTGTGTTTCGTGTATATCTGCTTTAGCCCTGCTAATTGGGCGGTAATTTATTGAATATAGCTATAAACATAGTTTTCGCAACAGAAATGCTGTTGCACAGAAAAAAATCGCACAAAAAATAACGCAAAAAAATGGTAAGAGTGTCCTGCTAATATAGCGAAGAGATTGATACTCTCATGGGTCAGAAAATTTGCACCTAATGAATGTGTAAACCTAGCGTGGTAGCATTGTGAAGGCAACGCATCATCCTAGTCATAGCCTTACGACGCTGCCAGGTTAGGTTTGCCCCAACTATAGCTATCGATTTTGTGCGTTTAACGGTGCAGCAATTCGCAACTCCAGAGTTCGAATACACTACCTTGCGGTGATTAACAATATTATCGAAAAAGGTAAAACATTCCATGCCACGTGGTTTCTTTGGGGTAAATTGCAGACTTTAGACAACGTGATTTCAGAAGAAAAGAAAATAAAGCTTCCTACAAACACGATAAAAAAAATTACTGTCATTCACTGAGCTTCAAAGCAAGTTTTAAGTTACGGATTTTGTTTGTTTTACTTTTTCATCCGCCATTAGACAGTGGCTGCAGCGCCCTCTATAGCTTATTGGAGTTGCGAATGCTGATATGTACTGAACTACGAAATTATTTGAAATCCAAATATTAAACTTTTTTTCTAAGAAATTTATTTATCTACGAAATAATGTGTTATAAGGTGAAACCGACGCATAACTATAAGAGTCCATGTAGTTAACTGAGCTCGATTCATGAGCAATCTGTAAAATTTATAACAACGCTTCAGTCTAGGGTCCTTTCAGACGGTTGCCATGGAAAATAACATATCCGAAGCAAAGACATAAATTGCACTTAATCTTATTTTTTTCCCTCTTGGAACAGATTTTATTGAATTTACTGTACTTAAGGAGAGAAAGAGTTTTGGTTTACTTTATGACTCAGCTTTTGCACATCTTCTTTTTATCATTTTAGTTCTATATTACATTTTAGGAAACTGCAAAGATTATAGAGTTTTACGAAATTTTACATAGCTCACATTGTTTCCCTTACATTTTTATTTTTAAACATTTACTTAGTATACAATGAAGTCGCGTCTTACCGGTTTTTAAGCATTTAAATTATACTATTGCAAAGTGCATTGTCGTAAATAATGTGGAAAGGGATCAAATTTGAGCAATAATATTATAATTAGTAATTCTAATAAGAAAAGAAACTCGTCCAAAGCTGAAAGAGCCTACTTTTTCGTGTAGCAACACCAAATTTGTACAACACTTGGGGACTCTGATCCCTGTTCGCTAACGCTCACCAACCTCTGAAGGTTGCTTCGCTATCTTATTTGATTCACAAAGATTTAAATCTTCAATTAAATAGAGACAGATTAAAAACGCATAATGGGAAAAAAAGCACTCCTGCCGCGAGTTTCAAAATAATTTGTACCAACTTGCACAGCGCGATAAGGGCTAAGAGGCTCCTGAGCGTTGCAAAACTGCAGTTGTGTACGTTTGAAAAGTCGCATTCATATTCGTGGTCTCTAGTAATATATTCTGCTCTTTAGCTCTGATCTTGAATTCAGTTGAGCCAAAGACTTTCCGTTAAAATCGAAACCCTTAAAATTTGTGAATAAGAAATAGAAACAAACGAATCGAAAAGACGTAACTATGGCAAGGTCAAATAAAACGTCAATAATTTTAATGGAAATGAGATCTTTCGAACTTGATTAAAACTGCTTGTAACTTTTTTTTTTCTTTGGAGATAGAAGCTAAGTTTTTCGACCATAGGTCGAATTAGATCTGGAGTAAAAAAAGGCGCTGTTTCCAGTGGTTTCAAAAACAAAACAGTGAAACAGTTCTTTCACTTTTTTCTGATAGATTTAATGAAGAAAGTAGTACCTAAATTTTTGCTAAGTCTAAAAATGTTTGAGCTAAAAACGCAAATAACTCCCGCCGTATTTCAGTTAGAGCATTGAAACAAATTGCGTAGAACACGGAAAATTCTACCCTTTCCAACAATGTATAATATCAATATATGCAAGTAATTTTTCACCCCTTTAATAGGCAATAATAGCCAACTTACGCGATTTTTGAGCTTAAAAAATTAATTACAAAAAAACTAATTCGAATTTTAAAAAATAAAACCCCAGGTGCACACTCCCGGAGCTCGAAGTAATTTTGCACAATTTTCAAGGTTGTAGGTGCTATGGGGTCTCCTGGACGCACATCCGCCACAGACTTCCTTCCAGAATTTCTTTGAAATCTTACTTTTATTTACCATAAAGAGAAAACAGTTAAATTCTGTATAAAGAGAAAACAGTTAAATTCTGTTTCATGTGCTTTCTTAAAATATCTCCTCAAAAATATTTCAGCTATATATAGAATTTAATTACTTTTACGGTTGTTAAATCTTCTTTCGCGAATAACCGAGAGTACTATCTCGCATTCTTTAAGCAGAAATTACTTTGTTCCTTCGTTGCATTTTGTTTTTAAACAACTGTGTAATTTTTTACCTTAATATTCCCATGCATTAACCGTGTTAACTCACAATTCGTGTCAGACGTTACTTTTTTCTTTTTTTTTCAGTAAAAAATATTTAAACGTACAGCAGTTTTATAAAATTGCACTTTAATTGAAATAATCTATTTCTCATTTAAATGAAAGTACCATAAAAGTTTCGCGTAAAATATTAATTTGACAAATAATCTAACTCTTCTTTCATTTAAAAATACTTAGATCAGTTATTGCCATTGTAAAATATTTAAATTATTCAGCCAACATGTCTTTTTTTAAACATCGCATGAGATATTTTTTGAATAAAAAGCCTAATTCGCAGCAGTGGTTTAACTTTTAAAACAAACATCGCTCGAAAAATTCTAAAACTAATAAGGATGGGAAAATATTTCAACTAATTGGAAATAAAATAATAAATAATGGAAAAAAACTTTCATAAACGCAAATAAACATAGCGATGAGCAGGGGTGCCCACAGGGGGGGGGGGATTATGGCACAAGTTGAGCCTTCAAAATCTCAGGAGGGGGGTTATTTTTTTAAATTATTTATTTAAATTTAGTTTTTGATTTATTTTCAATTTAAATTATTTGTTTTACTTCATTTCATTTTATTTTATTCTGTTTATTTTTTATTTCATTTATTTATTTAGTGTCTGCTGTGTGTGCGTATGTATGTCATTGGCGTAGCACAGAACTTAAAATAATAATAAAAATACATAAATTAATTTAAAATATTTTTTAAAAATAAATATAATAAAAAAATATGAAAAAAAATTAACAAAAAAGAGACTTAAAAATTAAAAAATAAAAAATGGGGAGGGGTTGAGAAAATTTGGGGGAGGGGGATTTGTGCCAATGAACTTAGGGGGGGGCGAATGGGCACCCCTGACGATGAGTAAAAGTATTTTACTAAAACATGAAGCCCAACAATATGTAGAAAGTGTTAGATGCAGTGATTTATTTTAAAATATTTATTTTAAGTCAAAATAAAATGAAAAAATTAATGAAAATTTGTATAGAGAGTAGTTGCACGTATCAAAAAATTAAAATTGATCAAAACAAGTCACTGAAAGCAGATCGCGTAGGCAAATGTGGCAGAAAACGCTTCGCTAGTCCTTGTACCGGCCACAGAATCAGGAATACCGTAAAACCATACAACTTGAGACCAGTGTTGCAACTTTAGACCATTGAAGGAATCTGTCAATATGTGACACGTAGTGGTCGCTGAAGCAAAGCTCAAGTCTTTAAAAAATCAAAGTTCTTGTTATTTACCCCAAGCTCCAGTGTTATCATTCGCCTAAACTGATGGAAAAGGTGATCCAGGAAATCAGGAGCAACCAAATTTCAACAAGGAAGGCAAAAAAAGGGTAAATTTTGGTGTTGACCCCATTTCCCCGATGTCATATATTTGGTACAAAAACAATACAAATTATTGCGACAACGAAGAAACCTACCCAACTGGGACAAAATTTGTATCAAGCCCTTGTAAAAAATAAATAAAAAAAAATGCCCTTGTGAATAAAATAGTAAAATAAAATCCTGGAGTAGGTACCAATAGTTGCTTTCCATATTGTCTAACGTTCATATTTATATATCTGAATAAAATATTGTATTTTTCACAATGGGGTTGTTTCCTTTAGTCAAAAGTACTACTTTTAGTCACTGATATTGATAGAATAAACAAAAAAATAACATGGACCCGGAAAATACTTTAATTTGCCCAACAGTTAATTTTTAATTATTTTTTTGAAATGTCCGATTTTTCAAACAAGGCGTATTCTTGATGACGTCACAAATGATGTACTTTCGGCGCAACTGTCTGCCGCGATTACACGTTATCATCATCAAGAAGCGAATTAAATAATTGCGCTCTACCCTTGCTATCAACCATATCGTTACCAGTGCACTTTAGTAAAGAAGCAAATTAAATGTCACGTTCTGAGAATGGCAACAGTGAATGGCATTTCATCATTTGTGATGTCATCGGCAGAAACGTAAACAATGAAGGCGCACCGATTAAAGTAATTTTTTAAAAATATTAAACTTAGTCAAATTATTTAAAAATGATCAGATCCCATGTTTTTAAGCATGCTCTTTCAGAAAAAAATACTTTTAAAACTTTGGAAACGACCCCATTGATTTTATTAAAGAGAACCTGAAATTGACTCAAAAAGTATAAACAAATTTATAAATCGGAAAAAGTAGGTTTCTTTTTTTTTTTTTTAATTTTTGCAGTGTACAGGATTGAAATTTTAGACCGAAGTGGTTTAGCGGTGCATATCAAGGAAAATATGAAATGGTTTAAAGTTGTCATCACCATGTGCAAACTTGATACCACTATACAAAAAATTCCCCCTCCCTTTGTATGTAGTTGGTAGTGCATGGTTAAATTCTCAACCTTTTTTGGCAAAGAATAATGAAAATATGAAAGAAAAATATACATAAAGTGGTCTAAAGTTGTGCGGTTTTACGGTATGTGCTTCTCTGGATAGTTAACACTACCTTCAAAACAGTCTTAATTGAATAGCTCCCCCCAGGTAGCAAGCGACCCCGCCTGGTGGATCCCAGGCAAAAGAAACTTTTGTCACTCAAAATGCTAAAAGTGGAGTTGTCGCAGAAGCATACCTGTGAAACATTAAACTAATCATAATACTAAAATGATTTTTTATTAGCACTACTTACAAATAGTTCTTACATGATTCCAGTCCTCAACAGTCATTTTATTGGGAGTTTTTCTCATGTAGGAGCTTTTTCTTAGCCACGGTGCGGCGTGATTTTTTGACGGGCAGGTGACACATTAGTTTCTTTTCAATCAATCGCCCCCGAACAGTCCTGGTGGAAATTTCTGTGCCCTCTTCATTCATTATCATCGTAGTGAGATGGGTCTCACTTCTTTTGCGATTTTTGAGGGACATATCACAGATTTTGTGGCCAGTACGAGCATTGGTGATGTATTTTCTGCCACATTTTTCCAAGCAATCCAATTCCAGTGACATGTTTTGGTCGATTTTATTTTGGTCCAGCTATTGACCTAAAAACACCTGTTATACTTTCAATAACTCTCTGGGTATGTGTGGAGGAGAGTAGCAATGCTTTTATTTCCATACACTTTCTAGGGGTTATGTTTGAAGCTGTTACCATTCTTAAAATATATGTTTTGATAATCTGTTATATTGAATTATCCCGCATTATTTGGCATGACGCAAAAATTTGGGGATCACTAGATTTTTAGTAACACTTGCCTGGTCCCTTCCGGAATGCTGGAAAAATCAAGGTTGGGAAAAAAATAATACTAAAAAAAATATATGTTCAGCTGAAAAATGAATATAAGTTCTATACATATCGTATTAGTATAATTAAACAGTTTAATTTTGTAAAAATATTTACTAACTATGTCATTTGTTATTTTAACAAGAAAAATATTGTTTAATAACGAATAATTTTATAGAAATTAAATTAAAACTAAGTAAGCAAACATTTAAGCTGTAAGTTATCGCTCCTAAACTAGTGCTAAAGAATTTAATATAGCTATTCAATAAATAAAAATTAAACTTGCCTCTCTAAAAGGAACCTAAAATAATTTATTTTAAAAAAATGATGAAAAAATCGCAGCAAATTGCTTTTGAATTGATTATTTTATTGGCATATAATTAAATCTGTCAATAATGACCTACCATAAATACCGAGCTCATATTATATGCAATGCACTTTTTTTTTTGTTTGTTTGTTTTAGTTTTTGAAAGAAGGTTACTTTCGGGATTTATTTATTTCTTTTCCTTACTGTGGTTTGATTTCTAATTGGAACTGTATGAGGAAATTTACTTTTGTTTTGTTGCAAAATAATCCTCTAATTATCCGGCATGCCGGAAAATTCGAATTTCCCGGCATGCTTGTAAACCTCGCCTTTTTCCGGCATGCACGATAATGCTGGGTAATACGGTAATATAAATCTAACATTAAACTGCAACCAGAAACTGCAGTAGAAAACTATTATTAATAAGTATTACTTGTGTATTGACTATAGCAGATATCAAAACTTTCATAGAAATATTTCTAGAAATTTTAATACAACCTCACAACAACAGCTGTTTTTACACATTCGAGACTAAAACAGGAATAACCTCACATACTTCTAAAATGGCGCAGACTGGTAGGGTTGCCACTTCTAAAAAACAGTAATTATGATACCAGCAGTAGTGTAGAAAAAAATTGTGAATCGTGGTTTATTTCCTCAAAAAATGAGTCTAAACTTGAATATTTGAGAATTAGTAGTGTCCCTAATAATTTGGCCACCCACTGTACACAATAAATCTTCTGTTTTAACGAAAACTTTTGAACAACATTAAGGTAGCTAATTTTTTAACGCTGCTACATCAGAATAAGTGTAAAATATAAGCAATAAATTTTCAATCGAAAAAAATGTAGCTTCTTCATAAGTCTAATGAGGCATTTTTTGTTAAACTACTACAAGGTGAAGTCTACTTTTACAGCATACCGTAAAGAAGCTTACACCAATTATTTTACCTTTCATAATAGTAGAGCACACATACTCAAGTAAAGAGCTAGTACTCTTAAAATCAATTAAAGCAAATTATATTTTATTTGTCACTTCTAAAGTCCTGCAATAATTATTGAGACAACTTTTAAGAAACCTAGATAAGGCTGCCTAGTAATATCCAAAAACCAATTCCACTTCATCATATCTCTTTTTTTTTACAATCACGATATGAAAACCTCTCTTTTAAAGCGTTATATTAGTTCTAATCTCAAAATCTGTATGAATGTATAACAGCTAAACATTAAAATATAACATTAAAATCTGGGACATTAAATATTAGTTAAATACAAACATAAACATAAAATATAATTTGAAATATTTCCTTATCTATTCGAGCGGTTAAAAATAATGGAAATCATTAAACAGGATGGTTGCTAAAGTTTTCATATTTATAAAGTTATTTTATTTTTAGTTTAGATGGTAAACATTTCAACAGATCAACATTTTTGACGAAAATAACGCGTTTATTGACACATAAACTGCGAAACATTTTCTAAATTAATATCTACAAACGAGATCGCTCATTGAAACTTTTTTTCCTCATTGGGGTTCCAAATAGCGACAAAGTCACGAGCTTCGGGTTTTTTTTTTTTTTTTTCAATTATAACGTCAACAAATTTTATAACAGTAAATAACAATAATCTTATTGTGAACCAATTTATAGATAATTTTGTTTTCAGCGAAACGAGCTTTGAAGCGCTCAATATCAGAACAAAACTAGTTTCATAATGAGTCTGTACAAGTAAAGAAACCAGTTAACCAGGGCTCACTCGTGACTTATAAGAAGCTTTGTAATAAATGACCGGTTAGCCGATCGTAAGTGAAAACATTTTACAGACATTAACCGCTCTGACGACTGACGTCATCAAACGGGATGAAATCAACCGCCCATGTTAAGGGATTGTTCGGTTCGAACACAACGAGTTGTTCAAATAATGATGAGTAAATTACCATAATGTCGACGCATCCGACTTAGAACTATTTTTCCAGAACGCCGTAGTAATAATACTTGTTGCGCGTGTTTATATTTTTGAAATTAAACAAATAAAAACTTTTTCGGGGCTTAGCTGAAAGTTTGCGGTAAAGTTGCTACAAATATATATATTTTTTAATTTCGACCACGAACAAAACAATGGTGAAACCCATTATAATGACCGTAAAAAACGAAAAGAATATGCATTATGCGAAGAATCTTATTATAAAAATTTTAACCATTAAAAGTAACTATGAATTACGTAGCCTTCGCAATACTGGCAGGTTAGGTTTGCCCCAACAATTGTAAAACTTAAGAGCTCAAACAAACAATGGGACCCTCATTATTTTTCAACAAATAATCAAGACTCCAAAAGTATTTTTCGAGAATTTAAATCATCTTTGGTAAGAATTTCATCTATTTATTAACACATAGCTTGGCCATTAGTGTTCATAGAACGGCTGTTATGCATGCTGGTAATCTGTGGTTTATTTGGGGGGGGGGCAAAAAATGACATGTATATGGGTCATTCCATGTGAAGTGAGCGAAATTCACAAAAAAGTGATGGCCACATGGTAACAGATTTTTATGAAATTTGGTACAGGTTCCTTTTATGCCTTTATAAAAATATCTAAAATATTTTTGCTTAATATTTTTTATTTTAATAGTTATATGCGATTGAAAATTGATCAAATTGAACAGCCTTCTCATAAATGCTAAATGTTGTATCTTTGAAGGCTTGTATTTTATTAACTATTTAATCAAAACATAAAAGTTATTTGTTGTAATCTATGGAGTAGAGGAATTTATCTGATATGAGTAAAATTTTCAAAATTATTATAGTTAACTTTTAACCAAATTTTAAAAACTGAAAATATTTTACTTTTCTCATAATTAAGCATTTCATTTATTAATCTCATTCTTTATGGGATGTATTAGCTTTGCTGAAATCAACACTCAATAACATGCTAAGTATCATGAAAAAGTTTACCTTACTTTTGAAGTATTTTGACTCTTTTGTCTTCAAAATCAGTTTTGAACATAGTGACATTTTGTAAAATGATGATTTTTCCCTTCACATAGACACAAAAATTTGAATGAGTGGAAATTCAGACAACTTTAAAATTTTGCAAGAATATAGAGCAATGTTTCTATTATTTGCTTGAAGAAACTCGGAATTGCTTTTCGATTTCTAAGCTTAAAATAAAATTCAGAACAATAGCATTTTTTTTTTGTTTTGTTTTATGTGAAATTATACAAGAATTCTAAGAGCTAGATAAACTACTAAATGATGCAAAAGTAAATATATCTAACATTCATTTCAATTTTTAAAAATTTACTGCTATAATGTGAGTTTTATTAAAAAAAATTTGCGGATAAAATTTATATCTCAAGTAATAATAACAATAATAACTTCAACAAATGCATCAAAAGAAATGTTGTTGTTTTTTTCTTTTTTTGCTCTTCACAAAAAATAAAAATCTTTCAATCTGGCTTAAAAATTGTGACTCATTTTTTTTGTAGGAAAATATAGTTGAAGACATTAGTAGTACTTCCATTAATATATTTCAAGTAGTTTCAGACAAATAGCATCTTTAATAGGTCATGTGTACTACGGAGACGGTCCATGTGGATTCAGTAACTTAATAAGAAAATCGCTCATCTGAAAAGATATCGATGCATAAAATCAATGCGTAGAAAAACATTACCTAGTCAAAAATAACAGCTATATATATGTAATAAACAAATGAAATTATTGATGTTGGATTGAAGCCTGATCTCTGAACTCTTTCTGTTCAAACATATGCTCCTTTCAGTGATGATTGAGATAAATCTGAGACAAGGAATTTAGGTGTTCAATTGATCATTGAGATGAAACGATAATAATTTCATTTCTCCAAAACAGCTATGAGTACTTTAATAAATTGTAATGGAGACTAACTTTCAAGATTGATAATTTACTCATAAGACAGAAAAAAAACGAAAAAAAAAAAGAAAACCTTTTTTTTTATTGTAGCAGGCAGAAGTTGAAAATATCTTGCAGTTATAAGTGTATTATTGTATGTCGTATACATACATGTTCTGACTAATGATAGTTTGATAGTTTTATAAATATGCCATAATATGCAGTTTTGCGATTGATAGTAGAAAGAAAAGTGATCTGCTTTCCATTGAAAATTAGATTAATTGTATGGCAATTGTTGTTCATTGGGCAATTTTTATTCTGGATGAAAAAGCTACGACTAAAATAGACGAGTTTCGCTACCAAAGGAATCCTTTTGTTTCAAAGAACGTCGCAGCAGGACAGTTGAAAAAAAAATGGGTGTATTTCGTCAAATATACTTATCCATGGATAAAACAAGTTTCCTCAAACTCAAAGTGCAATCTCAAATGCTATTGAGAATTAGACGAGAAGGTCCTCTTTCTTAATCTTTAAACTCAGTTTGTTCTTTTAGTCATGTTGACATGATAAATTTTCTAGAAACTTTTAAGAGTTATTTTTTCCTATACTACGGGTGGAGAGAAAAATTCAACTTCCAGTGGCACAATTAAATTTAATTATTTATACTGAACTATTATATACTTCACAATAATTAAGGAAACATTTCAGAAAGTACTTCATAAACATACTTTTGAAAAAATGAAAAAGGAAATAAATGGTTAAATTTTGATCAACTTACAATAAATAGCCGCAATTAATGAAATTTTGCCTTAGTTCAAGTTACTCTAGTAACAAAAATAAGCTGATTCCAATTATTAAAATTCAGTATTATCTAAAAGACACTTCACTATTCTACGTAAAAAATATTGAGTCACTTAAGGGCATTCCCTCATGTTCAAACAGACAGCTAAAAGAGAGGAAAACATTAAAATTTCGGAAATTTTTGATTTTTTTAAGTACGATTTCATCATTAAGAAATTCAAAAACAATTACTAAATTAGAGCAGATAGTTAGTTATAGATAGTTTTTCATTCCGAATCCTTTTTGTTGTTATTTTTTCATTAAAAGAACTAGAAGAAAGATTTGAAATCTGAAGAAAGTTGGCAAGTTTTCAATCTTTGTTAATGTCTCAGATTCAAAAAAAAGCTCCAAATAAATTTTACTTTCTACTTTCCTAATAGAGATTTGTTTATAGAATGTGGAAATATTTATTTTTTAATTGTACGTTTATAACTTACGGAGTTATTGATTTCCAAACTGGCTGCCATGAACTCTGAAAGTTTAGGCTTAGCGTAAGTATCAACTTCTAATTTCAATAACAAAGTAACAAACAGTTTTTAAACTTCCATACTTTGCATTCCCTCTTACATATGCATGATTTAGTTAAATAAAAATTTTCATTGAAATCTGTGACATGTCAGCCACTGCTGATTTGTTCATTTCGCATGAAATAACCCATATATGAAGTTCAAGCAATTTTCAAAAACAAAGTTTCATTTTATATGGTGAAATGAAAATTTACATTAAAAGACAAGTATAAATTATAAACATATTACATGTAAAATTTGCTCTAGATACATACACATAACAACCCACTCTCCTCTATAGGGCTCAATTTCCGTTAAAGTTTGATTAATGAATGTAGTTTATGCTTTATTAGTGATTAATTATTACAGAATTGAATTATTTAAGTTTTTCATTAATTCTGAAATCTATTTCGAGTGCCACCCCAGATGAGCATCACCAGGGGTGGACTGCACACCCCCTCACATTTTTTTCCAGCCCACCAGTGATATTTTCCGACGTTACCCTCGAACAAAGCGACGTATAAAGTCAATCTGAAGGATTCTCAAAATATGCTCTTATTTTGAAAACATTGCGCAAAAAAATAAAAATTAGAAAAATCCAGAAAATTAATTAATAATAAATAATGGAATAAACTGGAAGAGGATGAAAGAAGCAGGTATTTTCATCTCAAACCATACCTCGAAAGTTTTATACAGTAAAACAATGGACTATTTTCAGTGAACTTCTTTAAATTTCAGCAATAAATCATATACTTTATGGAACTGACTGAAAATAATTGCTGATTCTGACTTGTGTCACAAAATGGTGTCACAAACGTCATTAAACACTATTTTTACTCTTTTTGATCTAAACAAACACAATTATTCATAATATTAAATGACAAGTGGCTGTTACAGAAAATCAATTAATTCTACCCTAAAATTCTACGACATTTCTACCAACTATATATTTCAATTAATAGTTCTTATCCTTTACTTTTTCCATTGCATCTCAAGAGTTTTTGACGTCACTTTCATGGTCGATGACGCAAGGATCCTTGTCGCCATGACAACGCGTTCAAATGACCGCCAGCACTCGACGCTCAAAACACTGCTCATTCGCTAAAAGAAAAGATCTTTTGGTATGAGTGTTCCATTTCTTGCTCTTTAGCGAGAGAAGAAAAAAAAATGATCTTGGAAGAAATGAATATCTAAAAAGGATAGAAAGAAAATCAAAAACTAGAAAAACTCTTTGATATAAATATTAATTGTCTTTCGATAAAAAATAATAATCAGTAAAACCTCTTCTAACGGATACCCCTCAAAGGCGGACACCCCTCTTATGAGGAAAATTTTTAATTCCCCAGTTTCAATGCAAATAACTTTATTAAACCCCTGTCCTGCGGACACCTCTCTATTGCGGACAAAAAACATTGTCCCGTTAGTGTCCGCATTGGAGGGATTTTACTGTATTATGTTTTAATTGACTTTATCATGGCCAATTACTCATATTTTATCTACACCTAGTGGCACCCGCACGGCTTTGCACGTAGTATAAAATTAAAAGGTCTTTTGGTTCGCCTGTATATTTACAAATAATGTCTGATGAAATTCTCGCCAATTGGCTTGCCCAGGTTACGGTTTCACGTTATGATAACTTGGTAATTTACTCGTCCATCTTATGATAAGTTTGCTCGGGAAAATTTTTTTAAAAATGGAATAGAAAAAGAACAAAATCGAATTTTCGAAAAATCGCTTCTAGGTGCACACCCCCATGCTACAAACTAATTCTGTGCCAAATTTCATGAAAATCTGCCGAACAGTCTAGGCGCCATGCGCGTCACAGAGATCCTGACGGACAGAGAGACTTTAAGCTTTATTATTAGTAAAAATAAAACATCCACATTATCCGAAATCTTTCTTACCAAAACCTCATTTATCCGACTCCAGCTTTCTTAAAATTTATTTATTTGTGGCAAATTAATAATCAAGGCTGCCACTCCTACCGTAGTGTCCGAAGAATTATCCGTGCATTTCTATGACTTCTGTTCCATTTCTTTTTTTTTTTCCTTTTTTTAGGGGGGGGGGGAGCATTAAAGCTTATTGATCTAACTTCGGCCTCAGAATGAGCAAGGAGCAAACTATTTTATTATGAACTAGTATGTTGTGGCCATTACAATGTTTCTTCTATATCTTTCTTATAATTCTGATCCCTCCCCATGCTTGACGAGGGAGAAATATTCCTAACAAAAACAAAATCACAGACGCCAAAACGTGACGACATTCCCAATTCCCGATTCATTTTAAACTAATGGTACCCGCACGGCCTTGCCCGTAGTTGAAAATTAAAAGGTCATTCGGTTTACCTGTATATTTCCAAATAATGGATGACGAATTTCTCGCCAGTTGGCTATGTTCAATCGCTCTCCCATTCCACGTCATGATAATTTCGTAATTTACTCGTCCATCGTATGATAATTTTGCTCCGGAAAATGTTCTTAATATTGAAATAGAAAAAGAACAAAATCGACTTTTCGAAAAATCGCTTCGAGGTGCACACCCCCATGCTACAAACTAGTTCTGTGCCAAATTTCATGAAATTGGGCCGAACGGTCTAGGCGCTATGCGCGTCACAGAGATCCAGACAGAGAGACTTTGAGCTTTATTATTAGTAAAGATTTTTCCTGCCAGTCACATACCCTTTTGAACCATCCTTGAATGTCTCAATGACCCCCTCGAATATCTGCTTGAAAAATAAAAACACAGGCTTGATTTCAAAATCATCGGAAATTCAACCCTTACTGAATTTAGTTTTTACCACCACAACAATGAATTAATTTCGTGTTTATGTTTAAAATTAAAGAACAAAGAAATATTCAAATTGCATTTTCTTATCTGTGGGACATTTAGTGAAATTATTTCTTATGTCTCAGGTATGATCAAAAATATTTCATTTAACAGTTAATTTACAAGGCACGAAAATAGATCTACTTCCTATTGGGAATCCTCATATATATATATATAATATCGAATTCACTGATCGAGTAACACTCCTGACGTTTCCCATAGAAATTGAAGTGTTTTCTTGATTTTTCAAGGATCCCATCTTTAGATACTGACTTGATGACCATGGGATCACCTGGGAAGTATATACCTTTTGAAACGAAGAAAAAAAAAAAGTTTTCTAAATTGGTCTATGCATCTTTGAGTTTACGGGGGACATACATAAAAGGTTCTGACGAATTGAGAACGTCTTTTTTGAAGCTGGTTTAAAAAAAAGAAAAAAAATCTTAATGCGCATAACATTTTATACGATTGGCACTAAAAACTGAATGTTGTTCCTCTCCAGGATTTATTTGCGCGCTTATTTAGTTAGAACCATTTAAATGGTAATGGTTTTTCTAACAATTTTATGTTTCCCAAAGTTACGTGTTACGTAACGCATGAAAAAAGTCACATTTCTCTTTACTTGGCCCCGTTATAGAGATCAACACCACACTAGAAACAGAGTATCAACTGTGATTTTGTATATATAAAGATAAAAATACTAATAGAGCAATAATACTAAATGAATTTCCCGTTTGCTTCAGAGGAGTCTTTATTCATAATTTGCGATATGACTAGTAATTATTAATACAAGGGAAATATTTAGTGGGGGGAGGGTTACTCTCCCAAAGCAAGAGCCCCTCTACAAAGGAAAAATACCCCTCAAACTCCCCCTCCTCCGCCGTTAAGGAGGCACCCCTAAATAATATTAATGTTTTGCGGTACTTTCTTTTACACTGTGTAAAGAAAGTACCTTTCTTTTATAGGCACTTTCTTCAACAATGGATTTTATATTTATTCGTTTAATATTAAATTAGTTTAAAGAAGTTTATTGTTTTTTGCCCACAATTTTTTTCTAACGAAAATATTGGGAAGCAAAGGTTTGGGACCTAAATTAGATCACTCCTATCCATTAAACAAAAAACTATAAACATCGTTTCACTAAGTGAGACGCTATGAATTTACAAACAACAAAGTGCGAGTATGAAATTTGAAGAGTTCCCTCGATTTCTCCATTATCCCTCATACCCGGACTTGAAGACCATTAGACGACCGGGAGAAGTATACCATTTCAAAGAGAAAAAGAATTTTCCTAATCGGTCCAGGCGTCTTCTAGTAATCAGGAAGCATAGTACATAAGAAAATTCCTACCAAGTCTTTTAATTAGTATTGCCATAACTGTAAATTAAACTAACGGCGTCATGAAATAATAAATCCGGAGTACTTGTCAAACCTCAGAAATCGGACACCAGTTACGATATATTTATAAAGGAATTTAAATTCAATCGTCGGAGGGGTAAGTTTTGTCTTTAATTCCCCTTGAGTTGAACACTAAATGTATTTCAAAATTGAAATATTAAAAAAAACTTTAATGACTAAATTAAGTTATTTATTACCAAAAAAAATTTTATATTAAATTAATTTATTTAACTATTTTCGTAGCAAAATACATTTAATTTACTGATTTGCTACATGAGTAATAAATACATTAGTAACACTATAATTAAAATTAACAGGCGGTGCCGCGAAACTCAAACATCCCCATGCGTGAGAATTAAATATTGTTCAAGACAAGATTCCTCCGTCAGGAAAAAAAAAAGCACCGTTAACGCCAAAACCACGTGACCTGTGACATAACGCGCAGCTGACAAAATCTGTTCTACGTAGCCACAACGCGTTTGTAATATGAAGTTTCTTAGATTACTCCGAGACCCCTCATCAGATACAGACAAAACTAACATGGGACCATCTAGAAAGTATACTCTTCCAAAGAAAAAAAGAATTTTTCAAATCGGTCCAAAATTCTTGGATTAATACGAAAACATACATAAAAAGCCGCAAGACGAAATCATAACCTCCTTTTTTGAAGTCGGTTAAAAAGAAGAAAAAATTTACATTAAAATGACCAAAAGAATTTCAACAAAAGACATTTTTAACCGAAAAGATATCCACTTTTCCCCTTTCTTTATTGTTAGTCTTCTTTTGCTTTTTTATGTGTAGAAGAAAGAGAAAATATTTAAGAACCATTAAACAGACCAACAATGCATCGTATGCGGCAGACAGTCACACAAAATAATTGCTGGTTATAATTTCAAGCACCTTTGTCTCACATAAAATTGCTCGTAATTTAATTTTTGTTAACGGAAAAGAAACGAAATTCCATTTCTTAAGATTGCTTTTTGATCGAAATTTATGTCGAGGAAAGGCAATAATCTACTGTTCAATTTTCCTCGCACTTTATAAATTTCTCAAGATGCTGACTAAAAGTAAATTAATTTATTTGGAATAAAGTTGTGGCATTTATTTATTATTTTCTTTCATTTTTTTAATTGTTATTTATTTATTTATTTATTCAAAAAGTAGTATTCTTTTGTTTTTATTTTCTTGACAAAATAATAGTAAAAGTAATTTTAAGATTTAGAACGTCCTAGTCCTTTTGCATTCTTTTTTTTTTTTTTAGTATAGCATAGGAATTTAAAGCTTTTTTTTTTTGAGGGGGGGATGGCTTCGCCCCAAACAAATAAAACGATGCATTCTGAGTAGAATAGTCAATTACTAGATTTATTATTAGACTTACTAATCGGGGTGGTCAGGAATGGTTGACGGTTGCGCTTTGCGGTAGTTCATTATAAATTTTATGCATGCATTTGTAATTTCCTTCGTAGAATTATTTTTTTCTTATTTTCTCTTTATAGTAAATAAAAGTAAGGTTTCAAAGAAATTCTGGAAGGAAGTCTGTGGCGGGCCTGCGTCCAGGAGACCCCATAGGACCTACAGCCTCGAAATATTGTACAAAATTACTTCGAGCCCCGGGGATGTGCACGTGGGATTTTATTTTTTAAAACTCGAATTAGTTTTTTTTTGTAATTAATTTTTTAAGTTCAAATTTCGCGTAAATTTCTTATTAGTGCCTATAAAAGGGGTGAAAATTACTTGCACATATTAATATCATATATCGTTGGAAATGGTAGAATTTTTCGCATTCTACGCAAATCGTTTCAGTGCTCTAACTTAAATACGGCGGGAGTTATTTGCGTTTTTAGCTCGAACTTTTTTAGGCTTAGCTAAAATTAAAGTACTACTTTCTTCATTAAATCTATCAGTAAAAAGCGAAGGAATTGTCCCACAGTTTTATTTTTGACACCATTGGAAAAAGCGATATTTTTTACTCCAGATCTAACTCGACCTTTGAAAAATTGAGCTATCTCCAAAGGAAAAAAAGTTACAAGCCGTTAAAAATAAAGTTCGAATAATCTCATTACCATTAAAATTATTGATCTTTTATTTGGCGTTGCCATAGTTACGTCTTTTCGATTCGCACGTTCCTTCTTTCTTATTCAAAAATTTAAGAGTTTCGATTCTAACGAAAAATCTTAGGCTGAACTCAATTCAAGCCCCGAGCTAAAGAGCAAAATTTATTACTAGAGACCACGAATAATGAAAGCGACTTTTCAAACGTACAAAACTGCAGTTTTGCAATGCTCAGGAGCCCGTTAGCTCTTACGACTCTGCAAGTTAGTACAAGTTATTTTGAAACCCGGGGAAGGGGTGCTTTTCGATCCAATGGGAGCTCATAATGCGTTCTTAATCTGTTTCTTTCTAATCGACGATTAAAATCTTTGCGAATCAAATAAGATTGCTAAGTAACCTTCGGGGGTTGGTGAGCGTTAGCGAGCAGGGGGCAGAACTCCGTTGTCCTGTAAAAATATCTTTAGTATTAGAGTAAAGCATTTTGAGATTCTTATAATTAATTTAGTTAATTAATTATTTTTTTGTATAATAAGTTTTTTCTACCCTTTGTTTGTTTCGCATTTTGTCATTAATTACTTCATAAGAAGTCAATATTTGTTGGTAAATTCTTGTGGTAAAACCAGAGCGGAGTCGGATTGATTTTGGAATAGAGGAGTCGGAGTAGAGAGCCGAATGTTTATAATCCTTAGAGTCAAATTTGAAGTCGAACTGATTTTGGGGTAAAGGAATCAGGGACTCTGAACTTTTCGGATTCGGAGTCTGTTATGTTTTTTTCGACTCCGCGTCCCTAGGTAAAGCGCCTCTGGACAGGGCCGCAGACAGCCAACGCGGGCCCCTTCGGCCCCCGGAAAAAAGAAAAAAGTGAAAAAAACACGAGGGGAGGGAGAAAAAGGGGGAGGGGGACCTAGTTTCCGACTAGGCTGACATAGCCTCTCGTCGGGCCTGCCTCTGGAATAGTTTTCAGCGGTGGTTGAAATTTCATTTTTAACGTAAATAAAGAGTTTTAACTTTGTTGCAACGGATGTCTACGTTTTTAACCGATTTTGATTAACGTTATTACTAATGTTTAGTTCATTATGATTCCATTATTGTTGTTACATATCGTCACCTCAGAACAACAGTAAAATATCTAATCCAGAAATAACCTTAAGATATCTTACTGTTGCTCTGAGGCGATGATATGTTTATTGGAAAAATTGATTCATACACGTTGTTGAGGCTTCTTACACTTTATAACTTCATTCTTACCCAAGCTATGAAGCACAAAAACTTTAGAAAAAAATGCCATTCACATCTGATAAAATTTTGTTTTTACTGCATTAGATTTCACGATTTTTTCCTACGGCATAAGCACATAAGTCGAACTTTCGGAAGTAAGCGCTTCTCTTTGTTACGATTTCATAGATATACAGCTCATTTCGTTATCATTTATTCTTATTTTTGTTTCCCCCTAACTTAAACTATATTTTTACTTTACCCCCTGCTTCGCAGAAATTCAGAATCTGTTACTTAAAATTCCTGAGCTAATTCGTATATAGGTTTAAAGTAAAGTTGGACCTTACCAACAGTACAAAAATTATAAATATCTTTTCGGGGATGTAGAGAATTTTTGACAGATCAGTGACTTAAAGATAATGTTTAAGATGTAACACTTCCAAATTATATAATTTAGCAAGAAAATTTTCCATGTCTTGCAAAACTTTTTGGAGCAATACGAAACGATTAAAAGGAAAAATATATACCTTAACACAAAAGAAAGAATGTTCTGGAAAATAGTTTTTCGGCTCAGCAAATAAACTGGAATTTACTGGGAAAGACTTTTCACAAAATGAATCACGTTTTAGCCGTATCGTCAACACTAAAGCTTAGAAACTTTTTCAGACTTCAACTAAAATAAAATCAGCTTTTTATTTATTTTGTGTACTTCATTTTATTTATTTTTATTAATTAATTTATAGCTACGTTGAAGTTCATACTTTTTAAAATTATATTGCAATCATTTGATCAAGATTTTCCTTTTGATTGATCTAAAATATAAGTTTAAAAATATCATGAGCTATAAATTGCTCAAGCAATCATATGAAAATTTTGAGCTACACCTGTCATACCAAAAGATAAAAATGAATTAAATTGCTAATTTTTGAAAATGTTAATTTTTAAAGATAATATTTATATACGAATACCCTTTTTTATCCATATGACATTTGAGGAGTAATTTATCAAAAGAGAACGCGTCCACTCTCTAAAAAAAAAAATTCATTTATATCATTTCATGCTCTTTTTTTTCAGATGCTTTCAGTTTTCAGTTTCAGTTTCAATGCTTTCAGATCCGTTTCTTTTTTCAGCTTTCTTAAGCGAACCCTCTACTCTCTAGAAGTCCAATTGGAACAAATCCATTGTTTATTAAACTGCAAAGTTTGACTTTTCTATCAAAAGGTAATAAATTCGTCCCCTACAATCTTTCCATGTCATTTTGAAAAAAAAAAAAAGGAACATGATCCTGATCGAATCAGTTGAACAAAAATTTTTCTTCCGAAAGAGCATCTGTTCAGAATCTGTGAATCGCTACCTAGTAATTCAATTTTAAATTTGGAAAATGGGAAAACATCCGCTAAGTGGCAGAGGATCTTTTGTATGATTCATGGAGAAGATAAATTTTGCTACATTTTTCCAGTGCATTCGCAGCCTTCTTCTGCAAACATGTTACAAGAGTACCATGAAGTCGTTGGAAAATCTGACTTTTTTTTTTTTTTTTTTTTGATCAAAAAGACATTAACATACATATCTAGTTTGACCAGCAACCAATTTTTAACGATTCGGGCTGTGTTTTTTTCTTTTTGACAAAGCTAGCCAAGTTTTTTTACTTACTAAAAAATATCTCGTTAATGTATGACAGGTGAAAATTGCTTCTACATTTGAACGAAAAAATTGCCTGTTTGGTGATATCTTGATAGTTGAAATTTTAACCTTAACTCCAGTAGATTTATCTAAACTCCAGTAGATTGCGTTCACTAAAGACCACTTTTTCATTCTTTATTTTCCTAAAATGAGTTTTACCAGTAAAGCAGTTAAATTACCAGATTCAGTTCAGGCTTGTCAAAATAAAGCATTTCCCTGCATGTCAACTGTTTGATTTATCTGCATGACAGCTTCAGTTAATTAAGATGTCACGATATGAATTCATTAGTGATGTATAGCAAATATTGAAATTAAATGCGAAAGGCAAGATTTTTTCTTAATTTCTAAAATGTTTATCAAGAAGATTACTTTTAAGTGATGCCTGCAAAGGTTTACAAAAGTTATCAGACTGGTCTGCAAAGATACTGGTACTGAGAAAAAAAAATTATGCATATAATGATCATAGTTCGTATCGGCCAGAAATATTATCGAATTTTCATGCTATGGAGCAAATTTCATTGTTAGTGATGTCAGCGTTACTCTATCGTGAATCGGCTACTTACATAGGAGGATAGTATTTTCAAAAATAAAACTTTATTCTCCGATGAACGTTTCGCCGTTAAAAAACAGTTTCTTCATATTTTTTCTACTTGAGTTTCCCAAATGTGTTTCAATCAAGATTTCAGGGGCAACCTTCTTGCTTTTGCCTTTTTCGTACGATCTAGATTTTGTAGAACGCCCAGAAAGTAAAAAGTTAGGACACATTCTTACTATCTGTGATCCTAAGAATGCAAATGATAAAGTTACGATCACCAAAATAGCTATGTGTTTGGTAACGCTCATGGACACCTTTAGGTTCAAGTGCTTCAATATAAGGGTATGAGACTGAAATGATTTAGATGAAATTGGAGCTACCAACGTTCAAGTTTTTGTTCAAACTAGTAGGCTCGTACTCATACTACTTTCAAGTACCTGATCAATATTCTCAAAAAAAGTTAAAATCGCAAATTGTATCAAAAATATTTTTAAAATAATTTAAGCTGATTTCTAGGAATAAAATATTAGCCACTTATCTTTAAAAAAAAAAGCAGCCCCTATTAAACAAAGCAGCTAATACACTTTTTTCCATTAAAAAAATTCTTTAACAGCTTTCAAAACGAAAAAAATAATAATATAAAATTAATAAGCATATTAAAATAAATACATCATATCAAAAAAAATCGTTTCTATTTCCCCTGTTGCCGAAAATAATTTTTTTAAATAATTAATGCAATTATCAAAATACATAAAAAAAATAAAATGTCAACTTAAAGAAATAGTTTTCATTGTCAAAAAAAAAAAAAAAAAAAAAAAAAAAAACAAATCGTCTGCGTATATCTTTATGTAGAAACATGAATGACTTCGAGTTTATTCGCCGAAGCAATTCATATCAACCATAATTATTTCACAGTTAAAACCATAGCTGCGGAGTCGGAGTCAATCCGATTCTGGGATTTGTCCCCCGTGTATAAATTTTTCCCAAAGCTACGAAGTCAGAGTCGAAGTCGGGGAGTCGGAGTCCGATTAATTATCGAGCACAGGAGTCGATTCGGAGTCAGGTGCCCCTAAATTCTCGGAGTCGGAGTCTGGAGTTTGGCGTCAAGAGCTGTTTCCAACAAAATTTGTTTGAAGTAAATCCGCCTTCAAGTACGGAATCTACATTGACTTTCAGTTTCCCCGTAGGCGCTAATGTTAAGGGATTTGAACTGTTCAAAATTGAACGGAAAATTGTTCAAATCAAAAAGATATTTTATATACAAGTTTTTCATCAAAAGTTTTTTCCTACAAAGTTTGTTTGAAGCAAATTCGCCTCACAGTTCGGAATTGCCTTGAATTTCCCCGTAGGCGCTAATGTTGTTTTTTTAACTGTTCAAAATTGAACAAAAAATAGTTCAAATCAAAAAGTGAAATATGGGAATGAGGTGTACTCGCCGAGATCTTTCGAACAAAAATTTTTTTGTTCGAATCGGACTATTCATTCAAAAGTTAATAGGGGGGGGGGCAGACCCACTGTCAAAAATGAAACGCTCAATTTTGACGATTCGGCAATCCTCGAGCACTATTTCGTTATTTTCTACGATCCTTTCGTCACCGAATCACGTGATATTTGACGAAACCAGAAATCTCAAATTTTTCACGAAATAATTTCGTCACATTGCAGTGCATTCTGGGAGTTTTCGTTTCAGTCTTGTACTTGCTCGTTAAAATATTTTACGGCAGTTATTCTAAAGGATTCATAAAGATAGGTAGTATTTATTAAAATTTGTATGTGCAATGTGCCTTCTTTTATGTTTTGTTACATTTTTGTTTAGTGTTGTGTTTATTGTTGGATTTAAAACACATTAAAATTGAATACGACCTGTTCGATTTGGTTTGGAATTCTGTATAAACTAACTTTGAGTCACCTCCACGTTAGGCTTAACTAGCGTTATTTTTTTATTTTCAAATGAAAATGTGTGTTTGTTGACATTTGTTTCCGAAAACGTACTTCCTTTATTTCCCCCCGTTAGACAATTGACAAAGATGATCAAAGCATTTTTACGATTTAATACTTACATAAAAAATTCCACCGTTGCTACAGCAACGCAGATAATAAATACAGCGCCTTGATAAATAGCATAGAACTTTGAAGCTTTTAATTTCAACGTTGAATATGTTTCATGGTTATGTGTTTTCATTCTTCTTCATGAATTTTACTAATATAATTCTGGTGAACGAAGTGTTTTTGTTTAATAATTCAAATTTTTTTTTCCTCTGCAATTTTTATTATCTTAAACAAATATTCCGCCCCCCCCACCCCCTCTCTAAGTATTGGTATTTTTTTTTTCTTCTACTCTACATGTAATATTTTATTCAATACAATAATAATTTATACAGTAGCTCTCTCACGAAAGTGTACGTAACACTTATCATTTTCAATGAAATATTGCACTACCCATTAGGTAAGATTAATATTTTGAAATGGGTAAACAATAGATCTTCTATAGTTAATTCTTAACAAAACTACATGAAGTATTTTAATAGCAAAATGAAATATGATTTTGAAGAAATTAATAATCAGAAAGTATTAAGAACTTTATCTCACAAAAGTGTTCATAAAAATATTTTTAAATAATTGCTTAGCAACCTTTTAAACAAGCCCACAAAAATCGAGGAAAAAAAGCGCTTAATGCAATTAAAAATAAATGCAAACTGGCTATCAGCTTACGGTTCGGAAATGATGCCCCCCCCCCCTTTTTTTTTTGTTAGGCTCGTTGACCAGACTTATTACAGTCGCGACCCATGTTGTTTATGTAATGTCATCCCCTTCTGCAGCTGTCTCTTGTTTATGTTGTATCAATACTTCACTATTTGTTGAGTCTATTTCTTTCTTTTTTTCTTTTGAATGGTTTTACTTGCAAAATAAAACATGAAGTAAAGTAAGTATTAATTTAAAACAAAGCATTTTAAGTTACAAAGAAAATATTAATTTCTATAAAGAACTATATCTCTGTGCTTTGCAGCTAAATATTTTCAATATTTTTTCAATTTTTCCCAAATTTAAAGTAAATTATTGAAGATAACCTTGATTAAAAAAAAAGGTAAGTTAGCAGCATGTTTGAAAATAATAACAATTATAAAGCGTTCTTTGTTGTTTATTTTCACATTTAGTACGCTAAATTCTACGTTAATTTGTGTTACCTGATTTGTGATAATTATGAATTTTTCCATTATACATAGTTTCTACAGCTGAAATAAGTACAGCATTAATTTCATTGACATATTTGCTGCCAAAACAAAGGGAATTCTCTTCAGAAGCATTTCATAGATGAACTACTAGTAAGTCCAAATTTAAGTTAGAGTAATGGTTTTTGCTGCAGACAAAGTAAAATGTCTATGTAAAATTTCAATTGAAAAATTGAAAGGAAAATAAAAAGTATATGATAAAAACTAGTAAACTTTTCTCGATACGCTAGTCACTATTTTCATTACATACCTTTGAATCTCTTACTTGCAATTCTGTCTTAGCGTTGGCCATGGTTGCATTAATGCTTATGGAGCTATCTTAGTAAATCAGTAAAGTTCTAATCAATTATGTTATATAAAGGTACCTAATTTCCCTTGAAGTTCCAGACAGGTAAATATGAAGTATGTACCAAAGTACTTCAAAGTATAAAGTATGTACTGCATGCAATAATACACTTCCTGTATCAAACATAAATTTTGCCAAACAAGCATTCTATATAGAAGCAAAATTAATAAGACAAATAATCGATTGAAAAAAGAAAAAGGTAAGCTTTTTTTCAAGATTATCTAATTTCATTTTCTGTATATAATTTTCGAACAAAGATATACAAACTTAAAGCTGTACATTTTATTGCACTATTTCTTTAAAATTTATGGTATTAGTTTTTAAAAAATCTTTTTTTTTTTTCTGGAATTTTTTATGCGATGCAATGAAGAAGTAAATCCCCAGCAATTTTCTCTTGAGCAAATATTGATGTAACTCTGCATAAAAGTGACCTATGTCTTATTCTTCCAGAACCCAATGTCTGCTGAGGAAGTAGCACTTCTATATTCCCAGTAGGACTGGACGATGTAGGAATTTTTACATCGTGATGCATCGCCAAACTTACATCGCGAGTAGTTGAAGCAGTTTGAATTATTCTTCCCGCTATAGGTGGCAAACCCCCGATTAGGGGAGTTTTCCTTGCAAAAATCGAAGCTTTTGTCAGAATTTTCCCAAATTTGGCACGAAAACTACCCTATGGGAATTCACAAACATCAAAGGACAAATGTACCAAACTTGGAATAGATCCGACAAAAACCCACGCGGGGGATTCCCCATGCATAGCGGGACTAAAATGGGGGAACTCTTGAGCATCAAAGGAATTCTGTGCCAAATTGTTAAAAGATCTTATAAAAACTGGTTTTTGAAAAAAAAAAAAAAAAAGACCCCAATAGCTGGACGAAAACTCCCCAATGAGAATTCCTGAGCATCAAAGAAGTTCTGTGCCAAATTCAGAAAAGATCCCACAAAAACTTGCTTTTTTATAAGGAGAACCCCAATGGGGTTGCCCCCCCCCCCCATAGAGGAAGGAAAACTAATCTGCTTGAATTCCCGAGCATCAAATGACCTCTGTGCCAAATGTAGAAGAAATCCGACAGAAATTGGTTTTTATAAGAATAACCCCAATGAGATGTTGCCCCCCCCCCCTCCCATAGAAGAACGAAAATTATCCTGCTTGAATTCCCGAGCATTAAAAGACTTTTGTGTAAAATTTGGAAAAGATTCGACAAAAACGTGGTTTTTATAAGAAGCACCCCCAATGGGGTTCCCCCCCCCCCCCACAATAGAGGGACGATAACTACTTTTTGAATTCCAGAGCATCAAATGACCTCTGTGGCAAATTTAGAAGAAATCCGACAGAACTTGGTTTTTGTAAGGAGAAACTTCATGGGCGTTGCCCCCCCCCCCCCCATGCAGGGACTAAAACCATTGTGTGTGCATTCCCGGGCACCAAAGGACCTCTGTGCCAAATTTGGAAAAATCAGACAAAAACTTGGCTTTTATAAGGAGATCCCCTATGAGGGTTATTCCCCCCCCCCCCCCATAGCGGGAAGGAAACTGCTCAATGAGTATTCCTGAGCATCAAGAATGAACCTCTGTGCCAAATATGGAAAAGATCCGGCAAAAAATAGATTTTTTGCAGGAAAATCCCCCCTATGGGGTTTTAGTTAGATACCATGGGGAGTTTATGGGACCGGACTAACATGCGGGTTTCCGGTTTTTTTTTTTTTTTTTTGCTTGGATAAAAAAAAAAAGCTTGGATGTAAGCAAACTTGTGGAGCACACCGATCTATCGGTTTAGAGGTTTTTATTCTAAACCGGTGTAATGATGTAGGGTGTACTGTACATCGATATTTTACGATGCATCGATGCATCGTAAAGCCCTAATTCCCAGATATCATTTCACATTGTTCTTTAACTTGAATTTGCAATAATTATTTTTACATTTTAAAGAAATTGCCTGCTTGTATTTTTACATTAATAAAAAAAAATTTAACATCTTTTATGTGTCTCTTTTTTCAACAAATACTTGCCTTTTGCTTTAGGCGGAGGGGGGGGGGGGTGCAGCCAGTCATTTCGATTTTTTTCCAATTGTGGAAAAAGGTGTACACTCTTCAAAATTTTTATAGAGAACCAACTAAAGCCACGGCCTTTCGTACGTAAAGAATAAAAGTTCAAAAATCAAGGGGGGGGGGAATGTCAACCCTCGTAAATACCGCCCCCCCCCCCCCGTAAATGACGGGCCTGTGAGTGTGACTATGCGCATCAAAGTGGGAAATTATGGTGGTAAGATTCTGAAGTAGAGATTTGACTAAATCTTATAAGATACAGTCGAACCTCGTTAAAACGAACTTTAATGGATCATTAAAATCGATTACTCTTAACAGAATTCGTCTTATCCGAAAAACAAAAAACAATGGGACAGAGAATACAAAAAAGTCCGTTTTAGAAGTAATTCTTTTAAAGCATGTTCGAATTAACGAGGTTCGTCAGTATCGTCAAAAAAAAAAGAAAGAAAACTAATCAGCTCAAAAAAGAAAAAATAAAAATAAAAGAAATAAACTCAAAAATTACGAAATTAACATGCTCAAATATGACGAAATTAATTTGACGAAACTAATACTCTCAAAACTACGAATATGATTGTCGATTTGACGAAACTAGAATGAAGAAATATTTCGTTACATTTGACGAAATTCGCATCTTCAAACCAGAGACGAAAGCAGTTTCCTCAATTTGACGAAATGTTCGCTCGGAGCATATCCCTGGAAGCGATTTCGTCAGAAACGAAGAAAATTTCGTCGAATATGAAAGTCCATTTCTGAGAGTGCAGACAGACCGACAGACATTTTCCCCCATCTCAATATCCTACTTTCCAATTTTTAATTTTTCAATATTTATTTAATTATTTTACTTATTTTTGATTGTTTTTTTTTTTTTTGTTTTTTTGTTTTCGCGATATTTTTAAGATGCATTAAGCCTTCTTTCATGCTTTTTTCTTCTTTTTCTGACTTTTACTGGGAAAGTAGGCTAACAATTTTTAATTTTTCAATATTTATTTAATTATTTTACTTATTTTTGATTTTTTTTTTTTTTTTTGCGATATTTTTAAGATGCATTAAGCCTTCTTTCATGCTTTTTTCTTCTTTTTCTGACTTTTACTGGGAAAGTAGGCTAAAAAGAGCGAGACTCATCCAAAATTAAAACAATTTTAGTTTTAGAAATTTATGACAATTTCTAGCTCTGGGACACAATTTGTCACACCTTTCTACTGAGTTATCTACGCAAAAAAATGTGAAAAAACTAAGTAGATATTAGCCTAATTCATTTTTTCTTCCCTCCTGAACATTTTTGGAAATTAGATAAATTCCCTTTTGATAAATTAGTTCTCATTTACTACGAGAGTCTGTGGTATTTGTGTGGATTTCAAAGCAGAACTTACACTCGGTTTTTTGTTAAGTTATTACCCTTTCATGTTTACATCAACTACTCGTATGTACTAATTCTTGTACATATCATTCGCTAACTAGTGATAATTTGTGTAAATACCGATACGAATTCTGTGCATAAATTCTTTTCTCAATACCCGTATCATTACAAACCAGTCTGCTGACTTTTGTAACCTTTACTGGCATAACTTGAAAATAATCTTCTTGATAAACATTTAAGAAATTAAGAAAGAATCTTGCGTTTCGCATTTAATTTCCATATTTGCTATACATCACTGATGTATTGATCTCGCGTAAACTTAATTAACTAAAGCTGTCATGCAGATAAATCAAATAGTGGGTAACTGCTGTTATTTTCTGAAAATATGCGTATTTTATCCATCAATTGCGATTTTTTTAGAAATTTTTGTAGCAGGTTCATTGTATTTATGTAACGTGCCATTTTCTATGTAGTGATTTTTTTTTTTTTTAAACCGATTTGAAAGTAAGCACAAAACGCGCTATACATTTTGTGATTTTGAAGTTGTTGCATTTTAGATCGTACACAATCTAACGTACAAGCTTTTTAATTTCACTGTATACAGTATAGTATATGAGTATATATTTTTACATTTCCTTCGCTATGTTCACTCGCTATGTTCATTCGCCAGTATATATGGATATATATGCAGTCGAACTTGCTTATAACCAAAGCTGCGGAGTCGGAAGAAAAATGGCCGACTCCGACTCCCGGATTTCGAAACGTCCGACCCCGACTCTTGCTTTTTTTTAATTTTTTTTCACATCCCCCCTCCTCATGGGAAAGAAGGAAAACCCCCCAAAACAAATATTGAAATATTAATTCCTATTTGTGAAATTTTCGCGTTGTATTTTATTGTAAACCCAATGTGCATACAATTTAAAAATTCAATTTGAAAATCAAACTATCCAATAGTTGCGATGTTAACAGTAAGATTACTTAAAAATCACATATTCTTAAAAAAAATGACACGGATTACTGTGCTCCCCTTTAATGTTTAACAAATAGATGTTGATCTAATCCTGTGCTTACAATTTTTTAAAGCTGTAATTCGAGCGGGGAAAAAAACTTTTTGCTAAATAAAAAAACTTTCCTTGTTGAGAGAGGCGGTCTTCCCTCTTCCTCCTCCCCTCCCGGGTGACACCCATCTGGTGGGTGACACCTCAACAACTTAGTTTCAGAGTGTATACAAATATAAATACTTTAATTCTAAAAAAAAAAAATCCCGAACAATAAATCTTAAATTTCACTCTCAAAAATTTCAACGAAAATATTGCACTATACTGCGGTTAAAGGTCGGGTACATAAACGTCAGGAGCAAATTTTACACAAAATGTATAAACAGCTTTGTACGAATAGCTTTAAGTATATCTACATTTCTTGGCTCAATTTTTAATTTTAGTTTTACTGACAGTTTTAGAATTAATCTCAAAATATGAAGATTTTAAGATTAACTGCAATTATTGAATGTTTTAACCAATTAATCATGTACTGATTTTATTTTGTACTTTTTAGTGAGAACCAAGCTTATAGATATAGTCTTTAGATTTAAAGAAACAGGTATATTTTATCGGATCTTTTGGATTCGCGCTTTCGTGCCAAGACTTATTTGAATTTACCAAGCACCCTCAGAAGTTTCCCGACTTGCTCAAGCGATAAATACATTCCTTTTACTATTTTATAACTGAAATCGAGGTAAAAAAATATATATTTTTTTTAATTTGAAAGTGATGACTTAGAAAATGTTAGGCAACAAAACTGTTTGCTGACAGTTGCTATCCAGTTAAATAAAGTTAAAAAACAAGCAATCTTGGGCGGCGTAAGTAGCTGCTGCAGAAAGTTCGATAAACAATCAAGCCAACTAGTTGCCACAATGACAATTATTTTCTTATTAGTAGGTCTTTAAACATGTAATCAAATTAATTGGTAGTCAGTTTTTTTAAAAAATGCAAGGAGAGTCGGTGAAAATTAAAGAAAAAAAGAAGCCCGGAGTCGGAGTCGGAATGCTTTCGAACGACTCTGACTCCTTTACACCAAAATCAATCCGACTCCACAGCCCTGCGACGAGCCTTGATTTAACGAGAACTCGGTTTAAACAAGGAAATTAGAAATATTTTATTGGTACAATGTTAAATCTTTGGGAGCACAACTCGCTTTTAACGAGCATACCCCGCTTAAAGTGAGCACTATTTTTGTGAATCATAAAATTTCAATTGATTTTGAGCAAAGTGTTGTTTTTGACGTCCTTAAAACAAGCGATGATGGCATTTTTTTTTTCTTTTTCAATAAGTCACTGGAGCAGGATTGAAAAATTACATGTTTGTGGACGTTAATGTTATCCCTTCCGCGATTATTACTTATTTCCGATTATATTGTAGCTCAAATTCAAGCTAAGTCAAATGAATAAAAAATAAAAGCGACGATATAACAAAAATTTGGAAGAATTTGAAGCTGAACTACCATTAACATACTTTTGAAATGCATAAAATTTTCAACCGTTTTCCAAAACCAGGGGTGAAAATGACGATGTTTTAACCAATGAATTTTCCTCAAAAGATATCAGTAACGCCAGAAAAAAAGTTAAGATAGTTCAAAAGAATTAACCAACTTTATTGGAACTGTAGAGAAATTGAAAACAAGCAAAGCAAGTTTGAGAATTTTGAAGATTTTTTTCACAATCCCATTTTTTACGAGCACTTGGTTGTAACGAGCAAATACCGGAGTCCCTTCTCTCTCGCTGTAAGCGAGTTCGACTGTATGTGTGTCTGTGTGTGTACGTAAAATTAGAGTATTTCTTGTTCATTTTTGAAAGCTTACTTTAAAATTCGGCGAGTTTAACATAATAGATTTTTTTTTTGAAAACAAGTTCGAGTGATTCTCGAGTAGTTTACTATTAGAGCATAAAAATGAAAAAAAAAAAAAAAAAAGATTTAATAAGTGCATATTCTTTATCTGATTTCCATAACAAATTTCTAGCATCCAATGATCTGGTATAATTTTAGCTAAAGTTTTGATACAGAACAACACATGAAGCAATCCAGAAAGTTTCAAGAAAGTCACTTTAAGAGTTGTTATAAGATGAAAAGTTTAATCGAATTTCTTGAGATTCATCTATGGCTGTTTTAAGCAAATAAAAAAATCTGTTAAGGTGTGGTCAACTACTGGTAGTCTAAAATACTGTCATTACCAGCAGTTGACCAAAACTGTTAGTAATAATCGTGGATTGGTTTCAAAACTTTTTTGTCTAAACCAAAGTATTTGCATTTTAATTTTTTTTCTTTACCATTTGTATTTTTTTTATTTTTTCTTTAACACAAACACATTTTCTTAAAATAAACACAGTCAATCTTTTTATCCAGAAAAAGGTATTTTTCCCAGTAGATAAAAAGTGCGGTTAAACGCTCTACGTCAACCACAAAATAATTGCAGATAAGCAACATATATCTCTATAACTTGCAACTGATTTTTTCTTCAGTAAGAATCATTAACTATTAGTAGGAAAAACTATCAGGGAAGCCGAGAAGGTATGTCAGCCAGTTGGGAAACTATTGCCCGGCTTGGAACTAGAATAGTGTAGCTTAGAAAGGGTGAGTTTATGGAAGAGGGAGTAGTTGTCTGTATTCGTACCATTAAATATTATTTATGTAACAATTAATGGTAATCTTTCAATAGTTAGACATTAAAATAGGACGTGCGGTGAACGTGGGAGCAGATAAGGTGCGACAGACGGGGGAGGACTCGTGCCCCATTTGTACATTAGCATTACCAATTTTTTACTTAGCTTTGAGCATGAATATGAAAACATTTCAAAAACTCCTTAACTTTACATTTTTAACAGTTTTAATTTGCACTCAACTTTCTTTCAGAACTATTGCAATGTATTTCAGATAAATTCCCACGCACCTTCTAATGGAAAAAAAAAATTATCAATGCCCTTACTTTGGGGGTTGGAAGCACCAAATCCCGGCCCTAAATCAAGTTATTTTGCTAAACAGGCCCAACATTATTATTCGGAAAACAATACTTAAAATAATCTTTAGAATAAGAACAATATGTTATCGGAATGAGGACTGAAGTTTAAATCAACATTATATTGTGTCATCAACTTTTGGTTCGGATGGAACAACAATTTTTATTTCTTATTAGGAATCCCTGTTTGTATCGATTCAACTAACATTTACAGACCTCATGAGATGCCATTCAAAGCAGCTTTATTGCATCAAAACATGTTAAAAACTGTGGCAAAGTGATGAATAAATTTTCTCAACTTTATACCATTGAAAATCTTGAAGCAGGTGCCAGAATCTGATATGATTCATAGAAAAACAAGGACTGTACGTAGGGCCACTTCAACTAAAAGTGACTAAGATAGTAAGGAGTGGTCATTTAGTATTCTAAGGCAAGAAAAAGAAGACATGATTGGGAAGTACAATGCATAAATCATTTTTTAAATAAAATCTAGAATCTTAAAAAAATTTCTGCCCCCTCAACCCCCTTCTAAAATTATACTTACGGGCACCCATGATGGCGGCTAGATTTGGGTTTTGCGGCAACTCACGTATATCTGATTGCAGTTTATATGCTTCGCGAGAAATTGAAGAGATATCGCTAAGTTTGGCTACTTATTTTTGTTTCAAATTTGGCGAGAAATTGCCAAATGTCTCCAAAATCGGTGACATTTGGATTTGACTACTTTTCGAAACTTGCAAGTCACACAATTGTCACACCAACACACAGGTCACACCAATCACACTTGTGTTGGTCAAAGTTTGAATTCAAAATATCCACATTAAGGCCTCTAACCTCATTTAAAACTTACTCTGACGGACATTCTTTATCTTCCGCCATTATTTTATCTCCACTTCATATTTTAAAACAATTTTAAAGATCTGCTTTCGTTCAAAAACATAAAAGTCATGCTGCAATTTTTTTTTTAAATATTCCTAATTATCTTTATAGAAACGATTTAAAACTAATAGGTCTACTTTTTGGGTTCATTTTTAGTTTTGATTATAAGGTTCTGTCTCTCACAGACTGACAGCGGATGAATTTTTATTTTTTAATTAATGCTTAAAGTGCTCCTGTAACTCAAAACATTTCGCTAAGAAACTCGCTACTATTTACTTTAGATACAAATTTCCGTAACACCGTAACAATATTTAATTTCTAAAACCCTTAATTATGAATTTTCATATTCTTCCAGTTTTTAATAATGAGTAATAATAACGTACTTAAAAAAAAGACTCTTTTTGATCAAAGAACAAAACTGATAATAATAAGTGCTCCCAATTTATTTTCTAAAAGTATTCTAATCCTTGCTTTAATTTAATCAATATTTTTTTATTTCCTTTAAACAGATCTGCGTAAGTATTGCATTTGATTTCTCAAATTTATCACAACCTTTATTTAACAGACCAGAAATGTTCCATTGACGATTTTATCGCACAAAACAAAAGTAGAACAATTGAAACCTAATTTCTTTTGTTTTGCCAACCATTTATTTTTACGATGAATAGAGCGTAGTTTCTTTCCGAATGTAAGGATATTTCTATTATATAATTCCAGAATCAGGTCCTAATGGATTTCTTAAAACCTTTTTCATTTGGAGGTTTATTTGTGCTATGACATTTATTTTGCCACTTGAAGGTTTATTCTGTGAAAGATTTCTGTAGCTTCTATACTTCAAGGAACATGCTTCGTTCTAATGTGGAGAATCTATAAAACTTGATGAAGACAGCGTAATAGAAAATGAATCATTGTTTGTTTGTTAGCTTTGGGTTTCATGGCTCAAGAGCTTCAGCGAGTTATAACACTACGCCAGACGAATATCATCAATATAAAACTAGTAGAAAGCAGCGTAACAGAAGCTTGTTAGTTTGTTTTGTGTTTTATGACTCAAGAGCTTCGACCGGCTATAATACTATGACAGACGAAGATCATCAGTATAAAACTAGTTAAAAACAGCGTAATAAAAAATAATCATTGTTTGTTTGTTTATTTTGTGTTTAATCGCTCAAGGGCTTCAATTGCTTATAATACAAAGCAACACGAAGATCCTGAATAAGAAGAAGTAGCTGCAAACAGCATATCAGAAAACATATCACTTCTTCATCAAGCTTCTGTTAAGCTGTTTTCTACTAGTTTTATATTGTTGATACTCGTCTGACGTAACATTATAGCCCACTGAAGCTCCTGAGCCATGCTTTGCGTTTTAAAGCTCAGGAACTTCTATACGGGCAATGAAACTACACAAGACGAAGATCATCAATATAAAACTTGGTGAAAACAGCGAACTAGAAAAGGAATCATCGTTAATTCAACTGTTTCGTGTGCTATGGCACAAGAGCTTCTACAAGCTATAATGGTATTCCAGAAGAAGTTCACCAATATAAAACTTGTTGGAAATAGCGCAACGAAAATGATACATTGCTAGTTTGCATGCAATTCTAAAGTTAGTTCGACCCCTATTATTACTTTTTAAATCAGTCATCCTATACAAAAGCATTTACCGCATACAGGCAAGCATTTTTAATTTGTTCAGCACCCTCAAAACCAACATATCTGACAAAATTTGAAAATCGAAAATTTTCAAATTGTCAAAATATAAGTGAGAGCTCACTCCAAAATGAGTGCAATCTGATTGAAAAATTACTTGTTAGGGGCCCATTATATCTATAAAAGATACACACAAAAGAACAATGAGCTAAAATCAAAGAAAATTCAACAATTACAAATAAAACTTTTGTCTTATTAAATGGAATTTAATTAACCAAGAAAACAACAAATTTAACTTAAAAAGAACTTGAAACGGAATAGTTTATAGAAAAGTGCAAGCCCCTCTGCAAATGTAGTCATGTTTCGTTCATAAAGATTTTTTTTTCTTACGTTTGAAGCTATCATAAACCAAAAAAGGGGGGGGGGAGAGTTGAAGAAAAATATGTAATGGCTGAATAAGTGCTAACTACAACCGTATTTACGTTACTTGGCATTCCCTTTTCAAACTTTCTCATTGGTTCTTCAATGAATATTCACGTTAAATAAGTTAAGAATTTTAAATTTAAAAAAAAAATCGAAAACTGCACCAGATGCTCTATTCCAATCTTCCATGGTTTACTAGCTCGGAAGTATAAAGTTCCCATCTTGGAGAAAACAGGTTCAAAATAAAGTAATATGACAAGCAAGAAACTATTTTTAAATTTCGCTTACGTTAAAGTTTCAGCATTTCTGACGTCATTCACTGGAAAATATAAAATGCGATCGGAGTTTTTACACGATATTTTGATATGTCGTCACTAAATGAGAGCTGCATTACAAAGAAATTATTACAAGGATTTGAGAACAGTTTTAACTTGCTTTTTAAAAAACAAGATAAAATATCGGAATAATTTCTGCGAAAAAAAACTGTACTTTCAAAAACATAATACATTTCATATACCCTCGATGAACGTAATTTCTAAAAAGGTTCCCCTCCCAAATCCATAGTCTGGATCTGAATGGGGAAATTGCATGAAATTGGCTATTTTTAACCCATAACTTTTTTTCTAATGAACAAATATCGTCAAAGTAATGGGACCTAAGTTGAACCATCCTCTATCCATTGAAAAAAAAATCATCAAAATCGGTTCACTAAGTGAGACGCAGTGAGTGGACCAATAGAAAAGAAAACAAAAAAAAAAAAAAAAAAAACATACATACGGTATGACCTGATAACTACCTCCTTTTTGAAGTCAGTTAGAAAGAAAAGAAAATGTTTTTATTTAGTCCGGAAATATAAAAACAAAATGGTAAACTCAAAATTATGTTGTAAAATTATAAATCATTTTTTGTAATGAGAATATAGATTGAATATAGTTTAGATTAAAGAAGGTATTGCCGTGAACAAATTGTCATTTTACCAAACTGCGTCTAAATAATTAAGAGGCAAAAGCGCACATCTGTAACGAACAAACTACTACCCCTGTAAACGAATGGAAGCATCCATTTCCTCCATTAAACCGGATGTTTACCTTTCCATATCATCGGCGGTCAGACTGTACCTAGTCTTAATTCAGTAGCAGCTTAGTTTCAAAAAATACCACAACTGAGGTAATAGAGTTCGTCTTCAATTATTTCATGTTTCTTTTTACCCCACCATCATCATCATCATAGTTGGCTCGACAGCCCAGGGTGGGCCAAGGCCTTCCTTTGGAGAATCTTCCAAGACGTCCTACTTTTTGCCTGTTTTTTCCAATTTTTAACTTTGAGAATATCGAAGTCAGATTCAACAGAATCCAACCATCTCATTTTTGGTCGTCCCCTTCCTCGAATTGTCACAGGTTTTGCAGCAAAAACTTTTTTTACTGGGTTTTCTTCGTTCATTCGAGAGACATGGGCCGCCCAGTTCATTCTCCTAATTTTTATGCTTTTTATTATGTCAGGTTCTCTAAACAATCTGTAAATTTCAAAATTGAATCGTCGTCTCCAGACACCGTTCTCATTGATGCCTCCAAAAATGCTTCTTAAAACCTTTCTCTCAAAAATTAATATCTTGTGCTCTCCGGTTTTAGTCAAAGGCCATGTTTCAGAAGCATAACTTAGAACTGGCCTAATAAGAGTCTTATAAACCAAGATCTTTGTTTTTCTTGAAATCAAAGACGATCTGAAGATGGGGCGTAGTCCAAAAAAGGCCTTGTTTGCCAACGTTATTCGGTTCTGTATTTCTGAGATTGTGTCATTTTTGTTGTTAACACAGGACCCAAGGTACGTAAAACTGCTAACAATTTCAAATGAATGAGTACCAATTTCTAAACATGTGTTCCTGTCATTTGGCGGAATTTTTTGTACAGGCATATACTTGGTCTTGGAGTCGTTTATTTTTAGTCCTATTCGACCAGCAGCTATCTCCAAAGAAGAAAAAGCCTCTTTCAAGGCTGGTACAGTCCTAGCAACTATATCAATATCATCAGCATAGGCTAAGATCTGAACTGATTTGTAAAAGATGGTGCCCCTAGTGTTGATATTTGAGTCACGAATAGCTTTTTCTACAAAAATAAAGCATGTTTAAATAAAATACATTCTTTTATGTACTGAATAAAGCAATACCATACTGTATTGTATCCTAATCTGAATGTCAACTGATTATGACAAATTACCGATATTGATTATTTAATTGTTAATTTATTTGTTATACATAATCAAATCTGTTTATGTCATGTTTTAAATTCTATTTCTAATCTGTTACGGAACCTTAATTTCATTTTGCAATTAATCAATCTTTGCAAGTTCTCCTTTTTTGTTCACTTTTGGCAGTCATCATCATTTTTATTTTGAATTTGTGTTATGTGAAATTTATACCAATGCTTTCTTAGATTTATTCTTCAGAAGTTTGTTATAAACTATGTTCAAGATTTTTTCTTTCGATGATGTCATAATTTAAATGTTAGTTACTCCACATCTCCCACCTAAACCGAGAAGGTCTTGCACCCATTCGGGGATAAGTGTAGGAGTTCTCTCTCTAATCTGAACGTGCCTATTTGACCCGCAGGACCTGGTGCCACTCTCTTCCCAACGAAAACAGCACCAAACAAACAAAACACTGACACAATATGTACGCTAAGCGTTACGCTCTTTACATCTTTTGAATAAATGGACTAAAAATCCGAACTTTATTCGCGATCTCTCGGAAAGCTGCGATCTTTATGGCTTCCAAACGTGATCTTCTTGGCTTAATACATTGAAAAGCAGCTTAAATTGTCTTTATTTATTCCTCATATGACCTTCGCTTTGAAATACCAAACCTTTTATCGGTATCCTCCATAAATTCGAACTTGCGTGACTCACAGCGGGCATCTAGATTACACTACGCGTGGAACATTTCGATTTTGTCACGTGTTGTCTTAAGTATCGATTTTGGGTTTGGTCCCCATGTTTTCTGCTTGATTTTTGCTCCTTTCCCGCCCTCTCGTCTTTTTTACAAGCGATGCACGAAATGTAGTCTCAGTTGTTGTTCATTCTCTCTCTCTCTTTTCTATATCTCTCTCTCTCTCTCTCTCTTTCACGCATTTAATGGAAAAACCAATACAACTTGGTGCATGGAAAATGTCGGGATCATTTTTGAGTATTGGTTTTGCGGCAAGTTAGTTTTCGTTTTCAGTTTGCGCTTCATTGCGTGTTGAACACATGATTCAGACGAAAGATTTTGATTTAATTTCTCTTTTGAAATTTTTTTAAAACGGTTTTATTTCAATGCAGAATTCTGAAAGATAGCCTAAAGCAATAGCAAATTGAAGACTTCTTCCAAAACAAACACATTTTGCACAGGGAATGAAATTATTAATTTATTAATTTTTATTTTATTAATATTAAGATTATGATATCTCAATAACACGGATAATATATAATTTTAAATTAATTGTATTTTATAATTTCTAAAACAAATTTTGAATTTGGGGACAGGTATGTCCAATGTTCCTTGAAGGGTTAAAGTTTAGGTCTATTGAGAAAAAGAAGACAATAATTAATTAATTATCTCCAAACATTACCTTAAATACAAAAGAAATAATAATAAATAAGTAAATAAACAATACCAAAGAATATAAAGAAATATTTTCTATGGCACTGAATAAAAACTAAAATTTAGAAACTAACAAATGACGAAAAATTCGTTTGGGTAAAGAAATAAATTTAAAACAGTAGTATTTTCTTAACAATTCAAGCTTGCCCAGCCGGGACCAATAACACGGGATTTTCCAAATCGTTTCAGAAAAACTTGGTGGTAAAAATATACAGTGACTCCCAAAAGTGTTCGTACACTTTGAAATTTTTTAGTAAAACCAAAATAACGCGAAACTGAATTCGAATATATAGTCCAATATTTTTTCACATTATTCCTATGTCATTCTAAACAAAACTCTGTAGCTGAGTTTTTTTTTTTTTTTTTTCAAAATATTGACGGATCTTTTTTTTTTTTTTTTTTTTTGAAATGGGTCAAAAAACGAAGAGACAGAGAAATAATACGCTACAAGAGTCATCGTACACTCAAATATTTTTGAATAAATTGTTGATTAAAATTATCATATGTCGTTTTTTTATTATTTTTTTTGCATTGTTTTGACCCTTAAAAGTCATTAGGCTTTAATTTTTTGTTTTATTATTCCTTAATATTAGTCTTATTACTTTAAAATGGCTGGTATTCGTAAAGAACTACAAGCACCTTTTGAAATTTGAATTTTTTCCTCACAGTAAAGGTAAATTGGTTTGAAATGTCTCTAAATTAGTTAATTTATTCCATTCTTTAGTAAAGTGCTTCATAGAATACTTTAAAGAAAATAATCAAACCGAAAACAAGGTAAGAAAAGGTCATTCGGTAAAGTTGACAAAGAGTGATCGGAGATTTACAATTAAAATATTTATGAAAAATACACATTTGAGTGCTGTAAAAGTTTCTGCTGAGTTAAATGAAAATTTTTACATTAAATTTTCACCTAAAATCGTTCGTCAAGTTCTCTGATTAGTAAAATTAAATGGGAATTCTTCCCGCAGAAATTTTCTTGGCCGAACGAAAAACAGAAAGCTTACTCTTTTCGTCGCAAAATCAATGATAAATAAGCTCAAAACGTTTAGGAATTTCGTCTTACTTACAGATAAAAATAAATTTAAGATTTTTGGTTAAATTGTTGTGTAATCGTAAATAGAAGAAAAAAATTAGGAACTTAATCTTACAAACTTAGTTGGGTCAGTTAATCAGGACGCTGAAGGTGTTCTTGTGTATTAGCATTAAGACTTAGTAGTTTTAAATTTTTGATGAAATAATGAATCATGCTGTTCATTTAAATATTTTAAAAATCAATTTTAAACTCTTAGCCAAAAATTTGGTTATCAAAAACAATTTTATTTTTTATCAAGATAGCAATAAGAAGCACACGGTTTTCAACGTTTGCGTCTAGTGCATCAAAAATTGTCCTGAAGTTTAGAAAATACCCCTTCAATCTCCCACATTTGAACTTAATGTAACATGCTTAGAGATATCTGGAGGTTAGATTACGAAAACACGGCTTTGAAATGAAGATAGAGCTAGAAACAGTAAGACTCGAAGTGTGGTTGAACACTTATTTAGAAATTACGCAAAAAAAGAAAGAAAAAAAAATGAAATTTATTCCCGGCCGTTTAAAAGGTGTTGTTGATACTGCAAGATATTCTACTAAATAATATCTTAATAAAAAGTTAGATTATTCAATAATATATAGACATTTTTTAAAGTGTACGAAGACTTTTGTGAGATAAAATTTCCGGCACTTTTTGGTTTTTTTTTTTTTAAATTAGTTTTATTATTTTTTGAAGAATTTTCATGTAGTTTTATAGAACATTGGTCATAGATCTTATAATTAAGTACCTATTGCGAAATATTAAATCTAACCAATGGATAGGGTCCGATTTTGTTGAAAGTCATTGGTGTAAGAACACTTTTGGTAGCCACTGTATGAAGAGATACGTCAGTTGTACCAGCGAAAATGAGAAAACAGCCGGGCTGCTTGTGGACAAATTATGACGAACCGGTAGCTCGGCGGATGAAAACGTCCTGGATGACCGACCATCAACATCTGTCGACACCGGTTAGTCTGAATTTGTTCAAAAGTAGCCTGATATAAGCCATTATTGGAAGCTGTTATCCGTATTTTGCGACTTGTCCGACCATCAACATCTGACGATACCGGCTCGTCTAAATTCGTTCCCTGGCATTGGCCCTTTTGAAAAAAAAATATTTTACGCACCTTATTCTGAATTTAATTGACATAAAATTGTTAAAAATTCTTTTGAAATTAAATAGCATCTGAAGTCAATAGTTAATTTAAAAAAAAAAAGAAATCTTTTTGATAAAATAATCCATTCTATACCGCTGAGAATATGGTATTGTTACAAATTCTGTAAATAGTAATTATTGTAGGAACGTAACCTGTAAATAGTTTCCCGTAATGAATATACAACCCCTTTTTCATTCGGCTAAAGTATACGACCCCTATTTTCTTTCTTTTCATTGATAACGGTCTACTACTTTACAGAAGCGTGTGGAATATTTGAGAAATTTCTTTTCGGTGTATTTAAGCCGTTAGCGATGGATAAACAGTGAGTTTCGATTGATATTTCGAACTGAGAGCATTTTGCTCTGTTTATAGCGAGGCATTTCGCTGTGTTGTTTTCGTATTTGGAAGTAAATACGTGTGTAAACGTTGAGTTTACGGTGTTGTGTGATAATTGCTTAATTGCTGATGAATAATTTAGCAGTTGTTGAAGATCTTTCCTGTACATAGTGTAAATAAATTTCCTGTGTTTTTATCAAGAACTGTGTTTTCATTTCAAGAAAGTGGAAGTCGCACCGAATCCGTTACAGTATAATAATGCTTAAAAATAACAGAATTTCTTTTTTTTCTCCAATCGAACATTTTCTTTTCAGTGGAAAGGATCTCGAAAAAACTACTACAAATGCATTAACAAAAGAATAAATTTCAATTAATTTAAGGAAACCTCAGAGTGACTGAGGATGAGACTAGATTGAAGTAGTTGGGCGAGATAACGTGATCTTACTTTTAATGAAATAAAAGCGTCACCGCATTATAATGGAAATAAAAACCTAAACAAAATACAGAGATGTTGTTTTCAAGGAATGGAATAGATTTACTTGGAAGGATTGTACACGCTTTGTCGCGTAAGAAAATAAACAATTCTTGTAAGAATAAAGAGTAAAAAAGCAATACACTGAACAATACCAAAGTACGTAAAATAACCGACGTCTTCCCGTAGCTCTTAAACTCTTTGAACCAGAACCGGAACCTTTTGCGTTAAGTGAGATTTTTAATAGAAAATTGAAAACATGTATTTAATTGTTCACTAGATATTCTCCTATGTTCAAGTCAAATTTGAGTTAAAAGTAATTGAGTAATATAGCTGAAATGAATGTTTACTATTATAAATTTTTAAATAACTTATGGAATAAAAAACACGTAATTTTCACGTAGCGTAGGGGAGACCGGGGATAGTTGGCGAACTTTTTAAACTTTATTTTTTTTAAAGGTTGTAAATAAATTATACAAGCAATAAAAGAAAAATCTTCTAATCTGTATGGTATCAGCAATAAAGTAGTATTTTCGTTTTAACACTATGTTTTGCCTATTTTTTACATAATTTTTTCCGAACTTTCGCAGAGTTCGCACACTTGCCCCGTCACGGGGTTATTACCCTAGCTTTTACCTACACTTTCAAGTTGTACCGCAACCTTGTTTGTGGTCTCACGCTGGTGTGCTGAAATAATTTTAGCTACCAGTTTGTTGGTTATCTCAGCTTCAATGACAGAACATCTGCCTCCAGTTTTATTAATGACTATTTCACACTGATTAGTCCATAGTAGAGTCTGGATGGCATAGTCAGCGGGCCGTCGGTATTTCGCACCGAATGGTTTAACCCCCCCCCCCCCCCCCCACCTATCCTTATTGAGGAATTATGTCCTCAAAGTATGAATCTTTGAGGGATATCTAAGGAAGTCTTTAACCTCTCTCGTCAGTTACGCACTTTTACTTCCTTTTACAAAAAAGAAAGTATTGTATTCGCGAAAAAAATTTTACTCAAAATCGACCTTAATTTCTATTTTCCTCACCCCGGAATGAATGTTAAGGGTTTTTTCGACCCGACCACACGTGGATATATGACTAAGAACATATAGACACCCGAAATATCCATTTCGACGTTTCCCGAGTTAATTGCAACGAGTTTTCTCGTGACGTCTGTCTATACGTATGTATGTACGTATGTGTGTCGCATAACTCTAGAACGGTATGTCCTAGAAAGTTGAAATTCATTGCGTAGACTCCTGGTGGGGTCTAGTTGCGCACCTCCCCTTTTAGTTTCTGAAGGGGTCTTTTGCACCTTTTAGGGAGGAAATCATTGTTAATTTCGATGCAAACTCAAGTGGTGTTATAATTTAGCAGACACTTGGCGATATATCGCCAGTCTTTTGGTCGCCAAGTTTTGTCACCAATTTGGCGACTAATTTGGCTTTTTTTTTAATCTGGTTTTAATTTGGCCACTGTTGGTCATATTTAGAGAGTTAAATATTGAAACACATTAAAATTGCAATAATGGGGAAATAACATTAAATTGGTGTAAAAGGAAGTCATGTGATGCACACATCAGCTCGTTTCTGACATGATTAGTCTCGGAGTACCTATGAGATGTTTCCGACTTTTTAAAGCTAAGTTGAATTTATTTTGGATTAAATTATTAATTGTTAATTATTTCAAAACAATTTTACAATACAATCAATTTCTGAAACTTTGACGTAAGAAACTCTGGCGTAGGAAGCATCGATTGACGCCAAATGGAGAAAAGCGTAGTCGTGTAGCTGTGAGGTGTGCGAGATAAACGAAAGGTTAAAACTCGTGAAAATAAATTACTCTAGTCAACAAAAAAGAATTTCTTGTCTGCTTTCTGGGTTTAAATTGTCAATTACTAACAATTTTGGGTCGAGAAAACGAATATGATAGTGGATTTTTTTGATTAGCTCTTGTTTTCAAGATGCATAGAAGCCAACTGGAGAAAGATGCCCAGCAACCAAACATTGATTTAAAGGTTTTGTTAAAAAATAAAATAAAAATCCTGTGCAATAAATGTTATAAAAAATGTTCTGTTTTTTTATCAAACAATGCTTTTTTTTTGGAAAGCAGTGGTTGTTTTTGGCTTTTTGCTGCAAACACTTCATTTTCGATTGCTTTTTGTGTGTCAAACAAGGACCATATCTTGTAATAATTCAGCAGCATTTCGTGAGCATTGACACAGCTCAATGACCCTGATATTTGCGTTCCATTTTAAGGATATCGTGGTGAAACCTTTCCTCATGCTCACTGCTTTAGTTTTTAAACAAAATATCCTGGAAGAAATAAACATACTAGACTTTCAGAGACATAACATTCATTAATTTTCAGTTAATTAAAAGCTTACTGGGTGTTTTCCCCCCTCGCATTTTTTTTTTTTTTTCTTTTTTTTTCAAAAACACTGTGATTTTTCGTAATGTCACGCATTTGAAGAGTCGTTAAAAATTATCTTCTCAATCTTGCTTCAGTATATCTAGGAAATTTCCTACTAATGTATAGAAAAATTGTCTTTGTTCACAGCTTTCAGAAAGTTCTTCATTACTCCCAGCAGAATAAGCATGGGTGGAAGCAGAAATGAGTGGATCCACCTAAAACTCCAAATTTTTGCTGATTTTGGGCATTTCTCTTCTCAGAATTTAAATTTCTTGTAGACCGTTTTGGTGTTCATGCAGTGAGATTTTCTATCCCATCCTAGGGTTGAAGTTCAGAGGACAGTCAGTCCCATGGGGGTGTTTCTGTCTGGAAAAAAAAGATCATTAGTGCGAATTTACTATTCTAGTTGGCCTATCGTAGTTGGTTTATCTTAAAAACTACAGCTAATCTCAAATTTTATGGCAATTTTCGTGTTTAGCGAGGCAAAATACTTCGGAAATTGCTATTTTTGAGCCGGGTGCATTTTTCGTGTGTTGACTAGTGTTATAGAATGAAAATATGCTACAAGTAATGACTTTAGCTTTTTTCTCTTTCAAATAAAAAGTATGCTTATTTGAAATTTAGAGAACATTTGCATCAAAATTATCTGCTTTAAACTTGGAATCAATGTATGATTGAATCTTGTTACAACCCAGCACTTTGCATAAAAAAGTTACTTCAAAATCTGAACTAATAATATAAAGTTGTAGAGTTTGTTTGTTTGTTTGAACGCGCTAATATCAGGAACTACTGGTTCGAATTGAAAATTTCATTTTGTGCTGAATAGTTCATTCATTGAGAAAGCCTATAGGCTACTTTTTTTTAAATAGATTGACCGAAATAATTGCAAATTAAATGTTTAATTACTTGTTTAGTTCTATGAATTCCTAATAGATGGCGGGGTAAGTTTAGTTTTATGAATTCCTAATAGATGGTGGGGTATGTTTAGTTTTGTGAATTCCTAATAGATGGTGGGGTATGTTTAGTTTTGTGAATTCCTAATAGATGGCGGGTTAAGGCTCAGATCCCTCTCAGGTTCTATTGTGGGACTGTTGTGGTCATCAAACTGATTTTTAAATGCGTTTTTTTTTTTTTTATTCAGGTACAAATTTGATTTTGAAGGTTTTTCTATTGCGTTTTGTTTTCCTTATTTCTTCAACGTTTGTTTTTCTTCTTAAACTTGGATAAGTAGCTATCTTCAACTATAAGTAAATAATTTGAATGTCGGATTATTCAGTTGTGATTGTTCTTTATAACGTTTTTATTACAGTATTGTTTTTTTGGCGAAACATTTTAAATTGCAGAAAAAAAACCGCTTGACTCGCTAAGGTGTAGGGTTACGGTAGTGCGTTGCTCGGAACGTTAAGCGATGAACTATACAGTTGAAGGATCATTTTGAGTTTTAAAGCTACTGTTAATCTTTTTAAGTGTTTTAAATTCCAAAGATACTTTAATAGGTTTTTTGAAAAGTGTGTACGTTTTGAAAATGTGCAAGTCAGAATAAGTCGCTTTACATTTGGAATTCAGTTTTTAGAAACTCTACCCATACATAATATAGGAAACAATATACAAACCAATATTAATTTATTCATCGAGACATAAATAATACGCTAAAACTAAACTCTTACTGATTGATATCCTACTCCTTCTAAATCACTTCATTAACAGTTACTAAACTTTTTACTTACTTTTTTTCTCACTTGACCGATTATGAAAGAGAGCATCAAAGGAAAGACGCACAAGTAAAAAATAAGATAAAAAAATGTATATGGAAAAGTACAGATTTGTGGTTCAAACACATGCGTCACATTTTTATAGAAAATAATATTTTAATTTATACTTTTACTACTCCCAGAAACAAAAATAAATTATGAGGGATTTGAAGTGTGTGTGTGTGTGTGTGTGTGTGTAAGGGAGGTTATCAAATAAGAATGACCTTATTTTTAGGAATTTCATTTCAACAACGAATGTTTCAAAACCTTCATTTTCAGTATTAAAATTTCAATGAAAAGGCTTCAGTAGAAAAAAATAATTGAAAATCGTTCGTCCTTATGCGATTTTTTTATACTTAAGGTTAAAAAAAGGCCTTACTGCAATATCATCAAGAAAAATAATCATGTGTTCTGTTTGCTCTAAACCTGTAACAAAATAAAAAAAATTCAGCAAATGTTTGCTTTTTTTTTTCATTCATCCGATTCATCCTAATTTATCACTTGGTACATTAGGTAGTAAAAGCTATTAAAAATAAAATATCTGAAAAAAATTAATAATTTTATGCATAAAAGTATTAAAAAATGTAACAAAGTTAAATCACACAAGTTTTTATACAACTGCATACACATCTTTCGTTGTTTCATAGTTCACTTTTATCGGAAGTAAGTACATCTGATAAAAGCTAAAAGTTAACTTTTCTGCATTGAAAAAGTGATTCCTTGAAACCTTGAAACACGTGTCTGCAGTTCTCTTAAGTTTGTGGGATAAAACGTTGAAAATTTTTCTTATGAAATATCGGTGTCAATCTAAGAATTTCTACTCCTTTAACCGAAATAAAAATGGAATCGTCCAATAAAAAATATCTTTTGACCGGAACCTTTCTATACAATCATCAGATTTGACACCAGAAGTCCCAATGGAACGGTTTACATAACATTAAACCTAGAAACCAGGGGTATAATATTCTCGGCTCTTTTCAAACCAACGCGTTTTTAATTTTTTTTTTTTTTTTTTTTTTTTTTTAAATATTTGATATAGATGTGTTTTTTCTATATTTCTCACTTTATATTGTCCATTGTTCAGAATTATACTCTAATGCACATGAAATATATGATTTGCGAAATATTTATTTATGCAAGCGATTTTTTTAGGAGAGAATTTCAAACATATTTTAAAGCAGTAAAAGAATCAACTTCTCTTGTTTGCAAGAACCTCATATTTCTGGAATTAAAATAATAAAGAATACAAACTTAACGTTGAAAAAAAAGTTCAACTATAAAATACTTAACTGTGTACGTCTGTGATAAGGTTTTTTTAAACATTTTCATAAATATCCAATACTTGTCTCCGCATGTTTTTTCTAGTTCCTTCAAACAATTTTTCTCCTAAATCACAAAAAGTAAAATTTACTCCGAAATGCTAAATTAATAAGTGTGACAAATTTTGCTCCTAAGCGGAAAAAAAGAAACAAAAGAAGGAAAACCAATTTCAGTACGTATAGCTTTCACTTTCAAACACATAATTCATAATTATTGACTTTGCAAAATGACATTCATTCCGCACCACAAATGCTGTTTAACTGTAACTGTAGCCCGAAGTCAAACGATAAATTTCAAGTAACGAAAAGAACGCCGTATGTAAAATTACATTCTCACTTGATGTTTCCCATTACGTTGATTGCATTTTAGTTAAAGTTGTTAAAGTTACAATTTTATTATTACCTTATGTTTTAGTTAAAAAAATCCTTCTTTTATTAAGTAAAAAATGTTCTTACTGACTGAGAACTGAAAAAGACTACTTGAACAAAGCAAAATAAGGGTATATTACTTTACAGTAAGTAATTTTAAGGGATCTTTGAATATTAAAATTATAAGATTGCTAAGGAAGTAAATCTTGTATGTTGGTTGTGTGTTTCAGAAATGATATTTGTACACGTTGGTCATAATAATTCACTCATCTTTCTTTTGCTTTTTAAATTAAAATTAAATAGCAAAAGTTAACCGTCTCATCGGTCAAAATTAATTACTCTAAAGCAGTATTTCCCAACGTGAGTCGCTCTCCCCACAGGAGGACTATATGATTGTACTAAAGAACAATTTGAAAATAGACTTGTCTATTTCAACCCCATAGCGACTCTGTCTTAGCTCGAGTTGGATCAACGCACAGAGCTAGTATAGTTCACCTGTCCACCTCACAATTTCTGGAATATGTCGCCGGACGAATCTACTTGAAAACCATTTCAAAGCAATAAAATAGTGATTTTTTTTTAATCAAGCCTTGTCGAAACAAGTTCGTAAATAATTGCCGTTTGTTTACTATTTTATTGGCTGCGTATTTTACGAACGAATTGGCTTTTGAAGTTTGATGAGAGTCAACAGTAACGGGGCGATTTACAACTTCTTTCCGCTACGTTTGATGTACCAAGGAATATGTACTCAACACTCTAGAAAAAATCCGTACTTTGGTATTGCTGCTGGAGCAGTAAAGACAACCCGAATCGACGGCATGTTTATGTTGACTGGTGATAAGCATTTAAAACCAGTAACTCAAGTGAAGGACACAATTGTCTGGCAAAAGATCATTAGAGTAACTTGCATTTCTTCCACTCTGGGATGAAGTCAATCAAGATCTAACTACAATTGGGGCAAATCTAACCTGGCAGTATTGTGACGGCTACGCAGATCCTAATTACAGCATTACGACTCTGTCAGGTGAAGTTTGCCTCTTTGCAATCTTTCTGGATTAATCTTTCCCTATGTAAAAAGTAACTAAAGGTAATACAGACCCCTCTATTTTGAGAGCTTTTGCTCTCGAAGAATTGAACATTTTATACCCCGAACCAAAGAGGCTTTGGATCTTTACCAATTTGTTCCTCCTGTCTAGCAGAACGTAGGTGCAGGAAATGTTCCCCGAAATTTCTCTTTTTATAGCCTTGTGACCGACTTGCGCGTTTGACGATGAAATTGCAGCTATTCACATAGCTCTGTTACTGATGCAATGGCCTCACTTCGAAAAATTTACAAAAGCTGATTCCCTCGGCGATTCCCGAGCCGCAATGTTAGCTATCGTTTCAAATAAAATTCCCATAACACAGGATCAGGAGCGTGCATAGGGGGAGGGGGCGAGAAGGGACACCTGTTGGCCCGGGCATAAGCCTGAAGGGGGTCCAACATTTTTAAATCTAAGGGTAAAATATATTGGTAAACAATACGGAGGGGGGTCCGGAAAACTCATATGTGACAGGCCCCGAAATTTCTGTGTACGTTCCTGCACAAGATATACTGGATTGTCGTCCTTATCTTAAAAAAACATAGCATCACTTAAGAAAGCTGCAGCCCTCCTGTAGGTTCCTGCCCACTGTAGGTTTCCAGGCAACGAAAAAGCCGACTTCCTAGCTGAAAAGGATGATTTAGAAACGCAGAATATTGTCCCATTCCCTTCCATATTGTTAAAAATATATTAATCGATCTATAAAACGAGCTGATGTCGGCATCATATGGTTTCCTTTCACTCCAATTTAATGTCATTTTCTCATTGGCAATTTTAATGTGATTCAATAGTTTACTCTCTACATATCGCCAACAGTGGCCAAGATGAAACAAGACTTAAAATAAAAAATTTAAAAAAGGTAAATTTGTCGCGAAGTTGGCGACAAAAAGACTGACGATATATCGCCAAGTGTGCGCCAAATTATAATAGGACTTGAGTTTACTTTGAAATTAACAATGATTTCCGCCCAAAAAGGGACAAAAGACCCCTTTAGAAACACCCGGATGCAACCAAAAGGGGAGGTTCACAATTAGACCCCAGTAAGAGTCTACGTACCAAATTTCAACTTTCTAGGACATACCGTTCTTGAATTATGCAACATACATAAGCACATACGCACATACATATCAACAGACAACACAAGAAAACGCGTTGTAATTAACTCGGGAATCGTCAAAATGGATATTTCGCGTGTCTATACGTTCTTAGGCACTCATCCACGTGTGGTCGAGTCAAAAAAAAAAAAAAAAAAACTCAGCATTCATTCGGGGGTGAGCAAAACGGAAATTAAAGTCAATTTTTGAGTGATTTTTTTTTTTTTTTTTTTTGTGAATACATTACTTCCTTTTTTGTAAAAGGAACTAAAAATAGGTGCTCAGGAAAAACTCTATAATCGTTTTTCTCGTTTTGGAATACTTAATCGTTGGAAGAATGATATCTCGAATTTGTATATCTGATCAGGGCATAGAGCGGTCACTAAATTCCGCCTTGCCAACGGACATGATTGCCTACAGGATCATCTTCATAGATGAAAAATTGATCCTTCTCTGATATACACTATTCAGTTTACCAAGACAATTAAAATAAAAATCTGCATTTTAACTATGTTCTATGTAAGTCCAAAATACAACAATGTCATTCCCTCTCTTTTACAGAATGATAGTGAAAAAATAGCAAACTCTATTTCTAACAGAACACGGAGTTTGTTCACATTTTTGTTTTGTCTCAAAATACTGAGTAATTTAAGTTAAAATATTACTTAAAATTAAATTTTCATTAAAAACTAGCTCCCACAATTATTTTAAGTTTTACCCCATAGTGTAGTTTCATTCCCTCACAGCAGTAAAGTTCCCAATTTCCCTCTCAAAATCGCGAGAAAAAAAGTAAAAATTAAAAAATGAAGTTGAGATTTTACAGTTGGCAACACAGAAAAACGTTGCAATCAATTTTGGTTTTTAAGTTGTTGAAAATATTTTTCTTAGAAGCTATTTGAGAATATAAAACCAGAAATAGTTTTTTGATTTCATAATTCCCTCACATTTGTTCTTACAATTAAATAAAATGAAATAGTATACATGAAAATTGGATAGTCGTCAGTTATATCTTTATTTAAGAATGTTTGTGTGTGATTAAACTCAAAAATTAGTTAGGCCTAACAACTAAGATTCAACTTTTAATAAATTTGTCATTCTTCACTAGTGAGTGAATGACGCATAAATGAGAAATTAATGCTTAAGCATTTATTTTTCCAAAAATTAGTCTTCATTTTAAATATTATTTTTCTAATTTTTGTTCTTGTTTTAAGCATTTTTTTTTCAATTCGTTTTTTTATGGCTGTTCTAAGCATGAAATATTGAATGCTTCCTGTATTTGGCCAAACCTAAAATATATACTTCATTTTATATTAAAAAAAATTATATTACCTAATGAAAACTTCCACTTCCAAAATACAAACTAAATCTTTTCTGTGGTGTACTACCTATTTTGAAAACAGTTTTAATTCTAATGTTCCTGTATTTTATTTATAGGTAAGTTTTACATACATGCTTAAAACATCCCCGAGGCTTGCTGTTAACTTTCACAATTGTTTTATGAGTTTTTCTAATTCCTTAGGCCAATTTCCTCCGTAATGGGATAGAAATGTACATTTTTCATATATCTTTAAAAATTTGTATAACTAATACACAAATCATAAAAGAGTTAAAAAATAATAACCGCTGAAACTACAATTCATCAAAGCAATAGAAGAACGTTTTTTACTGCCTTTACAAACTTTTTAAAAAATGAATGTAGTTTAAAAATTACGCCAATATGTCCCGGTCTCACCTGCTTTATTTTCTAAAGGCTGATTGATATTTTGTTATCCACTTCGATCCTCCAATATCCCTTTTGTGGGGACAAGGTTCACTTCTAAAACTGTTGCCATAAGAGACGTAAAAAATTAACAATTAAAGCACGGGTTATGTTTAATTTTCGGATAAGATCACTGTTGAATTTTACGCCAGTTGCGTCGTAAAAGAAGAAATCCAGCGTGTAATGTCGCTGGCGGCTTTAAGAAAATCCGAAGAAACAAATAAAAATGTTGGAAGAATAAAAAATGTATCTTTGCGTAAATGAAATTTGCTCTTTTACTCTTAATGAAATTTTTATTCCTGAAACACTCAGTCTTTCAGATTCTACGCAGAGTTGGTTTCTTTTAACCGTTTAATTTTTGTTATTCATTTTTCTGTTTTCCGTTGAAAAATTATATACAAAAATAAAAATAATAAAACTACCAGTAGTAATACGATTATTTGAATGAAATACTTCAACTTAAGAGATTTAGAAAAAACTAATTTCTTCAAGATTCAAAAAGAAGACAAAAAAATCTTATGTGGACCCCACACTATTTTTATTGTAACTTATATTGCCCCACACTTATATTGTAAATTTTTTGTAAGTCAAAAATTATTTTTTGTTATTAAAAAAATGATAAAGTTCTTGTTTTTCACATTTTTAATATTAATTGATACCTACTAACACTCGGTGCAGTATTTATTTATTTAATATTTCTTATTTGTATTTTAAATGCTATGCACAATTAAAAAAGTGTACACAAAACAAAGTGGATAGGCGAAAGTAAAATAGTTCCATTTGTTTACTTATTACTTATTCAACCATTCATTAAACCACTTACGTCTTCATTTACTAATTAATTCATTTACATTCTTTCATTTAACATAATTTAAATTTAAAAAAAAATTGGGTTAAATTTTTACATATTTGTGAAACGAATTTAGACAGTTTCCGCATAAAATGAGATTTGACAACTATGAAGTTCCTGCACTTCTTTTGACCTAAATTAAACCCTGAGTACAACTAGTCACCATTGGCGACCAACTAGTCGCCTTCCAGTTCAATTTAATTAGAAACTAAATTGAGTTAACTTATTTTAGTTCGAAAAAAATTAACGTTGCTCAAATGTACGCATTCTAGTATTAGAGATGCACCGAATGTACCGTTGGTTTTCGGAATGCTGTAGGTTCAGTTGACTTCGGAGTTATTCGGCAGACAAGCCGAAGAAATATTCGGCAACCGAATAGTAAAGTAATTTAAGGATCCGACAGTTGGTATACTCAGATATTTTAATGCAATGAATAAAAGTTTTTTTTATAGTACCACAGTACAACAACTTTTATCCCATTCAAAATAATTTTAATATAAACGAAAAACTAAAATGCTAAATTTAAATTTTGTTGCCTTTCAGTTTTAATTAAATCTCATGACACATTACATGAACCTTATTAAACTCATTTACCCTTTTAAACTCATTTAAGTACGAAACAGAGTAACCACAAAAAAAGCTCTGTGTGTGTAATATTAAGTAAGTAAACTTTTTTTTTAAAGCATCATTTCACATGCTATTAAAAAGGTGATTAAAAATTTATTTAAAAAAAAAACATGATATTAAATTTTCAGTGCGCACTCTTTTCTGAAGTTTTCCACCACATAAAATATTGTTTTAAAACGAGATAAATTAATTAATCGAAGTTTGATAGCGGTAAAGGAAGGTGCAAAATTATTAGGTGTTCTAAAAGATTATTCATTTATAATATAAACTGTTACTCTGACACTCTGTTATATCAGTTATCAAACATACATCAAGAAAGAGATTGATTAAAAATTACGCAAAATTTAAGATAAACTTCAACCAAATTAGTCATTTACTATATTAGCTTGCTTATGCATTTAGAATGAGATTTTATTTTTATTTGATTGAAATTAAAAATTATACTTAGTATAGATAAGTTTAAGATATCAAATGAAAATGCATTTACATTTCACAAAAGGCACAAAATACAATTGCATGTTTTCTATTTTAAATTGACATGTCATAAAAATAGTTAGATTTTTAAACCAGTTGTTCGGTATTCGGTTGCATATTCGGTTAGAATTTTGACGAAATATTCGGTGTTCAGTATTCGGCAAAATATGGTATTCTGTGAATCTCTACATTCAATTCCTTACCTGACTAAAGAATATATTTTTTGTTTATAGCATGCACATAAAAAGGGGAGATATATAAAAAAAAAACTTAGATACTTGTTCCGTTGGGACACCTATTTGAAATTAGTGTTCGTTGTACATCTTTTACATTTAAAGACTTACATATTGCCTCGGCAAGGAAGAAGATATGCATTATGTATAGGAGAATACTATATTTTAATTTCTGAATCTTAAGTTACTGCAATCCAAATCAAAAAAAGTTTCGCAATTTTCAATGGCGGTTTGTTTACATTTAAATGCTGCTATTCGACAATGCATAAAAAGCTCAAATTTTGTAGTAAATAAACAGTTGTAAACAGTGTAGATTATTTTAGTTAAGGGGCTTTTTTTTACTAATTATCTGCATAAATACCACGGGGTTTGGAATGTTTTGATTGCTTTTAGCATAGCTAAAATAGAGCAAGAGCCAGTGAGCACCAGACCTACGTCATAGTATAAAGGCTCATTTTTTTTTCTGCGCTAGCACATCACAGCAAATACGAAAAGTTCGCTATTATTTAAGTTGATTCATGCAGACTTTGGTAGAAAACAGGTAGCAAAGTTGCGTCAAAAACTAAGCTTCAGTGAGTCCTTTCATGTCAAAAGACCTCGTCGTCTCCATCCGACCAACTCCGATGTAAACGAAAATTTTATAGAGGTGCAGACATGCCTTTGAAACTAACCTATAAAAATTTTCAGCTTTTAAGACCCAAATCCTGAGGATCTAGGATCAATAGAAAAAAAGAGCTCCAAAACGGCGAATTAGCTTTGTGAAACGAATTGCCATATTTAGACTTCAAACTGATCCCCAATTGGAGGCCATTTTGGAGCTCACTTTTTTTTTTTTTTTTGAGATACCCTAAATCCTCATGATTTGTATCTTGGAAGCTGAAAATTTGCATAGGTTAGTTTCAAAGACATGTCTCCACCTCTCTAAAACATCCCCAAAACCAGGGCTGCGCAGTCGGAAGGAAAATGGCCGACTCCGACCCCGACTCCTGGATTTTGAAACGCCCGACTCCGACTCCTGATTTTTTTGAATTTTTTTTACTGCTTTTCCTCTCTCTCCCTTTAGAAGAAGGGGGAAAACCTCTAAACAGAGATTGAAATATTTATTCTTTTTATGAAAATTTCGGATTTTGTATTTTACTGTAAACCCAAGACGCATACCAACGTTATAAATTCAATTTAAAAATCAAATTTTCTAATACAGACGAGTTTAAAAGTGAGATGACTTAAAAATCCCTTTAAAAAAATTGAAAAGGATTAGCTGTAATTTGCCCCCCCCCCTTTAATGTTTAACAAAAACATATTGATCAAATCGTGTACTTTCAATTTTCGAAAGCTGCAACTTTTCAAAGAGCTTTTTTTCAAAGTCCAAGTTCTTGAGAGGGGGTGGTTTGACCCGGGTGACACCCATCTGGTAGGTGACACCCAAAGATAATTTCAGAGTTTATAAAAAATATAAATACTTTAATTCTGAAAATTTTCCCGAATATATTTTAAATTATATTTCATCAATAAAATTTCAACAAAAATAGGGCACATATACGTCAGGAGCAAATTTTACACAAAATGCGGCGGTATACAAATTTGTACGAATAGCTTTTACTATACCTATATTTCTCCTTCGCTAAATTTTTAATTTAAATTTTATTGGCTACTTTAGAAAGATTACTATGAAGATTTTAAGACTAACTGCAATTATTGAGTGTTGTAATCAAGAAATCATTTACCCTTATTTTCTTTCATACTTTTTAGTGAGAACCAAGCTTATAGAAAATTATTTCATCAGATCTTTTGGATTCGTGCTTTTGGATGCGCCAGACCTAATTTGAATTTGCCGATCACCCTCAAGAGTTTCCACCTGAGCTACGGGTCTCGACTTACTAAATTGTTACGTTCCTTTTACTATTTTATAACTGAGATCGAACAAAACACTATATTTCTATTTTTATTTGAAAGTGATTACTTGAAAATGTTAGGCAACAAAACCGTTTGCTGACGGTTGCTAGTAGTTAATTAAAAAAGCAAGCAAACTGATGGACGGCTACAGAAAGTTCGGTAAGCACTCAAGCTAGCTGATTGCCATAATGGCAGTTATTTTCTCATTAGTAGCTATTTATACATGTTTTGTTGCCTAACATTTCAATTGGTAGTCAGTTTTTAAAAAATGCAAGGAGAGTCAGTGAAAATGAAAGAAAAAAAGAAGCCCGGAGTCGGAGTCGGCATGCTTCCTAATGACTTCGACTCTGCGACTCCGACTCCACAGCCCTGCCCAAAACTATGATTTTTTTTTTTTTTTTTTTTTTTTTTTTTGCAGCAATTTTTATGCACCTTTGGTACCTGTTTCCTTCCAAAGCCTATGCGACTCAGTAAAAATGATTGCGAACCTTTCTTACTTGCTGTGATGTGCTTATGTAGAAATTTTTTTAGCCTTTATACTATGACGTAGATCTGGCACTCATAAGCTCTTGGAGTAGACAGATTCACCAAAAAAAAAAAACCTTCAGGCACAGTTAGTTATGGCTGCTTTGGGCTTTGAATGAACAATAATCTCGCCAATTTATTTGCTTTTTTGTAGAAAATTAATTCGTGAAAGTGCTTGAAGTGATAAAGTACAAATCATATCCACCTAACATATGTCCCACCCCCCATTCCTCTCCATGTAATTCGAGCATTCAATTCTCCTTAATTAAGATCACATGCATTTATTACTAGATCAGAGTGTTTTAAAACATAAGAATATACATTGCCAAGGGTGCCCCTCCCCCTAAATATCGCGAATACTCCTCCCCCAAAATCAAGAGCCCCCCAAAAAAGAAAAAAATACCACTCAAAATACCCCTTCCCCTAAAAATTTAAATAGCACAGTCTACGACATGAGCGTTTGCACTCCTGACATTGATATGAAATATTTTTCTTAGTCAAGTATGTGCACCACTTCACTCAATTCATAATGAAATTATATTATTTGAAAATTAAAGTTTCATTCAAATAGTTTGTTCTACATTTGTATCGTCCCACCTTCACGTCAAATATAATGCATTACTTCATTTCAACTTGATAGTGATGCTTATAATATCCACGCAATTACTTTTCATATACCGTAAAATGGTAACTTTGGGACACTTTTCAAAGTTTTACTCAGTTCCTATTTTTATTTTCAAAGTAAAAAAGCTTCAAAAACAAATAATATGTCAGTTGAGTATTCCTCTTACGAGATCTGACAAAAGAATAACTGTAGTTGCTGTGATATTTCATATATATATTTTTTTAATTGTCCCAATCTTACGCCAGTGGTTGGGATAACATTGAGACAGTGCTTTATCCCTATTAAAAACAGTAGGAAATATGACTTTGTATCAATGGTATCCCACTGTTATTACATAAGTGCGTTATTTACATTAGAAACAACAAGGGAAATGAGTTTATATCGATCCTAGAATATTATATTCAATCTATACATATAATAAAATAAGATGTTTGTGTGTGTTTGTGTGACGCGCATCCCGGGAAAACGGTAAGGCCTAGAAAGATGAAATTTGGTATACAGGTGTAGTTTTTGCTGAAGTTGTGCACCTCGGGCTTCGATTTTTGATATTTTAATTAGCAAAAAAGTTATTCAATGTTTTATGTGATTTTTAGCACTTTTTAGTATTTTTAACCTCACAGACCCCGAACCAATCGCGCCAGACTAATATTTTTTGTACTATAGGGTCGGAAATTTAATTTTAAATATGATGAACAAAACAATTTTGAAAATAGAGCAATTTTTGTATTTTTTATAAATTTTTGAAAAAACCTTTATTTTGCATTTTTTTCTGGTTTTTATATTTTTCTAATATCATCCTGCGAGAAGTATCAAAGCCTCATTTCTAAAATTTAAGTTGGTAATAGTAAAAACATTTCGTTCTCTTCAGAAGAAAAAAGTTCTTAAAAATATGCAATAGTTTTTTTTTTTACAATTTTTTTTAATACTGAACACATCATGTCTTTCCACGCATCAGTCGAAAAAAGCATTCTTCAATCTTCTATGGCTCTGACGTCACTACTTGGATTTCGATTCGATATTTACGACCGAATCTTAATCGCAAACAATGTTAATCTTTTTTTTTTACTATATAGCTTACTTCTAATTTAATGACGTGATGACCACGTGTTTTTCCGGCAGCGCTTTCTTTCTTTCTTTCTTTTTTTTTTTTTTTTTTTTTTTTTTGTTTTATTTAGGGATTGCATTTATTTCTTTTTTCATTCTCCCCCCCCCCCCCTAAATGTTTTGTTGTATCTATATTACGTTACATTTCATAGTTGTGCGCATTTAAGTCACTAAAAACAGCGAGATTTTTTTTTTCTTTGTCACTTACTTTACTTTGTTACTTTTGGCACACTACGGGGAATTTTGGAGATAACCTTTTTTTTTTTTTTTTTTGCTCTACTTAAATAAAAAAGCGGTTTTTTGCGCGATCTTTGTTTTTATTAGGAAATGAGTTGGGAGGTTAAAATAAATAGAGATGGATAAGAAATTTTAGAGATAGATCGTAAAGGTAGATAGCCGCCGAGAGAAGGCGTCAATCTTGGCGTAAAAATGTGAATGGCACAAAAAAAGATAGAGATCGATTGATTAATACTGCTGCCAAATTTATTTAAATAGCCGCCAAAGGCGGTAAACTTAAATTAAAATGGTAAATGACAAGTTAGCCAAACAGCCGCCGTAGGTGGCTGCTTGCATAGAAAGGTGAATGGCGTAAGAAGGCGAACCAGCTGGTCGCCGCAGGCGGCTAGTATATCATAAGAGTAATACATTCTACTTAATTGGTAAAACACAAGATTACAGACATTGTTTCAAACAAAGCTTTAAAATGTTACTAAACAAACGGATAATGTAACTAATGTTATTTAAACACGTTGTAAAGTGTAGTTTTGTCAAACAAAGTCAATAGATCGCTGTAAATTTGCAACTCTTAAACATATTTCTCAGTCCTAAAGTTACCCCGTGAAAAGATGAAGACTTACAATGTACTGGTTATAAAACATACAACTTATAATACCATGGTTACTTCTATATTAAACACTTGAGGAGGAATTTATCTATGTGTATTCAGACTTTAATGTCATTTTGTGTGCTTAGTTCTTGAGGTACAAGCGAAAGTTTCACCGAAACAAGAATTTTTTTTAAAAAGGGAAAAGAATACCTTTCCTGTCACAACAAATGCAGTGGACTATAGGGTCCTGACAATAGGCCGTCAGGCAGCTGCATAATACAGGTCTACTCAACAGACGTGATTGCAGACTAAACAAAGACAATGTGTCCCACAAAGAAACCCGTAAAATAAACATTACCTACTGTCCCAAAGTTATCTTTCTTACGGTAGTATAAACGTAATAACATACAATAAAGCAAAATAATTTGCACATGCATCTTTCGGTATTTCAGGAATCGTTTTGTCAGTGAAAATACGATGGAGCTTCAGGTCTATAAGTAAACCGCTAAACCTCTGGGTTTTTTTTTTTTTTTTCCCAACATATAAATTGCAAGAAAGTTTTAAAGCATAAAAATTTCCCAAAACACATTTCCCGCATCAAAGTCGTGGTCTGTTTTCCTCGGCATTGTTACCAAATCATTTGCTAAAGTAAAACGCCTATACTTAGCCCAAGTGATGTCATTTCATAAACTTTCTAAAAGACAGGTAATTGCAACGTTCAGAATTGAAGATATTGTTCCTCTCTCCGGTAAAGTAGCAATTATGCGACTCACGTTGTTTTGTCTCTGAGGCACATATTTGACAAATACAGTTTTCTAACAGCACAGTATTTGCAACTACAAGTAGGCAAATTGAACACTTTTTTATTCCACTTTTTAAACAATAAAACATTTTCTCGCAAAAAAGTCACAGTTAGTTTGGTCATTAAATGAATTCATAGATAAAGTATTACTTTTAAGGGAGTAAACATAGTAAAATCTTCCTGTTAATCCTTCGGAACGTACGGTATTGACTATTACTACGCTGGAACCAATTAACCAATTCTTATCGTGTACCCCATCTCTACTGCTATGTATATCACTTATTTTCAATAGGTTACATGTATTTATTTATTTATAGAAAATTTTTTGAAACCTTGGTTTATTTATTGACTTTTTCTTCGATTTCACTCGACCAAAACGCGATACGTTATAGAGAAACATGAAATCAAACGACAATATAGACAATCCCAGTCTGTGCGATAAAAATACGATAAAAATTTTAATTTCCATGCGATTCTACTTTTTCATAACACTGAAGTCATTTGCTGTTTACAACTGTTATACCTAATCAAAAGTAATGTATGTCCTATTTTACCATTATTATGTATTAAAATTCGTAAAAGATGATTTGGAAGTGAAGAATTACTTGCACAATATATGTGAAATCAACATTAGTATTATCAGTCCCTATTGACATGTCTTTAAAAGAAATGTGCTAAAATAAACCTTGGAAAATCTTCAACTATTACGTTACGTTTTGAAAGTATAGTTTAAAACTTTTCTGCATGCTTTTTAGTATACTTTAATGGCTACATCGCAACAAGAACAGTATTGTGCTAGTTCAAATTTATAATTTCGGAAAACACAAACGCTACAGTTATAAAATAGTTACAAACCCAATTTCAGAATTTACAAAAATTAAAATAGAACAAAAAACACTCATCAAGCTATCTAAGACAAAACATGTTCATTCATAAAGGAAATATTATTTTTATGTCAAGCAGCTATGATCTCACTTTACGAACATGAATTTTTTCCGATAAATATTGTGCATTATTTCTTAAAGTTATAAAACTACAACACAGTGTCCTTTAAATCAACTTTTTTGTACATGCCTACAATTAGCAGACATTCCGTATAGACTTTCATAGCAGCATTTACCGACTTCCCATAGACATCATTACATTAAGTATGAAGATTATTGTTGATATTTTTTATTATTATTGCTTAATTGCAATATTTTACACGCATAATAATGTACAAAATCTTACTTACTACTAACTTCATTATTTGCTTATATTTAGCAATAAAATCAAGTAACTTAAAAAGTCTAAAATTCCAACTAAATATATTTCATGAAAACAGAAAACATCTAAAGATTATTTAATATTTGGGTCGAATTCTTTTTCAAGATGCTATATTATTTTCTTCCACATACAGAATATTTTTTCTTTAATGTATATTTACGAAGCATTTTTGTCAAACTCAATTAAATTCAAAAAAAAAATTAAGTCTATATTTATCCAAACTGTATTCCATCCAACCATTATTAGTTTCTGTACAATATCCAAGCGGGAACAATTATCTTCAAAATCTACTAGGTTTTCATTTTTAAGAAAAAAAAAACTTTCAAATTACAGTCCCACTTTAAATTTATTGGGAAAGTACAGTAAGCTATTCATTAAAAGTTTACCTAAACTTATCATTATTTCAAAACCCGCATTTAAATTTGCACTACAGGTGTTTGGCTACAGGCCAAAAAATAAATCACCCATTCACTCGCGTCGCCAAAGCCATATCAATGCTCACTTACCTCAAATGGGGAAGTCTGAGTACCCGATCCGAAATATAGCTCCGAAATCAGAACCACCTGTAACAACATGATGCACTGTAGCAAGCAGTATCCCCAATTGTTGTACACAGCAAATATAGAGCTTACTGTCACATCATTTTCTCCTTGAATGTATAGATTGCTCTCTTACCGCAGTACAGACTTTCAGTGGATGAGGGAAATGTTTGGCCGTTTATGGTATTTTTGGCGGAAATAGAAGAAATTTCGATCGGTTGGAGGCAATGACACTATCGGGTAAAAGTCGTCTTGCCCAGAATTATTTTATTATTATTATTTATTTATTTATTTATTTTTATTTTTTGCTTAACCTTTTTTTTTTTTTTTTTTGTAACATATGTATACCAAAAAGTGAAATAGGGCATTTCACAAAAAATATTTTCCAAAGCAAACTTTAAAACTGAGTTTTAAAAATATTTTTTATGAAGTAATGTTGATTTGACATGAAGTGGGGATGTCTGGAAAGATTTGAACTCCCTTCACTGATAAAAGATCTCTCTCAAATGTACAGTCATTTAAAGTATCTTTCATCCCCAATTTTTCTTTTTTAAACTGCCCTACTCAGATCTTAATATTATCGTCGCATATGTTAGTGTAAAGCTGAAGAAAACATCCTGAAGTGTTGTGTAGGCATTTATTAAAAATTTAAAAATAATAATCGTAAAAACTATTTAAATAAATTATTAGCCAAGTTCACTTGAGGAAACTTTGAGTCATATCGTAAATGTTATGCAAAATAGATTATTTCACTAAAAGTGTTACAAACTTGAACCGGAAAAATTTAACTTTGAAATATAAGTAGGTATTTGCAAGTTTGAGGGACGGCGCGAGGATCCAAAAGAAGGGGAGGTCAGGGGTCGCCCCCCCCCCCCAAGTGACCAAATATAGCCTAAATCAGAATTTTTAGAGCCTATATTTCGGAACATTTGCCCCAGACCCACTATTTTTGCTATTACACTTTGAACCCTTTTTCTTACGATGATCCCCTCCAAAACTAGAAGCTGGATCCATCCTTGTTTGGTGGCCCGTCGAAATGATTTTTTTGGGTTCTCATGACACGGATGGGGGAGGGGGGGCTAGAGGTTACAAGAGCAATGGAGCCGGGCAGAAAAAGGACCCGGTAGGAAAAAAATGAGAAAAAACATATTTTTTAACACGCTTTTATTAGTTTCACTTGTATGTTTGTAACTCTCCTTTGGACTAAGAGCTAGTGGCTTATTACTGTTAGTACATTCTGCCGCTTTATGAGAGTTCGTGGTAGAGCGGTCTAAGGCGCGGGTCTTCGCTGACGTCCACCTCCGGGAATCAATGGGCGTGCGTTCTAATACCGTTGACACCGAAATTAAATTTATAATCTTGCAACTCAATTTTCGCCCACTTTTTGTGATCTGATTCTTTTAAAATTTGGAATGCAACCTCAGACCTGATGACAATGCAATATTCTATAATCAAATTAATTTATTAACGATTAGTTTATTCTAATTAACATGCTTTTATTAGCTTAACTTGTATGATTGTGGGTCCAACTTTCCTTTGGACAAATAGCCAGTGGCTTATTAAAATTACTTACAACGTACAAATCTGAGCTGCAGAGTGTAACAATGTTTGCACATGAATTTACCAGAAAACATTTAAAATGTCTGATGCAAATAATGCAATTGAATACTAAGATACATTCCATTATAAAAATTGAACACACGCACAAAGATTTCATTTAAGAGTTACAAGTGTAATGTTTAGTATCTAAATCTTATTCGAAAAAAAAACAGTAATAAGGACTTTATATTTTTCAGAAATGAAAAATACAAACAATTAGTTTTTGATTATTTGAGTACAAAAACAAGAATTGTAAATCCAGTCTTGGAGGTGTCTATCCCTCTAAGAGTTCCTCACCCCCCCCCCCCCCCCCGAATTAGAATCATCCAAAAAAGACCGCTTTAAAATATCCTCTCCCCTAAAAATGTCTATAGCGTAATCTGCGTAATCCCCCCCCCCACTTTGTGAATCATTAATGATAATTCGTACAAAATAAAATAATAGTTTAAAAAACTAAAAAAACACGCTTTAGTAGCAAAATAAAATAAAAAGTTAAAAATAACCTTTGAATGACAAGCACATAAAGTAATTGACAAACACTTAATTTTACTGCAATAGAAAAAAAAGCGTGGGGGGCTTCTTATCAGTTGTCTAAAATTTCTTCCACTTGTTATCCATGCAAAAATGTAAATAAATATTTAAACTTTGCCCTCATTTTACTCAAAAAATTTTAAACTTCACTTGCATCCCTTTGCTTTTCAATCAGCCTCGGTTAGTTAGAATTGTAATATTCTATGCAATTACAATTTAAGAAGACAGATTTTATCAACTTCAAGAAACAAGTTTCCTACTTCGGTAAAAGCACTTATTTTCTCGAGGCAGTAATTTACACGACTTTCGCAAGCCCATCGTTATCGCAAAAATTTAGTCTCACGATTTTTTTTCCTTCTTTTTTCAACTATTAATTCAAAATTCAGATGAAATTCGCGAAATTTTCTGTTCTCAAATGCGTCGATATTTTCACTTTCGCGAAGATTACGGCTAGCGAAAATAAGTGCTTTTACAGTTCTGATTTCAGAATTATTGGATTGTACAATGAGCTGTGACAATGTTTCCTAATTGTTTTCTAAACAAATAGGAAAGAACTGATTTTATAGCTTTTCCCACAGATTGCAGTAGAAAGCAAACTAGTTTTTGTTCTTTTTTAAATTTGAATGTAAATATAATGAAGTTAACCTTCTTGTTTCAAAGTTATTCAAACTAACTGCAAAGCTTTAAATTTGTTATCTATCAAATATAGATACAACATTAATGACAAAAAATTGATCTACGAAAACAATGATGTTATACAACGGTGAAATGAATTCCAACACATCGTTCGAAAAAAACCTCGATATTTTGAAATAATGATGCTCTATTTTTTTTATTTTCTTTTTTAATCAAATCTTCACATATGTACGAAACTTAGACCACAACCTCTAACAAATGTCATCGAGAAAGAGGGGTATAGTATATCATTTAACAGTAATTGTGCTTAGTTATCAGCAAATGAGGTTCTTGATATCGAAACATAAAAGACGAAGAATTACAAACAAACAATTTTGAAACTATCCAATATACAGAGGTACAGCTCCCTCCCCCCGCCCCTTTCTCCTCCAAAGGAGATGGCGTACCCCTCTTAAATGCTGCGGGGCATCCCCCAAAATTAAAGCATCCGTGCACAAAATGAAATAAAAACCACTCTTCAATTGAACCCTCAAAGAATTTCAATGCCACAGTCTGCGTCATCAGCCTCACCCCCCCCCCCTTCATGGGCACTTGAAATGTACATACGTATATTTGAAATGAAAAATGTTTAAAAGACATTAACCCTTCAAAGGAAGATTTGTTAAACTTATGCTCAAATCATGAGAAAAATACTTTAAAAAATCATAATTTTAGGTATGGCTTATGGTAAAATAACCACTAGCAACATTGAACTTGAAACGACTTCGGCATTTTGACTGTTATGGCTTAAAAACGGTAACTTACTGATTGACAGTTAAAAGTGTTTCTAGTGAGTGTGCGAATAGTTAGAGATACATAAGAAAACGGGTGATTAGGATCCCGTGCTTTAGTTTTTTGATGGGGAAAAATGAATGAATAATGGTATAACTTCATATTGATTATGGCATAAATGCTGAGCTCAGTGCAAATCATTGGAGATAACTGGACTAATTATTGATCTCGTTGTAATTACATACGCAATAACTCTTAGGAGCAAACCGGACTTTTAGTAAAATATTAACTTTTATCACTCCTTGAAAATTTCTAAAGCACCGCTCTTTTTCATGAAAAAGAAATTTTTAATCTGGATGTACTTTGGAACAAATTCATAATGTTTCTGTTCAAGAATAAATAGTTTAGAAGTTATGTTTCAAATTAATAAACATTTCAAAACATTATAATCCTCGTCTTCAATTTAATCATTTCTTTTTACGCCATCATAATGTAAAGTTAAGAAATAGCATGTTGGATCAGGACATTTGCTTTCTAATTAGCGACTTCATTAAGACAATATTTTTGGTTATTAATTAAAATCGTGGAATAATTAAGAAAAGAAAACTTGCAACACAGCTTACAATGTCTACTCGTCTTACTATATCGGTTCGGAGAGCCAACTTTAATAAAAATTGGAAGTGAAGGCTTTCCATAATTAACTTTGCCAGAACAATGAGCCAGGGGAAAATAAGATAATAAAGTAGAAAGCATCTCGGTTCCAAGAAGAACGGATTAGCTTATCAGATTTCAATCATAAAAGCTTATCAGCCGGATTTCAATGAAGATTTTCTACCAAAATCTTGATTGCAGAGAATGATGCTGAGGGTGCGTGATGGGGGGCATCCCCCAACGCACCCTCAGCATTATTATGGATGGAGAGCCAGAAGATTTATAAGTACTTAATACAGAAATGTCTTCAGGCATAGGCATCGTTCTTACTCATTTTGTAGAGTCAGAACTTTCATGGGTACTTAACGCAGAACTGTCTTCAGGTACGAGCATCGTTCTTCCTCATTTTGTAGAGTCAGAACGTTCATAAGTACTTAATACAGAAAGGCTTTAAGCAAAAGCTTTTTTTTACTCATTTTGCAGTAGTAAACTTAATCATCACCTACACAATTAAGATATTGAGATACATGGTTAATCAAAAAGTTGTTGAAGCCCCATTTGTAGTTTTACACTTTTTAAAACGTCGTTTCGTAAAATTTATTAGTATTTTATGCTTCTTAATATCCTCCACCACAAGGTATTAATTAGGTTTGCCAGACGTCCCGTTTTGACCGGGACAGTCCCGGTTTTCAAACAAAATCCCGGTGTCCCGGCTGGTTTACTTCCCGTCCCGGAAAAAGATAAATTTAATTACAAATGATCAAAAATGTCGGAAAATAGTTGAGTGTGAATGAGTTTTTAGGATAATTACTGTATCATGTGTATCATAAACTTGTAAATTAATACCGGATCAGCTTGTGAGGATTTGTGACCAAAAATGAAGTGAAATGTTTAAATTTTATCTGCTTATGTCATTTTTATTACCCGTGTTTTAGATTCATAATTTCATAATTAGTAGGATCTGGTGGGGTAAAGTGGTCATAAAATCGTAGGTTTTCAACTTAGGTGGATAATAAATACAATAAATTCTTTAAATACTTCAACTTTTTTTTGTTATTATTTTACATTGCATTATTAAAGAACACGTACATTGAATTTCAGGAAAAAAAATATTGATTTAAGTAGTTTTATAACATTTTCATTTCCCTTTGTATTTATGACCACTTTACCCCATGGGGAGGGGGAAAGTGGTCATAGCATGGGGTAAAGTGGTCATAGTTAAAAACAGCTGCAAAACTGTTACAAATAACCCTATTATTTGTATATTTCGGTTATTTTTATAGTTACAAGTATATGTACGAGTATATGCGGGTATGTACGAGTATATACGTGTCGTGTAAACAAGAGTAAACATGTTCATATATGAGTAAATACATGTATACATCAGATACATGCATGCATGTGCCTACTCAAGTATATTCGTGTATACACGAGCATATAAGCATGTATACGTGATTGCCTACAGGAGTGTATACGTGTCTACACGAGTATATACGAGTCACGTGTATATGCGAGTATATACGCGCAAAACGAACATCATTTGCGTGCTTGCACATGTATCTCGAGTATATACATGCATACCTCAGTTTCTGAGTATATACGTGTATAGTCGACGTATATACGCATATATAAGTGTACATAGATACACTACTGGGCATTAAAATTGCTACACCAAGAAGAAATTGCTAGAATGAAGCTAAATTTTACACACGTGATAATAAAATTGACATTAGAAAGTGATTACAAAATTAAAGCAAATTGATCATTTATGGTTGGAAAAATCTCGAATAAATGGAGGTTTAAGTACCCCTGTTAAGCCACCTCTAGCGTGAATGTACGATGTACTTGAAGCGAAACAATCGGGCATTGAGACATAACAGTCTCCTACGATATCCTGCGTCATCTCATGCCACAGTTGCTGTAAACGTGCCACTCATTCGATCAAACTCATACGTGTTAGCACTCACGACGGGGCTCCCAGGAACCATTTTTTAACATGACAATGCTCGGTGAAACACAGCAAAGGTGTAAAGGGATTTCCTCTTCCGCATTATCACTTTCTCTGGTCTGCGTGATGCTCTGGTCCGCGATTTGTGACTTGTCACAAATTGAGCATATCTGGGATCACTTGAGACGGTAAATTGGACAGCCTGTAAGTTTGATCAAATTAGTGGCGCGTTTACAGCAACTGTGGTACGAGAAGACGTAAGACATCGTACGAAACTGCTGTAACTCAATGCTCGACCGTATCGGTTCTTAAATTCCAACTAGAGGTGGCGCAACAGGGTACTTAAACCTCCATTCATGTGAGATTTTTCCAGTAATAAATGATCATTTGGCTTTCATTTTGTCATCGTTTTCTAGTACCAATGTAGCCATCATGTGTGCAAAATTTTGTTTCATTCAGACTATTCCTTCTTGGTGTAGCAATTTTAACGGCCAGTAGTGTACTTACATACATATACGGGTATACACGAGTTAATTCGTGGTTACATCCAGTGCGTGTTTGGTACGTGTCTACTCAAGTATATACATGTGGAAGCAAGAGTATATACGTATGCTTACGTGTAAACACGATTCTATACTTGTTAGACGTATATACGTACATTTACGTGTAAACACCAGTACATGTAACCACGTATATCTACGAGTATATCCGCTAATATACATGTATGCTTACATAGTGAATCCAAGATCTTGGGCAAAATCTAAGTGGTGTGAAAGGGGAGGATAAGAAGCAAAGAATCATAAGGAACTTATGGTCGTTGACGCGCTACATGCACACAAACCCAGAAATCGATGGAATGAAAACAGGTCACAAATTTGTTACACAAAGATGATTTTACCCGACATTTTAGTTCTTAAGAAATATTTAGACAGTTAAAAAGTTGTTAAAAAGTAAGGCCTGTAGTAGCTCTAATATACGCATCGCAACAAAAGCGCAGCGACTGATGAAAGTTTTTCAAGAGTCTCGTAATTGCAACAGAGTGATTGTGACGCATGTATTACAGATGCCGGCCACAAGTTTCATCAATTACTTTAAAACTTTCTTAAGTCGTTGTGTAAAATTGTCTTTTTTGTAATAAATTTGTGACCTGTTTTGCATTCATTAGTTTCTGGCTTTGCGTGCATGTAGCGCGTCAGCATTGAGTTTGTGGCCATATGTTTCTTATGATTCTTACTTCTTATCCTCCTCTCTAACACCTTTTGAAAATTTGCAAAGGGTTTAAACTCACCCTGCATACATGTATATCATATGCTAGTATGCAAGTGTCAGCTCGAGTACGTACGCGTATATACGTCGTGTCTACCTGAGTATATAAGTGTTCGAATATATACGAGTATAAGCGGGTATATACGTGAATAGTCGTATGTATATCTGTATAGATAAAAAATACTACGAGATACCCAAATACGTGTTTATTGGAGCATTTATGTGAATACGTATATATACGTGCCTACACGAGTGTATGCGTATGCATGCGCATATACTCATATATTTAACCTTGTTTACTGTAAAAACAATACATATTAAGTGAAATTAATATTTAATTTATATCTGCCTTATACTTAAAGATTAAGTGATTTTAAAAGAACAATATTCGTTAAGCCTAATATTATGACCACTTTACATCATCTTACTAAAATTGTTCTAAAAAATTATTCAAAATAGATTCAGCTAACTGCTAATGAGTATGAGTTCTTGAGACATGTAGGAAGCTTCCTGCGCAGTCAATCTGTTTATAATTCTAACAAACAAAATTTCCCAAGGAAGTTAAAAAAGGTGTTTATATTTTTAAAAAAATTCATAATCACACAAGATATTTTTTTTTTTAACCAAATAAAATTTTTCCAGTTGTAAAATTTTGTATTCAAAATGTAGTTTCTAATGCACTACTCTAAAATAAAATTTTCACGTTCATTCGAACATTTATTTCTAAGGTATAGCCATTTATTTGAATTATGACCACTTTACCCCATTGACCACTATCCCCCACCAGACCCTAACTATTTATTCATAGCATTTCGAACTTTCCCGCTAACTCGATTTCAAATGTTCAAGTTAAGACGTACCTTCATTAATGTCAAAAAAGAGATTCTGATGAAAAAGCTCACTAACCGATGCTTCAAGGCAGCAGTTTGATGTTATTAAAATTAAACTGCCCTATAAAACGCTCCAAAAATCAGCCAGTGGCTTGTACCCCTTTGAATATTAGCCACGCGGGGGGGGGGCATTCTGGTGTCCCGGTTAAACATTTCAGAAATCTGGCAAGCCTAGTATTAACTATTCAATTTTGTTTATACAGAAGAGTGGATTCAAAACCAGAGCTTAGCTTGCACAAGAGCTCACAGAAACTCAGCTTCTGCACTTCTTCCCAGTTTTATGTGATTTTTTACGTTTTCGGCAGAATTCAGTCTGCAAGGTCTGTAAGAAATATATCCGTCCTTTGCCCGAAGAAAAAAAAACTGGTGAACTCGAGGACACATTCATTATTAAATGTAAACGAATAAACTATCTGAAACATAAACATAGCTCAGAATACGTAAACTTATCATATGAAGTTCGTAACTAAAAAGTTGAAAGGAAAACTTTACAAAAAAGAAAAAAAATATTTTGTACTTGCTTTAAAGCGGCATCTTATATCCGTTAAATCAAATGGTGAAAATATAACATTTATTTTCTTATTTTCGCATAATTCGTGCCCGAGAGGGTTGAATAAATATAAATACCTTTTTTGAACATATTACGCAATTGACAAACTTTGTATGCACTTTCTTATGATAACATTGATCGTTTATGAAATTCCCCCCCCCCCCGGAAAAACCTTTTGACCTTTGACCTTAAATAACAGTTTTAGATCAATTGGGATCAATAGGGACTTTTGATATCTCATTTATAGTGAGGTGTTTAAGGTGTGTACCATATTTTCGCTATAAGCGGAAGCTTCCAACTTTTCAAAAAAAAAAATAAATAAAACTATTTTGACCTTTGACTTTGCATAGATTTTTTAGCTCGACCGGGATTGGTGGGGATTTTTGACATTTCATTTATATTTGTGTCCTTACAAGATCTGTACGAATTTTCAGCTCTTCGGGAATCTTTCTAAACTCGAATGTCTATTTTAATCGGGCTATAAAGAATAAAATGTTATTTGATACCGCCGACATATTATTTTTATGGTTATAATACGTAACACACGCAAAAGCATTTATAACTCCTCTACAAAGCTCTTCCCGTCCATTACCACTTTTCAAAAAGTAAAAACATGCCCACACCATTATCCGCAAGTAAAATAATAAAAAATGTCAAACCTTGTTTTGTTCCAAAATGGGTAATATTAAGTTGCTTGAGATGTGTGTTGCCAATAAATCAAGACGCTTCTGAACATCTTCACCGAAGCAATCAAAGTGTCAACTAACAATCGATTAAGTTTCGCAATCTAGGTAAGATGATGCCATGAAGACATTTCGAAACGCACGAAAAGGTCATTGGCTCTCATTAGTTTTAAGTTTTGTCGGAGCATTTTGAACGATTTGTCAACGTTTGTGCGCAATGAATTAGTTTAATCATCTAAAAAGCAGCTTCTGAGCCATTAAAATTAGGCCAAAAAGTGGCCAAACCCAAATATCCAAAAAAAAAAGTTGAAATCTGTTGCAAATTACGACTTACTTTTCCAGCAAGAAGGGGTAAAAAGGCTCAGCACTTTGCGCGTCGGATTTTGGGGGAAAGGGGGGGCTAAATAATCCTCTTTTTAAATTAAAATAATTTATATTACTTAAAAAAATGCTTAAAAGTTGCAGAAATCACACTCTATGTTAGTAAATAATAGTAAATAAATAAACTCTCACAGAAAAAAAAAAGCTAATTAAACAGGATGCACAGGCGGGGGGAGGGGGGGGTCCACGGCGCAGATTGCGTCATTATAGTTTTAAGGAGTTTTTTCATTTTTTCATGGGGTATTTCTTCTTTTTTTGAGGACTTTTATTCTGGATGGGTACTCCGTCACACTTCAGGAGTGCGCCATCGCTTTGGGGGAGGGGGGGGCATGAATTTGCATTCTAAAATCAACGATTGCAGTGAAGTTCATGAAAAAATCTCACTGATTTTAAAGTTTTCCGAAGTACAAAATGCCACACAATGATATAGTAATGTCAGAAGGATAATTCTAAAAGATCTAAGCGAGCTCAGTATCCAATTTAGTTGCGACTGGAGTTATTAAAGTGTTTAGAGCGCTGGGGTAATATCTAAAACAAAATCCCTGTGCAGCATAAAAAAAAGTCCAAATTGACTGAAGTTTACCTCTTTGTTCTTAATTAATTTACTTAACTTTTCTATAATCTTTTGCTATTACCGTAAGGGGGAATAAACCGAAATTGCCAACAATGAGACGGGCAATGCTGCAATTCTGCACCTTCCAATCACTGGGGATTCTCGTTTGCAAACACCTAGCCGCCTCTCTTTTACGCAGCCGGTTATGTGAATTATGCTGAATATGCGAACATATACTTGCAACACTATCTGAAACTTTCGAGTAGATTATGCAATAAAAACTTTTTTATAAAGGTGTCACCAACGATCTAACGCAGTGACGAATTTAGGTGGTCCAGAACCTGTAGTGATTCAACGATAGGAGAAGTCTTGATGAGAGCAATGAGCAATACAACAGTAGAATGACTGCTGTATTGCTCATTGCTCTCTCCTCTTAGAAATACTGCTCTTTCCACTTTATGGGTATCGACTCAAGTTGGTAGTGGTGTTGCTCGCCGATACTGGTCGGTCGCTGAAAATAAGGTGAAATGTGATGAGGCCTTTAACGTTGGAGTAGTAACATAAAAGGATATGGAAGGCAAAAAATTTAGTGGCATTTCTTCGTAAAGGAGGTATGCAATTATGTCTCTACCTTCTGTTACAAGAGTAGTTACTCAATCTGATGGCATATTTGAGGCACGCATGTTATGACGCAAGTAAAAAATTTTGCTTTTAAGTACTGAAAAAAAGCAATATAGTAAAAGAGGGAAAAAAACAGTTCTGCATAATTTTTCTGACCATTAAATCAAATGTGCCATCAGAGGGAGGGGAGGGGTAATCTTTAAATATATTATTTCGTTTTGGGAGGGGAGCTACTGTTCTTGTGGGGAGGACAGTCCTGATTTAATGGATTTGAAATTTGCATGAAATAATACATCTGCTTGAAATGGAAAGGAGGGGGGAACAGGCGTATTATTTCATTTCGTAGGGTGGGGTGCTGTAGCTTTGGGAGGAGGGGCACCATCGCATTTGGAGGATGGACACACTTGATTACTAACTTTATCTTTGCATAAAATAATATTTACACTTGAAATGTATGGAGGGGGAAACGGGGGTACTGCTTCGTTTTACGGGGATAGGGGGGCTCTGTAGCATTAGCGGGTTGTGTCATCCTTCTTGGGGGGTAAACACCTTTATTTTCACGCTTTTAAATTTAGTATGGCATAATATTCCCTTTTGAAATGTACTCTAAAAATTCCGAAAAGATGCTCAAAACAGCATTTTTTAGATGCCCCCCACTCCGAAACCCGAAACACAATGGGGTGGGACTTTTTACCTGTTCTTATTGGGAGGGTATAAACAATTTGCAACATGTTTAAACTTTTTTCTTTTTTTTTTTTGGATGTTTGGGTCCGACTCTATTTTTACTGTACTATTTGTTGCATTGATCCTTTTTGTTGGTGATCTATGACAGGACGTCAAGCGCTAGAGGACGTTTCGAGTTTATGAGTAAAGGTACACTGTAAAAAAAATTCGGAAACGTTTCTGAGTATATCGTGCAGCTGCGGTTCATGAAATTTTCAAAAACGTTTCTGAGTATTTCGGAATTCTCTTTCTGTAATGTCCGGAAACGTGTCTGAGTATTTCGGAATCCTCTTTCTGTAATGTCCAGAAACGTGTCTGAGTATTTCGGAATCCTCTTTCTATAATTTCCAGAAATGTTTCTGAGTATTTTGGAATCCTCTTTCTGTAATTTTCAGAAACGTTTCTGAGTATTTCGGAATCCTCTTTCCGTAATTTCCAGAAATGTTTCTGAGTATTCTGTGCAGCTGTGGTTCATGAAAGTTTCGAAAACGTTTCCGAGTATTTCGGAATTCTCCAAACAATTTTCAAAAACGTTTCTGAGAATTTCGGAATCCTTTTTCCGTGATTTTTTCTAAAAAATAATTCTTTTTTAATAGTATTGCATGCCATATCAGTTTCAATTCTTTGATATCTAAGAGCAATGAAACAAGCAATTTTAGAATCATTCGTGGATTTTTTTTTTTCTGAATTTCTAATGACAAATAGCATGGTTAACAGCATAACATATGCACAGTTATAAATTTTTGAAAATTTCTGAAATAATATAGTAGTTTCATTCATAATCACAAAATCGTCGGGGGAGGGAAGGGGAGCACTTTCTCAAAAGTGGGATTGTTTGTTAAACAATATTAAACTTCAGTTTTTCTCTCAATATTTTCAAGACAAAATTATCCACATATTGTATTTTTAATGCAGAACTTAAAAACATATCTTGTATCAAACTTGATCGCTTTTATTTTCGGATAAAATTTGACAGAACTTACCTACACTTTTCGTTCCGAAATTATTTCACGTCAAGTCAATTTCTTTGACGAACAAAGTGTACCGAAAAGTACCAACAGAGAAATTGATGAATTTAAATATGACACCAAAGTCCCCCTGCTGGAACCATTCGGGTTTATTCCTCTGTTCTTGCCCTTTTCCAGTTTATCACAAATATAGATACTTAATCAAAATAGGTTACTGATTTAGAGTGTGCGCAAAATGCATTATATATTTTATTTATTAAAACATTGAACTCTATTACATGATTATTCCATTTCATATATACGAGAGCTCCCCCCCCCCCACACCATAAGAGTGATGGTGCACCCATAAAATGATATAAAGCGCCCCCCACCTTAAAAAAAGCAACCCCTTGAAAATGACAATGGCACAGTCTGCGTGGTGAACGCCCCTCGTCTTCTCACCATATGTGCATTGCATATTAATAAAATAGTATTTAAAAACTGATCACTTTTAAAACGATGACATGAAATAATATTACTTTTTATTTCAGCATGTAAATGCAGCTGTTCCATTTTTGCCACTGACTCATTTCTCCTGACTGTCCTACATTAAACTAGTATATCCACGAAGGAAATGTTATTTTCGGAACTAATGTCAAGGAATTTTTTTATTGTTAACCACATTTAACAAAATGAATAAGCAGATGAATTAATTTCATAACTATGTTCTTACTAATAGATAACATGGTCATTTTCTAATGGTATAAATATTTTTAAATGAATGAATAAATTATAATAAAAAAAGATAAATTATACCGGCACATTTTTTGTGAAGCATATTACAATACTAGAAAATATTTGCATTACCATATTTCTAATGAATTAAACAATTGATTTTTTTTTCTTTTTGAACCAAAATGTATGTACATCCAAGTATTTCGAAATAACTTTTCTGTGATTGCTTCTCAAATATAAATCTTACTTCTTTTGCGTAATTAATCAGTTTCAGTTGGTTACAACAAATAGTACACCGCGCACATAGGTATGTAGGATAACTTTAAATTAATTCGATAAACCCAAAAACAGTTACAATTGGAGCCTCATCAAATGCAAATCAACAAAAATATAAATGTATATAACAACATGTTTAAAAATATTCATTAATACTTACAAGTGAACATGAGCGGAAGAAAATCTAAGTACCTCCATTACAACTGAATAAGTAATCCAAACGGTTTCGTTTCATTAAGTATAAACACGGATGTTGAAACTATTCACGCTTGAACACACAATATATATCTAATTATGGTCGCATTGGAAATTGTAAAGAAGCAAATGGTTATTAACTAACTTAATAGCTGCGTACATCGTCTAAAAAATCAAGGGCAGTCCAAAATGCAAAGGCGTAAAATTAGTTTCGACACATTTTACTACTCTCTAGACATGAAATAACAAGCAATCCAATGCTCTGCAGCAACCATAGATAAGAAAAAAAGAAGTTCTCGTTATTTCCGACTCATTGGCGCCTGTGTTGGAAGGATGAAATAGGTTTCGAAGCGTTGCGTCATCACTTCCGCTTCTAGATATCTTGAAATAACAAAAAGCTTTCTGAATATTGAGGAATTCGCTATTGGATGAAGGATTCCTACTATTTCGGAAACGTTTCCGATATATCCAGAAACGTTTCCGAAATTTGTTACAGTGTAGAAAGAGAAAACTCTCAGTTATGTCTTTGAAAAAGACAAAATGAACGGAATAGGTTTGTAAAAGTCATTTAGTCCTTGGTTGAAATGACTGTTCTAGGTACGCATATACATTTATTTTAAATGGATTAATTACTGATTTTATCGAAGGAAAATAAAAGGGCCAAGACGCGAGATTATCTGCCCTGATGGAAGTCGAAACCAGTGACTTAAGTGTGAGTTAAATAATTTCTCGCACTGAACTCCGACTCCAATATTCCGAAATTAATCCTACACCAGACAGATTACATTTTGTGTGTGTGTGTGTGTGTGTTTTTTTTTTTTTTTTTTTTTTTTATTATTATTATTATTATTAAAAAATCTATATTATTGAGAAATGAATTAAAAATTATTTAAAAGGATAGTGTTGAATTGTTTTCATCCCTTCAGGAGGGACACGTGCCCTTGTGCCCCCTCCCCCCCCTTTCCCTAGAAATCCGCTATTGATTCAGGGTTTAGTTTGCATAGAAGTTTACGGTAGCTTAGCGTTCAACTTTTGTGCTTCTTTTCAATTTCACGGGAATTTTTACGTAGGGCTGTCCACTGGGGAGGGGGGAGGGTCAAGGTGCAGACTGTGGCATTAAAATTTTTAGGAGAGGTATTTTAAGAAGTATTTTTTCCTTTTGGGGAAAAGGGAGCTTGGGGAGCTTCTTCTGGGAAGGCACTTATGTTATTTGGCGGTGATGTGCCGTTTCTCCTTGGGGGGGGGAACCCCTGTTTTAAGTATGAACGGAAATCAGACTACATATTCATGAATATAACATTTAATGACTTCACGGAGTTTTATTCTTCTATATAGTTGATTTAAAAGTAGGCTTGCTAGACAGTCCCGGTTTTCAGGCAAAATTCAGGTGTCCCGGCCGGTTTATTTCAGATAATTTGATTAGATGACCAAAAAAGTTTAAAAATAATTAACTCTGAAGGATTATGTTGGATAATTACTTTGTCATCTGAAACACAGACTTGTAAATTTAACATCGAATCAGTATGTGATGGTTTTTATAACAACATTAATACCAAAAAGGACTTTCTAAAAAAAAGTCCTAGCGAATGAAAAATACATCTAAATATTATTCAAGTTTTTATTCCTCATTCAAAGTATTTCTTCTTGCTAAAATAACTAATAAATATTAACGTGTAAAAAAAAGGTTCAAATTTATCTGCTTATATCATTTATTATTTCCCTGGTTTCGGTTCACGTTTCTCATTACTAGTATTTATTCATAGCATTGAGAATGAACTACCCTCTAAAACATTCTAAAAACCAGCCAGGGGTATTTGTAATCCGAAATTTCCAAAAAATTTTGGGCTGACAACACATTTTAATGCTGAAAAATTATTAAAAAAAAAAAAACTTAATACAGTCGACGCTCGATATAACAACCGTCTCCGTGCCAGAGAAAAAGGTCTTTATAATGAGCGGTCATTATGAGAGATAGAATTTTTTAATAATATACACATGCATCATGCATGTTGCGTTGTTCCAATACCATTGGCACTTTTTTATAAATTCCAGTAAAATGCCCAAATTATTTTTTTGTCATGGGAATTTTTTTTTTTTTTAAATTATGGGTGCAAAATATTATGACAAAATATTTCTAAGTAGAAAATATAGGAAAAATTGTATTACAGTACTTACAAATCATTTATTTTCTGAAGATAAAATCAGAAACAGTTGCTTTCCTTTTTAGCACATGTGATTTTTGCAAAACATAATTTTCCATTTCAGTTATAGATGATAAATAGTGTTTTTCTTGCTTTTCAAAGAAACACTTAAACGTCTCTCGAGCATTTGAAACATTTTTCATACTGGGAACGTTGGTCTCAATTTCTTCTTCTTCATCTGATCATTATACATTAATTTGTTTTTGTGCACAATATCGAGAGGTACTTCATTTTCTGACAGACACGTGTTTGTCACATTCTAAATAATAATTGATTTTAGCATAACAGTCAAAGTTTAATACTTCTACCAATTTCATTTTTTTAGAAATTTTTTACAGCATTTCATCTTCTTCGTCGAAATTTTCATCCTGGATTGCCTGACAAATCATTTAAGCATTCTTCCTTTGCTTTTTAAAATCAACATGGTGGAGGCAATTCTTGATGCGTCTTTTCTGAATTCCATGCTGTTTTAGAAAGATGCAAAGCTGTAAGGATACCCACTTTGAAATCTTCACTTTCTTCCAGTCCGTAAATAGTAATAAAGGTCATTTCAAGTTACATATTAGTATCGTTGGAAAAAACACCAGGAATAGTGTTCGCTGAATTCGTTTGCTGTATTGGATTAGATGATGCAGAACGGTCGTTATACCGGAAGTAAATTAACATATAGTTCATTGGAACAAAGATGGGACTTTTACCACTGGTCGTTATAATGGATTGGTCTTTAAAATGAGTGGTCGTTATAATGAGCGCCGACTGTATGTTTATTTTTAATTATTTTTGTTTTCATAATTCCAAAAGTTTTTACGGGATGGGGGAGGGCGGGGGGGGGAGTCGAACTTCTTCATAGTTTCAGAAAATTTTACTTGAGTCTTGAGTGCACTATCACCCCTGATACCCTTTTGAATACTCGCGGACATAGGGGGGAGGGGGTATTCCAGTGTCCCGGTTGAACCTTTCAGAAATCTGGCAAGCCTATTTAAAAGACTCTCGAGCATAGACTAATAATAAGAGTAGACCGAGCTATGGCAACCCTTTTGCTGCTCATAAACCAAACCATGTGACTGGTGGATATCCTAGCAACAGCGGGCATTAATCGTAGCAGACGGTCAACGCCAGCGCGAAATAAAATAAATAGAATTTATGGAACACGGAAGAATGATCTTTTATGGAGTCCGATTTGTAAATTTGTTATTCTAAGTTGTAAATATTTTGTTAATATAGTGAGTTTTTCGTTTAGATGGTATTGTGCATTTTCTTTAGTCAATTTCAATAACTCTCTAAGCAATGAAAGATGCAAGCGACCAAGAAGAATCAGCAAACGGTAAGATTTTTACCTACAGTTTCAATTTAAGATACCGATTAGTACATTTTTGCGTTAACGCAAAACGTTTACGCCATTTCGTTCACGCCAACGCTGACAGCTCCAAATGAAATTAAGTTACCGAAAACTGATCAAAAACTATTACTAATGTCAAAATAATGCATAACTAAAAGAAAAACAGTTCAATCTCTGCACCTGGAAGTTTTTTTTAATGAAAACACATTGTCGTAAAATACATGTCGAGTGCCAAACTGTAGATAATGCTGCCATCTAGCAACCATGCTGCCAAAGTCTTCGCCAAGCCCTTCCACTAGTCACATGATACATCTATGAACCAATTTTCTTCATCAGCCGAGTTAATGTTAAATTTTGACTGGTGCTGCCATCTCTCGAAGTGAATCGGTACCTCTCGTTCTTTTAAATGTTAATAAGTCCCTCAACTCCCCTCTTACGCTACGAACCAAAAAATTTAAATGTCCATTCTGAACTATTAAAAAAACCAACAATAAATTGCCTAGTAAATTGTTTGTACTCTGGATGAAGTATTTGAATGTAAAACTAATATATTTCAATTTCATTTCGAAGCAAGTAACTTCCTCACACTAAATAAAGGTCTGACTGGTTTTAAAGCCTGAAAACAGTATGGAAATATTTTTACTTAGATTTGTGAGTCACAAAGCACTTTGAAATTTATATTTAAGAAGTACGAGAACTGAATCGGGGCAAAAACTAATAAAGAAAAGAAAACAAGCATTTACCATGCATTGAAATATCCTTTTGCGAAGGCATGAAACAACTGTCGTTTTACTTAAATTTTCCTTTTGAAAGGTAGCTGTTTTCCATTGTGTCAAATACTTGTCAAACAATCAAGAAGATTGCTCATTAATTTGTCTTTGATCCCGGTATGGTGTAAGTGATTTTTATAGTTTTTTGGATTGGTCCGACCAGTCACATGACTGTTTTAACTGAATATCGTCTCCAAAACTACTGAATATCTATTCAAAAAATAATAAAACAACCTTAATTTTTAAGTAAAATATAATTGGAAATTCAATCTTATTTTTTATTTCAAAAAATCTAAACTCTGTTAAGAAGTTCAGTTTTTTTGGAAAATTAAACAGTTGACTTTGTCGTTAAAATCACTACATTGAACGCCGGTAAACTGAATCAGTAGTTAATTGAAAAAACTGCGTTAATGAATCAAAGTGTCAAAAACGAAATAAAATCCAGCTTTATTGAATTAGCTGCTTTATTGAATCAGCCACTTTATGGAATCAAAACTGTTTAGAACAAACGTGATTCTTAAGCTGCGACCTCAGTATTTTTTCCTTAAAGATTAAAAAGAACAGAGATCCTAACAGACCTTTACATGCATAGGCATATAAACGTGAAGATAGAAGATTTTCAGAACTCGTAACAGAGAGAGAGGATCATTCCACGTCAAATCGTCTAAATTAAATAGTCGCTGTGCCGTCATGTCTCCGATTTTTTCCATTATTTTTTTTTTTACGGATATATATTTATGAGAAAAGCGCAAATTATTATTTTTTTTTTTTTAGATTTTTTTGAACAAAAATAACGCTTTGGAGATTTTTTCAAAAATAAAATTTTTTAAATTTTTCGGAGTCACCGTTTTGGCATAAATTCAGACCTTGCCACTCTTTATCTTGAGTCAGTTTTTATGTTTTTTCAATTGGGAGATTAAATAAGTTGTATCTCCGGAGTACCTACTACGATCTGCATCTTTTTTTTTTTTTTTTTGTAGCATATTTAAATCATTCTCTTGCTATGTAGAAAAAAGTAGAAGGGTGTTTTTTGTTGTTTTGAAATAAAATAATAAAGTCCGTTTCGCAGAAAATACAAGTTTTCTATTACTTTAAATCCCTTTTAAGCTTAAAAAAGACCAAAAACTTTTCAGAAGAATTAATACTGGACTCTCAAAGGATTTGTATCAATAGGCAATCGCTAAAAAGTTGTTTACTTTTGAAAAGAATTGTGCAAAAACCTCCGTTTCAGACTTCTCAAAAATAAATTAATTAATTATAAAAAAACACTATGCTAAATATTAAGAATAATAATTTGAAGAATAGTATAAAAATATTTTTAATGGAATTGTTTTACTTTTTTTTTTGACACTAAAGGATGGGAAAAAAAATTACTGTTGAAAACTTTTCTTAGCATTAACTTGTTTGGATTACGTTACACCTAACAATGAAATTCCACAACTCTAGATTTCTCGGAAAAAGATTATTTTTGCTGATTGAAATATATTTTAAAACCTCTTCGAAACTAATTGATAGAAATTCTTTTTCCATCTTCTGCTACAAAGGAAATAGTAAATTAAAAAAAAAAAAAAAAAAGAAATGCCGTCCGCACAAGCATGCCTTTCATTTCACATTTTATAATCGACGAAAGCTAAGTGTCGATTAGCTTTCAAAGCGGAAGAAGAATGATGCGTATTGCTTTCTATTGAAATTTTTGATCTAAATGAGTATTGTAAGAGTGGAAGATTATTGTCAGGAGTTACGGAATCCAAACAAGTTTAGGCTATGAAAACTTTTTAATAGTAATTATTCTCCCCCCCCCCCCCCCATCTTTTATTGTCCAAAAAAAAAAGCTAAATAAAGCTAAATAATGCCATTAAGAAATATTTTTGCACTATTCTTCGAATTATTATTCTTAATATTTAGTACACTTTCAATCAAAAGTGTTTTTATTTATTTACGTATTTATTTTTACGAAGTCTGAAGCGGAGGTTTTTGCACAATTCTTTTCCAAAGTAAAACTGTTTAGCAATTAACTATTGATACAAATCCTTTGAGAGTCCAGTATTAATTGTTCTGAAAAGTTTTTGGCCTTTTTTAAGCTTAAAAGGGATTTAAAGTAATAGAAAACTTGTATTTTCTGCGAAACGGACTTTATTTTTTTATTTCAAAACAACAAAAAACATCCTTCTACTTTTTTCTACATAGCAGGAGAATGATTTAAATATGCTACAAAAAAAAAAAAAAAAAAAAAAAAGATGCAGATCGTAGAAGGTACTCCGGAGATACAACTTATTTAATCTTCCAATTGGAAAAACATAAAAACTGACTTAAGATCAAGAGTGGCAACACCTAACTGTTCATAGAATACTTTCTGTCATTCACACTGAAAGAGAAAAATATTAGATTGAAACTGATATCAAATTCAGCTTAATTGGTTGCAAAATAAAGAAATTAGAGAGATTTTCTGAATTCATGCCAAAACGGTGACTCCGAAAAATGATCAAAAATTGAATTTTCGAAAAAATTCTCCAAAGCTTAATTTTTATTCAAAAAATCTAAAATATTACTTTGCGCTTTTCTCATAGATATCTATTTAAAAAAAAAAATGGGCGAAATGTGAGACATGACGGCACATGGCATTAGGCGATTTGACGTGAAATGACCTATCAGCTAAACACATTTTTAGCCAGATAATAAAATCCAATATTTAAATCTCAGATCTTAGAAAAAATGAATTACTTAGTTTGTTAGATGATTTGAAATTTGTTACTACCAGATCATTTAAAGAAATATTTAATATAAATACATGTCTGTTGTAACGCACATTTTATTAGGCCCGTATTTGGATAACCTAAAGAGTCCTATAGCAAAATATGCCTTCAAAAGCATCGAAAGAAAAATAATGAAGGAAAAAAAGAAAGAAAAAAATAAAACTTTTGAAATATTAAGTAAAATTAATTGTACTTAAACAGAAAGTTCGATCTAAACATAAATTTCCTTCCTAAATTTGCAAAGAAGCACTTAAAAGCCAAAGAAGAAGTTAAAAGAGAGATAGGTATAGTTATATTTTTAGAGGATGAGTTAAAAGAAGTTAAAATATGTATATAAAGAGAAATTGAGACATATTTTATATTAAAGTTTACAATATTCAAGTTACATTATTAAAAACAAAAATTAATATCTTATAAAAATATCACAATCCAAAAACAAACCCTCCCCAAAAAGTTTTTGAAACGTGCTAAAATACTTATCAAAATGCTCTAAACTGAAAAACTTCTGGTTCAAATGAATTGTACTTTTAGGGTTTCGAATAAAAAACCTAAGTATTAGTTTCACTTGTCTTGATCGTAAGTTGTTGTCATTATTATTTTTATTATTCCTCACGGGTTGAGTTCAACTATTTTTGTTTTATATTGCCGAATAAAGTGATTGCAAATTATATCTCGCAGAGAATTGTATATAAGTATATTAACTAATAAACTTTTACAAAACACTCACAAAGTCAGAACAGACTCGTTTGCGGTGAATAAATCATGCCATTCCACACACCTACATGAGCGTACAAGGATTTGCGATGCGGCTAAAACCCAAATTTCTGATTAGGTTAATGCCCAATTCCCCCTCCCCCCCTCCTTCTTCGTTGTACCCGTAGACCATTCATATAATGTTAACGTTCTAAGGTTGTGCCCCTTTAATTTACTTTTCCTTTCCCCCTCACTCCTTTCGTGAAAATAAATGAACATTTACAAATGGCATATTTACGACAAAACTGGAACTCAGACTTTTCTTGATATAAAACATCTTTCTCTTCAATCTTTCTCGGAAAATTTCTCATCGATTATCAGTTTCCTTAAAAGATTTCGAAGAAATATTGAGAATAAGTATTCTTACTAAGCAAGTATTCTTAGGAAAGATAAATGATAAATGATGTCAAATTCTAGAATGTTTGACTTTTATGAGTTCGTCGAAAACGAACCGAAGCGTATTCTTTCATTATGTTTTACATTTATCATTTCTAACGTTTTACGTTAGAAAAGGAGAAAATGTTTACGAATATATATTCGATCATGCTATGCACGTTTAATAAACATAAAAATTACAATCTAACTCACACATTGAAAATCGAAACCAAAAATGAAGTACCCATGAGATAAACAGGAGAACATCCGATTTACTGGCGGAAGTGGACGCATCTATTAATTCGCAGGGATGCCAGTTTTTGCATAAGTGTGTTAGTTTCTAAATTAAGCAGACACATACAAATGAACGAAACACGCGCATTAATTGCCTATTTCATAGCAACAGTGGGCAGGCAGTACATCTTATATTTACTTTATACTAGAAGTCCCCACGACCATGCCGAATGGAGGAGATTGATTTTAGGAGGCAAATCCTATCCATTTTGAATACAAAAGTAATAATAATCTGCAATGTAATTACTATTGTTTCTTGTAAATATAGTTGATTGAAAAAATTACTTGTTTTCAGGATCCGATAAATTTTGGGCGTCTAATCACTAGTTTTTTTTTTTTTTTTTTTTTTCAGAACAAGAATCTTTCAGAAGTCATGTTGACTACATTTTCTAATAAAATCAGAGAAATACTTTGCCTACCGCGTTAAAAAAAAAAAAAAAAAAAAAAAATCCTGGCTCCTAAAATTTTACTATTTTTGTCGGTGTTTGCTTATTTTAACACGGCTAAAGTGACTTTTTTAGTTTTAAAAAGAATATTTTCTCGTGACTCGATACAAAAATGAAAGTGAAAATTGCCAGCATTTTTCAATGTATTTCAATAATGAAGAAATGCAATGGAGTGGTTTCCTTCAGTCAAAAGTACTACTTTTAGTCATTGAAATGGATAGAATGAGCAAAAAAATTACATGATCCCAAAAAATACTTTGATTTTCCCAACAGTTTTTTTTTTTTTTTAATTAATTTTTTTAAATGTCCGATTTTTCAAACAAGGCGTGGTCTTTACGACGTCACAAATGATGCAATTTGGCGCATATTTCTACCACGTTTCCACGTTATGATAATCAAGCAGTGAATTAAAATTGCGCTCTACCCTTGTTATCAACCATATCGTTGGCAATACACGTGAGTAAAGATGCGAATTAAATATTTTGTACTGTGAATGGCAACATTGAATGGCATTTCATCATTTGTGATGTCACACGACAGAAGTGTAAACAATGAAAGCGCTCCGTTTTAAGTATTTTTTTAAAAATATTAAACTTAAATAAATTATTTAAAAAATGGTAAGATCCTATGTTTTTAAGCATGCTCTTTCAGAAAAAATATTTTTAAAATTTTGGAAACGACCCCATTATCAAGAAAGAATTAAAGCGGAAATTTAAGGCAACTGTAAATCCCGAACTTATAGGCGAACTTGCTTCAAACAAACATTGTTAAAAAGCTTTTGATGAAGAACATGCATAGAAAAGATATTTTTCATTTGAAAATTTTTTTGATCAACTGATATAACAAATACTAAGTTCACAAATACTAAGCAATAGCGCCTACGGCGAAGTTTAAAGCAAAGATAAATCCCGAACCTCCCTATCCGGCAAATTTGCTTCTAACAAATTAGTCGGGAAAAGATTTTGCTGAAGAGCATGGATAGAGAAAATCTTTTTCATGTGAAAAATTTTTCGTTCAACTTTGAACAGTTCAGTAACCCTGAAGATTAGTGCCTTCGAGGAAACTCATGGAAATCTAGATCCCGAACGAAGGTGAATCAGCTTCCAAAAATCTTTGTTTTAAAAGGCTCTTGATTAAGGGCGCCCATATGCAAATTTTAAGGGGAGCTCAAAAATGTTCCCCATGGTTTAGCAGAATATTTTCCCCATGGAAACCAATTTCAGTACAGATTAGAGACATTAAAGTTTGACATTTTTAATAACTTCTTCATTAATGGCTGGAAAAGAAATTTTCATACATTTTTGCAAAGAAAAAAGCACTAAGAGCAAGGAAGTTTTCATTTCTAAGGGGGAGCTTGAGCCCCGACTTGCGCTCCTATATGGGCGCCCATGCTCTTGATGGAAAAACATGTATTGAAAAGGTCTTTTTGATTCCGCCATTTTAAAAGGATTTTTTTTTTCCTGAACAATTCCAAATTTTTGTAACATTGAGACGACAAACGACACGAAAAACTTTTTTTTGGCCCTAAAAACCTTTTACTTCCGACTCCGATTCCTTTAGTCCATAATCAGTGAGACTCCGACGACGCAGGGCTAAGGACTAATGGAGTCGGAGTTAGATCGACTCCAGCTCTGACTCGCACTCCGAGAATTTTAGAGATTTGAATCCAATTAAGGTCAAAAATATGTATAAATCACAGTTAAAAATTAAAGAAAATTTAACAGCTATGTCTGGCCTGCCTGTTTTACCTTGCTATAAATTCAATACAACTTGTACATCCCTTTTGTTTATTTGATTTGTCAATTGGAATTTGATTCACATTTGACAGTCATACATAAGTGAAATTGATTCATTGATAAGAAACATATTTCGAATAGTAGATAATTACGTGAAATTTCTCTATAGAAATTTAATTTTAATGATCTTTTTGTTTTGTTTTTTTAATGTAGATAGGACTCGGAAAATTCCCTCTTTCCTGCGCCGCTGATATGCATGTATGCACTCCGTTGTGTTTTCCTGCAACATCAAACGCTAATATACGATTTGATCTCCCCCCCCCCCCCACTCCCTCTTCCGGAAACTTCGAAATTACGAAATACTACCAAACTAACAAAACTCTAATACTTAGAAATATTGTTTCGTTTTCTGTTTTCAACACTAGATGGCACAACATTCTTTCAGGCGCAGCTGTTTTTTTTTTTTTTTTTTCTGAAACCTCTCGGAAGTGTTCTCGTCTGCAGAAAAAAAAAATCAGTTTCAATCTAGAGTTCAGAATTCTTTTAGCTTTTGTCTCAGACAGGTGAGAAAAAAGCACTGTCCAGAGATAAACTGGTCTTATTCTCCTAGTTGGAAATACTCTCAGACAACAGTATTCGCATTTTTTTAATGTTAAATGTTTGTTTTGTGAAAATCAATGTTCTTTTAGCCGGATAGATAATTGAATATTATTTAATTTATGCGAAATATTTTGATAAAAAAGTGTAAACAAGTGCTATAGAAAGGTAAGTTGCGTTTTATCTCTGTATGTTCTTAAAAAAATTACATTTTTAGAGATTTTCTTTAAAAAAAAGTTTGAAAAAAAATCAACTCAGTCAAATCACATGTTAAAGTTAAATGAGCTAAGTAAATTACTTGTCAATTAGTTTTGTGAAACTAATTTAAAAAAAAAATGAACTAACAAAAGAAAATTCAATTAAAAAAGAAATAGCTGCATTTGATATGCAAAATTTAATTGATGCAATTTTTCGTATCTGCTCTATACCGAAGAAAACTTTTATGTAGAAAGTATGTAGATGAGCATTTTATTCAAGTGCTTGAGAGGAATTTGAAACCCCTGCTTTACTGCGCTAAAAAATGGATCTATATGATTAAATAGTAAGACAGAGGAGATACATACAGTAGCTCCCAAAAGTGTTCGTACACCTACGACTTTCAATGAAATAAGCTCTTATCCATTAGTTAGAATTAATATTTCGGAATAGGTATTTTATTATAAGATCTAGGATCTATTTTTAACAAAACTACATGAACATTTTTAATAAAACATTAAAACTTAATTTTTAAAAAATCAAAAACTAAAAAGTGCCGGAAATTTTATCTCACAAAAGTCTTCGTACACTTTGAAAAAATGTCAAAAAATTAATAAATAATCTAACTTTTTACTAAGCTATTATTTAGTAGAATATCATGCAGTAACAGCTACAGCTTTTAAACGTTTGGGAATAGATTTCATTGTTTTTTCTTTCTTTTTTTGTGCAATTTCTGAGTAAGTGTTCAGACGCACTACGAGTCGTGCCGTTTCTAGTTCGTTTTTCGTTTCAATGGTGTATTTTCGTAATCTAGCCACCAGAAATCTCTAAATATGTTCCATTAAGTTGAAATCTGGCGATTGAGGAGATATTTCTAAGCTTAAGGACAAGTTTTGAGGCACCAAACGCGAACGTGTGCTTCTTATCATTATCTTGATAAAAAACAAAGTTTTTTCCAATTACCAAATTTTGGGCTAATAGTTTAAAATTGTTTTTTAAAATATTTAAATGAACAGCATAATTCATTATTTCATCAAAAAATTCCAAATTTCCAAGTCCTGATGCTGAGATGCACCCTCACACAAGAACACCTTCACCGTCCTGATTAACTGATCCAATTAAGTTCTTAAGATTAAATTCCTCATTTTCTTTTCTTCCATATACAGTTATACAACAATTTAACCAAAAATGTTGAATTTATTTTCATTTATAAGTAAGACGTTGTTCCAAAACGTTTTGAGCTTATTTATCATTGATTTTACGACGGAAAGATTAAGTTTACTGTTTTTCGCACGATCAAGAAAATTTGTGCAGGATGAGGTCCCAATTAATCCAGCTAATCAGAGAACTTGGCGAACAATTTCAGGTAAAAATTAAACGTAAAATGTTTCATTCAGTTCTGCAGAAACTTTTACAGCACTCAAATGTGTATTTTTCATAAATTTTTTAACTGTAAATCTCCAATCACGCTTTGTCAACTTTGCCGGTTGACCTTTTCTTTCCTTGTTTACGGTCCGATTCTTTTCTTTAAAGAATTTTATCAAGCACTTTACTATAGAATGGAATAATTTAACTAATTTAGAGACATTTCAAACCAATTTACCGCTACTGTGAGGAAAAAATTCAAATTTCGAACGATGTTTGTGATTTTTTACAAATACCAGTCATTTTAAAGTAATAATCACAATATTAAGGAATAAATAAACAAAAAATTAAAGCCAAATGACTTTTATGGGTCAACACAATGTAAAAATAATAAAAAAACGACAAATGATAATTTTAATCATGAATTTATTCGAAAATATTTGAGTGTACAATGACTTTTGTGGCGTATTATTTCTCTGTCTCTTCGTTTTTTGACCAATTTCAAAAATAATATCCGTCAATATTTTGAAAAAACTACAGGGTTTTATTTGGAATGACATAGGAATGCTGTGAAAAAATATTGGACTTCATATTCGAATTCAGTTTTGCGTTATTCTGGTTTTACTAAAAAATTTCAAGGTGTACGAACGCTTTTGGGAGCCACTGTACGTATTTCCGATTAGATAAAGTACTACGTGTATAATCTTTGAACAAGTCGAAAAAATTCTCGTAAAAAAACGAAATGAGTTCTCCCACTCTCTCTCATTGCAACATCACGAAAGTTGTTTAAAAAATAATATTATATAATTAAAACTTAAATTCGTTTCTGACTGCAGTCGTACGTTGATTTGTTCAAGAACTACAGCCAGGTGTTTGCTCCGTGTTTCTAAAAGTTATAATTTTTGCAGCAGTTTTAGTTTACTTTTCAAGAATTTAAATCTTAATCTAACAATCTTTAACTTATGTGTGTAGTTGTAAAAGTAGTATCTCAAATTTTTTCATTGATGCGTTTTTTTAAATATTTTTTTTATATAATTTAATTGTTTTTTTAATTATTATTATTTTATTTATTTATTATTTTTTACAGATATCTCAATACTTTGCAAAGTCAACAAATTGAGATATTCAGAAAGTTTCAAAATAGTCCCCTAAATGATTTGAACAAAACAGAGAAATTTATTTTCACTCATTTCTTCCTGTAGCGACAGATATGTGATTTTTTCCTTAAAAATCTTTTTTTTTTCTTTGGAGACGCTTGCTTTTGCCATACGCTTCAACTATTCTTCTACAATTTAGTTTTTATTGAAGAAGGGAAGAACAGGTTTTGAATTTTTGAAAATAATAAAGAACAAGATTCCACTTTATTTATAAATCATTTGCTGTAGGAACTTTTGTTATAAACAATAATTTTTCATTTTTACGAAAGTTTCTGCATGAGAGATTTCCATTTTCGTTAGAAATTTGTAATTCCATTTATAAAACCTCGGCTGCATTTTTAAGCGCATAAACTATTAAAAAATGTTATTAAATATTTCACTTATTGAACACGTATTTAGAATCACGTTGCCAGTTCGACACAAAAAACATCAAGGAACTCATATGTAATAAATTTTCAGTGTTCTTAATAAAATATTCCTAACTCTACAGCAGAAGTAAAATATCTATTTTATGTTTTTACATGCTTTTCTCGCTCTTTTATCGTAAATTGCTGGTAAATTTAGCGTATATCAGGGGTCCAACAAAAACAAAAGAATGCTTTTGGAATTCTCATACTTGAATGGAAGAAAAATTTTAACTTGACATCATTCTTAAAAATTTTGAAAGTATAAGAATGTTAATAATTTAGAATTAAATTCATCAAAAACCATTCCTGAACGGCAAAGAAATAAACAAAAAGCCTTGAACTGAAAAATATTCTTCAGAGAAATTTTAATTATGTTTAATAGGAAAGTTTTATACATAGATTTTTTTTTTCCTTTATTTTAACAGCATTCTTGCATTTTTATGATTGTTCAAAAATGTAACTTAAAATTACTTTCGTCAAAAGCCATCACTGCGTAGTAAAAAGAAAACAAAAACCTTAATGGAATTATACTTACTAGGAGTTTCAATTTTATTTAATTAAAAGCTCTATTCAGTTTCTTTTTCTTCTTACATGTATTCATTTTTAGCTCAAGATTAAAAGGCATTTATTTGAATAAACATTTCATTTACGAACTTAACAATAACTTTTGGTGCCAATGTTTTTAATGCTCAAACACAGTAATTTAATTTCTTTAAAAATAGGAATTAATGGCGTTTAGTAAACTCATACAAACATATGTTTATTTGAAATACAGTCAGCACTTCTTATGCATTTTCTTTTTACTTTTAACAAAACTGTCTGCTCAATGTGTTTATGACACTCCTCTTATGCATAAAATATTGTTGAGTTTCAAACTGAACCAGTAATGTTTTTATATTTTTTTTTATTGATTCGTTTTGTGTATTGCCGTATTTGGTTTCTCTTAGAAAGAAAAAAAAACTTTTGATCAACACAAAACAAATACAATAATACCGTCAAAATTTGGTTCAATTCCTGTGCATTACTTAATTTGATATATTCGTACACTGAAGACTTTTTAAAGATTTCTTTTCCACACATACGCTACAAAAAGACCTTTGGATTGAAAAGGCTCAAATTTCTTTTTCGAATCTTTATATATACGTGAGTAATGATTTCTAAGGGGTTTTTTATTTTATTTTTTAATGCGTGTTTCTAAAAAAAAATTACATCTAAGGGTTTTTTTCCTATTAAATTCATTTACTCCTTCTCTCACTTTCAAGCAAAAAATTACGAAAGTTGATCGCATCCTCAAATTACTGATCAAGTCGATATTGTCGAGAGACAAATTGGCTACCCTGTTATAAACTCGTTTTTAAGCGCACGTGAAATCAACAAGAATATTTTTTTTTTCTCCTGTCTAATTCATCATTTACAATTTATTTATTTATTTGTGATTTTTTTCGAAGTCATTATTTCAAAATAATTTTCAATTTTCTTATTAATTTCACTCTTGCTTGCCAAGTTTCTAAGCGAGCATCACAACAAAATCTTCCGTACCTTTGCTTTTAGCTTTCGGTGACATGCTCGGAATTCGGCTTTCGTTCTTGATTGACGTACTACGCTTATCTCTCGTTGAATCTCATTACTTCTTGTCTTTCTGATGTTCATCTGCTATCAGAATGCATTAGTTATAATGGATGTGTGCATGGCTCTGCGTAGGTGCTAATTAATTTGACCTCAACACATAGTAGCACTGCTATGAAATCGGAAATGCTCCAGAAGGCAGTGACATCAGGACCTGAAAATAATTAGACAAGCTCAACAGGCGAAAACCAAGTAGCAGTGGCGAAAAACATCAAATAATTTGTTAGTAAAAATATATAAAATCACATGTTAGAACATGAAATTAGAAAGTTTCTTGTTTTATTTCCAAACCAGAACGAACCATGCATTGCTAAAAATCTGCAGGCGCCAAAGCTAAAACCGGGCAGCGTTGCTAATTTTGTTATTCAATTTTTTCCGCTGCATAATTTTTAAACGGTATAAAGTATCCATTTACGACATTCAGATTCACAAAAAAAAAAAAAAGCAGTCACATTTTAATTCGTTAAATTCCTTCTCATTCTGTTTTTCACCGCAAATTTTGTAACCTGAAGTATTTCACACAGCTTGACAATATTTTTGTGTGTAATAAAATTTATGCATTTAATGTTTTCTTTTGTGATACCAATTTTCAAATTACAATTTCTGGTAGAGCGTTCACTTTGTAGCCTTCTTTGTCGCAAATGTTAAAGAATTAATTAACTAATTAAAATAAAACCCAGGAAAAAGACTTATACATCGTAAAAATATCGACCTAACCAAAAAATATGTTGAATAATTAAATAGGCATTGAAAAATTATTTTTTACGTAAAAAATAGGGTTATGACATGGGAAGTGCGTGTATCTGTTGGTCTGTAAGGATCCCCCCGTCCCCCGTTCACACACTTCTCAAGGAATAGTCCTAATCGAGCAAAAATTGTTTATATTTTAAAACTCTTAGCCAAAAAAAAATCTCACTTTCAAGTTCCAATTTTGATTTAAACAACCTTCGTGCAATTTTGAACAGTTCTAAAGGTATTAGTGCTTACGTTTGTAAAAATTCAAAACCAAATCCTTTATAAATCCTGATATATCAAACGGATTTGCTTCGAGCTAACTATTGAAAAGAACGCTTCACGCAAAATTTGAGCAAAAAAAGAAAAGAAAAGGATAGTTTTTAAAGTATTATTTAGCAATTTTTTGTTGCCATTAGCATCACGGGAAAAAAAAAATCCACTAAAAAAAACAAAAAAAAACCCATTAACACCAAAAAGTATTTTCCAAAACTGTAAAAAATTGAGAAAATCGCAGTCAATCTGAATATATTTTTCGTTTTTCTTTCATTTTTCTATTCGCAACTCCAACAAACTGTAGGGGGCACTGCAGCCACTGTTTAATGGCGGATGAAAAAAGTAAAACAAACGCACGTCGATTTTTGTTTGTATGCATGACTTTCGTGTTTTATTCTGTTTAAATTATTTTTAAAGTATTGTGGACATTCTGGCCCACGTAGAAAGAAATGAGAATTCAAGAAGCATTATTAAACGTTAAAAGTTCATGCAAATTTCGTAGTTATAAGCAGCCATTTCCACGATGTTGAATTCGATATTTAGCAATTTTTGATGGAATTACATTTTCATTGTAGCAATTCGGAACTCCAGCGCTCGAATACGCTACCTTGCGGTGATTTACAAAACTGCCGATGAAACTAAAACATTGACACGTTGCGCTCCACGTGTGTCTGTTGACGTAAACACAGGCAGTTTGTTCTGAGTATTTATTAACGCAATCGATGAGTCTTAGTTTGCTTTCAGCTACAGAAATTAATTCGTCCCTTAGTAGTATTCTCGAGCTTCTCAAAATAATGTTAGTTTTCCTTATTTCCTTCTAAAATATGAGTTGATTGAAAATGGTGAAAGCGAAAACTGGATTAACAAACTTGGATAACGTTATACAAGGTAAAGAAATTTATTGTTTTGTATGAATTTGTAAGAATATGAGTTTTTTTTAATCTTAAATTAATTTAACTAACCATCTTTTCAGCAGCATTTAGTTGAAATGGACGGTATGCAAAATATTTTCTTTAATATATTAACGTAGAACAAAATGAAAAATGTTTCACCGAGAAAGAATTTACTTTATTCCATTTATTCTCAGCTGAAAGGTTCCGCCAAATTTGTTTAGGGTTATAGTTTTAGTATTGTGCGAGCAAAGTAGCCTTGGCGAGATTTCACGTTTTTAGTTAAACCATTTTTAATTTTTATCATGAGTGGAATAAAATGGTAGTAAGATTACAGAATTCGATAAGTAAAAAGAAATGGTCAAGCAACTGAAAAGAAAACTACCACCATATATCCGTAGGAATTCTGTAGATGATTTGCATGACTTGACATAATTAAATCGTAACTCAGAAATTAGAAAAATCGAAACAGAAAAATTTTAAATTAACCGATTCGGGAATTCGAGAGAAATAACTCAGCAACAAATGCAAAACAATAAGCGCTAGCCAAGCAAGGCAAAGAAGTATCATCTTCTTTCGATAATAATTTGTAATGTCATTTTGAATTTTCTAGCATTAATTATTGTTCTTGTCAGGTCACAATTATTATTTAGTTTTATCAAGAATTGATAAATATCGAATTCAACATCGTGGAAATAGCTGTTTAGAACTACGAAGTACGTAGTTTGCATTAATCTTTGACGTTTAGTAATGCTTCTTGAATTCTCATTTCTTTCTACGTGGGCCAGAATATCCACAAGACTTTGAAAATTAATTTAAAAAGAATAAAGCGAAAAATATCATACATACGAACAAAAATCACAACACTTTTAGCATTTTCTTCGTTACCACATGCGTTTGTTTAAGTTTTTAAGTCGGCCATTAGACAGTGACTGCAGTGCCCCCTATAGTTCGTTGGAGTTGCGAATAAGAACACTATAAATATTTCATGAAACAAAACATTTGTTTACCAGTGTTATCAAAAGAGGAAGATGATACTTCTTTGTCTTGTTTGGCTTGCGCTAATTGATTTTTGTAGCTGAGTTATTTCTCAAATTGCTCAATCGGTTAATTTAATTCATTATTTTTTTTTCTGTTTCGTATGTTTCTAATTTCTGAATTATGGTTTAATTATGTCCTGCATCATCAATAAAATTGTCACGGATACATGGTGGTAGTTTTCTTTTTAATTGATCTTACATTATTTCTTTGAACTTATCGAATTCTGTAATCTTTCAACCATTTTTATCCCGACATAAAAAAAAAAATATGGTTTATAACTTACATGCGAAATCTCGCCAAGTGTCTTAGCTAGGTGCATGATTTTGGCGATGAAAGTTCTCAGCGTTAAACATTTTTCATTTCGTTCTACGATAATATATTCAAGAAAATATTTTGCATACTGTCCATTCCGACTAAACGCTGCAGTAAAATAAGGTTAGTTAAATTAATTATTTTTAGCTAGTCGGAGATGAAAGCCCTAATTATTCTGCTCATGTTTCAAATTCTTCTTTCGAGCTTAAGGTTTTAAAAAAAAAAAAAATGTTCTTACATATTCACACAAAGCAATAGAAAAAAATTTACCTGGTATAACGCTATCCTCTTTCAAATAAATAAATAAATAAATAAAATGCATCGATAAGACGAGCATACTCGTTAATAATGTGATGCAAATTCAAAGTTTGTTAATCCAGAGTTTTCTTGTGTTTACGCTTTCGCCGTTTACGACAATCGACTCACTTTTTACAGAGAAGTAATAAAAACTAACATTATTTAGTGAAGCTCCAGGAATACCATTAAGGGACGAAACAATATATGTTGCTGAAAGCAATCTAAGACACATCGAATGCGTCAATAAATACTCATAACAAACTGTTCTGTGTTTACCAACAAACACACGTGAAACGCAATGTTTTGTCTTTTTCTTTAATTTTGTAAATCACCGCAAAGTGGTATTCGAGCGCTGGAGTTGCAAATAGTTCTTTCACAAAAAATAGACCCCTGTAGTTCTGATGGAACTGCTTTAATAATCTTTTTTTAATATTTTTTAGTTTTTTAGTGATTGTGGAGTAGAAGACGGAATAAGATTTTCCGATTTGCCATATCTAAAGAAAATTTCGAACCTATTTGTAAAATATATAAATATCTACTTATTTGTAAAATATTTCAATTACAAATTCAACATTTTTCTGATGAAAAAAGAGAGGGGGAGTCATTTTTAGATGTATGAAAATAGCCACGTAATATCTTTATGAAATCAGCAATTAAAACCTCATTATTTAACATGACCCAACGTCTGTTTGGTCTGCGTCATTAGCGGAAGTATCTAACATTTCGTTTTAAGTTTTTCATCAGATAGCATTAGAATGTCATTCAACTGAAAACATAAAAAAATGTCTTAATTGTAATTATGGAGGCTGCAATAATTGTAGTTTCATTCCAGAAACCGAACTTTAAAAAGAAAAGAACGTTAGAAAAGAATGGGTAAAATTAAGGTTTTTTAATAGTATAAAATCTATACATAAAATTCTCAACCACTTAGTTAAAATCTCGCAAATACTATTTATGTCCATGTGCTTCATGTAAAGCTATGCTCCCTTTCGACTCTCCAATAATTGGTAAGTCAACCTGCTTGTACTGATGCATACATATGAGCTGCTTAAAACGACAGTGGTGCAAGTCAAAATTTTTCAAATTTTGGTTATGTACAGAAATGTGTTCGTTTTTAGTCATCCACTATCAAAATTTAGAAGCAATTTTCACCCGTCATATCTTGAAGGGCGATTTTGTAATCTTATAGGAAATACTTTGCAAAAACAAAAATATTCGATAACTTTGCTTTAAAAGGTTTTAGTTTCTTTCTTACCCCCCCCCCCTTTTTTTTTCTTTTTTACTGCATGGAGAGTTGCCGTTCCACAAATTTCAAAATTTATAAAATTTAGTAGATATTACTTCTTCATGGGGTTTGATGCTTCATTTTTACTTTCTTCTATATCTAATATATAGAAGAAAGTATTGGATTCGTGCAAATTTTCGAATTTCGAATTTTGACGGATTCGAACGTTTTGAGGTGTGCTGAGTCCATTTCGACTATTTTTGGGAAATGTCTGTCTGTCTGTGTGTGTGTATGTATGTGTGTGTGTATGTGTGTGTGTGTGTGTGTCACGTCTGTGTGTGACCAGTTTTTTGTCGCCGCTCTACAGCAAAAACTACCGCATGAAATCGAACGAAATTTGGTACACATATGTGCCCCTATGTGAACTTGTGCCCATTGGTTTTTGGCGCGAATTCCTCCAAGGGGGGTGGAGCAATGGGACGTTTTTTGAGTTACGCGTGCTTGCTATTCCTCAGGAAGTAACTGGCGGAATCAAACAAAATTTGGTCCATATGTTGCCATTAACAGGAGCAGGTGCTGATTCAATTTTGGTGTCAATAACTCAAAGGGGGGTTGAGCTAAAGAACGTTTTTTGTCGTCAATTGTGACTGCTGTATCTCAAGAAATAATGAACGGAATGAAAGAAAAATTTATCGACAAGTAGCCCTTAGTGGGTATAAGAGCTGATTTTATTTTGGTGTCAACAGCTAGAAAGGGAGTAGCGCAATCGCCCGTTCTTTTTTTCCATTGTGAGTGCCCTATCTCAAGAAGTAATACTACATTCTGCTTGAAATTTGGAATATATGTTAATCCATATGTAAACAGGCTTTGGTTCAATTTTGACGCCAATCGCTCCAAAAGGTGTTGATTTTTTCTTTTTTTTTTTTTTTTTGCGAATAAAAATAGCTTTATTAATGCAACAATAAGAAAGATAAATCGTAATAGATTGTCGTCTGCGTATTTCTCGTGATTTTAATTGTATGGAAATGATCGGAAATATTATCTCAATGATTTAAAATTTTTAACTGTTGCCATCTTATGTTTGTTAACAAATAAAATATTTGTAATTAATTCAAGCAAGGCTTTTAAAATAACTTTCAATTTTCGCTCTTTGCTTTGCTTTTGCAATAATTCAGACATCGGGATGGTCGTCAAGTTTTTGCATGTGTAATTTTGTTTTTGTTGGGAATATTGCTTCCTCGTCAAGCATGGGGAGGGATCAGAAAAAGGAAAAATATAGAAGAAAGTTTCGTGATGGCCACAACATACTAGTTTATATTTAGATTTGGTTCAAACAATAGTAAAATTTCCCCGCTGAAAAATTTGAAGGAGAATAATACCATTGTAACTTTTCACTTGTTTATTATGTTTTCATTCAATGAATTTTGCAAATAACATTGATCAAGAAAAAGTGAAATTTTATGCTCAATAATGTGCAGTTTAGTCAATTAATAGCTTTTAGTAGGAAAAAGAAAGTATTTTTGAAAATTGTTTTGAAAGGTAAAAAAGAGCAGTTTTTAATCATTAGGGAAAAAAGTACAAATTCCATTTAAACAGTGACAATGTGATTTCGAGTCAAAACAGTTTCTATAATAACTAAGGTATCATTTATATTCGATTGACTCTAACAGTCATTTATATTCGATTGACTCTAACAGCAGTGGAAAAAAAATCAAGGTTTTTCGCAATACCACGTTTAGCTTATTTATACTCAAAGCAGTAAGAAAACACATTTATGTTTTTAATCAATGATCATTACGGAATTTTTTTCTCAAATTTTTAAATTGTGCCCCCATTGTCGCCCGGGAAAGATATATTTTCTGCAAAAATATAAATCAGAAATATCGTTTAATTTGACCAAAAAAAAAAAAAAAAAAAGGTCACATTTTTTTGTGACATCATCGCATTTAAGACTTTTTACAATAATGCCATCACTGCCAATAACGAACTGTTTCAAGAAACCAGTAGTACATTTTTTTCACAGTATAAATCAAAAGTGCTAATGGATTTCGCAGATGAAGTTCTATTCCCCGATCTTTCTCCGAGGTAAAACTTCTCATTTTAGGAATCATCCATTACGTTGCCAAAAAGCATTTGAAAATAAATAGCCATTCGAAGCGGAGATTTATGGAAGAATGCATTTTCTTTGATTCTGTAATGGATGTTTGTTTCATTGGGAAATTTCTACCTTAGGCAAAACTCATTGAAATCATTTTAAAAGAAAGAAGCTTTTAGCTTTATTTTTCTTTGTTTTCATATAAAAGTTTTTTTCCTCCTCTGAATGTTTTAATAGTAAATTTTCAAGTCAAATAAGAAAATAGGAAAAAGGTGTTTATGGTCTTATATTTTTGCAGCTTTGGTATCGAAATTTCGCAATTTCGTGGTTTAAATAAAGATTTTTTTTTTTTTTTTCGCATTTGATTTTAATGTACAGTTTTGACGATGAGACCTGCCCAAACCCCTGCAATGCGGATGAATGAGTTTTCTGAAACATGAATTTTCTGTTTCCTTCGTGAAGATATATCATGCACTAGTGGTACCCGCACGGCTTTGCTTGTAGTAGAAAATTAAAAGGTCTTTTGGTTATTCTGTATATTTACAAATAATGTGTGGTGAATTTCTCGCCAATTGGCTTACCCATGTTATGGTTCCACGTTATGATGACTTGGTAATTTACTCGTCCATCTTATGATAATTTTGTTCGGGAAAATGTTCTTAAAATTAGAATAGAAAAAGAACCACATCGAATTTTCGAAAAATCGCTTCGAGGTGCACACCCCCATGCTACAAACTAACTTTGTGCCAAATTTCATGAAAATCGGAGGAACGTTCTAGGCGCTATGCACGTCACAGACATCCAGACAGAGAGACTTTCAGCTTTATTATTAACTAGGGGTACCCGCACGGCTTTGCTCGTAATAGAAAAATCAAAAGTTCTTTTGGTTCGCCTGTATATTTACAAATAATGTGTGGTGAATTTTCTCGCCAATTGGCTTGTACCCATCTTACGGTTCCATGTTATGATAATTTCGTATCTCGCCAACTGGCTTCTGCCCATGTTACGGTTCCACGTTATGATAATTTCGTAATTTACTCGTCCATCTTATGATATTTTTTTACTTAAAATTGTAATAGAAAAAGAACCACATCGAATTTTCGAAAAATCGCTTCGAGGTGCACATCCCCATGCTACAAACTAACTTTCTGCCAAATTTCATGAAAATCGCTCGAATGGTCTAGGCGCTATGCGCGTCACAGAGATCCAGCCATCCAGACATCCTACAGACAGAGAGACTTTCAGCTTTATTATTAGTAAAGATAAAGATAGAGATGAGCTTATAATACAAGTGTCCATGTGTATGGGCGCCCATGGAAACCGATTTCAGTACAGATTAGTGTAGTTAAAATTTGACATTTTCAGTGGCTTATTCATTAATGACTGGAGAAGAAATGTTTTTACACTTTTTCAAAGAAAAAACTGTTAAAAGCAAGGGAGTTATAATTTCTAAGGAGGAGGGGCTTGGGCCCCCACTTTCCCCCCATATGGGCGCTTATGTCCATGTGTCTCGGAATCGAGTTATTTATAAACGACCTTCTCGACTTAACACAATCCTTTTCACAAGAAAACAGTATCCAGCACGCAACATACAGCATCCAGAACGTCTGGTCTGTGTTAATTCTGTATTAGCTGCCAGTTTGTTTGGCACTCTTGGCGTCTTTAGAAGTTTTCCACCTCCAGGTCAGTCACTTCCTATACCGGGCTGATAAGTGCTAATAAGCACGAAACAGCAGTCTTCGGCCGGGATGACTGAGCTGGCGGTGTATGTCATGTATTTCTGCCGTAACCCTGGCTTTATGTTGGTAACTTACTGAAAATACCACTGCCTTGCCTTCAATCTTCGAGTTGAACCGAACCATTGCTTCGGTTACTCGTCTGGTCTGTGCTAATTCTATATTAGCTACCAGTTTGTTTGGCTCTCTTGGCTTCGTTAAGAGGTTTTCCACCTCCATCTCAGTCACTTCCTATGCCAAGCTGATAATTGCTAATACGGACGAAACTGCAGTCTTCGGCTGGAATGAGTGAGCTGGCGCACAGTGGGGCGAAAACGCCAAAAAGCGCTTATAAATGTTTTTTTTTTCCCTATACTAAACCAATTGAGGATTAATAAATTTGCACAGGCCTACCTCTTAGGCAATCAGAACTGGAATTTTAGAGCCCTTCGTTCACTACAAAGCTGAAGGGAGCTTTTAGAAATTTGAAGAACCATGAGTACGGGAATTTACAAAAATTGCTTTTAAGCATTCTATATATTTTTTTTCATATTAAAAGCGGGTGTATTTAATTTCTCTCGTATCCAACAATAATAATAGGACGAAAAAAATGAGTAATCGAATTCTCAAACAAAAAATCGGTTTTGATCACCACCAAAAACTTCGGAATTCAAGGTTATTTTTTTAAAATACTCTACAAAAAATGTCCTCTTATGTCCTCTTAGAAATTAATATTAATTAGTCATAAATGGTCTGTAGAAAGACCCTGAAAAAGAATTAGCTACGTAAACCTGCGAACTTTGGACTCTGAACCCAAGCAAATCGAGAAAAAACATGCCTGTGTAAACAAACAAGCACGAGAGGTTTAAAAACACTTTTAAGCGCTTTTTGGCGTTTTCGCCCCATTGTGTGGCGGTGTATTTCATGCATCAGAAGTGTGTTTATGGATGAACAGACTTTTTACATTCAACTACAATAATTTTTAATAGGAAATAATATGTTTAATATGAATTTTACTCTAATTATTATTACTATTATTATTTTACTAGAAAAGTTCTGTGCTACGCCAACGACATACACACACACAGATACAGAAACTTAATGAAATAAAATAAAATATAATAAATAATTTAAATTAAAAATAAATCAACAAATAAATTTTAATTAATAATTTTTCAAAATTAAAAATCTACCCCCCCCCCTCCCCCCCAAATAGATGGGTGGGCACACCTGCTTAAAGAGTCCTTTTCTACAGGCAGATGCAAGTTGAAAGAACCTGCACTTCGGCTAAAAGCGTTTGCTTTTCAGCTTTACACGCCAAAGAAAATCCTGCTCTCACTCCCAGTGTTATTTAAAGTTGTGTTTTATTCTAAATAATTGCTGGAACGCTTTCCCGACCCGCCATTCTCGTGTGTTGCCACCATCTGCCTTAGCGGATTTACACCAGCTACTCAAACTAACAGCCAAAGCAGACGAAGCATTTAGAAAAGCAAACAATAGCAATCGCTCTTTCGAGGGTGCTATGAACTACGGGCCGGGTGCATTTCAGGAAACAACGCGAATTTAAGAAAACAGTTGCATCCGCAACTGATGGATGTGAAAATGGTTATGTTTTCGGAGTTATTTTTAGAGCGTTTGAAGGTTATGGTCGTCACTTTTATTTTCAAACTGAAACGTATAAAACCAAAAAATGATAGGGTTCAAGTTTACGTGTAAAGTATGGCTTTTCTTGACTTAACGCAAATGTCGAGTTTTAATTTACAGGGATAGAAGTCAGATTAAAATGGCTTTGTACACTGCAAGAAACTTTAGTGGTACTAGAAAATTTCTATGGAACAGGGATTTCATAAAATTTTCTAGTGTCCGATACAGTTTTTTCTTAAACAATATAGTAATATTACTTACGAAGGAACAGCGAAGAAAATTTTTTGGAATCCCCAGTTTTTTAGAAATGTTCTAGTAGTGTCTTTTTTTTTTTTTTTTACAGTGTTGATGTTGAGTTACAATTCCTTTGAAGGACATGAGCGAGCATTTATAGAGGTGTGAAAATTATTAGAATAATTGTGAAATTTATAGTAAAATCTTCTTATGTCGAAGAAATAATACTTTATTTTGAAAATGTTGTTTGTTTTGGCATTAAATTTGAAGGAGTCCTTCTGTTAGACAATTCTTGTTTGGAAAGTTCTATTTTTTAAATTTTTTCTTTACAATAGTTCAGGTATTCTCTATTGGGTTCATATTTGGACCGTTTCCATGCCGTGGAAGTGTTTTTGCATATTTTTTTTTCATTCAAAATTTTGTTTACAGATAAAGCTTCTAGACACAGAACTACATCATGCATGAAGTCTCCATTTGGAAACCAAACTTTTAACTCTAATACCTTTGTTCAAGCACTTTTTCGTGCTGATATTGGGCCTTCATGCCTTCTACAATATTTAAACATCCAGTGCCTTGAGCGGAAATTACGCTCCAATCTATAACTTTTGTTAAGGTGTTTAAACGTTCGTGTAATGCGACTCGGGAAAATACTTTACTGGTACTTCTCCTGACATACTGACAGAAAACCATACTTAAAAGGTAAAAAATATTGTATTGTTGGGAAATATTATCATATAGAAAGTTTTAGTCGCACGTATAAACACTTCTAAATCTTCAGTCAGTGTGCAGTAAATTTAGTTTTAGGAAAAAGACTGAACAACTTGAATTTAACTGAATAATTAAAGGAAAATTAATATTTTTCACCTTTCTCCAATTACTTACAAATAGTTTATGCACAATTTTTGCCGAAGCAAGTCTCTTTGCCATATCTAATTTGATTTTAGCCCTCTTTACAAAGATAACGAGCACCGAGTTCAACTGAGATGAACTTAGTACGAATAGAAGAATCGCATACATTGCACTCAATTTCTCTATACGCTTATAGAGCGATTTTTAGTTCATGATCAGTTGTTTTTCTGTTAGTTTTGGCAATATGAATTAATTTTCTTTCTCTGTTTTTGCTAAATTTACTTTTCTACTGCGTTTTCCCTACTCTGAAATTGATAGATTAACATTTGAAATTCAAAGATCTTTTTATTCTACACACCTATGCTTGCAAAATATTTAGTTTTTTAGCGACTTCTTGTTTTGTATAGTGATTTTCTTGGATGAAACACTTTATTACAGCTCGTTTTCTAGTAAAAATTACTTATATTACTCATGATCACGCAATAGTTCTTTAACAAAAGAAAAAAGAAGCTGCCAATTAGGTCGTTTCCAAAATTTTAAAGTATTTTTTTCTGAAAGAACATGCTTAAAAACATAAGATTTGACAATTTTTTAAATAATTTGTTTAAGTTTAACATTTTTAAAAAAATTACTTAAATCGGTCCGCTTTCATTGTTTACATTTCTTGCCGATGACATCACAAATGATGAAATGTCATTCTGTGTTGCCATTCACAGAGCAAAATAGTTAATTCGCATCTTTACTCACGTGTATTGGCAACGATATGGTTGATAGCAAGCGTAGAACGCAATTTTAATTCGCTTCTTGATTATTATACCGTGGAAACGCGGTACAAAATGCGCCAAAGAGCATAATTTCTGACGTCATCGAGACCATGCCTTGTTTGCAAGATCGGACATTTTAAAAATTAATTAAAAAATAACTGTTGGGAAAATGGAAGAATTTTCTAGGTCCATGTTATTATTATTATCATTATTATTATTATTTTTTATTTATTTATTTTTTTTTTGCTTATTCTATCAATTTCAGTGACTAAAAGTACTAGTTTTGACTGAGGGAAACAACCCCGTTATAAACTAGTTAAAGCTGCGAAAAGAATTGCATTAAAGATAAAATAATACCGATCCCAATCCAAGGAAAGAGTGTAAAATACTAGCACAGCAAACTGACAGCTATTAAATTATATTTTTAATTCAATTGTTAATCAAACACTTTCTCCGTGTAATGCGAAAAATTTCATTACTTTAGATCAATTGCTTCTCAATTTTATAAATGCCAACGTTTAACAGAGTAATATTCCCAAAACTACTGTAAAGGAGTGAAAAAAATGATTGGACTAACAAAACAAGTTATCCTTCATGCATTAATGCAACTATACACAAAATTATTCAAGAATAACTGAAAAAATCGAAATTATTCTAATAATTTTCACGCCTCTGTATTTGCAAAAAAAGAGTAAAATTTCGCTAATGTAGGGGTTATACTAATGTGTTAGCTTTTTATGCAGTAATTCATTTATTCGTTGTTGTTGCTGTCGGTTTTTTTTTTTTTTTTTTTTTGGCAACAATTAAAAATCGGAAGCATGATAACTTTATAATGGGGCTGTTTCCTTCAGTCAAACGTAGTACTTTTTGTCACTAAAATTGATAGAATAAGCAAAAAATAATAATAATAATTTGAATTTTGACATCTTGAATTCAAATTATGTTTTTCGCAATCACGTGTTTTTTTGCTTGTGTGCAGGCATGTGTCTGTGGGTATGTGGGTATGTGTGTATATATATATGTGTGTGTGTATATATGTGTATGTGTGTGTATATGCGTGTATGTGTGTGTATATGTGTGTATGTGTGTGTGGATATGTGTGTGGGGGGGATGTAGGCATGCATGTGGGTGTGCGTGTGTAGGCATGCGTGCGTGTATGTATGCGTTTAGGATATGGACGCAATCTGGAGAAGGTTTTCGCTACAGGAGCAGCATCGTGAGGCCGGTTGACGGTGGTGTTACAGAGGGTGCTGGCGAGAAAAAAATAATAGGACGCCAAAAACAGTCAAATGAGAACAATAAGCAATCGTGATTTGCCTGTAATTTACCCCAAAGAAAACACGTGGAATGGAATGTTTTACCTTTTTCTTTAGTATTATTAAGCACTTCAAGGTAGCGTATTCGAGCTCTGAAGTTGCGAATAATAAAAGCAGACGACTTTTTCTTAACAGTTAAAATATTTTAACTTAAATCTTTTTCAACAGAAGAAAAGGATTAATCGTCAAAATAAGTAAGTTTTTAAAAATGTAAGGAAAAAAAAGCAACCAAACAATCAAAGGGAGTAAAAGACATAACCATGGCAACATGCAAATTTAATTTTTGTTTCGAAAATAATTTACATTTATCTTTTATTGAGCAATCACGATTGCTTATTATTCTCATTAGACTTTTTTGAATTCCTATGATTTTATTCTCCCGCCAGCACCCTCTGCCAGCACCACCGTCGCGTCGACCGGCCTCAAGATACTGCTCCTCTTGCAAAAACCGTCTCCAGGTTGCGTCCATATCCTACACACACACGCATACACACATACACACACTCAAGCCTGCGCACAGACACAGACACACACATACACATACATACACTCATGCCTGCACACAAACACTAACACATATGTCTACATACGCACACATACACAAGCGCCTACACACACAGCACTGCATACACAACACGCACACACATGCATGCATACACACATACATATGCACCCGCACACATGCACAAACGCCCCTACACAAACACACACGCGCATTCATACACACACACGCTCATGATTGCGAAAAACATAATTTGAATTCAAGATGCCAAAAATTCAAATTAATATTTTTTTCTTTTTTCTTTTCTTTTTTTTTTTTTTTTTTTATTCCCGAGCTTAATCATTTCTATTCTATTCAAGAGTCACAACTGACTTCAACTGTATTTATGTCGAGGACTGCATACTATGTGCCTTGCCTCTATTATTTTATATACCGATAGATGGCAGCACCATCACGGGATCGAACAGTTAGTGAGAATTTTGAACTAGCCTAGGAGCTAATAGCTACCTAGTACTAGCACCCCCAGAGGTATCGTTTCACTTGGAGGACATTGAGACCACGAGCATATTTAACGTCGCCCAGTCCCCATTAATGACGACGGTGGGTCTTCGACCAGCGAGGATCGAACCCGAGGCCCTCCGGTCCCGAGTCCAATGCCTTACCGATCAGGCTACCACGGCCCAGCTTAATCATTTAGAATTATTTCGCTTGCTGAACTTTGGTCTTCTTTAAACGATTCCTACTGCTCTCCAAATGCTCGTAGAAACTTCGAATAAACTTCTTCTTACGCAGAAAACTTTAAGGTTTCGAATGTCCTAAAACTTAAAAATGTGAATGAAAGATTTCTCCCCTTTATTATCAAATTTATGTGAAAAATGGACTTAAAATTGGAATTTTAAAAAAAAATCGAATTTTCAAAAAATTGCTTCCGAGGGCTCACCCCTATGGAACAAACTAATTTTGCAAAAAATTTCATGAAAATCGACCGAACGGTCTAGGCGCTATACGCGTCACAAAGATATAGACAGTTTTTGAGTTTTATTATTAGTAGAGATAAGAATATTTCTAACTTGCTATTAAAACTTTCAATTCTGCTTGTTTATTTGTTTATCTATTATGAAAAAAAGGCTTAGTTGAATATAAATTTGGATCCGTTTTATTATTCACTAGTGATACCCGCACGGCTTTGCTCGTAATAGAAAAATTAAGAGGTCTTTTGGTTCGCCTGTATTACAAATAATGTGTGGTGAATTTTCTCGCCAATTGGCTTGTACCCATGTTACGGTTCCACGTTATGATAATTTCGTATCTCGCCAATTGGCTTGTGCCCATGTTACGGTTCCACGTTATGATAATTTCGTAATTTACTCGTCCATCTCATGATTTTTTTGTTCTTAAAATTGAAATAGAAAAAGAATCACATCGAATTTTCTAAAAATCGTCTCGAGGTGCACACCTCCATGCTACAAACTAACTTAGTGCCAAATTTCATGAAAATCGCCCGAATGGTCTAGGCGCTATGCGCGTCACAGAGATCCAGCCATCCAGACATCCAGATATCCTCCGGACAGAGACTTTCAGCTTTATTATTAGTAAAGAAGACAAGAAACAAGCAATAATCTACATTCAAGCACTAATGTACGAAACCATTAACGAATCCAGCACTTAAACAAACAAAAAAAAAAACAAAAAAAAAAAAAAAAAAAAAACAGGAAGCATTTTACTCAAGAAAATAATTGTTAATACAGTCGAACTTGCTTATAACGAGCCCTGATTTAAAGCGAGCCCGGATTAGCGAAGAAATCAGAACTACTTGGTTGGTACAATGTTAAGTCTATAGGAGCTTAACTCGTTTTCACGAGCAAACCCCACTTAAAACGAGAAATATTTTTGTTATTAGAAAAATTTCTATTGACTTCCAACTCAGCTTATCCTTTTTGATAAATTTTCTTCAACATTCCCAAGTCATCCAAAGTGAGCGATAAATCATAAAACCTGAGAATTCGCAACTCCAGAGCTCGAATACGCTACCTTGCGGTGATTAACAATATTAAAGAAAAGGGTAAAACATTCTTCTTTGGGGTAAATTACAGGCTTCAGACAGTTTATGGTGTAATGTAATTTCACAAGAATGGAAAAGAAAGCTTCCCACAAACACGATGAAAAATTATTGTCATTTACTAAGCGTCAAAAGCGTCAAAGCAAGTTATAAATTACGTCATTTGTTTGTTTTACCTTTTTCATCCGCCATTAGACAGTGGCTGTAGCCACCCCTATAGTTTATTGGAGTTGCGAATAAGTGATGACAGCTCTTTTTTTAATTTGTGGAGTAAAATAAAATTTAAGAAATATATATATGTGTGTGCATGTGTATTCCTCAAAAACAATGAAATAAGAAAGAGACATTCAGACAGTTCAAAGCAAAGTAAATGACTTCTTTGGTAAAGCTTGACCACGAAAAGAAGGCGAATGACCTTGAAGCAAAAACATCATTTGTATCATTTGCAATAAGTTGTTTGTTATTATTTTGGAATAGATAGGATTAGCGAGACCATGCCTCTTACTATTCGCTGCTTTCTGGCAGATTCTACCTATTACAAATGATACAAATGATTTTTCGCGTCTAGGTCATCTACCTTCTTTTCGTGGTCAAGCTTTACTGTACAGTGATTAAAAAGAAAAAGATTAAGTACTCCTGTTTATCATTTCATTTCTTTTCAAGTAGACGGTTTCTTTCCGTTATCATGCCAAATGTAAAATCAGTTTTGTTAGTCCATAAACAAAACAAACACATTTCTGTCCTGCAATATCTGAGAACGATAAATTGTTGGCTGTTCGCGTCAAAAGCGATAACACGTGCACACGTTCCAGCAGTTCCTTTGAGATAAAAAGTTTTTACATTAGTCCAGTCAATGAGTGTAGCGTGCGTGGAATATGCAATAATTTTTGACTTCAGAATATTGTTAGGGGTAGTTAGTTAGTAAACATATTAAAAGTCCCTGACCCTGAGGGGTGAGCTAAAGGTGGGAGGGGGAAGGAAATTTTGGGTTTTTCGAGAACCCAAACTCTTTTGTCAAACATTTGCTCCTAGTGCTTTCCAGGATCAGTATTCATGAAACGCAAATGTGCAAGCCGTCGAGATGTCAAAAAAGTAAGGGCCTATTTGAAATTGATGGCCCCTTAATTATTTCAAACGTATCTCAACCACTAGGAAAGATAATGGGATTCGGTGTTTTGGTAGGAATTCACGTCTAAGTATTGCCAATATGAACCTAATCCTGAGACAACTATTCACTCCCTGATGAGGTGTGGGAAAGAGGTGTCCGGTGGTTTCCCATTGGAATATTTTCAAATTTGTAGTCTTAAAAATGCATTTTAGCTTCATATTTTTCAAAAAAACTGGAATTCCACTTTGGATGTCACCCCTAGACGTGTGACACATGGGGTTGCCCCCCCCCCTATAGTGACGCCACTGGATGTATAAAGTAATTATAGTTCATTTTGTAAGATATTTCTCAGTTGCCGAATGGAAAGATATGTTTTCCGTACCAAAAATCGAAGGTTCCATTTAGCATGTCACAGCATTAAGTTATTATTTTTTTCCGGCTTCAGCACTGTATTTATATACATATGGTATTACCAATAGATAAGAGGACCATACGTTCCGTTTTTTGGCAGCTTGTCCCGTCCCGTTGTGTAACTGTATGTTAACTGTGGTTAATTGTTGTATAGTATAATCACACAAGTGAAAAAATAACAGTACCCAATTAAGCAAAGTAAGCATAACCACACGATTAGCAGTTTAGTGTGTTGAAAATGGTTACCATATTCAAGGCCCGATTAACTTCTGATATTAGGGGAAGCTCGTCCTCGTTTCAGGATCCCTAATTTTTGTTTAGGGAGTTTTTTCTAAACAATCTATGAACTTGGATACAACATTGACGAAGGCTAAGTGGTCCAACAGAATTCAGAGTTAAGTTTATTCCACTTTACCGGCTGACAGAAATTTTGTTTATTATACATGTTGCACATTAATTCTCAGAAAGTTTGGGTAGTAACATTTTGAATCATATTTGACAATTCACAAAGGAAATTAACTGTCATAAAAGTGCACTGTAACAGAGTTGAATCACATCCCATTTTGAAAATCTAGCAAATCTAGCTTTTCATGAATACTCATCCTGGGAGGCACTAGTACCAAATGTTTCACAAAAAGAGAGAATTTTTCCGAAAATCATCGATTTTTCATAACCTATACCCATAAAATTATTGGAAATTTGACAAATATGTGTAGAAACAGTTTCATAGTAACTTTATTTAGCTTAAATTTTTATTTTAAACGCATTTTTTTCACCGTTTCCGACATTTTCTCGAAAAACTCAAAATTTTCTACCCCCCTCCCTCCCACCTTTAGCTCACCCCCCAGGGTCGGGGACTTTCAGTATGTTTACTTACTAACTATCCCTAACAATATTCTGAAGTCAAAAATTTTCGCATATTCCATGCACGCTACAATGTGTTCATTGACTGAACTACACAGCTCAATGCCAAGAGGGAAACCAATTTCTTGAATAAGATGGTTTTCGTTTTCTCAGAGCTTCTTTTTAATCGCCAACACACAAAGGAAGGGGGTTATAAGTTTGACGTATCTGTGTGTCTGTCTGTGGCACTCTAGCGCCGAAACGGATGGACCGATTTTGAAACAAAAAATTTGTTTGAAAGGAGAGGTGATCGATTGTGTTCTTAGCTAGATTGCGTCTTCGGATGACATTAATTAAAGGATATATTAATAAAAAACCTCTAAAAGGTTTTTCGCGATTTTTGCAGTGAAAACATATTTACAACTTTTTAAATTTTGTACCAAAATAAAGAGTAATTTTTCTGCGTCTGATAGAATAAGTTTGGAACTTCCATGTTACATAGAATTTTAATTATAACGCTTTTTTAAAGCAGATTTTAAATACGGCTAAGCTTTTATTCAAGCGATTGGTAACCGAATTCATTGTTGGCCGACAAGAGGAAATTAAAAGCAATGATTTTAAAAAAAATTCTGCCGCCAATTTCTATTTTTAAACAAATAAAATACTTGTAACTGATTTTTACTTTCTTTTACATAGTAAAGGAAGTATTGTATTCGCAAAAATATTTTGACCCAAAAATAGGCCTTAATTTCCATTTTGCTCTCCCCCGAATGAATGTTGAGTTTTTTTTCAACCCTACTACATGTGGACATACGCCTAAGAACGTATAGACACCCGAAATATCCGTTTGGACTATCTCCGAATTAATTACTACGAGTTTTTGCGTAACGTCTGTATGTACGTATGTGCGTATGTGAGTATGTATCTCGCATAACTCAAGAACGGTACGTCCTAGAAAGTTTTAATTTGGTACATAGACTCCTAGTGGGGTCTAGTTGTGCACCTCTCTTTTTGGTTGCATTCGGGTGTTTTTAAAGGGGTCTTTTGCACCTTTTGGGGGGAAAATCATTGTTAATTTCGCTTCAAACTCAAGTGGTGTTATAATTTAGCGGACACTTGACAATATCGACAGTCCTTTGGTCGCCAAGTTTTGTCGCCAACTTGGTGACAAACTTGGCGATTTTCTTTTTTTTAAATCTGATTTCAATTTGGCCATTGTTGGTGATATTTAGAGTTAACAATTGAATCACAATGAAATTGCCAATAATGGAGAAATAACATTAAATTGGTGTAAAAGGAAGTCATGTGATGCACACATCAGCTCGTTAATAGTATAAGGCTTTTGGAAGGATTTTCAATTTTCCCTCGTGATTCTACATTTGCGACTCAGTCGGAGTTTTTTTTAAATTTTTAATTTAAGACGATCACTGCTGCATAACAAAGTAACGCTTGAAAAATATTTTGTGAAGTTTTTATTAATGTGCATGAAGAAATGAGCGATTGACAGCGGCTCTACTCGGATGTCCCCCCAAAAAAAAAAAAGTGTCTTTCATAACTCATCGCTACGTGATCAGCTAAAACAACGAGCTGATGTGTGCATCACGAGACTTCCTTTTACCCCAGTTTAATGTTATTTTCCCATTACGGACAATTTTAATGTGATTCAATAGTTTACTCTCTAAATATCATCAACAGTGGTCAAATTAAAATCAGTTTTAAAAAACATCGCCAAATTTATCGCCAACTTGGCGACCGAAAGACTGACGATATATCGCCAAGTGTCCGCCAAATTGTAACACTACTTGAGTTTGTATCGAAATTAACAATTATTTAATTTTATTTCAATTATTATTTTTTCGCGAATACAATGATTCCTTTTTTTGTAAAAGGAAGTGAAAAGGAAAAATTATACTATTAGTTAATAAATTACTTCAGGTAACAATCTCAAATTGGTTTTTAACTTTTTCGCTGCGCTCAGAAGTCGAAACACTGAGTTTTTATCAAAAGAATTTAAAAATTTTGCTGTTTTAAAATACGTTAAAATAAAAAATAGAGAAAATAAACGGCGTTTTTACATGAAGGAATTTAGCTATATACAAAAAATGGCTATTTCTGTATGTAAGTTTGTCCGGCGTAAGCAAAAAAAACTACTTGACCGCTTTTAACCATTTTTTCACGATAGATAGCTACATTAGCAGGAAGAAACATTAGGCTATAATTTATTTCTGAGGTAAAAAGTTATAAAGAAAATCATAAATTTCATGTAATTTCCCCATTGAATAATTAAATATATGAAACTCATTGTTATAAAAATTCGTTGCCATATAACAGTGATATTAATAGTAATCATAATGAAAATTTTGAATCAAGGCTTCTCTGGAGCAAGCATGAAATGTATTCGATATCATTGCTATCTAAGGATTTTTAGCCTCATCTATGCTAATAATCAATAACGGAACTAAATAAAAATACAATTGATTTTGGCAACACTCTTCAAAAAAAGAAAGATGCTTTTGAGCAATCACGATTGCTTATTGTTCTCACTTGACTGTCCTTGACGCTACGCTGATTTTATTCCCCCCCCCCCCGCCTCCTTCTACAGCACTCCCGTCCTCTGCAGGCGCAGTTCCTCCGATCCGGAGCAATGCCCCCCGAAATCCGCTTCTCCTGGTCAGTGGCGTCCATGTCCTACACACACGCCTACGATCACATACAAATCTATGCACATACAAGCTTATACATGCACGCTCGCCTACACAGACACACACATAACTATATGCACGTAACCGCCTAGGAGAAGGGCAGGTTTGGAGAACAGGAGTAGTTTCTAGAAACATAACTCCAATGAGTAGGGTCCTGTTGCAACTCGTGATTGCGAAACACATAATTTGAATTAAAAATATCAGAATTCAAATTATTTTTTTTTTCTTTTTGCAAAGGCTACTTTTTGAACTCTACGGGAAACATAAGAGGGGTTTTTTTTTTAGCAATCACATTGCTTATTGTTCTCATTTGACTGTCCTTGGCGTTACGTTACTTTATTTTCCTCCCGCCTCCCTCTGCAGCACTACCGTCGACCAGCCTCTCCCGATGCTGCTCCTCTAGCGAAAATAGTATCTAGGTTGCGTCCATATCCTACACACACACCCGTACATACACACCTACCCACACACACACACATACACACACACCACCTCATACACACACACATTAACACATACACACACATACACGCACACACACACATACACATATACACACACATACACGCACACAGACACAAACACACACGCCTACAGCCTACATACACACACACAGTCGTGATTGCGAAAAACATAATCTGAATTCCAGATGTCATAATTCAAATTCTTTTTTTTTTCTTTTTTTTTTTATAAATCTTTGCTTTTGTTAGGGAATGGGCAGTTAGGTTAAAATAGAGATGAAATAGACAATTTTGAGACAGATCGTATCAGTTGATAGAAGCCGCCGCAGGCCGCATTCTTGGTGTAGAAAGGTGAATGGCTTAAAACAGAACTGGAGATAGATATAGAAAATACTTCATTCATATTCATATTGATAAAGATAGATATAGATTGCTTAATACCGCTGCCAACTTTATTTAAACAGCCGCCAAGAGCGGCAATCTTGGAGTAAAAAGGTGAATATGACAAGTAAGGCAAACAGCCGCCGTAGGCGGCTCATTGCAATAAAAGATAATGGCGTACAAAGGCGTACCAGCTGATCGTCGCAGGTGGCTAGTTAACTAATAAAATTACTTTAGGTGTTTGATTTCAAATGATCCAGTAATGAGTTATGAGGATCACTGCAGTGAACATTTTTCAGCGTCTACGGAGTGTCATTGTCACCGGCTCATTTCTTCATAAAAAATAATAAAAACTTTGCAGAATATTCTTCAAATGTTACTTTCTATGCAGTAATTATAGAAATAATAATAAAAAAAGAACTGCTTCATAAAAAAAAATACCGTTTTATTGGACGTACGAGGACGCTCAGCTTATGTACTATTTTCCCTTTCTCAGCGAATGTTCACGCATTAGATTGAATTCAGATTATTTATGCCAGTGGCGCACCTAAGGGGGATGTACAGGTATGGATGCACCCTCCCCCCTCCTAGATTTTTTTAATTCAAATGGGAGATTTCAGGAAAAGTTATTTTTTCATGCTATCATCGACGTGTCGCAATTCAGTGAGTTTTCTACAGGACAAAAGGTTGAAAATACCATTTCTATTGCCGTAGTTTTTCAGAGTTTTTTTTTTTTTTTTTTTTTGAAAGAGGATAGAAATTACTCAAACGCCTAATACATGCTCCATCATTGTTCGAAATGTTTTTAACTTCCGAAGAACACTTTTCATTTCCTACTCTCTCTAAATAGAACTCTACCCATTGTCTCCACCCGTCTGAATTCTCCAAGTAAGACGTACATCCTAAACGAAGTGAGAATGTGTTGGATGATTGTAACAAATCTCTTTGATCTTCCTCTTTGTCTCAGCGGTACTAATGTTCATTAAGTGATATTTCCATCTAATGTTTGTTACTTCATTGCAAGTACCGCAAAAAAGCTCAGGATTTTCAAAGCCTACGAAAAAAACATGAAATTCCGAAGCTGCAAGGTTTTTAAATCAAATCGTTATTCTAATATATTTTTAAGCAGTTGCTTCGCTAATTCTTTTATAACGTTTTCATCTATGGCAACACCCCTCTTCCTAGTTTCCTTAATTCCCAGTACAAGATCAGCTACCATTTTCATAAATTTTTGCATTTTACTTAAGATAATACTCGGTAAGAGCTTTTACGGTTCTCCTTTTCTTGACCTTTAATTGCATGCATGGAATATGGAAGATTCACTCATACCTAATTGTCGTGCCACCTTCGACGCATTTTTTAGTTGAGATTAAGCTTTTCAAGAACCTTTAGTATCGAGAAACTTTTTAGTTTTCCTTTAATTCTCAAAAACTTTCTCTTTTTAACACGCTTTTATTAGCTTCACCTGTATGTATGTATGTATGTATGTATCTTGTAACGGAATCTTGCAACTCAAATTTCGCCCACATACTGCGATCGGATTCTTTTGAAATTTGACACGCGACCTCAGACCCGATGACAATGCAATATTCTATAATCAAATTAATTAATTAACTCTATTAATTGTTAGTTTCTTCCAATTTTAATCAATATTTTGGCATAAATCCAACAATGTGAAAAAAGAAAAATTTAAAAAAATACATTAAAAAATGCTCGCAAAAATTATTTAAAAATATCCACAAAAATCTTTAATTTTTCTGCATCAGACAAAATTTGTTCCAATGTTCCAAGGTTATTAGAATATGAAATATAATTGTTTTTAAATAATTTCATGCCAAAATTTAGGTGAGCCTTCAATTGGAAATTCATTGCTGATCAGACCATTGTTGAACAAAACTTTTATTCAAATGCATCTCAAATTTTCAAAGTAATACTAGCTGCGTGCCCGGCGTTGCACGGGCTACCTAAAAAATGTAAGAGCAGTCCAGTTGATGCTTTTGTAGTACACTGACTCTAGTTTCTAACGCGTTAAGGAATGAATAAATGCGCGTAAAGCAAGGTTTGCAAAACACCAGTAAAACATATTTTTGCCAAAACACCCCATAAACGTTAATAATCGTTATCAATGATACAAGTTATGAGTACATTTTCAGTCAGCACAAAAGGGGAAAATATATGCATTATCAACTATAATCTTTACTCACGTTAAACTGAATTACATCTGATAGACTATATCGGAAATATTTATGCACAATAACAATCCGCTTTTTACATAAAATAGTCTACTACCCGGCGTTGCCCGGGTGTTTATTAATGCAACATACCACTCAGATAAATATTTGGATGGATTCTATCCACATGGTCGTACAAGAATTACATCAATCCGTTTTCCAGGTACAAACCCTCAAAGAACTCAAATAACTTGTAAATCACTCATTTACTTTACGACGTGCACGGTCCTCCTCGAAAATGAAAGTTATGTCATGTGACGCGTATTTAACAATCAGGCTTGAACAAAAAAAAAAAAAAAATAAAATAATAGTTTAAAAAACTAAAAAAACACGCTTTCGTAGTAAAATGAACTAAAAAGTGAAAACTAATCTTTGGATGATAGTAGTTGACCAATTACTTAATTTTAATGGAATACAAAAAAGCGTGGGGTGCTTGCTGTCTATTCACATTTTTGCTTGGACAACAAATGGCAGAAATTCAGGACAACTGATAAGAAGCACCCCACGCTTTTTTGTATTACATTAAAATTAAGTAATTGGTCAACTACTATCATCCAAAGATTAGTTTTCACTTTTTAGTTCATTTTACTACGAAAGCGTGTTTTTTTTAGTTTTTTAAACTATTATTTTATTTTTCTGTTTTTTAGTCTTATGTTGGAGAATTATCAGGCAAAATTGCAATTACTTCTTTTCGTAAAAGTTGAATTGAAATTATTTATAAAACGAGTGCGAGGCAATATCTTAAAGTTAAGACAAGGGCACCCCGATGGAAAGCTATTGTGAGTCATCGATGTATGTTTGCGGAAATCATATTTATATTACTTTGAAAATTTGAGATGCATTTGAATAAAAGTTTTATTCAACAATGGTCTGATCAGCAATGAATTACCAATGGAAGGCTAACCTAAATTTTGGCATGAAATTAGTTAAAAACAATTATATTTCATGTTCTAATTACCTTGGAACATTGAAACAAATTTTGTCTGATGCAGAAAAATTAAAGGTTTTTGTAGATATTTTTAAATAATTTTTGCGAGCATTTTTTAATGTATTTTTTTTTAAATTTTCCTTTTTCACATTGTTGGATTTATGCCAAAATATTGATTAAAATTGGAGGAAACTAACAATTAAAAGAGTTAATTAATTAATTTGATTATAGAATATTGCATTGTCATCGGGTCTGATGTCGCGTGCCAAATTTCAAAAGAATCCGATCGCAGGAAGTGGGCGAAATTTGAGTTGCAAGATTCCATTACAAGATACATACATACATACATACATACATACATACAGGTGAAGCTAATAAAAGCGTGTTAAAAAACAGCAAAATTTTGCTGCAGATTACGGCAAAATAATCGAAAAGTAAACAACTTAAACACCCTGATTACAGGAAAAGCCTCAAAACAAAAACAAGAATTTTACCTGTTCATATTCGAGAAAAAGAAATGGCAACAGATCTTTCATCTCAATGATTTTCATCACGCCATAGACTAATAATAAGAGTAGACCGAGCTTTCTCATTCTTGCTGATGAAGAAAATTGGTTCATAGATGTATCATGTGACTAGTGGAAGGGCTTGGCGAAGACTTTGGCAGCATGGTTGCTAGATGGCAGCATTATCTACAGTTTGGCTCTCGACATGTATTTTACGACAATGTGTTTTCATTAAAAAAAAACTTCCAGGTGCAGAGATTGAATTGTTTTTCTTTTAGTTATGCATTATTTTGACATTAGTAATAGTTTTTGATCAGTTTTCGGTAACTTGTATTTCATTTGGAGCTGTCAGCGTTAAATAGCCAAACATGAAGACGGGAAGATGACGAATCCATCGATACTTGGTTCGATGGTCAGTTCACTGTCGTTCGGGAGAAGAAGCTTGGACATAGATAGATAGATAGATACTCAGATTTTATATGTATAAGATAAATATGATTTCCGCAAACATACATCGATGACTCACAGTAGCTTCCCATCGGGGTGCCCTTGTCTTAACTTTAAGATATTACCTCGCACTCGTTTTATAAATAATTTCGTCGCCTGATAATTCTCCAACATAAGACTAAAAATCAGAAAAATAAAATAATAGTTTAAAAAACTAAAAAAACACACTTTCGTAGCAAAATGAACTAAAAAGTGAAAAATAATTTTTGGATGATAGTAGTTGACCAATCACTTAATTTTAATGTAATACAAAAAAGCGTAGGGTGGCTTCTTATCAGTTGTCTTGAATTTCTTCCATTTGTTGTCCATGCAAAAATGTTAGTAGACAGCACCCCACGGTTTTTTGTATTACATTAAAATTAAGTGATTGGTCAACTACTATCATCCAAAAATTATTTTTCACTTTTTAGTTCATTTTGCTACGAAAGTGTGTTTTTTTAGTTTTTTAAACTATTATTTTATTCTTTCTATCTTCACAAACTTGAGACTAATATTATAAAGAGAGAGGGCGGATTTTTGTGTGTTTATATGTTCGAGGTAATCTCCGGAACCCCTGCATCTATTTGAAAAATTCTTTCACTATATGAATGGTGCTTTCTTACTGAGTAACGTAGGTTATAGTTCGAAAAAGTCCGATAAATAGTTCTTTTTTTATTTCAATTTAGGCCCAAATTTCACGTAAATTGCCTATTATTGGCTATTAAAAGGGGTGAAAAATTACTTGCACATATTAATATTTTATATCGTTGAAAAGGGTAGAATTTTTCGCGTTCTAAACAATTTGTTTCAATGCTCTAACTTCATTACGACGGGAGTAATTTGCGTTTTTAGCTTGAACTTTTTTAGGCTTACCTGAAATTTTGACAATACTTTCTTCATTAAATTTATCAAAAAAAAAAGTGAAGGAATTGTCCCACAGTTTTCTTTTTGACACCGTTGGAAAATGCGACATTTTTTACTCCAGAAATATCTCGACCCATGGTCGCAAAAATAACCTTCTATCTCCAAAGGAAAAAAAGTTACAAGCCGTTAAAAATAAACTTCAAATAAATCTAATCTTCATTAAAATGGTTTTTTTTTTTTTTTTTTTTTTTTTTTTTTTGCATTACCATGGTTACGTCTGCTTCGCTTCATTTTAATTTCTTAAAGGTCCACAAACTTGGCGCCACGGAATTATTAAGCAGTGGGGAAATGTTTTCGCCAATTCTGCATATTTTACGATCTACGTTGTGATAATTCCCCCGGACAGTGTCGAAATTGTGGGAAGAGTTTGAAAATTAGGAGACTTAGCAATTTTCCCAATTATCGCCAAATTTGTGGACGCCAAAGACCAAGAGCTAATGTATTTCGGCCATGGCTTTGCTGATAGTGACAGAAGCAAACGATTATAGCCCATAATGGACGATAGCGCCAAACCCCCCAGTTATCGAAATATTTTCGAAATTACTAATGAAAAGAAACCACTGCATCGGAAAAGCAGGAGGGGATGGAAGTTGTATTTGTACGCGCTTTTACATTTAATTGTAAAGAAGAACATTACTATGATTTAGCTTTCAAAACTTAATGATATCCAAACAAAATATCAATGTGAAAAGTAGCCAAGTTCGATCGAAATGAGGTTCTGGGTAGACGGTGTAACCGACAAGATTCAGATCTCAGCGGATAACAAGTTCCATAGCGGTTACTCATGGAAATTGGATTGCCCCGTGTTCTTCAATTCATTTTGAAAACATTTTTTTTACTTTCCTTCATCCCGGATTTAAACTTGCCAAGTTACTGTATAATTGGAGTAGGCACATGTTTTGATAATTGTTTTTTGACGACCAAAACTTGCCGCAAGTTTAAAATCCGGAATCAAAGAAAACAAAAAATAACAAAAATTGTTTCCTGAATGAATTGGAAAACATGGGACAATCCAACTTCTGAGGAACAGCTATGGAACTTGGTACCCGTTTAGATCTGAATTATTTTATCGGTGACACTGTCTACCCAGGGCCTCATTTTGATCGAACTTGGCTCCTTTTCACATTTATGCTTTGTTGGGATTTTATTTTACAGCGATCCATAGCGTATGGTAATGTCCACAGCCCTGCTATTTTAATTACAATAGAGAAAATAATGCCTTTTAGTTCAGAGCAATTTCATGTGTAACGGAAAGACAGTTTTTTTCAAAGGTTTAAGCGATTACAGTGAAATTATTTTCATTTCAGCTGTCTTTTTTTTTTTCTCTGCACTTCATTGTTAAAATATGAAAAACGAGACAGAGAAAAAAAATTCTATTCCTTTTTCCGCAATGTTTGTGCTATTTTCTGCTCCGTGATGAAATGACACTTTTCTGAACCAAGTTTTTGGACTTTTTAGATATTTTTGTGACATTGTGTATTAATTCAATCTTTTAACTGACGAATACTTTCGTGATAGAGAAGTAACAATAAGAAACTGTTAATTTAAATGATTTTTCATGCACTAGGTTGACAAAATTCAAGTTTATGCGTTTTGACGGAATAACTGCGGTGGAGTGGCTTTTAAAGTCCATTCATTGCTATAAAAAAGACGATATTTTTAATTAAGATAAAAGTTGTTGCCTTTAACTTATATGACACTACTGTTGTTGTTTACGTGTCCATGGTTAATAACCATGGAAGGATTGAGGGCCATTGCCTCGAGATTTTGGACTTTTTTATTTATTCACACATAGACAACATGAGAAAGATTTTCAGCAAAGGAAATACACCACTCAGAGCATCCGAGGTTATCAGACCCACGTTTACCGGCATTGGAAGCGAAGTTTCTACCACAAAAGCCACGAAGGCCCTCAACGCATAATGAGTGAGGCGTAATGAGTGATACAGTTTACAAAATCATTCCAATAAATTAATGAAAAAAAAATTCTTTCGAGAGAATTTTGACGACAGGTGTAATCTTTATATCAGGATTTTTCTTAAAATTACTTTATGGACTATGTTTGGAGCTCCGACAAAATTATATGTGCACATTTTAACTAACGAAACGGGATCTTTCTTTTTATTTCGGAGTGGAAAGAGAAATTTACACTTGCTCTAAGAGTTTTTTTTATTTAGTTTTATAGCACGAGCAGAGCCGTGAGTGTACTCCTATATTTCATAAACTTTTATCATTTAGAATGAAAAACATAAATGGAAAATAAGGAGTAGTCATTTGTATAAGCGATGTTCAGACTCTTACGGTGTGGGAACTTCCGCTCTCAGTGATGCAAAAGGGATGGAGGTCTATTCACGAATATATATATATATATATATATAATAGCCAATTACAAAGCCAATACTGACACACCACGATTCTCCACCGGAAAAATTTATCGTTGTGGGTGAGGAATCCACGTTAGGCTTAAAATTCTTTACTGGTGAAAAAATCGCGTTCTATCCGTTTCGCGTAAGTCGAATCGCGTTCTATCCGTTTCGCGTAAGTCGAATCGCATTGTAGCGCAAGTTAACTGTACAGTAAAACCTCGTTTACCCGGCCCTCGTTTTTCCGGATCCCCAGATTATACGGATCAAGTTTGTCGCTTTAAAAAATGTATGTTCATACGGATAGTTTGATTGGTAAGGTCTGGTGGGGGAAAGTGGGCAATGGGGTAAAGTGGTCATACGTCAAATGAATGGCTATAGCTTGGAAATAAATGTTCGAATGAATGTGAAAATTTTATTTTAGAGTAAGGCAGCTAGAAAATACAAAATTTTACAACTGGCAAAATTTTATTTGGTAAAAAAAAAATATTTTGCGTGAATGAAAATTTTTAAAATCTATACACCTATTTTAACTTTCTTGGGAAATTTTGTTTGTTAGAATTAGGAATTTATTGACTGCACAGGAAGCTTCCTACATGTCTCAAGAACTCTTACTCATTAGCAGTTAGCTGAATCTATTTTAGATAATTTTTTAGAACAATTTAAGTGAGATGGGGTAAAGTGGTCATAATATTAGGCTTAGCGAATATTGTTCTTCTAATGTCACTTAATCTTTAAGTATAAGGCAGATACAAAATAAATAGTAGTTTTACTTAATATGCATTGTTTTTACAGTAAACGGGGTTAAATATACGACTATATGCGTATACATAAGCATAAATACTCGTGTAGGCACGTACATTGGCGAATTCAAATAAATGCTCCAATAAATACGTATATGGGTATCTGCAAGCATCTTTTATCCATACAGCTATATATTCTACTATACATGTATATGCTCGCTTATATTCGCATATACAAGAACACTTATATAATCAGGTATACACGTAATATACGCGTACCTACTCGAGTAAACACTTACATACAAGCATAAGAAATACAAGTATACAAGGTGAGTTTAAACACTTGAGCACATTATTAAAAGGTGTTAGAGGGGAGGATAAGAAGTAAGAATCATAAGGAACATATGGTCACAAACACAATGCTGACGCACTACATGCACGCAAAGTCAAAAACTGATGGATGCAAAAAAAGTCACAAATTTATAATACACAAAGATAATTTTACACAACATTTTAGGTCTTAAGAAAGTTTTAAAGCGATTGATGAAATTTGCGGATTGCAGCTGTAATAATGCGTCGCATTCACAGATCACTACTCTCTGTTGCAATAACGAGACTTGTGAAAAACTTTCATCAACCGCTGCGCCTTTGTTGCAATGCGTGTATTAGAGCTACTACAGGCCGTAACTTTTAACAACTGCTCTATATATTTCTTAAAAACTAAAACGTTACGTAAAATCTTCTTTGTGCAACAAATTTGTGCCCTGCTTTGCATCGATCAGCTACTGGCTTTGTGTGCATGTAGCGCGTCAGTGATTATAACTTCCTTATGATTCTTTGCTTCTTATCCTCCCCTCTTACACCCCTTTGATTTTTGCCCAAGAGCTTAGATTCACTCAGTAGGCTGACATGTATATAAGCGTATATTCTCGTGTATACATACATATACTGGTATATGCACGTAAATGTACTTATATACGTCTATACAGGTATATAATCGTATGTTTACACGTATACATGCGTATATACTCGTGCTTCCATACTATATATATAGTACGGTGCAAATAGACCGAAAAAGGGCCTAACCCCAACATCCAAAGTAAAAGTTTCCCGTCAACTCCAAATTGTTGTATACTGTCCACACATTGTTTGGTAAAAAGTTACACCGTTATCAGCGTCGGGTTTTGGGGGGAGGGGGGAAGAAGTTGGTAAATTAGTAGTTTTTATCAGTTTTTCCGAAATATTTAGAAAACTATAGTGTTTAGCACGAAAAGTGCAATATACAAAATAATCTACACTAAATTACGAACAAAATGGTCCTAAACATTATTTTGTTAAGTGAACGGTTCCAGAGTTACAATAGGTGAAAAATAGACATTTTTCGTATTTTTTTAGATTTTTCGGAAAAAAAATTCATTATCACTCGGGAAACTAATTTTTGTACGAGGAGTGTTTTTTAAAAGCAAATTGCGATTTATGGGGCCGGTGGTATATTTTTGATTAGCCCTGGAAGGAACGACAACCTCACCACCTACTCAAGGGGCTCTACTTTTAAGGGAAAAGAAGCATTCATGGTGCGTGGTTATATAAATCTGCTGCACAGAGACCCAAATTTTCTCTAGACAATGCCGCAATAAGAATAAATATATTTTAAACATAGATGTTTTTAAGTTATAAAAATTCATAACAATTATGATTTATAGTTATATCATTTTTAATAATAACATTTTTATAAGTGCAGCTTTTGAAGTTTTTTCTTTAGAAAATAGGCATATTCGCCTGCATATTGCAACCATATTTTATCAAACTTTTTGACGTTCGTACACTGAGTTCAATACTAATATTTAATAAAAATGTAGAACGTTGAATGCGACATATTGTGATGTAAAGTATTCATCAGGATTCAGTCCTGTTCAAGCACACCACAGTCCTCTTCTAGATCTTCGTCTATGATATTAGTGCCCATTACTTCCTAGACCTGAGCAATTACTGCACATGCTTGAGCAGTTTAGACCACTACTTCTGCACGCGCAGCTATGGACGTATTCGGCTTTTTAAACACGCACTATGAGGGAAAGTAATTCCTAGGGAGTTACAGAAGGCATAGTTGTAATTGGTCTCAGGTATTCACCAATCTTCTTCCACCCCCACTGGAGGTAAATTTTTTTTTCATCCAGCTGCTGCTGAACCTGGTGGTATATGAATGCTACCTGGTAACTGTAGAAGTGAGGGTAAGCCAACTTGAACAATGAATGGGCTGCGTTGCAATAGCCTGCAAGTTACACTGGTAGCGAAAACTATCTAGATCTTCAGTATTCTTTGCTCCAAACATCGCAAGAAAGAAATACTTTCCTGTGTCAGCCACCGCACTGGGGTCAGCTTTGGAATCGTTAAAGACTTAAAAAGCTTCGTACGAAGAGCGTTGTTGGCTTACACTTTCCTATACGGTGAAATGTTTCCCTTCTTGTAGAAAGATGGTACATTGTCACATCCTGTGAAGGCGTATATTGCAAAGAGTACACCCTTCATGTCTCCAATGCTTCGCTGAATGTCCGAAACAGTGCATACCTTTTCCTGATGATTGCCTTTCTTTGGTACCACCATTTTCAGTTTGTTTTCTGATGGTGTGTGAACATTCAACAGGACTACTAAGTCCATGTCATCACCGATCACACAAGCTTCAACTCCATTCTTAGCTTTATCAATCGCTGTTAAAACTATAAGTCATCGTCACCCGATGCTTGGTGAACTGTGCAACCGCCTCTTTGCAAGTACATTGTCAGGAGAGAAATTAGGCCCATTTTGTTCTTAGTGTCAGCTAGAAATTCACGTTGGTTGATAGTTACATCGATTGAGTCTTCAACTTTGACTTCAATGTTAGTCGTAGAACGTGATCTACATAATTGTTCTTCATCTTTTGTGGTTCCTTGCTCGTATTCATCAAAAACAAGTTGCTGGCCTATAATGAGCAATTACGTAATTTATGTATTGCTCGCAAATCTGTCTGAAGGTAGCTGGGAAACGTCAGAAAACACGATGAAGAAGGTGATCTTCATTAATGATATAGGACGCTTTTTCTAAATAAGGGGTGATCGATGATTCATTTGAATCTGGAACCACAACAGACACCATTGGAGATTTGCTCCCCTTCCTTATCAAGCCAGATTCGTCGAACAAGGGTGGATGATATGCACGTAATTCGAATTAAAATAGTCAAGCCCGTTTATTAGAATATCGGTTAAAAGAATATCCCGCTTAATATAATACATTTTCAATGTACCAAACCAATGTAATGTGTTATTTTTATCCCGGTTTTTGGAATATCCCGCTTATTAGAATATTTTTTCGTGGCAAAATGGCTATTCACTTAAGCGGGTTCGACAGTATTTCTTAAAGTCTCTCATATTTTCTTACAGTGCACACCAGTGTGAGAGAGTATTAGGCAGGGGTGCACGTGGACTCAAGTAAAATTTTTTGAAGGCAGTGTGAAATTTCCTGAAACTATGAAGCTAGACCCTTCTCCCTCCCCAGTAAAAACTCTTCAAATATGCATACAAAAATCATTTAAATAATTAATGAAAATTATTTTTAAAGTTTATTTATTTTTTTATTTTTTGAAATAATTTTTCAGTTTTAGAATGTGTTGTCAACCCATAAGTTTTGGAAATTTCTGAAGTTTCGGATCACAAACACCCCTGGTATTAGTGTTCACACATACAGTGGTGTTGTTAATTATTATAGACTTGGTAATAGAGGCTAGAGACTGAACAGCTAACTTTCTTTTCAAGAGTATCTCTGAATGTTTTGTTCTCAATCTTTTTTGAAGCTAGTAGTCTAACTTCAAGTGCTTTATCACAGTTCACGCAAATTGCAGAAAACCGGTTCTCGTTCCCAGTATTTCTACGTTTCTAACCCCATGTGGTGCCTCTTAGTTTCTTTTTGACTAGAATACGATTGTACAACATTACTTTTTAATAAAATTATTTAGTTATTTCTGTTTACGTAGTAGTTACAATTGCACTTCCCAAAAAATCTTAAAAATGCGAAAATTTTCTACTTTACACCCGCCGTAACTCTGGAATCGTTCACTTAACAAAATAATGTTTAGGATCATTTTGTTCGTAATTTAGTGTAGCTGATTTTGTATATTGCACTTTTCGCGCTTAACACTATAGTTTTCTAAATATTTCGGAAAAACTGATAAAAACTACTAATTTACCAACTTCTTCCCCCCCTCCCCCCAAAACCCGACGCTGAAAACGGTGTAACTTTTTACCAAACAATATGTGGACAGTATACAACAATTTGGAGTTGACAGGAAACTTTTACTTTGGATGTTGAGGTTCATGTCTAATTGCACTGTACTAATACGGGAGTAGACACATACAAAGACGCACTGGATGTATCCACGAATTAACTCGAGTATACTCGTACATGTATGTATATATGTACACTTATATATGCATATATACGTCTACTGTACACATATATACTCAAGTATGCACATATTTTCTCGAGATACAACTGCATTCGCGCATATGATACGCGTATATACTCGTATACACGTGACACGCGTATAAACGTGACACGTATATACACGTGTCACGTATGTAATGTAGACACGTATACACGCCTGTAGGTAATCACATATACATGCTTATATACTCATATATACACGTATATACTTGAGTAGGCACGTGCATGCATGTATCTGATATATACATGTATCTACTCATATAGGATCGTGTTTACTCGTGTATAACACGACACGAATATATTCGTGTATACACGCATATACTCGTAAATATACTTGTAACTATAAAAACAACCGAAATATACAAGTTTTAGGGTTATTTATAATGGTTTTGCATCTATTTTTAACTATTACCACTATACCCCATGATATGACCACTTTCCCCCACCCCATGGGGTAAAGTGGTCATAAAAACATAGGGAAAAGAAAGTGCTATAAAACTACTAAAATCAATGTTTTTCTTTCTAAAATGCAATGTACCGTGTTCTTTAATAATGCAATGTAAAATAACAACAAAAAAAGTTAAAGTGTTTAAAGAATTTGTTGTATTTATCATCCACCTAAGTTGAAAACCTACGATTTTATGACCACTTTACCCCACCAGACCCTACAAAACAAGCAGTAGAACAGTATTGTATGGTTTTATATGTTTGTTGGTATAATTTTTTTAAAATTTTCTCTATTACAATACTGTATAATTACTTGTTTAAATTGTTGTTAATTAAATATACAATATTTTACCCTACACAGCATTTCTCCCTTTTTTGTAACTTTTTGGATCCGTTTTAGCCACGTTCTAGCTGTTGTTATGCACGGGATATGTGAAAAGCATAATACGTTCCATAATCTGAACAATCTGATTGTCCAAACTATTTTTGAGCAAATGCAACCTTTTTTTTTCGTAATAGGGGATTTTTCCTGGTCCCCATTAAGGCATAAAGAGTTGCTACTGTAGAACTTTCGGATACACAAGTCTTAACCAAAAAGTCGGATTAAATTTTCTAGAGGAAAAAAAACATAAACCTTGAAGTATGGCTTTAAAAATAGATAAATTGTTAAATAATTTATCGTTCTTATTTCTTGTCCTTTTCACCATCCTGAACATCATTTGAGAAATGTTTGCACATTTAGTATTAATAGGTTAGTTTCGGTAACTAACTGGTACGCCGCCATATTCTGTTTAGATTTTGTGGATTGAGCGTTATCAAATACCTTTTACACCCTAACTTTGTTCTAAGTTGGCACTAAAACAGTAAAATTAGTTTAGTTCATTACTTAACTAAAGATTTAATATTTCCTAGTTTTCTGTTTATTTTTTGTCAAGTAGCTAAGTTTAAGAAGAACGTCGATATTCATAACTTTTTCTTTAACAAACCTTTAAGGACTAATGCTGCCGCGTGCAGGTAAACGGCCACTGCAAATTTTTTTTTTTTTTTTTTGTCATCTATTGTATGTTAGCTTTATAGTACAAGCTTGCTTATTTAGTTTCCGCTAAAAAAAAAAAGACGAAAAAAGCGTCTAATTCCAACATTTCTCTATTGTTAGTATTGAATCCACCACATATGTCTTCAAATAATCTCGAAAACTTACTTCTGCAGATACTGCCGTTTATCTGTCAACGACAGAATAGTGAAGAGTACACTAATGAATGTGGAATACATATAAACTTGCATCATTATGTAATTTCGTTCGCTTCATCAATTTTAAATTGGCATCTCCAAAGAATTGGTGAACATGATCTGAATTAAAGTTCTGATGAAAAACTGGCTTTTTAACCTTAGAATAACAATCGACGTTATCACTAGGCATCGCGTCCCTTAATGAAACTAAGGGTCAATATTAGGGCCAGTTGGTTGAGAGTGCCATTTGGAATCAAGAGGCTATTCTAAAAGAACAATTTAAAGTTCCTAGACAAGTCTTTTGAATGACGGGTTAGCTAGGATGTAACCTATCATTAACCTTCGCGAAAATGTTTTGAAAACGTTTGGAACCCCGGAGTGTTTTGCTCAAACTGTATTTTTCTCAAAGCGCAAGGTTAAGTGCTGTACCATTTACCTAAATCGCGTGGGTTTTTCTGGAATTGTAGAACTGTAATTGTTGTTTTCGAGTCAATTTTTAACTTCTATTTAATTGGGAGAGCATTTTCAAACTATCAGGTACAATGGAGTGAGCACGAAATCTAAAGTCCGGAAATATTTATTGTCAGTGATTTTTTGGCATGGAGGAACTGAATCAGTTACTTGATTAGTCATTTATAAACGAGTCATTCTACAGCATTCAGTGTTACGTACTGGACATTTCATAGCCATCCTTCAAATTACTTGTCTTTTTTGACTGTGAAACTACAAATAACAAAGTTTTCAGCTATATTAACTTCTCTTTTTTTATTTTTTAGTGGAAAAAAAACACATATATTTCAGAACTTGGTTGTGAAATGCCCCTTACGTAGCACAGAGTACTGATGAATGACCCTGAGAAATGTTAGAATTTCGCAGTACTGATTGCAAAATGCAAATTAAAAATTCCAAGATTGTCCTTTAATATTTATACAACCAAAGTTATGGAAATGAAATATGGAACTAAGCATGAATAAATAATTTGTATATGTCATCATCATCATCATTGACTCGACAACCCATTGTGGGTCTTGGCGTTTTCCATAGGTTTCTTCCAGTTGGATCTGTTTTTCGCTTGAAGTCTCCAATTTTGGGATTTAATAGTTTTGAAGTATCTTTCCAAGCAATCCAGCCATCGAATTTTTGATCTTCCTCTCGGACGTTTGCCAGTTGGCATTGTATATGGCAATTTGTATATGTATTCAAGTTAAATGATTTTACAATTAATTCTCTCCCAAACCTCATTGTTTACGAGAAGATTTTTCATGCTCTATGTTAACTAAGTCGCAAAAAGATAGGAAGATGATCCAGTACTACATAAATGAACCTAATTCCTTGAACAATAACTTCTTTCCCCGATTATTTCGCTAACTACCTCGATTATTTCGTATCTTGCGGTGATCTTAAATCTGGTACTTTATTCATAAAATATTAGGTAAACTGCTGACCTATTCTCCCTGTTTTAAGAATCTAGATTATTTTTGAAGCTATGTATTTTTATAGGATGTTGTGGCGGTCGGAGTAAACTGAAAAAAGTGTTGGTCGAGTCAGTTTAATTCTCAAAATTCGTCATATTTATACGCATTAAACATGTTTTTAGTGTTTCAATGGAATTAAAAAATCTTTAACTCGATTGGACTAACCGCTCCGAAAGTAATTTATAATTTTAGTTAAAACTTTTTTTTTAATTCTTGTATTTTCTCCGTTTTTAAACACTTCTAGGTGTCCTATCAACTTGAAAACATGTATGTACATTGTAATCAAAGTATACTTTAACCCTGTATTAAAATATTTCCCGAATATGCTTTCATTACAGTTTTCAATTTTTGTAATTTGGTCTCTTAAAAAAAGACCAATATGTACAATTAAACTATTTTTAACCAAATGCAATCTTTTTTTTAATATTAATACGGAGTACGCATTTTAATGCATTGGGATGCAGACCTTAATTTGTAAGTATAATGACATGCTGAAACGAAAAATTTAATGACGCTGCTCATCCAAATACAGAAATTTCTTAGAAGAATAATTTTTTATCTTCTGAAGCACTACTTGCAATTATAATTATTATGAACTTGCTACTTGCAGTTAAATATAATATATATGTATAAAAATATGTTTTCTCATAAGGCTCTGTGATGCATTGCAGATAGCTGCGTTATTCATAAATTTCATTATTACTGTCGAAAAACGAATACATAAGCATTCAATGTTTACACAATATTGATAGCATTTTTGTCCATCCCTCAACAGAATACTTGAATCAATTCATTAAAAAGGTATTTATTTCGAACAGAACAAGCTCCTGCATTAAGAAACACTTCATGTCTCATATTTAAAAACAAAATTAAATCTAGCTCACTATTGATACACAACCAAAGTTTTATCTGGATAAAAATACTCTAAGATTTCAAGTGCCACTTGTGTTTTCAAATAAATGACTATCTCTTGAATGCTCGCCTTCATTAAATGAAAGATCAAACTTCCAATAGCAACAGAAGTTGCTTTGTAGAGATTGATTGATTTAAATTTAGCCTTTCTGACATGAGTCCTGCATAAAAGAACTTGCATTTCAAAATGCTTCTGCATGTTATTGATACTAAATGGAATGTTTTTTTTTTTAAACTTATATGTAAGTGAGATTCATTATTTCCTTGACGATCACTTTCTCACAAAGAGTCTTTATTTGACCAGTCATTTCTTTTAATTGGTTTTTTATTAGAGGAAAAGATGACTTAGGTTACTTAGTTGTTTTCAGAGAATTATTTGTCAGGGGTGCCCACGAGGTATGCAGGTCGCATATAGACAACCTTTACTCAGAAAGAGACCTTGTATAATAATTTTGGGATTCTTGATTGACCAGCCGGCGCAAATGCATCGATCATATTTTTTCCCTCATCCAACGCATGTGAACAAATTATCCTGAACTCACGTTTAATGTTTTAACCTCCCACCTTTTAAAAAAAAATGTCTATGAGATCTCGTATCGAAATGAAACAATAATAAGTGCAAGCAAAACGAGCTATAAAAGAGATGGTTGACTCTGTAAGTGGTTGCCAATCAGCAGTCTCCAAATTTTTGCATAGTCTCTAGCAAAGTAAAGGTTAACGTATAAACACACCCTCGTGCTTGAAAATTAAATGAATCAATTAATCAACGTTTTGATATCATGAAAAAACAATGAGTTAATAAACTGTGCCTAATAAAAGAAATAAATCAAACGCCTGACTAAAAATGATGTGTCGATGACATGCGGAAAAAAAAGTTATTATCCAATTATAGAATAACCTAGTTATCCCCAATGTAACATAAACTAAATATTCGTTATAAAGTTACTCTTGACGAGATAAAGTATACCGATAATTTAGGAGTTCTCATAGTGATTATTGTGCATCACAACGTTGGTTAATTGATTGATCTTATATGAATAAAAACTGAGCGTATGTATCTATCTATGTATGTATGTATGTCTAAGCTTCTACTCCCGAACGAAAGTTAACTGACCATTGAACCAGGTATCGATGGATTCGTAATCTTCCCGTCTTCATGTTTGGCTATTTTACATAATCCTCCGATAATAATTAGCGGATATATCAATTTAACACTATTAATTATGATGCTTGGATTTCGACATAAAATCCCTAATTTTCGATAACTTTCCTCCATCCAAATTATTATTGAGTGCTTCAACTCAACTTTCCGTAACAATGCTTTTATTAAAATTTATAGCGTGAAGAAAATCATTGAGACGAAAGATCTGTTGCCATATTTTTCTCGAATATGAAGAAATAAAATTTGGCTTTTGTTTTAAGACTTTTCCTGTAATCAAGGGATTTAAAATGTTTACTTTTTGGTTATCTTTCCGCAATCTGCCACAAAATTTTGCTTTTTTTTTTTTTTTTTTTTGTTCAAGCCTGATTGCTGAACAAGCGTCACTTGACATAACTTTTATTTTCGAGGTAGACCGTGCAAAGCCTGGCGACGCAGCTAATTTAAAGTAAAGGTTGTTTATATGCTGCCGGGTCAAGGCGCAGACTGCGGCATTGAAATTTTTAGGAGGTTTAAAGGGTCTTCGTGTCCATTTTGCGGCAGGGGCTCTCATTCCTGGGAAGTGCTCCGGAACATTTGAAGGGGTGCACCATCGCTCTTGGGGAATGAGAATCCCTGAATTTATCGGTATACTTATCTCGCAAGAGTATCTTTGTAACGTATTTAGTTTACCTTATACTGGGAATAACTTGGTTATTCCATAACTGGATATTAAGTTTTTTTTTTTTTTTTCGACTGTTATCGGCTCATTATTTTTCGTCAGGCATTTAATTTATTTCTAACAATTAATTCATTCGGCATATTTTATTAACTCATCATTTTTTTTGGATATTTATCTAATGAGCCAGTTAGAAAATCATTTCAATTGCAAAGAACTTTGTCATCTTAATTTTGTCAATTACCATTGCATAAGTGACAAACTTTTAGGTAATTGTTTTTAGTAAACTAATTTATTTGTTTAGAGAAACCTAGAATCATTAAATATTTCTAGTTATTGGTTTTAAAAATGTTTATTTTCGAAACACTTTAATTCAGTCAACAGATTAATTTGAAATCTTTACTAATAATAAAGCTGAAAGTCTCTCTGTCTGGATGTCTGGATGTCTGGATCTCTGTGACGCGCATACGCCTAGACCATTCGGCCGATTTTCATGAAATTTGGCACAAAGTTAGTTTGTAGCATGGGGGTGTGCACCTCGAAGCGATTTTTCGAAAATTCGATTTTGTTCTTTTTCTATTCCAATTTTAAGAACAAAATTATCATAAGATGGACGAGTAAATTGCGAAATTATCATGACGTGGAATGGGAGAGCAAATGAACATAGCCAATTGGCGAGAAATTCATCATCCATTATTTGTAAATATGCAAACGAGCCGAATGACCTTTTAATTTTTAACTACGGGCAAAGCCGTGCGGGTACCACTAGTCTTATCTTACTAATATTATATATGCGAAAGTTTGTCTGTATGGATGTATGGATGTATGGATGTATGGATGTTTGTTACTCTTTCACGCAAAAACTACTGAACGGATTTTGATGAAACTTTACAATAATATAGCTTATGCATCAGAATAACACATAGGGTAGATTTCGTCCCGTTATGGGGGGCAAAACCCCCTTAGGGGGCAATAAAACACAATTTTTGTATAAATTCTCTAATATTGGGATGAAAAAATACTTGCACATATTTACATTATATGTCCATCGAAAGCTCTGATTTTTCTGCTGAAGATGGCACCTGTTCGAAATTTCTAAGTAGAATAAAAAACGAGTTATGAGCTTTTTAGATCCATGTTCGAAGGCTTTCCTCAACTCAATACAGTATTTAGTGTATCATCTCAACTCCCTGTCGATAGCGACAATTGTTGTATTGTTGACTTTCTTTGCTTTTCGTGATTGTTCAAGGCTTTTCTCAAGTCAAATCTTGAAGTAAGATTTTTGCACAAGATTGGCAAATAATACATGATTTGGCTGATGATTTTCCATTTAAACGGAACTTTAATGTAATTAATGGTTATTATTATTATTTATGCTGATTGAACACTTACTCATTATCCAAAAAACCAGCAGATCGCCAAAATTTTTGCAGAAAGATTTCCGTAGCTGATGCATTTGGCAGTTTTTTCAACGTTGCTGTTTTTGAAGCCGAAGACTACGTCATAATGTTTCTCAGCTTTCACCATGTAAACAAAATATCGCCAATCAAAGAATTTTCAAAAGACTTTTTTTACTGTGTTAAATAATCCAGCAACTAAATTAGGCAAATCCATAAACAGCACAAAAACTTCCATTAATTTTCCTTTTTGCACAATTTCAAACAATCACCAAATTTTAATACTTATTTTGGTAACATTTCGGATGAAACTGTTTTGCGCCATTTTATGGTGACCAAAAATATCTCAGCATCTGGCGACGATATCTCTGTAACGAAAATTAATATCATGTCGTTTTACAAAGTAAGGAAAGACTGGGGGAGCATCATCGAAGGTACCCCGAAACGACTTTCGCAAATTCGGTAAAATCGCACCAAGAGCCACAATGATTGAAATTTCCCGAAATAACTAAAGCAAGTATAAGGGAATTACGAGCGCAGCTACTTTTTTTTAATCACTCCGTACTTCATTAGCCATACAGAGAAGGTTTTAGACTTCATGTTAAAAAAAAAGTATCAACAGATTAATCTTTTTAAACATGAGAAGATTAATTTCATGTTTTTTAAATTTGTATATGCTTAAATATAGTGCTTTCGTTTCTAAATCAATACTACTTTGTTCTTTATACTTATTGCTTTTTTAGTTTTATGGGTAAGGAAGAAACTCGATTTTTAATCACGTCAAAAAGATGTGTTTTAAATTCTTTCACTTAAAACAGAAAACAAAAGCAAGTAACGATTTTTTCTAATAATTATTACTGACCCAGGCAACGCCGGGTATTTTTGCCAGTAAGTTATATAGCCATATCACTTACATATAAGTAATGTTGAGTCGATTGTGCATGTGTGTGTGTTTATTTTCACTATGGCTACCTGGAATCACAGGCAGTCATCAACGACGTTTCGATAACTCATTTCAGCAGCAATTGTGGGAGTATTCATGAATCAGGTACTTCAACGGAAACTAACGTTACATCTAAGGATTACTGATCACTTCCTATGACAAATACTCATTTTAACTGAATGTATATTTATCCCCGGTTTCAACTCATATCTTTCAACATCAAGCACATTTAGTGTTCGGTCGAAATCTTGTTCCAAAAGCACATATACACACATGATAATTTTAATGATAAATCACTTACTCAAAGCGCTTTTTGAGCAATCACGATTGCTTATTGTTCTCACTTGACTGTTTTGAATTCCTATCATTTTATTTTCCCGCCAGCATCCTCTGCCAGCACCACCGTCGCGTCGACCGGCCTCACGATGCTGCTCCTCTTGCGAAAACCGTCTCCAGGTTGCGTCCATATCCTACACACACACGCATACACACACTCATGCCTACGCACAGACACAAACACACACTCCTACACACACACACACACTCGTGCCTGCACACAGACACAAACACATATGCCTACATACACACACACACGAACGCCTACACGCACACGCGCGTACACAAACAGCACTGCATACACAACACGCACACGCATGCATACATACACGCACGCGCGCACCCACACACATGCAGCTACTCAAACACACACACATGCGCCTACACAAGCACACACGCGCATTCATACACACACACGCTCGTGATTGCGAAAAACATAATTTGAATTCAAGATGCCAAAAATTCAAATTAATATTTTTTTTTCCTTCAAGAAACATGCTATTTATTGAATCAATGTGAAGCTTCTAAACTTTTTTTTTTTTCTTTTTTTTTGTACAATGCTAGGGAAAGATGTGGAAAGAATTTTATTTCGTAAGAAAATTTATTTTTCAAACAAAATTCTTTCCGACTTTAGAACAGTAATCGTTGGGGATTTACGAACGTATATCGTAATTAGTGCTTGGGTTTCCACCCAAGATTTTGAGTTTTCCATTGAGATTTTGGGTTTGTGGGTGTTTGCTTGAAATTCCTTGGTTTTGGGCTTCATTGATGAAAAAGATACGTTCGTTGAATATTTAAAGGAAAAATCATGAAATTCTCATTCGAATTTTTTGTCGAAACAATCTGGAATGGAATATGTATTTACGCACTTACTGAAACTACTTTAAAAGATTGCGTTCGACAGAAAGAACTAGTATGTTGTGGCCATTACGAAACTTTCTTCTATATTTTTCTTTTTTTTTCTGATCCCTCCCCATGCCTGACGAGGAAGTAATATTCCCAACAAAAACAAAATTACACATGCAAAAACTTGACGACCATCTCAATGTCTGAATTGTTGCAAAAGCAAAGCAAAGAGCGAAAATTGAAAGTTATTTTAAAAGCCTTGCTTGAATTAATTACAAATATTTTATTTGTTAACAAACATAAGATGGCAACAGTTAAAAATTTTAAATCATTGAGATAATATTTCCGATCATTTTCATACAATTAAAATCACGAGAAAAACGCAGACGACAATCTATTACGATTTGTCTTTCTTATTGTTGCATTAATAAAGTTATTTTTATTCGCAAAAAAAAAAAAAAAAAATCAACACCTCTAGGAGCGATTGGCATCAAAATTGAACCAAAGCCTGTTTACATATAGCTTCACATATATTCCAAATTTCAACCAGAACGTAGCATTACTTCTTGAGATAGGGCACTCACAATGGATAAAAAAAAAGAACGGGCGATTGCGCTACCCCCTTTTTACTTTCTTCTATATCTAATATATAGAAGAAAGTATTGGATTCGTGCAAATTTTCGAATTTCGAATTTTGACGGATTCGAACGTTTTGAGGTGTGCTGAGTCCATTTCGACCATTTTTGGAAAATGTCTGTCTGTCTGTATGTGTGTGTGTATGTGTGTCACGTCTGTGTGTGACCAGTTTTTTGTGGCCGCTCTACAACAAAAACTACCGCATGAAATCGAACGAAATTTGGTACACATATGTGCCCCTATGTGAACTTGTGCCCATTAGTTTTTGGCGCGAATTCCTCCAAGGGGGTGGAGCAATGGGACGTTTTTCGAGTTACACGTGCTTGCTATTACTCAGGAAGTAACTGGCGGAATCAAACAAAATTTGGTCCATATGTTGGTATTAACAGGAACAGGTGCTGATTCAATTTTGGTGTCAATAACGCAAACGGGGGTTGAGCTATAGAACGTTTTTTGTCGTCAATTGTGACTGCTGTATCTCAAGAAATAATGAACGGAATGAAAGAAAAATTTATCGGCAAGTAGCCCTTAGTGGGTATAAGAACTGATTTTATTTTTGTGTCAACAGCTAAAAAGGGGGGTAGCGCAATCACCCGTTCTTTTTTTCCATTTTGAGTGTCCTATCTCAAGAAGTAATGCTACGTTCTGGTTGAAATTTGGAATATATGTGAATCCATGTGTAAACAGGCTTTGGTTCAATTTTGACGCCGATCGCTCCAAGAGGTGTTGATTTTTTTTTTTTTTTTTTTTTTTGCGAATAAAAATATTTTTATTAATGCAACAATAAAAAAGATAAATCGTAATAGATTGTCGTCTGCGTATTTCTCGTGATTTTAATTGTATGGAAATGATAGGAAATATTATCTCAATGATTTAAAATTTTTAACTGTTACCATCTTATGTTTGTTAACAAATAAAATATTTGTAATTAATTCAAGCAAGGCTTTTAAAAAAACTTTCAATTTTCGCTCTTTGCTTTGCTTTTGCAATAATTCAGACATTGGGATAGTCGTCAAGTTTTTGCATGTGTAATTTTGTTTTTGTTGTTAGCTGTTGACACCAAAATAAAATCAGCTCTTATACCAACTAAGGGTTACTCGCCGATAAATTTTTCTTTCATTCCGTTCATTATTTCTTGAGATACAGCAGTCACAATTGACGACAAAAAACGTTCTATAGCTCAACCCCCGTTTGAGTTATTGACACCAAAATTGAATCAGCACCTGTTCCTGTTAATGGTAACATATGGATCAAATTTTGTTTGATTCCGCCAGTTACCTTCTGAGGAATAGCAAGCACGCGTAACTCAAAAAACGTCCCATTACTTTACCCCCCTTGGAGGAATTCGCGCCAAAAACCAATGGGCACAAGTTCACATAGGGGCACATATGTGTACCAAATTTCATTCGATTTCATGCGGTAGTTTATCCTGTAGAGCAGCCACAAAAAAAATGGTCACACACATACGTGACACACACACACACACACACGGACACACATACGCACACACATATGCACACACATACACACAGACAGACAGACATTTTCCAAAAATAGTCGAAATGGACTCAGCGCACCTAAAAACGTTCGAATCCGTCAAAATTCGAAATTCGAAAATTTGCACGAATCCAATACTTTCTTCTATATATTAGATTTAGAAGAAAGTAAAAATGCTTGCTCTGGCCCTGAATGTAATTTTTCTCCAGTGTCGTAAATATTTCCAGCCTATTTGTTTTGAACTTATTTTTGTAATTGAATCAAGACTTTTTTATTTATTTATTTATTTATTTTTTATGGTCAACTACTTAACTACTTTTACACTTTTTTTTTTCAAAGAAATCATTCCAAAGAAATTATTATTGGGAAATCCATTTTAGAATTTACAATCATAATTTCTTACTGAATCGATTTTAAGACAAAAACAGAGCAATTATAATAAAAGCAATTGAATAAAAGTGAATAAATTTTCAGATTAAATATTTACTTTTTGATCGTGGGTTTTTTACGTAAATCTCGTGAAATTTGCAAAACCAATCTTGGTTTTTTGCGAAAAACCCTCAAAGACATCCCTAACGCATTCCATGTATCTTAACTATATTACAATATTTTGTTTTTAAGGGAAGCTCAACATCAGGAATGGTGCTCGAGTTTAAGTACCCATCGTGTAGTAGAGGGGAAAGGTTAACAATCGTTGCAGTACAACAAAAACGTTGTTCCCAACCATTCACTTTAGATGTTTTTCTAACTACCGCTGCTTCATTGAAGTTTTTATGAATCACCACACTGGTATTTAGAACTTTAGATGCCATGCATAATACATTACCTGTAAACGTTAAGGTAAGCGATGTTTTTCTTGCCGCATAGTCCTCCGTTTATGTAATGGACTTTTTGCCCTTGGAGCTCGGACATATAAAAATGAGCATAACAACTTTTATTGTTCTCTCTTCTTTCCCTGATGACGCATACCATCAACGCAATTCGTTCAGTTAAATGTAGCTGATATACCGAACCGCTATTATAAATCAACATAAAAATATCAATTTCACCAAAAAAAAATCCAAACCCTGACAAAAGAAAAATTTGGACTTACCCCTGATTTAATACGTGCCCTGCACGCATGATTTTTTTTTTTCCAAGGCTGGACATTTTTCATGAAGAGAAATGAGCTTTAAAAGTGGCGTAGCGTTTAGAAAATTATTTACTGTTTATTTTTATGTTATTAAAAATGTCCTTAAATTTTTAATTGCCGTAAAAACGTTAATGCAACGCAAACATAAGGTTGCAGACCCTCCTCCCCCCTCAAAGAGTTTCCGACTAGACTGACATGGCCTCTCGTCGAACCTGCCTCTGAAGGCTAATTCCTGACATCTGGAGATACTATGCTGCAATCATGCATAAAGGTCAAGCCCTTCTCCGCTTAGACAAAACCATGCAGTCTGTCTTCCAGGGGTGCCCCGATGGGAGGTCACTTTGACTTCCCATAAAATTTCCTCATTTTTTTCCTCATTCGGCAGATTTTGTCTGGTGATTCGGCAAAATTATTATCCTTCGACAAATTTTGTCAGACAATTCGGAAAAATTTGGAGTTTAATGCAGCTGAGTGAGAGTTTCTGCTCTCACAGAAATTTAACTTCGGGTCACCCTTGCTGTCTTCGCCTCAATCTGACTGATTAATCGACATAATATCAGACCGTACCTTGAAATCTGCCTTACAGGATACTTACTCAATTTTTGGCTTTGCCTGGAAAACAAAAAACACAAGCAGCTCGTTGGAAAAGCAGAGTATGTTCTTCCATTTGCCACAACTTACTTACACGAATCCAGATTTTCAGCCTATGCAGCCACCAAAACTAAATCCAGAAGTTGTTGAGATTCTGAACCTGATATTCTAACTCAGCTATCAAAACTAAACCCAATGTATAAAAAAAAAATGTGCCAGCTAAATCAACCTCATTCTTCCCATAAAATCGATGCTTAATTTTGAGTTTTAATCGTTTTGTTTCCTGTAGATTTCTGTCTAATCAATCCGACTTTTGTACACCAGAATTTGAAAATTAAGTAAAGCATCATGAACAACCCACCAAGTTCCATTCTAGTTAGTATAATGGCCAATTCAACTCAGCTCAATTAACTACGAACGACAAGTATCTACACACTGTCATTACATGGGTCCGCATTGAATGTTGGTTTGTGAAAGGGGTCCGCTGGCTTTAAGGTTTGGCCCTCCCCTGGGGTGAAACATAAAACAAAAAATGAAACAATACAAAGAAAAAAAAAGTATTTTAGGAACGAAATCAACTTAAATATTCAGGGTTCGTACGCTCAGGAAAACCTTCAAAACCTGGAATCGTCAGGGAAAAGGACATAATCAAAAATGTCAGGGAAATTTCCAATTTTGCCCCCCAAAAAAATTTTTCCATTTTCTTTCCAGGGAATTTTGTACCAAGAGATCTAATCTTCGTTTGTATCGGCGTTTCCTGAAAAGAATTGCAAAAGTTTTGAGGCGACAAAAAAAAGAAAAAAAAAACGTCCGTTGACGCCATTTTTGCTCCTCAATAGTTACCATGAAAAACAATTCCTAGGGTGAACAGAAATTATGCACAAATTCAACAGGGGAGAAGACAATTTACTGCCTCTGAAGCATAAGCCAGAGTATGGTAGGGTCGATCGGAAAAACCTTTTTTTTTTTTTTTTAATCGAAAAATCTTTTTAGCTACGTGTGAAATATACTCGCCATCTTTGGTATTTCATAAGATGGAAGTAGACACGATGCTTAAATGCCTAAATTTCCAAAAAAACAAAACGGAATTCAATGTTTTCTTCATCTGCAAACTGATGAAAATAACGCAAAATATGCTGCATTTATTTTTTATTTTTTTTTTTTTTTAATTTTAAATATGTAATTTTCTTGAGAAATGAAAAATTTTGTTCTTAAAACTTAATCTTATCCTCACTGTCTTGGACGCAAATGTCCTAATCGCTTTTCAACTGAATTGTAGTTTCACGAAGCTTTATTATTTTTAAATTGTTTTCATGCTACAAATTCAAAAAAATATTTCTAAATTTGTGTCATGGCCGCCATATTTGGTCATTCCCAAGATGGCAGTACACAAGACTTTTTAAGCGCCTAAGTTTCCGAAAATAGCATTGGGTGTTTATTGCAATGCAAACTGTTGATAACAACACAAAATGTGCCCTTTTTCCGAATAATTCGTAATAATTTCGGGAAAAATGCGAAATTTTATCTCCAGAACATTATTTTTATTCTAATTGATTTTGACGCATTATGTGCTAAAAACTGACTATTTTGTCATAACTGTAGTTTTAAATGTAGGTTTAATTGTAGACATAAATTTACAAAAACATAATTGGATGTTTATCTCAATGTAAACTATTGAAAGTAAATGTGAAATTATTTGTGAATTTTTAAAAATTAAGCATCTCTTATATGCGAAAGGAAAAAAACTGATGATTATTGGCATCGGCCTATGATCGATGGATGTTGATGTTTGGTATTATAAATTATATGGCATGCCCATCAATGCAATAAGTTAATCATATTTATACTGAAAAATAGCTTTGTACTTTGCTCATTATGTTTGTGTCACATACTAGTACAAAAATAAAAAGAAGAATTGTAAACCAAAAGCAGAGAAAGATTGCTGCACGATTGCAGCAAAACGCTAATACAGGGTGGTGACAGATCAGGGAAATCAGGGAGATCAGAGAAAAGTCAGGGAACTTTATTAATCAGGGAAAAGTCAGGGAAATATCAGGGAATTTTGAAAAAAAATCAGGGAAAATTGATTTTATGAAGAAAAAAAATTTTTTTTTTTGCTTTACAAAATTAAGTATTTTAATTCCTATGCATTTTCTGCCAATTATCTGTTCAAAAAAAAAAAAGTAAAATTAATGAGGTGCGATTATACACTGCCGCATATTTCTTAAGATTCTTATGCTAAGTGGTTTCTGGAAGTAAAGTTTTTTTTTTTTTAAATTTTGTATAATTTTTTCCATTGTAGAAAAATTTAATATACTGTTTTGTAGGGGTTTTTTTCCCCCAAAAAAATTGACTTGATATGTTTTTTTCAAACTATTTTATTAAAAAAGTAGCATTTTTTAAAAATATATCTTTACACAATTTAAAATGTTTAAAATACTGCGTTTTATACAAACATACAATGGATTTCAAGTAGAGCAAAGAAAGAAAACCATTATCATTGGTAACGTAAATCAGGGAAATTTGATGAACTTAATCAGGGAAAAGTCAGGGAACTTTTTTTCACAGTTTCTGTCGCCACCTTGTAATATGTATGACATGTGGCATCAAAGAAACGCTAAAATAAGTTGAAAGTACTTTGTTTTCAACAAGTAGTAAACAAATAAAAACAATTTTGAACAAAATGTTTTTTTTTTTTAATGTAAGAGAATTTAAAAAAAAAAATATCCGAGTTTTTTTTTTTTTTTTTTTTTTTTTTTAAATCTACAAGTGGAAAAGTTTCAGTTCTCATGCATTGCTGCTTTAAACAATTTTGATTATTTCGAAAATATTGTTACTTAAACTTAATTTTGAATGAAGCGAGTAACCTGGAATTTTCTAAAAAAATAACCTAGAGAACCTGGGAAAGTCAGGGAATTTTTTTTAACCACAAGTGTAAGAACCCTGAATATGATATCCAAAAGAAAAGACTTCGCACAAAAATGTCACATTTTTTAAAATCATCGATCAGTTTTTCTCTCGAGCAATGTAATACGAGCAATTAAATTCGCCACGTATACATAGGTTTTTCTTGCAAGGCAAATAGCAGTAATAAGACATGAAGCTGTTAGCACGATAAAACAAAACATTCAAACTGACAGCTAAGACCATTAGGCGTACAATGAAAGTAGATTTTTTTTCCCTCGAAAATTCCTTCAGTTTCCCCCTCTTTTTCTAAAATCCCATCTGAAGAGCATCTGAATAGGTCCTACCAAGACTTTTTTTTCTTTGACAGTGATCAAGATTTATCTATCGGGGGCATGTCACTTGGAAAGTTATGTTTCGCAGTTACGGATAAGGTGTCTCATTGGGACAAAGCAACTGCCTGTTTCGTTTATTCCGGCAAAGAATAGGAGTTTCTTGTTTTGGAAGATTATCAACTCTCACAAAAAAAATGCATCTAAAGGAGCCGCTTTCGATCAGTGGTTCAATGATCTTTGCTGCTGTGGAGAATAGTTCGTATGGAGTGTGGGCATACTATTTATAAAACAAATTAATTGTTTGGTTGAATATTTGCTAATTAGACAACTTTCCGCGCCAAGAGGCTTTCATAGTATAAATGGACATACTTCTTCTTGCCTGCAAATCATTTTATCAACCAGTGCGTTTTCCGCTAAACGCACTTCGATAAACTGATTGATATAATTAGTAAACCACTGGGGATATTTCACCTTTTTTTCTCTATAATTGGAGAAAACATAACCTGGCAGCGTCATAATATTATGTTTTGAATCTCGTAGCCTTCACAATGCTGACAGGTTAATTTTGCCCCTACTATAGTTTTCTTGTATTTTTTAATTGAGTTGTATGTATTTTAAAAATTTTTTTTTACGTCACCATTACGTAAGACTATGAACTAACCGCAGATTAGCACTATCTTCATCAGATGCGATGAACATTTCCATCAGGACTGTCATTTTGGAGGATCAGGACAGGGTCAACTGCACCTCATCCCTACCTCCGGAATAGAAAAACTAATGTTCTTACGTATACATAGGCGTGGTCTTTGTTGTTTTCCGGAAACATTTACTTTCATTATCCACCCTTTGATCCCTTCCCTCCTTCCCCGTAAAAATTTGAAATGACGGACCTGATTTCCAAGAAAAACACAAATACGACTTGCCGTAACAAAAACTACGAAAACTCTGATTGTGAAGTACAATATGTAAAGTAAAAGTTCATTCGCTTCCATAATTGATAGTACTCTTTTCATTTGATCCAAAATTATCAGCTTCAAAAAGAGTAGCTCTTTTGAACTGTTGGAATCTTTCTATTAAAAGATGTTTAAATGTTTATGAGCATACATGTCCCTGTTATTGAGCTTCGTCCACTAAATGCAACAGAAATTTCATTACTCATCACAAATTGTGGAGTAAAATATATAATTTACATTCTTTTGTTGTCTATTATCAAGGATACTTCTTTTTTCAGCCTACTTTTCCATCAAATTAAAAGAAAGAAAGAAAAAAAAAGAAGGCTTAATGCATCTTTAAAATATCACTAAGGACCAAACAAAAGTCAGGAATAATTAAAAATAATAAAAGAAATATCGAAAATTTTAAAAATTAGAAAGTGGGATTTCTAGATAGGGAAAATGCGTATCAGTCGGTCTGTCTGTCTTACCTAATAACTTTTGAGTGAATAGTTCGATTCGAGCTAAATTTCATTCTTAAGATCTCTGTGCAACTGAACAATGGCGCCTACGGTGAAATTTAATGCAAAGATAAGTCCCGAGCTTAAAAGCAGGCCCATTCCTTGCAGGTGTTACTGAAAGTCCAGAGGTGCAATTTGGTGTTGTTGCAACACACGAATTATTGTACGTTTTCATGCATGAAATCTTCAGGAATGCACATCAGTAGATAAGGCATGGAACGCGTGCTTCAAAGTGTTCCGCTAAAGATGAAATAGCAGTATGATTCAATTAGTGATACGCTATCAGGATTCCCTTCTCTGAAGAAAAATTACTGAAGCACGCTATGTTCGAAGGGAGGCACAGTGTGGGTAAACACCACTTAATGGAGTTCCACTTAGATCTGTCACTCTTCTACACGTGATTAATCACTTTTTTTTCTTAAGCTTCATGATGATATGGGTGTGGCATGAGGTGACGTGTTGTTAAGATTATTGGCCATCATCTTGATAATGAAAATTCCAAATCTCACATGCTTCAGACTTCGTTCTTTCCCTCTAAAAGTAAATATTGTTTGAGTTGATTGTTCCATGGAGGAAAAGTACTTAAAGCGCTTTGTTTTCGTTCAGTTTTAAACAAGTTATGGATAAGAAAATCTGGCAATTATTAAGGTTTAATCAGACAAGTTAGTGGATCTACAGTAGCAGTGGGTCTTGTGAAATCTGCAAGAGGTTGCGAAGAAATATTCTGGGAGACAGTGACCTCAGAATGGGGTTGTTTCCTTCAGTCAAAAGTAGTCCTTTTTGTCACTGAAATTGATAGAATAAGCAAAAAAAAAAAACACCAGGAAATACTTTCCTTTTCGCAACAGTTATTTTTTATAAATTTTATAAAATATCCGATTTTTCAAATAAGTCGTATTCTTGATGACGTCACAAATGATGCACTTTGCCGCATCTTTCTACCGCGATTCCACGTTATGATAATCAAGAAGCGAATTAAAATTGCGCTCTACGCTTGCTATCAAAAATATTGTTGCCAATACACGTGAGTAAAGATGATAATTAAATATTTTGTTCTGTGAATGGCAACACAGAATGACATTTCATCATTTGTGATGTCATCGGACGAAAGCATAAACATTGAAAGCGCGCCGATTTAAGTATTTTTTTTTAAATATTAAACTTTAAAAAAATATTTAAAAAATGGTCTGATCTTATGTTTTTAAGCATGTCTTTTAGAAAAAATAATATTAAAATTTTGGAAGCGACCCCATTATCAAAAGTGATGTTTTAGAATTTGGTTGGAAACTGAAAGTTGACAGAGGTTATCCAGGGCCGTAACCGGATTTTGTTTCGTGGAGGGTTTACCAACACATTTCTCGTGAAATCTACCTTATATAATTAAAAACTGAGCGTATGAATCTATATATGTACCTATGTATGTACCTATGTATCTATGTAATCATTTATGTCCAAGTTTCTTCTCCCGAACCACAGTGAACTGACCATCGAACCAGGTATCGATGGGTTCGTAATCTTCCCGTCTTTATGTTCGGCTATTTAACATAATACTCAGATAATAATTAGTGGAGATATCAATTAAAAACTATTAATTATGACACTTTGATTTCGACATAAAATCCCTATTTTTCGAAGGCTTTCCTCCATTCAAATTATTATTCAGTGCTTCATCTCAACTTTCCGCAACAATACTTGTATTAAAATTTATAGCGATGAAGAAAATCATTGAGACGAAAGATCTGTTGCCATTTTTTGTCTCGAATATGAGCAAATAAAATTTTGGGTTTTATTTTAAAGGCTTCTCCTGTAATCGGGGGGATTTAAAGTGTTTACTTTTTGGTTATTTTTCCGAAATTTGCTGCAAAATTTTACTATTTTTTTTTTCTAAGCCTGATTGTTGAACACGTGTCACTTGACATAACTTTTATTTTCGAGGTGGATCGTGCAAAGCCGGGCGACGCAGCTAGTATCTATATATATAAAAATGGACTTTGGTAAATTTGTTCCCTAAGATCTCAGAAACTACCCGGCAGATTTGGCTGAAACTTTCACCGTTTGTTCTTTTTGGTACTGGGGAGGTTTGTAGCCCAGTTCGATAAAAATCCGATTGATAGTTCCTTTTTTATTCTAATTTGTCCAAATTTTCGCATAAATGCCCCAATATGACGGTTAAAAAATACGTGCACATATTAAAATTATGTGTCCATCGAAAGCGCTTATTTTTCTGCTGAAGATGGCGTCTGTTAGAAAGTTCTAAGTTGTATGAAAAACGAGTTATGGCTTTTTTTGTTCCATGTTCGAAGGCTTTCCTCAACCCAATTCATTATTTAGTGTATCATCTCAACTCCCAGTTCATAGTTAGAATTGTTGAATGTTTTTGTGTTTCGTCTGACTATTTGAGGCTTTTCTCAAGTCAAATCTTAAAGTAACGTTTTTCCCCAAGATTGGCTAATAATAACTATAGATTTGGTTGATTATTTTCCATTTAAACGGAACTTTAGTGTAATTCATGGGTTTTTTTTTTAATTATTTGTGTTGATTGGATTTTTTAATCATTATCCAATCTAACAGCAGAAACCTCGCCAAAATTTATGCAGAAAGATTTCAGTAGCGGATGCATTTGGCAGTTTTTACTTTCTTCTATAGAAGAAAGTATTGGATTCGTGCAAATTTTCGAATTTCGAATTTTGACGGATTCGAACGTTTTGAGGTGTGCTGAGTCCATTTCGACCATTTTTGGAAAATGTCTGTCTGTCTGTGTGTGTGTGTATGTGTGTGTGTATGTGTGTGTGTATGTGTGTGTGTGTGTGTGTGTGTGTGTGTGTGTGTCACGTCTGTGTGTGAACAGTTTTTTGTGGCCGCTCTACAACAAAAACTACCGCATGAAATCGAACGAAATTTAGTACACATATGTGCCCCTATGTGAACTTGTGCCCATTAGTTTTTGGCGCGAATTCCTCCAAGGGGGGTGGAGCAATGGGACGTTTTTCGAGTTAGGCGTGCTTGCTATTCCTCAGGAAGTAACTGGCGGAATCAAACACAATTTGGTCCATATGTTGCCAGTAACAGGAACAGGTGCTGATTCAATTTGGTGTCAATAACTCAAACGGGGGTTGAGCTATAGAACGTTTTTTGTCGTCAATTGTGACTGCTGTATCTCAAGAAATAATGAACGGAATGAAAGAAAAATTTATTGGCAAGTAGCCCTTAGTGGGTATAAAAGCTGATTTTATTTTGGTGTCAACAGCTAAAAAGGGGGTAGCGTAATCGCCCGTTCTTTTTTTCCATTGTGAGTGCCCTATCTCAAGAAGTAATGCTACGTTCTGGTTGAAATTTGGAATATATGTGAATCCTTATGTAAACAGGCTTTGGTTCAATTTTGGCGCCAAGAGGTGCGGATTTATTTTTATTATCATTATTTTTTTAGCGAATAAAAATAGCTTTATTAATGCAACAATAAGAAAAATAAATCGTAATAGATTGTCGTCTGCGTTTTTCTCGTGATTTTAATTGTATGGAAATGATCGGAAATATCATCTCAGTGATTTTAACTGTTGCCATCTTATGTTTGATAACAAATAAAATATTTGTAATTAATTCAAGCAAGGCTTTTAAAATAACTTTCAATTTTCGCTCTTTGCTTTGCTTTTGCAATAATTCAGACATTGGGATGGTCGTCAAGTTTTTGCATGTGTAATTTTGTTTTTGTTGGGAACATTGCTTCCTCGTCAAGCATGGGGAGGGATCAGAAAAAAAAAGAAAAATATAGAAGAAAGTTTCGTGATGGCCACAACATACTAGTTATCTATAAAATTCAATTTTATTCGGATACCAGTAATGTTACCGTCAATTTTTCTGAGGGTATACTCCCAGTAATCAGTTATGCACAAAAAGTGTATGTGATCATATACATAACATCTCATAATATAAACATTTTTGAAGCTTGAGGGTATACGCTATTAGCGATAATTGTTGACCACTTTTTCGTTTCTTTATTCCCCTGAAATGACAGTCTTACCAGTAAAACAGTTAAGTTACAGGATCCAGTTCAATCTTATCAAAATAAAGCATTTCCATTAATGTAATCATAATTCATGCCATCCATACCACCAGAAAATATTTATCGCACTTTTCCGCTCTATATAGACTAGAAAATAAATAATTGCTTTTTTTCTGACCACCTTAAAATATATGTTTGTGTGTATGTACGTATGTACATCAGAGGCAGGGGTACCCCCCTAAGAGCAAAGGTGCACCCCCCTAAGTATCGCGAAGAGTCCCCCCCCCCCCAAAGAGAAACATTCTCCTCAAAATACGATCCCCTAAAAATTTCAATGGCACAGTCTGGGACATGACCCCCCTCACCCCAGGGTCATCCCCCCTGATCAGGGAACACTTATTATGAGCCTCCACTTCACGAGAGAAATAATTATACGATTATGAGACATGAAATAAATGCAGAAATAATTTAAAATATTTTCATGTAAACCAGTGATCACGCAAAATAATTTCATTTTTACAGCAACGTTCATGCTTCAAAGTGTAAAAAATCTAATTTAAGTTATTAAACACTGACAGTAAAATATTGCTTGTTGTAAAAGACTGAGTGTTAAATCGTCTTTGTTTTTGATGAGTTTACCTTACGTTTCAACTGAATGTTCCACTGGAAAGAAAAATACTTAGAACTAGAGCTAAAACAACTAAACAAATTTGCTATCACTTCGACGCGAAACCACTTGTACCAGTTATTAAGACAACGCCCCAAAATCCATAATTTAAGCAAGAACGACGCCTGTTCCAACAAGGGAGTACCAACAAGTTAAAGCATCTCCCCCATGCTGTGTGTATCACCTCTATTTACCTTGCTACTTCTGTTTCCTTAGACTTACTATTCTAGAAGGTAGTTTCTGACGATGAAACAGTTTCGAATTTATGGTATATCGTTGACTGTCAGCGGTGAAAGAGCGAATGTTCTAAACATGGTCATAAAGCATTCCCCCGAAAGGCACCTAATTTAGGATTTGGAACATCACTTTTGTTTCCGTTTGTATTTATCTTTCGATATACCTTATGACCTGCGTGTTTGGGTTATTTGAGGTTGAGTAACATAAATTCTGTAATTAAAAGCGGATTACACAGAAATTTATGGAACGTTGAATTTCTTCTAAAAGCCTCCGAGTTATTTTGTCAAACAGACATTTGTGCATTTTTATGTCATCTTGTTTCTTTTTAGCCACCTTTTTTTCTCTGCAATGAAATGTTATGTTCGGAAATAATTTTATATCATCTTTTTGAATTCGATTTTTTTTGGGGGGGGGGGGGAGGATACAGACATAATAGGAAAACGTTAGAAAATAACTAAATATTGCAATTCTAATTGTTTTATGTTCAACTTTACACTACATTCAGTGAGCAGCATCATCTATGCTGCAGGGTGAGTTACAAAACCTTAGTATTTGCCACAAATCCCTACGAAGTCCCAACCCATAAGAAACATTCGGGTTTTTTGTTTTACTTGCATTTAAACTATTTTCATTGATTAAAAAAATGTGTGTGTGTGTGTGTGTGTGTGTGTGTGTGTGTTTTTAATTTAAACTAAAACTACGAATTATATTCCTGAATTTTAATTCTTTTTTTAATTACTGACTTATTTAATGGACACCTTGTAGTTTAACTACTTTAGTGGTCAACTTAAGCAAGTGTTCAACATAAAGGAGTTGATGTACATGTTTCAGAACTACAGTAGACCCTCGTTTTACGCAAAGGTTACACTCCACGGAAATGCCGTGTTAATTAAGATTTAATAATAGTGTTAAAATAGGGATTAAGTTCCGTAGATGAAAAAAAAAAAAAAGAAAAGACTTCAATCTAGTGATAGATAAAATATATACAAAGTGTTTCGGTTAAATGTTTCCGAAATCATAAGAGGAGTGGGGTGCATCCTGACGTCTCAGAATCACATAGCAATGTAGGATCGGAAATGCTTTCCCAACCCAAGAAATTTGAGATATGCCGAGAGTATTCCTGAATGTTCGGAGTTCCATGCGCCGAAGATGTGAGGTGTGCATTGTAATCGGTTGAAGATACTTCGAGCTCTTACTCGGACACATGTACCTTCTGTCTTTTTACATGTTTAAAAACATTTTTCACTTACGGTATATTTTTTTTATGGTGCTTCTGTGTACATCACCGCTTTAGGAAAGCATTTCCGACCCCACATTGTAATATGATTTCGAGTCGTCAGGATGCATCCTTCCACTCTTAGGAGATCTGATAATTTTAACTGAAACACCCTGTATAATAAGTAAAATGCGTATTTATTCCAATACATATGTATGAAGAAAAGATTAACTTAGTGTTAATAAAAAAAGAGTTGCTAATGCTATTCTTTTGGCATTCAATAAAAAAAAAATCCTCTGTAGTTCTTTGCGGAGTATTAACGCTTCCATGATCACTCGCTTAGTTTCCATAACGGGATCTTCTTTTATCAATAAATCAGAAAGATCATTTGCCACTGTCAAGGAATGGCTCAAAATTTTCAGTGTGATGTTTTTTGGTTGTTTGTGATCGATGTCGATACCCTCGTTAATTCCGTTCTCCATTGTCACTCCTAAAAGCTCTTATTTCAGTGAACTCTGAACTGTGTGAGTGGTATAACTTTATTTCTGGAAAGAGATCTGGAATCAATCGCAGTAGTCTCCAGTAGATCAAGCTCGCTTGTTAGCACTCCAAAATGCAGTTTATTACTTGTTATTTGCAACATCAGAAGTTTGGATTTTGAAAGAGGAAAATTTCTTATCTGTTTGCAATGCCGCATCTGCGTAAAATCAAAACTCATTCACGTAAAATAAAATAAAAGTGTCAAATCTTAAATCGCGGGTAATTGAATCCACGGAAAATAAACCCGCATAAAACGAGGGTCTATACTGTAATTCTGTACCTGACAAAAGCGGTCAACTTAGTAAATAGGTAAGCAGTTTTGTAGGATTTACTGTATATGTTCTGACGAATGATAACACTTTTCTTGATCTAGCTCTTTTATTTAAAAAAATAATCCGCGTACGCAAATGTAAAATAAATAAATTGTTTTATGTTGATCTTATGTAATTCAGAGAAAAATTCTGGACAACTAGAAAAAAATAAAATGTTTTGCCGATGCAAAATACGTAAAGGGAAAACTTTGCTACTACAAGTACCTACCAATAGCCACATACTAAAAAAAAAAATGACTAGCTTTGTCTCTAGATAAACAATCTTCCTCATTTTTCTTGAAAATACTACTAGCAGCGTTTCAGTAAAAAATAAAAATAAAATAAAAACGCGTTCTTCAGAACATATTTGCTTGCAAAAAAACTTTATTTGTTCTTCAATGGTTTCTTAAATGCCAAAATTGCCCGCATATTATTATTAAAATATTTTTTAAACTTTAATGAAAACTTTTGTAAAGATTATTCCGAAAAGACCTTTCGAAATTTTCAAAAACATATCTTAAAACCTTGTATCAAAAGGCAAAGAGGGAGAGATATAAGAAGAACGTATTTGTTGTGGAAAACGGCCACTAGACAAACTTTCTAAAGAGGGTTATCTACAGAAAGAAAAAAAGAAGTATTACACAAAAGCCCTTTATGTATCTTCTTTTATTCCTTAATGGGGAGAATATAAAAGCATGGTTGGAATCTTCCAAAATTGATCGGAGCTGGCTGGGTCAACCACTCTTAGCTTCAGGTCCTAATAAAATATCGGTATAAGGACTGTTCTGGATACATCACATGCATGGCGGGAATGCGCAGGATGTATAAGGGTATACATACAAAAGTCATTGGAATTTGCTCGATATTGGAACAAGGGATTTTTCTTTTTGACGGGCATCAAGAATTTATGACACTTGGATGTCGTATTACTCACATCTTGGGTGGTTTATTGAGAAAGTTTATAAATGGTCTGACGAGTTTTATCTAGTGTCGCAGAGTTCGTCCTGAATTTACCATCTTTGAATCAAGAGGTATTTGTTAAAATGATGTCTTCAAAATGTCTCAGTAGAATGTCGCTCAAAGAAATAAAGGAAATTGTATTGAAAATAAAATCGTTGCTTGGTACAAAGACGCACAAGTGAAAGATGCTGAATAAAAGTAGCTCCTAATCTTAAGCATTTAAGAATTTTTAAACAAATTAATGGTCTTTAATCAAGGCAGCTTAATCAATGACCTTTAATCTATGCAGCTTAAGCTTAACTTCTGAGACCTTGATTCGGTTCTACTGGCTGTCTTTCGTAATTTATTTATGTCACGGAAGTCTTTTGATGGTATTTAGAGACTTTGTTTTGCATTTTTAAAGGATTTTTACATCAACAACATCCTATCCCTGGTGATTAACACTAGCCTGAGATAATATTACTTTTTAACAAAACTCGAATGTGAGACTTTATTTGTTATTTGAATCATTAATTAGACCGTTTGAATGTTAATTGCTATTTCAATTAAGTTTAGGCTATAATATTTGTTTTTAGAATGGTCACTATATAATGGGTTTACCCTACTTTTCAGCGACACTTCAAATTTTCTCCCCCCTAAAATATATCATAAGACAAAGTTGAAACTGAAAAACGGGGAAGGAAATTTCTTGTCGGCGAAAAGTACCGTATAGTGTTCGTTATAAATAGAATAAATGTTACAAAATATTATTTCCCATAGACACGGGATTCATACAGCACTGCTTAGAAATTACCTGTTATTAAAATGAGATTGGTCAGTATTGTTAACTGAAGTAATCATTGAAAACATAACGATGTTTTATTTTTCGTTATAAGGTTCAGACTGAAACAATAATATTTTTGATGTTAAATTTAGGAGTAGATTGAAAAAAAAATTTCTTCATTTTAAAATTGTAGTAAAACGTTATTTTATAAACTAGGGGACTCCGCCCCCTGCTCGTTGCCGCTCACCAAACCCTGGAGATTGCTTCGCAATCTTATTTGATTCGCAAAAATTTAAAGTGTATCTTAAGAAGAATCAGATTGAATTAGGGGGAGGTGGTCCAAAGCGGGTAGGCCTTCTTATGCCCGTCCCCCATTGTGTGTTAGCGGCGATGAATACTTATGTCGTTTTTACCCGAACACCCCCTAGTTATTATCAGTCCCAGCGAAACAGCAGTGAAGCGGCATGGAGCAACCAGGCTTAAAATTAAAAAAATTATACATTAAAAAAAATGAAGTTTTGTGACTTGTGATTAGTCGAAGACCAGTTTATTTTTTTTATTGTCAATAATATTAACTTATTCTGACACTATTCACCTATAAACTACGATGGTCATTCCGTTTTTTTTTAATTATTAATTTAAGGTTATAATTATTGAAACATAAAACGGGACTTTGGGCAAAACGGGTATAGGATTTAATCATATATTTCTTTAAAATTTCTTGACTCGTGTGCTGACTTAGATTTTCTCTTTCAATAGGATAAGTATAACTTTAAAGAGTTATTTTTAGGATGGCAATTAATTAATCTATTAATTAACTCAGTTATTTCTTTATGTTTCATAAACAAACGTATTGACTTTAAATTGGATATGTACAACTGTTTTGTATTTTGTTATATAATGGCAGGTAGCTAGTCAACTATTTTAATCATTTATAACTTCATATTTGGTTGGCAAATGTACCAAACCACAATTAGTTAAGCTTACCCACTTTGGGCTCAATGGTAGGGCAAAGCGGGTTTTTCACATGTTTGTTAAGTTTGGTAATTAATAAATATTGGGTTTGAAATAATACAAAAATCACTTTTTTTTAATTCAATAAGCCTGCTAGGAAATAAAACCGAAATTGTTGCGATTAAAATCCAAAAACTACAATTTTCCAGCGTTCTTCAAAAACCTACCCGCTTTGAGCCTCCCTCCCCTACACGTTACGATTAGAACAAAATAAAAATCGCCCTCCTTATTTCCGTAGAAAGTAGAGTTTCAATAAAAAGCTCAATAAATTTAGAAAATCATTGAAATCCCAATCTAGCCCGAAGACAAAAAGAACTTAATAAAAATACTAATACCAAAATTATTAAAAAAAAGAAAAGAAAAATACTCCAAAGAGCGCGCCTCCTCTAGGGCCCAAACTAACTTGTACTAAATTTCACAGCTTAAGGGCCTGCTGTACATAGCAAAATGGTCGTTTTAACGTTTGAAAGATCGCTTTCAAATTCGTGATAATACACTTGCCTCAAAAAGTTAAGGTACAACATGTTTTTCGACGCTCACCATTAAAAAAATGACAGTAACAATGAAATGCATAGTTTGCATGAATGATAATAACGAACTTTAAAACCTTTTATAAAAAAAAAAGGTTGCTACCACTTTTATTTTGTAGAAAAGAACGTATTTTTACGAGTGAGAAAAAAATATGCAAATATCAAGATTTGGTACTTTTGTGTGTAAGTTGGGTTGGTTTTCAACTGTTGTTGGCAGTTTCGATGGCAATAGTCAATAGCGTTTAGAAAGTGCCTCAGAGACGTCGTTTACCCGATTCGTTAAGATGGAGGGCTGTTGGATGGAAATAGGATTACCGCAGTCTGATGCTGCTAGATGTCTCAATGTGTCTCGTAGTTTTGTTCAGCTACTTTAGGATCGATACCAATCCGAAGATTCTGTGTCCAGAAGACCTGTTCCAGTCCGAGGACGAGCTACAACACCTGCAGAAGACCGTTTAATAGTTCTTTCGGCCCGAAGGAGAAGAACAAATACTCGATCGCAGCTCGTTGCAGACCACTTTGTAGCATCAGGAAGAAGAATCTCTGCTACTACGGTGCGAAATCGTCTTCAGAATGCAGGTCTCTATGCAAGACGACCAGTTGTGGTTCCTCTCAACGGACCACAGCGTAGGATCCGCTTATGCTGGGCAAGAAAACATGTTTCCTGGACCCAGAAGCAATGGGCTTCTGTGCTGTTCACAGACGAGTCCAGATTTGCATTGGAGAGTGGTTAATGGCATCTACTGATCTGGAGAGAGCAGCGAAGTAGATACTATCAATCCAACACTGTTGAAAGACTGAAGTTATAGAGGTGGTGGAATCATGATTTGGGCAGGGATCTTGCTCGGTGGTCACACTGACCTGCATGTGTTCCATGGAGGAACTCTGACTGGTCTGAGATATCGGGATGAGATCCTTGATCCATATCCCCGCCCATATGCTTGTGGTATTGGTAATAACTTCATTCCGATGGATTACAATGCACAACCTCTCCGAGCTCGGATTGTTGAGGAGTAATTTGAGGATCACGGTTTGGGACGAATAGAATGACCAGCTCGATCTTCAGACCTGAATCCGATAGAACATCTTTGGGACTATCTTGGTAGCCAGGTTAATGCTTAAAGTCCTCCAAGGTTGTTACACGAGCTGGAACAAGACTAACTCTGTGTCAGGTCTTCGTTTCCTATTCCGGAGTCCTTCAACTTAATAAACAGCATGGCAAATCGATCCCGCCAAGAATTCAAGTAAGGAGGGACGCATTCCTTATTAGAACCTATTTTTGTATTGTTTCTATGACATTTTACTACATAACACTGTAATGTTCTGTTTTCTTCAAAAATGAATTTTTACGCAAAAATTGCTTTTTTTGTTATAAATCGTTTTTGCAATACACTTATATAAATTTCTATGACGAATTCAATAAAAAAAACATGTAATGCACATGTCCTCCTTTTTTTTTTTTTTTTTTTGTTTCTGCATTCATTCATTTGAAAATTAGACGCAAAAACCGATTGCACCTTAACTTTTTGAGACCAGTGTATTTTACTCTTTATCTCCAGACTTGGATTAAGCTGAGCCTTGGACTTTCGCTAAATTAGAAACATGTACATCTGTTGTTCTAATTATTTGAGAAAATGGGAACAAGCTCAATCTGATGCAGAAAAAAGAGCTCTTTCGGGTAACAAGGATGTTAAGGGGTGTGGGAAGTTTTTCATCCCTTCAATAGGCAATTTATGTAAAATTTTATCTTAAGAAGTTTATAAAAAATTAATTCAAAATTTAAAAAAAAAATAAAACCTCAGGTGCAAAACTTCGGGGCTCGAGGTAATTTGGTACCAAGACAAAGTTTCAAGGCAGTAGGTGCTATAGGGTCTCCTGAACGCAAGCCCGTAGCAGACAAAATTTCACAACTTGTTTGACACACAATTTCCTTTTTTTTAATACATAGAGATTATTAGTCTCTATGTATTAAAAAAAATAGATGGTCCTACTTTCAAGGAAGTTGTTGCCGTTAAAAAGTTCCAAAAGAAACGATACATTTCCATGAAAACTCTAGTCTAATGATTTTTTTCACAGGGGTTTGAAAAAATATTCTTCTTAGAAGAAAAAATAGAAATCCTTTCCTGGAAACTGGGTGGTAAAATCTATGAAAAGGTGTGTCAGCTGTACCAGGGAAAATACAGAAAGCATCCACGATCAAATGGCAATATCAGGCTTCTTGTGCAGGACGGTAACTCTTGCAGGTATCGTCAAATCTTAATGGTCGCGTCCAGAGAACGTTTTTCATTCATCCACCACGCTACCGGTTCGTGTGAATTTGTTCACGAGTCGCATGATATTGACACTTGATGGTGGCTGTTTTCCACATTTTCGCTGGTACAGTTGACGTACCTCTGCACAGGTTTTATCACCTAAGACCCATCGAACAACGGCTATTCTTCCTGTTAAGAACATTGCTTCAAACACCTGTGAAAAAAATCATTACGTCAGTGTTCTCATGAAAATAGATCGTTATTTCTGGGAAACTCTGTAGTTGAATATTAAATGTTGATTAATGTAGAAAGCTTAGTGCCAAAATATAAGAATAAAATACTCTTTTGGCACTAAAAGTTCGCTTATCTTGTATCAGGTGCTTAAAGTCTCATATTTTACGAAGCGCTAACATTATAAACGTATTCATATTAATTTGAAAGAAAATTTATCGGCTGCATGATCAGTTCACGTTCTGCACGCATTCCTTTATTTAAAAAAGCACATATAGTTTTTCCGTGCTACAAAAATCCCCCCCCCCCACACACACACACACATCCCACCGGCTGCTGATTTTTTTTCCTGTAAAACTACATGAAGTCTGATAATGAACGGTTTCACCTTTCACCCTTACTTTTACAATCTGCTTTTTCCAAGTAATGTCTTCCTTTTTGAACAAAGAAAATATAATACAAACTTATAGCTTGGTTATTCTTATGATAATCCTTATTATATTGTTAAGCGAGAAGAAATCATTGTAATCTGAATCATACTTTCACTTTGCTAAATAGAAACTTTCTTCAAAGCGCTTTTTACAACTAAAAAAGTGAAAGTATTCCTAATTCTCTTTAATCCTTTTTGTTAAACTATTGCGGAAGTAGTTTATGCTATTTTCTTCCTTAATTTTTAATCATTTGTAATTGTTCATGATGTTTATAAAGTTATGCGTTTTCTGTGAACTCTTTCAGCTGTTTTATTAGCTATTAAGATAAATTGCAAAACACAACTAAATAAGTTGTTAGAGGTCTTAGTAGATTTAACAGGCTTTGCAGTGCCTCCCTTTCCCCCAACAGTCCACGTTACAAAATAACAAAAAAAAATTTTGATAAAATTTAATTTCCCACCTTTTCTTGCTTCTAAAACCGTCCTTTCCCATCAGAGAAATTTGCGGAAATTTTCGAAGATTCACTATAGAAACAAAAAACATCCGACTTTTAAATTCAGGAAATACCATAAAAAAACTCTGGACTCCAGTTTTCTTTTAAATCTCCTAAGTTTCTAAAAATCACCACGTTCCAGAAATAATCATAAAATTCTGTCAATTTTCAAGTTTTGCATACTGGATCAAAAATGAACGTTTGAAGAGAGTAATTAAACAATGTATAGAACAACGGTCAGTTATTAAGTTAACATTGATAGGTCTTGGTTGCCTGTCACCAGTGGCGTACCCAGGGGGTGAGCTGATAGGGCTACAGCCCCCCCCCCGAAATTTTCAAAATTTATTATAAAAATTATAATAAAGAACAAGTTTTTTTTTTATGATGTATTTTTGAAATCTTACATTCGTATTGATATCAGAAAAGCGATACATGAACTTTTCTTAGCTACAGTTCATAAGTATCCCCCCCCTTTCGAGCTCAGCCCCCCCCCCGAACTTATTTGTCTGCGTACGCCGCTGCCTGTCACCTATAATGGTCTTTGCAGAATGATTTCAATAGAGCGCACTTCATACCAGGAAGTTTCGTCCAGAACTAAACGAGCGACTCTATCGTATACCAAGATCAACTTTCTAGCATATGGTCAATACTCTCTTAATTAACTTAAAATCCAAATTTTTTCAAACGTTCCTTTTTAACATTAAAAGTTGATGTCGAACGCCTTGTCTAGTGGTCCTAGAAGTCTGAATGCGAATGGGGAGGTGATGGGTTCGAATCCCAGCTCAAGCATGGATGTATTTTCTCTCTCCTGACCTTGTCCTTTTTTTGTGTGAATGTGTTTTTGTGTTTCGAATGGTTGCCTATTCTGTAAAAGGATCCTTATGACATGTGTGTACTGTAAAAACGGACTTAATTACGGTACAGTTGAAAAAGTAAAGCAACTCCCCCTCCCCCCCCCAATTGCCAGCCTAGCTGACACTAGACAATAACATTTAAGTTGATTTCTAAAAATATAATTTGCGTCCCTCATCTGACCAAATAAGTAAAAAATAAACGAGCAAATAAAGTAGTTCAACCTTTTAAACAATACAGCTAATATATCAAACAATGCAGCTATCGGTGAATCAACGGTGAATGTTGACATTCTGCGATAATTTCCATCTTTAACAGTAATAACATACATGCGTGTGGGATTAAATTTAACATGTGACTCTTAGCTTAAACAGCTTGTAATTTAAATTTTTTACAAAAGAAATTACAAATTTGAATAAAAATGTTATCTCCTCGCTAAAATCCAGCTTTGTAATTGAACCAACAATCCCTCAACAGGAGTCCCCTACTCTCCTTCGTATGGAACACTTCACATTTTCACGAACGCGTGCTTCTAGAGTAATTGCATCGAAACAGCCTGAACCGATAAACAAGTCTACGGCTCACTTCAAAGCCATCCGTTAAAAGTAAAATGATCAATTACCCATGTCTATTTCGCCGGATCTAATTACTTTTAATATTTTTTAAAATACATTAATGACCTTTACGTTTCATTTCAATCACTTTCACTGATATTTACCAGAAATCAACATCAACTCAGTATCTGAAAAGTGTGGAAAACTTCCTTACGCTCTGTTTAACATCAGCTCTCAACGTGTTCTTACTCAAACTAGGTTGACGTGATCAGCCATTTTGTTTCTCTAAGAGTTTCCCATTCGTATTTTTTAATTGAAAAGTAGCATTCAATTTGACAGTTGGGGAAGAGACCGCATTAGCATAATTTTAATGATTATTATTCTACATTCATTATACTAATCTATTAATAATAACCTAGCATGTAAAAATCTAATAATATATACGAATAAAGTAAGAAATAACAACGTCAAAAAAGCACAAATTGTAGATTACTGCAGACTCGTGTTTCGGCGTTACAGGAAATGCCTTTTTCACTATAACGCCGAAACACGTGTCTGCAACAATCTGCAATTTGTGCTTTTTTGACGTTGTTATTTCTTACTTTAATTTTCAACACAAAAGTATTTATTTATCTTATTATGTATGAATATTTAACATTTACACTTTGAAGTGCCTGAGGCTACGGGTCGAGATGCAGCGGGACCAGAACGGTGTTTCAGCATAATATTTCGATTTTTTTTTTCGAAAATAACAAAGAGAATACTATTTAGAGATAAAGAGTATGCCATTTAATGGCAATGCAATATGTATATCATAACATACAATACAATACAATACATGACGCATCGCCGTATTTAAGACATGGAGATTTTAGGGTTTAAAGCCCCTCCGAAAGTTTTCAAAACACTTTCAAAATTGTTTTTCGTCATACTTTTTCTTCTGAAAAATTAATTATTACTGTTTTATTTTTCAAGGTTTTTTTTTTTTTTTTTTTTTTTCAATTTCATTCAAAATGAAATTATGACGAATATTATAAATATGACGTTATTTTATTGACGAATTGAACAAAGTCAGTACTAACCTGCAGTAGTTATTTTTATTATAGTTATTGTAAACATCATTTCTTAAAAAACCTTAGTTTCATTCATATTTTGAATAACTGATGCTAGAAAAACATCATTTTTTTAGTTTTAAAGTGACCAACTCCATACACATTTTTTAAGTGTCAAAAAATATGAATTTAAGAAATAATATTACTTTGATTAGTAAGTGCATATTTTTCTTTCTTTTTTTTTAAATTTTTGATTATGCATCGAAAATTTTCAAAATTGCTCGAAATAGCGGCATTTAGAAAAACCGGTATACCGGTATTGCAATCCCTACTCATATTATTGCCCTTAAAGTAGCATCCCCTCACTTAAGCAACCTACTCTACAAAAAACCAATAAACTAAAATTAAATTTCATTGGTCAGATAGATTTCACGAGCATCGTGTTATCAAAACCCTCCTTTGTGAAATCCTTATAATTAACATTAAAAGAACAAGCGAAGCGAGAAACAAAATGTCAGATGACGTAGCTTTTATCATACGATCGTTGGTTCTCAAGTTGTGTATCTGTCTTCGGGACTAAGCTTCCAACACTTTATCAAACAGATATGAAAAAGCTTTTATTTATTATTATTTTTTTTTTTTTACCAGAGTTGAAAGACGGTTCGAGCTTGAACATCTTTCATTTAGTTCTTTATGAAGAGATGATTTGCAGTTCGTAGTTCTTCGATATTATATATGTAATTAGATATTATATATGTATTTAGATATGTAATCAATTTTATTACAAAGTTGGAATATTTCGATCTTGGAAACTTTTACTAAACCATTAGAATTACTTAATAAAACTTAAACTGAGCTTCTTCAACATTTTCAAAAAAAGAAATCAACTAAAACTTAACCGCTTTGCATTCTAGCAAAAATTACCTTTCCTGTGCTTGCTTTTCGCCGTGTTTTTATTTATTTTTTTTTAAACAAAGAACAGTATTTTTTCAATTTGATAATAATATCAAATGATATTATCTCATTTTAAATAAATTCTTATTGTAATGTGTCACCCTCATGAATGTAACCCTAATGAACAAAGTAAACTTGCTTCGACATTAAAGATGGATTTTATTTTTTTGGACGAATTGCAGTAATAATTTTGTTTAAGTTAATTTTGCTAATTGCAACAGCAAAATAAAAATTATTTCTCAATCAGATTTTATTTACATTTAATATTGAAGAAATAAGATCCCTTACAAATATTCATAACGAAAAGCATTACTTAATTTTAGTGCAATTATTAGAGAAATAATTTTAATTTCGAAGAAAGTAATTTACCTACGAGTGTTATTGCATTTCTGTTATTTTAACCAACAAATAATATTATTTATTCCCGGTTTTAGTAGCCTTTTCTCAGTTTACTTTAAAGCACAAGATTTTTTGTTCTCCCTGTAATGTCAGATCAGAAATTATTGTTAAATCAAAGGCAAATAATGCTGCACCAGTTAGGGTTCAACAAATAATGATGGCTTAGTCTGAGTTCTAAAGTTATGCCTTTGTCAAATTTCAATTAAAAAATAATTTTTCACTTTAATTTGTAAAGAAAAGAGAACTCTCCAAGTCTACTGCAAGCGATAAAATTTGTTACAAATTCAATCGAATTCTGAACTAAATTTTCCTTTTCAATTCTACTGCAGATGATAAAATTTTAAATCATTTCAAACGAATTGTAAACTAAATTTTCGTCGTTAAATCTATTGCACACGATTAAATTGTTAATCATTTCAAACGGATTTTTAGCTAAGTTTTCTGGTTCCGGACAATTATTTCAACCTTTAAGGAGCATTTTCTGGCATCGAACAATAATTTAATATTTTAGAAAAAATTTCAAGAGTCAAAAGGTTTTCTCTTTTCTCTAAAAAATATTTTAGACGCTCTGACCTTTAGTGAAGCCCTTCAAAACTTTGTAGATGGGTGATTCTCCAAAAACCTGAAATTTTCCAATCGCATTTTTAAAGAAAATAAAAATGCTGAAAAAAAGAATAATTACTCTTTGCTAGGAATTTATTAAGAGAAAAATAGTACTTATTAAGAGAAAAGCACTTTAACTATGCTACACCCTCAAAAGAGGGGATCATATTTTCATACAGCAGGGGACTGACAAGCAGCACCAGGAGAGTTACAAAATGAATTTTCTCATGGGTTATCTAAAATATGACTATAGTAATAAAGAAATAACTGAAGCCTTAATCAAAAAGTATGGTTATTAAATGACAAAACACAATTTATGTAAAACCTCCCTTAAAGGACACCCCCAATTTCTTCGAGTACAAGTCACACATAGGTTTTTTCATATTATTCACTTTGAATAGCTTACACTCCGAATAACGGACATTCATTTCAACGAAAAAAAAATCGATTGCTACATTAAAACTTTAAGTTAACCATACACAGTATGATAACATTTACAAAAAGAAAAGTTATCTTCTCATTACCTGCGAATTGTTTTATAGTTCAGGAAATAAAAACAGATAACAAAAAGGGAATCAGCAAAATTAATAACATATGTTTCACTTTTAATTTAAAGCAACTACAAAATTTATAGCAACTTCACTAACCTATTTGAGCAACATTTAGGTAAACAAATGTTTAACCAATAAATCTCTTTTGGAACGATTCGTCTGAACAACAACAAAAAATTATTAAATAAATAGAATTATTCCACTGATAGGGGAAGGTTGCCGTCAATGACCCACATAACTTTTTTCGATTTTTATAGAAAGGAAACCCAACTCAAACTTCACGTTAGTTATAGGAACAGTTTCTCAGTATATTTATCTTTTAATAATAACACTAATTATAATACTTTCATTATAAGTATACACAAAAAATAATGAAAATTAAAAATAAATACTTTAGCATGTGGTTCATTCATTACAGCAGGTTGCTATGGATGGACCATCGAGTTTCCATCGGGGGACGACATTATCAAATTAAAGCTTAACTTACAAATATTTATAACAGGTTATTAATAAACACTACAAATAACAATATGTTATGGAAAAATAGATTTATTTTCTGAAATGTTTTATTTTTGGATAAGAGGAACATAAAAAAAAATTTAAAAAAAAGAAAAGGAAACAGCAGTCACACAACACACAGCTGTTGTCATCACACCTCTGTCACCACTTGATATTTTCCCAACCTATGCTGCACTGTTTTTAGCTACTATCTTTTCGGCCTCTTTTGAACTGTTGAGAATTTTGTTAAATCGATTTTGAAAATTTTCGGGGGATCTTCTAATTCTTTTAGGACAGGAGTATGACAAATTTTTCAGGACAGAAGTATGACATTTTCCACACAACTTTCCTGTTGTGTAATCCCAGGATTATAATTAAGGTAACTAATGTCATTTTTGGATTCTCACCTCTTAATTCTACTGTACACTATGAGTAGAATTATTATTTTTCTTTTATTCAACAGAGAAATTTTGTCCTAGAGAATGACAGCAAAAATGTTACATACCCATTTTTGAACTTCAAAGTTTAAGTAAGAACAGCAGACAAATCATATGAGCTTAATACTCAAGGAATCTAACAACATGGTGATAATAAACAGTGTTGTAGCATAGCAAATCCAAAATTCCTTTTTTTAATCTATAATAATTGAACTCAGTCCTAGAACAGGAGAATGACATGAAACCTGGGGACAAAGTTTGAAACGATGTACCTTGATGATTTAAATAATTTAATTTCTTTGTACGAATGCTATTTTACACCTTTAAGTAAGCTTATCTTTGTACTACAAATTGAATTTGTGGAATGTTGATATGAAATTCTTAAAATAATTTAAGAAAATTGAAAAACGGATGGGGATACGCCAAAAGTGTGACTTTCTGGTTATTTAAAAAATTTTTGTAGAAAAAACTAAATGAGTTATTCTTTTAATAGGAGTAGAATAACATCAGATAAGTTATTTCTAATTATTAAAAAAATGAAAACACTTTCTGAGTTAAACAATTTTTGTGTTAGGCTACTGGGACATAATATTGTTAGGATTTTAGAGAATCACCCAGATATATTTCAATGATTGTATTTTCAAGTATAGGATCGTATTTGTGAATTTTAGTGTATACTTTAAGACAATGAAAGAAGATTTTGCAATAAAGGTGTCGCGAGGTCCAATTGACCGCGAACATGAGAACTTATGAAGAACACTTGAATATAAAATAAAATACTTTTATTTACAAGTTAAAAACATAGACGTCGTACATCCTGCAACCAGTAGGCATGCAAATGGGAGACAGAATCTAGCAAATAAGTGACTCGTTTTATAAATAAAAATGTTTTCGCTGTTGCCACGCACTTGGCGGCTAAACTTTCCAGTATAAAGTAAAATTACATGTAAATTCAACTGAATATGCAAAAATAATAAGTCCTCCACGAAGGTTATATTTTTAATTCTAAATTTCATGTTAGAAATTAAACGAAACACGATTTTTTTCAAAAAATGAACAACTAGAAACAGAGAACGTCCCAGACGGGTTCATTGTTTCGTTCGTCTTAGTTAATGATTTAATTGTACGAGGAAAAAAATATTCTGTTTCAGTACTATGTTCAGATAACTATTTTTTGTAGGCCAGAAACACCGTTAAAAAATGCATTCACACGCAAGCTTAGCAATCAATTTTCTAAAATTAGAATTAATTTATTTAACCATGTTTCGAACCAAATGATTGTATTCTGTAGCTTTGAAATAGCTTTATAACTCTTGTTACTTATTTATGCATGTGTAACTTTTTTTACTTCCTTTTACAAAAAAAGGAAGTATTGTATTCGCAAAAAAATTTTCACTCAAAAATCGACTTTAATTTCCATTTTACTCCCCCCCCCCCCGATTGAATATTGAGTTTTTTTTTCGACTCGACCACACGCGGATAAGTGCCTAAGAACGTATAGACACGCGAAATATCCATGATGATGACTCCCGAGTTAATTACAACGAATTTTCTCGTGACATCTATACGTACGTATGTATGTATGTGCGGATGTGCGGATGTATGTCGCATAACTCTCAAGAACGGTAAGTCCTAGAAAGTTGAAATTTGGTACGTAGACTCCTAGTGGGGTCTACGTACCACTACGTACCTTGTGCACCTCCCCTTTTGGTTGCATTCGGGTGTTTCTAAAGGGGTCTTTTGCCCCTTTTGGGGGGGGAGGAAATCATTGTTAATTTTGATGTAAACTCAAAAAGTGTTATAATTTAGCGGACACTTGGCGATATATCGCCAGTCTTTTGGTCGCAAACTTGGCGACAAATTTGGCGGGGTTTTTTTTTATTTTTTTTTATTTTTTATTTCATTCAATTTGGCCACTGTTGGTGATATTTAAAAAGTAAACTATTGAATCACATTAAAATTGCCAGTAATGGGGAAATGACATTAAAGTGGAGTAAAAGGAAGTCATGTGATGCACACATCAGCTCGATTTTTCAGTCAAGTTATTAGAGTCAGAGACTTAAAAACTTCTTAATCCATGTTTTTTAAATCTGCTCTAATGCACCCCATTTAACCATAAGTTAACACCTCCTCCCTCCCCGCACAGTGCAGTTGAAAAAATTGTTTTTTGACTTATAAGATATTTGATATATTTTTATGGCTATTTTTAAAAAATGTTGAATGCTACTTTCGAAAAATACTTTTTGATGTTATTTTTCTTCTACATAGGATAATTAGGAATGAACCATCGATACATCCTCTGTCATTATTGGATATTTATCATATTTTTTGGACTTTTAAACAAATATGTAAGTATCTTTACTTTACGATGTTATTAGGCATTAAATATTACGATCTGGAATATCTTTTTGTATGTAAGTATCATCAAATAGTTTCGTTTGTATAAAAATACAAGCATTGTGACTTTTCTCTCTCCTTAAGTTGAAAAAAACTACTGCTTGGCGAATACTTGGGTGGCATACATATTCCAAAATAAATAAACAAATATTTGAATGAAATTTGAAAATTTTTATTAACGAAAATATTTTTTAGTACTTGATAGTTGGCTGATTGAAAATATCACAATTTTTGTTTTCTTTCTTTATTTATTTTTTTTTTTTTTAATATCTTGAGTGCATTAGAAAAAATTGTAATTACACTTCCTTGTGATAATTAGATGCTGTCCTGGTGTAAAGAACTGACTCTAGTAGGTCACACGTCCTTAAGACAAAACTACATCTTGCGTAGCTGGTCTGATTGGACTCCATGGACTGTTTGTAGTCGTACTTGTGGTGGAGGCGTCCGAATGAAAACTAGGACCTGTAAAATCAGGTATGGTTTTACTAATTTAGGTAAATTTCCAATAAATAGTTCTCATGGAAAAACTTAGTTGTTTGGATTTTTGTTTTATTTAATAGACTTGAATGGTGACGAGTTAAAAGCGATCGAAATCGCTTCGTAAGTTTTCAGAATTTGATGATAAAATGCGCTGTATGATCTCTTACAACCACAGCTCATATAATGCAGTTTGTAATAACCAGCACAAATAGTAGGTTAACCTCTCCCCTCTTTTGGTGCAAGAGATAGAGCTAGTAGCCCTGGTAGATGCAGAAAAGCCCACCAAGAACCGTTTGAACGCGTGTTATTCAAAACTTGAAAATGTTCACTCATATCTCTTCGCTTTTCACCGTCTCATAAATGTCTTTCCTTCACTTACAGTTTAGCTGAACTTTCGCATTCTTGCGTTTTGTCTGTGTGGTAATTTTCAGACATCATGGTTAAGTCCCTGACTTGGAAAATGGGCTTGGATATAGATCCCTTTTTGCCATTAAAGCATCATTACGAACATTTTACCAACACGTTGAGATAAATACTATATAGGGGAAAAGGGGGCACATGTGAACATGGTATGTTTTACTAGGATAACATCAAGCAAAAATTCTCAAGTAATAAAAGTACTAGCCCTACTTTTAAACAAACTTTCAGAGCAAGGAGCCAGTTTATGTTCCTGTGGTGACAGCTTGTTTGTTTAAGCAGATGCTGATGTACTTTATCATTGTCTTCTTCGTGTAAAAACATTTTTTAAACTAACTAATAAGCTATATTTAGTTATTGCAAACCATTATATGAACATTCAAGTAAATTTATGCCAATGTTTAAATTTTGTAATTAAATTAAAAATTCTTTATTTTTGAAAATTAGTTCTAAGGTAGATGCCGGGGCACTTGTGAACGCAACATGTCGGCGCACATGTGAACAGCTCCCATATCCTCTCTAGTATGAATATTAGTGTAGACTTATTATAACTGTTAAAAGAAATGTAGAGATTTATAATTATTACTAGTCGACCCGTGCGGAACTCCGCACTGTGCTTCAAATCGTTTCATAAGGCATTTCGCTCTTTAAGAATTTCAAAGGAAGAACATTATGACGAAGAACCGAAAAAAAAGTAAGCGCAGAAGAGAAGGCATGTAATTTAAAGACATCAGTAACAAAACCTCGTTAAATACAACGTTGTGATAATTTGATCATAGCTCCCCTTTTAATCGTACATATTTTCAATGCAAACATAAATGTCATTAAAAGTGTGGCTGAGTGGTGACTCGTGAAAAAGCAATAATTGTGCATGTGAAAAAACAGGTTGTGGCAAATACAGTCCTGCACATGTCAGCATCTGACGGGAAAAAAAGAAACATTAAAGAGATATTTATTGGCACGTATTCGAATTGGCGCCATTCTGACTAACAGCCCGACACCCCAACAAACCTAGCAATTGCGCCTTCCTTTTCGAAAGCTATTCATTGAAGGAATGCGTAGTAAAAAACAGCAAAAAAGCTTTTTGTCAAAAAAAAATAATAATAATAAGATCATGCATCTGTGTTTTGTCATTAACCAGCATGATACGATTTAAAATTATTCGCAAAGCATGGAATTTGATTAAAGAATGACGAAGATCTCACGTAACGATTGAAACAAACATTCTAGAGAAGTAATAAATTTGATTGAAAATAAGTGTTTTTATCTTTCAATATTGAACTATTTCACATAGAAGGTTGCTTTAACCGTTACGGCTTAAATGCCCTCACATGTTTCTCTTTTAATCGAACACTTAAAATTCAAAACCAAAACCAGTTGAACTGAGTCCGTTCTTAAGTGTAATTTTTCGAACGTAGACAAAATGTTTTTTTTTTTTTTTTCAGCAGAAAGCAGAGGAGTAGAAAATAATTTCTTGCTAATGAAGTTGATAATACTTTTAATGCTTTATATCGTATTCGCGCGAATAAAAAATTAAAGGTTTACTGAGTGAAACTCGTAGTTTTAATCGGGCGTAGTATTTTTTCATTTGTACAAAAGGTCGAACACTGCTATTAAAAACATCTACATTTTAGCATATAATAAAAATGTTTTTCTGCACAAAAAGGATTTCTTTAGGTAAATCTAATACTTTTTTATGCTTACATTATGTTGAGTGGTCTGGATGTAGTCAAAGAACACAGTTCGATTAACAATCAACTTATCCGAATGATAACTGTAGCCTGCATAAAGGAGTCGAAACACCAAGTAGCATTCCCACTGCATTTATTTTATTAGGTGTGTATGTTATGAGCACATGTAATGCGTAATACTAATATAAATTTGATATTATGCCGGACAGCCCAAGCTTGCCCGAAGTTCAGATAGTTTATAGCCGAACGCTCTACCGAAAAAAACTTATCAATTAAACCGAACAACTAAGTCCAGTGCTGTTAAGCTTTATTAAAATATAAACACACACACACAGGCTTTTTTTTTTTTGCCGAAAGCGACGTAAAAAATGGAAAACTGCATTAGAACTTTGCTTTAAAAAATGCATAAGAACTACAGGCAGCATCAAGGTTTTGAAACAGCAAGAGGCGATTTCAAAAACTTGAATTTTCGACAGTAAGTCTTTTTTTCGTCATTGGCCAGCCTGATAAGTTTTAAAATGAGAGGGGATTAATATATAAGATAAGATATTGAAGAAAAATGTTTTTATTTTTGAAAATTTTTACAATTTGTTATCGCAGGCTGCTTAAACCGTTATAACTTAGATGGCAGCACGTGTTCATCATTTAACAGCACGGTTAAAATACAAAATAAATTGAACTATGCTTTCGAATGTAGTAAAAATGTGATAAGCTATTTGTTTTTTAGCAAAAAGAAGAAAAAAATATATATTTTACCCTTCAAATTGAGGTAGTATTTTATTTATTTGTACAAAGAGTCAAAAACTCATTAGAAGAATATATATTTCAATATACGATTTATTATTTTTTTTCTGAACAAAAAACAATTCTATTGTAGTCTGAAATCTTAAACCTGTTACTTATATTTTCGCTTACATTATGCTTTAATTTTCTTTCCAGAGCCAAAGCTTCAAAAAAAAAAAAAAAAAAAACCACGTGCAATTTCGAAGTAATTTAGCACAAAATCACGGAATGTTTTCATATCAGCAAGGAGCATTTCCTTCTCATTTATTCTATTCCCTCATAGTTGATATTCATTTAATTCAGTGTTCATGTAATGCGCGATATTTCTCTAATTGTTTGTTGCAGATTGTTCGGACGTGGGCCCGAACACGTAATCTCCTGGTTACGAAGAGAACGCTCTGCCGATCAAGGTACTCAGCTCTGCCGGTCATAGCGCAAATTAAAGTTATAAGTTTGACCGAAAACCTTATTCTGGTTCTTTAAAACAGGTTTTTCGGCTAAAAGAAACAATTTTCAGTTCTTGGGTCTATTTTTCGTCAGTAGCCAGCACCATAAGCTATAAAATAAGCCGTAAATCAAAGAAATCGATCCAGAATTGAGGGAAATTTGGCGTAAAAACCAAAAACAGGCTACAGAAATAATATATAAGGATTTTACTGCACTCAGTTTGTAAATTTATTGTTAATTATCAATACATAATCGCTAATTATTTATTTTATTATTTTTTATTATTTTAATTAGTTAATCACTAAATGGTTGGCTAAAAATTTAGTGGTATATAATATTTATAAAGAAAATAAAGACGAAATATTTTTCTTTAAATAAAAGCTGAAGTTTAGAATTTTTTTTAAATTCATCATTATGTTCTGTATGAAGCTTTAACGCTTTATAAAACAAGAATATACTTTACGTAATAAAATATTATTTTTATTGTTTAGTCTTATAATATTTTTTTCTTGTCGATCCAATGATTAGAACATACTATGAAACTTTAAAATTTGACAGTGAACAGAGTTCTATAATTCAGAAAAAATATTTTCTTAATGACAGATACTGTAAGATTAAAACTGACAGTATAGGTTACAAACCCTTGAATGTAAAAAGTATATACTTTAATGCTTCATTATAACGAGTTTTTCGTTGAAATAGTATGATGCTCCTCCTGCATTTTTCAATCGTGTTCACATGTGCCCCAGGCTTGTTCACATCTGCCCCCCTATAGAAGCACACGCGAACAATTGAAGACATTTTTTTTTTTAAATCCATAAAGTGAAAAAATATTTTTTTAAAAAACCTGAAAAAAATCCATGACACAAAGAAAAGACTATTTAATCATGGAAATCCTTTTTTTGTGAGAAAATGAAAATATTCTCTGAGAAATTAAGAAATGAAAAAACAAAAATGTTCACATGTACCCCCTTTTCCCCTACCTGTAGTGTAAATTTGAAAAATACACAACCGATTTAAACGTTTTTGCCAAAATCCAATAAAAAAGTTTCGAAACCAAACAAAACAAATCTAACTTCAAAAAATATACGTTTGCTTACACTTACATTTTGATGTGTAATAGTAGATGCAGTGAGTATTTAAGACGTCTGTTGAAGAGAGAAGATCGATGTGGATGTAAGACTGCAAATGATTGAAGTTAGTACAGCCATATCGATAAAAAATAATATGTATTACAAATAATAATAGATGCCCAACTATTACATTAAATCATTTAATGAAAATAATAATAAATAGATAAAAGCATTTATTTAGTAAAGTAAGTGTCCAAAATACTGGTATTTTACTTTGTCAAATACCGGTACCGCAAAATTTCAAAACAGTATGAAATACAGGTTGTTTCATATACCGGTGTACCGGAATTGCAATCGTCAGACATGAACTTCCCTGTAACATCCAGCCATCCTGTGGTGTGACGCAGCGAGCTTGAAATGATTCCATTGGAACTGTATGACTGTGGTGTAGTGTGTGCGTAGCCAGCTCTGCATACGTTAGTACCGCCATTAGTAGATTATGCAATTGTGACAGATTTTAATGTCCTGTAGCCTGTACAAGACTCTGTTACAACCAGAAGCTTAAGTTTCAAACTTCCAGAGAGTATAGTACTAACAGTCTTTTTTTCTTAATTAAATATGTGGGACAGGCTATTTTTCTCAGCCTCTTGAAAGGCCAATTTCCCCAAACTTTCGGAAGTCATTCCAAAAATGTCTTCTCTAGTTTCAAAATATGATCCACTTATCATGTTTCTATTTCGCAGGGCTTATCTCTTAAATGTCTAATAAGTGACTAAGGCAACAACAAACCGGTTTTCATCTTCCATGTGACTGTTTCAAGTTGCTTTCAGGACTCTATACTGTCAGCAAACTTCGTTAAGGTCCTAAGTCCATTCCACCATTTCTGTAAGCTACTGTAGCACGTTACATGCTCTCACTTATCCACTGGCCATATTTAACTATTTGTTGCATTTTTTGCTACAGAAAAAGTATTTGAAACTAAATATTACTGTGTTTTAAATTTTTAATCAATTTTATTAAAAAATTTTGATTTGACATTATAATAAAGCATGAGAGTTTTCATGAGTTCCTGAGATTATTTTCTTCAGTGTCATATTTATTTTAAAACAATTGAGAAATCTTCAAAGGTAATTGAGCTGAAGTTACAACAATATTTGAGATTTTCCATGAATTAACCACTTTTTCAGGCGGTCCATTCGTGAAAACACCTAGAGGTCCAATGATAGCAACTGCGTCATTTTGAATATTTTTATTGGTGCTACTGCTGTGACGAATCATGATGAAACATGAAGTATTGAAAATTGTACTTGAAAAGGCACTCTTTTAAGTAATTGTTCACATTTAGATGATCAATGATATTCAAATCATGTTGTAAATAAATGAAAATCTCAATAATTAGTAAGATAATAGTAGAATTATTTTCTGTCATATTAACAATATGATTAAATAATTTTATCTACTTGACGACTCTGCAGTAGACTGTTTTAAGACAAAGGAAGGTACTAAAACTGATTACGCGTCTGCACAAACTCTGGTATGGGAAATATATTCGCGATCTGGTCATGCAGCCGGTTCATTGACGGCAACCTTCCCCTATTTAACAATGTTTTTAAATGCCAAGCAAGGCCTCTTTTGAATTTTTAACCGATGAAAATTTCATCTTTAATAAGCTGTCGATTCTGTGGACCATCAAAAACACCGGCCTATATTTTTTCAAATGACGGGCTAGGAAATGCGGAAATGAGATACTTAGAAGAACAATAGTGCTTCCTATGATCCATGCAGGTGCAGATCTGCCTACCGATAGATCCCGCAATAAGGGGGAGGGGGGGCGCTGCCTGAAAGGGAACAACGGCTCAATAAATTGACAAAAAAGTTGAAAAAAAAGTAGCACTAAGACTTATTTACATTGCAAATATACACTTCTGGCCTCTGGAGGAAATATACACTGGTTACCCTACAGATTTTATTGCAGGGGGGGGGCCAAAATTTATAGATCCGGGCCTCGATCCATGCTCAATTCCGTGAAGAGTATTCACGTTCTTTTAAGTTGTAGAGGAAAAACTTGACGCTGTAGAAGAAACTAAATACAGTTTTGAAATCAGCAAGCCTAATTAACCATAAAACAGCTTGAAAACCAAATTCAACAGACATTATTTTACTAACTGTTTCCCAGTGTTATTGAAAAACTGGACTATATTTCATTTAAATAAATAGTTTTTGTCATTGTAAAATGACAAATGAGGCAGTGAGAAGCAAAGGGGTGTCAGTGGCCAAAAAAAAATGGAGATATCATGTGCAAATGGTAGGTGAACCTCTCTTCTGTATTGGGACAGGAGATAGTACTAGTAGCCCTGTTAGGTTCTGCTATACAGCATGATTTAGAAAAACAATTCAGTGAAAGTCTACCTAGGACCTCATTTTTAAACGCGTTTTACTCAAAACTTAACAATGTCCACTTACATCCCTTTGCTTCTCACTACATCAAATGTTCTGTTATCACGTTAATGATAAGATATTATTTTTAAATTGACAGATTTAACATCATACTATTACAATAATTAGTATTTTATGTCACATCTTAGGATCATGAGATATACCGTGTCACCGAATACCTGTATTGGAGAGACTGTGGAATATGAAATTTGCTCACGACACGTAAGTAACGTGTTTCAACTATACCATTTCGCATTCTTAGTGTTTTTCCTCTACATAAATGGTAGGGGAAAGTGGGGCAAAGCTAAATAATCAGTACAACGTAACTTTTTTTCAAATAACCAAGTTTGAAATAACAGTAGGTACATGAAGAAAGAACAATGTATTTTAAAATAAAACTTTCACTGAAACATTATTTTTCATTTTTGGCAGTAAATAAGGTAAACACCCCAGTAGTGCCCAGTGTTTCAGTAGTAGCCACTTCAAGGTTTATATTTGAAAAAATAGGATTCCAGGTCTCCCAATGGATTCAAAAGTGCATCGAACGTGCAGTTTGAATCTATTGAGAAACCTGGAATCCTATTTTTTCAAATATAAACCTTGAAGTGGCCACTACTGTAGCACTATTGATCACTGGCCACTACTGCTGTGTTTACCATATGTGCCTTCAAAAAAAGCTGATAATTTTTCACTTTTTTTATTTATGGGGCAAAATAAAAAATGAAATATTTTTCTTATGAAATATTCTTTAATTTGATTATTAGAAGCAATTTTGATCAAATGAATGAGGAAGTAAAAGAATTAATGGTTAATGAATAAATAATGAAACACTAAACTAAGTCAATTCATTAATTAAATAATATATGAGAAAACGTAATGAAAAAATTAATGAGTAAATGAGTAGGAAAATAAGTGCTTGAATGAACAAGTAAGCAAGTATTAAATGAAGGAACGTAAATTAAACCGCAACTTTATAATAACAAACTTAATAATAAGAACGTAACTTTATAATAACAAAAATTATTTTTGATAAACCACTAAATATTGCAATATGTGTATCAAATTTTGACATTGACTTGTATTAATACTATTTATTTTTTGAATGGAATTAATTATATGTTTATGGGCGTAGATGAAATATTGGCAGACAGGTAGAGTTGTACACTGAAAATATTATACCATTTCACTTTGCCCCACTTTTCTTTTTACTCCAAATTCCCCTACTTTTTATCTTTGACCGAAAAAGCTGGTGCTCAAAAGAAAAAAAACTAATAATAATTTATATTTTCTGCATAGAATTGCTCTTCTGATCATGAAGAATTCATAAATTATCAATGCTCCCAACATAACGGACAACTAATAGCTGGGAGGAAAATTACTGAATGGATACCACATTATAATGGTACGGAAGTTTTTCTTGAAATTTTAAAAGAATAATTTTGCGTTAAAATAAGGAGGGTGCTCCAAATAAGGCCATGTAGACCAAAAAGGCCAACCCCCGATTTTTCTACGTATTATAGCAAAAATTCGCTAGCCACCTTGCAGTTTATGACGAGATATCTCGTCCATTTAAAATGTGATTCTGGGACTGTCCAACTGCAAGGGGCTAGATCGTAATTCTATCTAAACTTCTACTTTTACTAAGCAGAAAGCCTAACTGATGATAAAGTGTTATCAACAAGCCTGTTGTTAAATGTAACAACTGTTATTGCAAAGGAATCTTGTTAAAATTGCCTGTTCTTATTTATAGTAAATTTTGTTACCTCACTGTATTTTACTAGTTTCAAAAAAGGTGTTCATTGTTCTAAAAACCTAAGTTATGTAGTTAACGAATTCTAAAAAAAAAAAAATGTCGTTGTGTACCGCTATCTATCCTGTGATTTGATAACCTTAGAAAAATAGAATATAGCCTAAAAGAGCGATGATAGGCATTATTAGGTCTCCGGTGTCCTTATTGAAAAACTGAAGGGTCGAGGGGAGAATTTGAACCAGTACTGCATATGCGACGCATTTGTGCACAAACTGTGTACAGGAGCAACCAAAAATAAAAAATATGACTTCTCAGTGCCCCGAATGTGACGATTTATTTTCTTCTTTCCATTGAAATAAATAGTGAAATTTCGATTATGTTTCAGAATTTATTAAATGCAGTTATATATATAAATATGTTTTTGTACTGACAATAAAGAATTTTTCAAATTTGTTTAATTTGAGTCTTTTTTTTTCTGGCATATTTTCAGAGTTAGCCTTATTAATAACCCTTATTGCTGATAAGGCCAAGTTGGCATTTTGTATTAAACTGCTACCAAACATAATAAAAACTTAAATTTTCTCTTGGAATGATTTTTTTTCCCTTACTTTTTATGAGTCATTTGATCAATGTACAAAGATTGGAGCGAAAGAAATAATAAATGTGCGAGGTATTAGACCTTAAACCTCAGATTGGTCTTATTTGGAACACTTATCTTATAATTCACACTTAAAAACTCATTTATATTTAATAAATGGTTCCATTTTTCATGTCTCAGATCTTGGATATCTGCAAAAACTAATTGATCTCATTCTTTAATTTGTATTTAGAAAAAAATCCCTGTGAGCTGCAATGTTCTTCTAAAGATAGCTCTTTCGTGTTCAGTTTCGGCAAGGTGGTTGATGGTACTATCTGCCCATCTGTGGAACCGTTAGAATCGTCTCTATGTATCAACGGTAGGTGTATGGTACGTAATTTTAAGTTACGTGATTATTGTAAATCTGAAAGATATACAATTTGTCAAAAAAAGTAGTCGATAATTACAATCTTATAATATAATTTAAGTTTTGGATGATATACAGATAGATGGTGCGCATTCTATTCAGTCTGGGTTTTGTATCTTAAAAATTTATTTTCTATTAAGAATTGAATGATTTTCTGAATTTTCGTGAAACTAATGCTGTTTAATTTGAAAAAGGATTCAGCAAAGGATAAATCGTAATGTGAGGAAAGCACTGTATAAAAAAAGAGAATTAGGAAAGTACCTGGAAAATAATGGGCAACTAGTGGGCCAAATTTCAACCAGTAACATTTTTGAAAAAAAAGGGGGGGGGGACTTCGGCTCAAAGTCAATAGCATTCTTGATATTGATCTGAAATTGTTTTGAAGAATTCAAAAAACTTCCCAATAAAAACCAGTCATATTTCTAGAATAAGCCAGGAATCTTCACAAAAGACTTTAAAATGTTTATAGTAGATAATAGCTTGAAACCTTCCTGACTTACCAGAAAAGATCTTAAAGCAAATATGACCGAAGCTTTTGCAGAACTGCAAGCAAATACGAAATAACTTATAAAAACAACTTATTTGCCTGCAGTTCTTGCAAATCTGCAATATTCTAAGACTGCACTTCGTCCTCGTTGGGATCTCGGTCTATCTGGCAAAGCTGAAGGAAACATACCTAAAGAAAAAGCTGAGTATATCTTTAGACTGGAAGCTAACAATATTTTTCGAAAAAGGGGAGAAGTCAGCATTCATACAACTTCTAAAGATTCTGGGAACAGTTTGGAATGTACTTGTTTTTTACAGGAAACTGGTTAAAACCCGTGAAATCCCAGAACGTTTTCCAGAAATAATCACTGACGTTTCGGAATTTTCTTACAGTGTGGTGTCAGGAAATGATGCAATATTACAAATTACGATGCTCATGTCACAAAGCGCAGATCCGGGTGGTGGTTCCTGGTGGTCATGACCCTCCCCCCTCCCTCCTTTTCCCATTTAAATAGGCCAAAAGGTTTGCCTACAAATGCTGTTTGGAGACTTTAATTTCGAGAAATTATCCTAAGATAGCTCTGGATAAGTTGTTTCGGCCGAAATAATACTTATGAATCCCCTTTCCAATTTGCTTGATAAAATTTTAATGATGACCTCCTCCAAAGCCAGAAGGTGGATCTACACTTGCTTGTAACCTGACAAAAAAAAAAAACCTTACCAGCAGAGCCTGATTACCGCAGGGACATGCTCTTAGATTTCAGGGGGGACCAACATCACCTTAATTTAACATGCTAATTAAAAATAAATAATGATTTCATGTGTTGATAAAAATTCCCCTTCAAAAAATTGACCTCTTTGCGTTTAGTGCGGATATAAATAGACTTCGCGAAGTTTAGTCTGTATTTACTATTAAAAGTTATATCATAAGTACCTTTGATATTTACGGTAAACTGGCAAAGTTTAACCCCATCTTATATAATTGTTGTATACTGTATTTCTTCTACTTTTTAAACGTTGTGATGAGATTACCGCCAAATTTTGCATGGTTGTGTTAATACGCAAGTATCGAAATATTTTATAGCTTCAGAATAAGCGAAAATATATGGGGCGGGAGGGGGACAAAATCAATTTCATGCCTAGTGTCTTCAAAAAACTTAGTCGGGCCCCAGGGCGACCCTGAAATACAAATAAGCCCCATGTCCAATATCAGAATGATCGGGATCTGCTTACCAGAACAAAAAATATCGCAGATTTATCGATTGAAATATTATGTGTCTTTTATGACATTGCTGTTCTATGACATTGTAATCTTTTTTCTTTTTTTTCGAAGTTGAGGAAAAGTTTTTCATATGTACATTCAACGAAATAAAACCAAACATGCAAAACACCGATCGCTTTAAAACGCACTCACGGTAAACCATATGATTTCAGAACAAGTTAGAAAAAAAAATGCTCACTTGTTTTATTCGTGTGGTATTATTCATCATTTACAACTACTAAGGGGTACTTAGGACAACAACTTAAAGCAGGTAGTATTAAGTTTTTGAAAAAAGTATGTTTCAAAAAAATTAATCGATGACACGGTCTTAAAAACGAACTTAACACGACATTTACGACTTTCGAAACTTTTGTGTTGTACATACATATAACACATGTACGGGTCATTTTCCTGAAAATAATACAAATCATATCCTACAATTTTTGAAAAAAACTTATCAGTTTCAATAAGTACCGCCAATTTACCACATTTTAAAGTGAAACTTTTTATGCGAGGGCTTTGAAATTCTGATCGGTAAACTTTTTGTGCGACGGATGTGCCGTAGTTGTTTTTTAATTGTTTGCTAAAAACAATGAAAAATAATAGTAACTATAAAATAAGATTTGTTAATAAATTTAACAAATTAATTTCAAGATTGAACCTAAGCAAGCACATATTTGTGGATTTTGGGCATTTCAATTCTGAACTCATCGAATAATGTAGGTTTTCGAAGATTTTTTTTATTCATGTCAAGACATCAGTTTAAAAGCGTAATCCACCTTGCTTAAGTTCAGCCTTGAAATTATTTTGTTGACTTTCATTAACAAAATTAACTTTAGAATTTTTTTCTTTCTTTCTTTCTTTTTTTTTGGGGGGGGGGGGGTAACTATTAAAAGGCGAATTCCGAGTACTGTTTAGTTTTCACATTGTTTATATCCATTTTCTGCACTGAAATGTAAAATTTTGTTGTGAATTTGCCTAAGTCAGACGCAGAAAGAACAAGAACGTGGCGTTTGAGAAAACATGCGGGTGAAGTGACAGTTCAGAATGCAGAAAAAGAAAAGATAAAAGTTTCGCTTCTATCGTTTGTCCTTACGACACATTTTTTTTTAAATTATTAATTCTCCATTAAATTGTTCATAATCAAGCATTATGGCTTGTACATAAATAATTAATGAAGGGTTTAAAAATATTTCGTTTTCGAACAGGAAGTGGAATATTTCCCAGGAAGCACACGTAACGTTTAAACGTTTCATAAACGTTTTCTAATGATCCTTGTAGGTGAAGTCCAAATGTTACCCGATCAATGATTTTGGCCATAATATGAGCTGTCAGCTGTGGAGGAAAATAGTGACTATTTCTTCGAATGGCCGTCATACCCTTTTCATCAGAATGACCCGAATATGTAAGATCCTTATACGATGAAATTCTTAATAAAAATTAGAGTATTCTGTACATTCACTTTCGCTGCCAGCGCAGTACCAATGCAGGAAAACAACCTGTAGGTTGGAGTTACAGAACGTGTCTCCGTTAAAGTTGCATGATCTCTACTTTCGCAATCGTTAGTTCTAGATGAAAACATCCAACTTTCGGAACCGTTAGTCCTGGATGAAAACATTCAACTGCAAAAATGGTTAAAATATGATGCAGAGTCAATATATGACAAGGATGAACTGGGAAAATATTCGAAACCTAAATTTTTATGTGGTCCCCAAATCCTCCGCATTGCATTTATGGAAATCAAAAGCATGAAAATGCAAATCGATTTAAAAAAGTTTGACAGTTAAAATAAGTACGACCAATGTTCACCGAGATATGAAACGCAGCGTTGCATTCAATAACATCTTCTGGGGGGGGGGGGGGAAATAAAGCGGTCTACAACAGTTCAAAATTATATTTTGCATAGAATGTGCTTTTTCAGATTGTCAGAGGTTTTGTATCATAGCTTCATAGCGTAACATTTACATTTATGTTTCAATAGCAATGAATAATATCACATTTTGTTTTTCTACTTCGACATCCAGTCATTCTTTTGAATGGGCGGTGAGTTCCAATCTCTTCTTCTGCAAGGTCCCTTAAAATTTTGAACTCGATTATCTCCTTCAGTTTTTGTCAATCCCTCTAAAAATTGTAGTCATAATTTAAGTACTATATTTCAGCCTATATTTTAACTATATAACTAAATAATTGCGATCGGCAATTTCATTTAACTTTTTGTCAAAAAAATAACTACATAATAATATAATTGAAACGTGATGTCCTGCCAATTCAGAACCTAGAAACTTCTATTTGATGTCAAAATTCCTCTAGTTTGCTTTTCAAGTACATTCTTTAATTTTTTTAGCAAGTGGACTGTGCTGGATACGTCGGAAGAGATAACCAGCGGGATATGTGTGGAGTGTGCCGTGGCAATAATTCGACATGTATTAAGTATGAACACACCTTTTTAAGACGAGCGAGAAGCAAAAATATTTATAATGATATTAAAGGTGAGTAGTTTTTTTGTAATTTTGTACATTTAAAAAGTTGTGCCTTTTTTACTTCCTTTTACAAAAAAAGGAAGTATTGTATTCGCAAAAAAATTTTCACTTAAAAATCGGCCTTAATTTCCATTTTGCTCACCCCCGAATGAATGTTCAGTTTATTTTTCAACCCGAGCACACGTGGATATATGCCTAGGAACGTACAGACACCCGAAATATCCATAATCACGATCGACGTCCTAGAAAGTTGAAATTTGGTACGTAGACTCCTAGTGGGATCTAGTTGTGCACCTCCCCTTTTGGTTGCATTCGGGTGTTTCTAAAGGGGTCTTTTGCCCCCTTTGGTGGGAAATCATTGTTAATTTCGATGTATACTCAAGTGGTGTTATAATTTGGCGGACATTTGGCGATATATCGCCAGTCTTTTGGTCGCCAAGTTTTGTTCCCAACTTGGCGACAAATTTGGCGATTTTTTTTTTATTTTTTTTAAGTCTGGTTTCGATTCGGCCACTGGTGGTGATAGTTAGAGAGTAAACTATTGAATCACATTAAAATTGCCAATAATGGGAAAATGACATTAAAATTGAAGTAAAAGGAAGTCATGTGATGCACACATCAGCTCGTTATATTTCATATACAATCAGCCAAAACTTTTCTCGAGACGTCTCTTTCCACTCCATGAAACTCATGATCAGAGACTTTTTTTGGAACATCCTATCTCAAGAGTTCTCAAACTGGGTACCGCGGTAACCTGGAGTGCTGCAAGAAGATGCGAGGGGTGCCGCGAAGTGTCCATGGTATCAATATAACTATATGCAATCTCTATAGACTAGGGTGCCGTGAGAGAATTTTAACTCTTCATAGAGCTCGGAAAAGTTTGGGAGGCTCAGCCCAGATTCAAACAGTTGCCCGTTTGAAGCTTCCGACCGGGCATGATTGTTTGGCCAAGCACCTTCTCAGAATGAATTTTTGTGAAAGTCCTTCTGTTTGTCCTGCACTTTTCTTTTTGACTCTGTACCGGACGTTGCTGTTAGGATCGGATCCTTATGGGCTAAACATGTTACTTTGTGATTTCCTTCGCTTTTCATTTTTATTTTTATACTAGCTGCGTCGCCCGGCTTTGCACGGAAAAGAATTTTACCTGTTCATATTCGAGAAAAAAATGGCAACAGATCTTTCATCTCAATGATTTTCTTCACGCTATACATTTTAATAAAAGCATTGTTGCGGAAAGTTGAGATGAAGCTCTCAATAATAATTTGAATGGCAGAAAGCCTTAGAAAAATAGGTATTTTGTGTCGAAATCTAAGTGTCATAATAAATATTTTTTAATTGACATCTCCGTTAATTATTATCGGAGGATTATGTTAAATAGCCAGGCATAAGACGGCAAGATTACGAATCCATCGATACCTGGTTCGATGGTCAGTTCACTGTCGTTCGGGAGAAGCTTGGACATAAATAGATACATAGGTACATACGCTCAGTTTTTAATTATATAAGATTTATTGCGTTCTTATTTCTGTACATCATAACCAGACTAATAGACCAAGAGCTAGCTACGCAAAAAAAAGTACTCATAAGGTACATTAAAAATTTCTGTATGGAATGAAAGTACATACATAGCCAAGCATTTATCGCTTGGTCTGAGAGGGCGGTTAAGGGATCGGGGAAGTTGGCGGGGGATCAAAGATCATCAATTTTCAGCTGGGAAACTGCAGATTTCTGCATGAAAACTGCAGTTTTTCCTAAGGTAAAGCCTCAAATCTTTAAAATATCTGCAGAATTCTTCAAAATCTCTGCAGGTGAACTTCTGCAGATTTTGTGAGGAAACGCAGCACATTTGGCTATTCCTGTTTAAAAATAGGCCTTCTCGCGCAAAACAAAATGTGGTACTGATTTTATTACACTAGTTACATTGATGTGTTTAGATACATGTATTTTAGTTACAGTTATGTCATGAGATTACGTATGTGGGCGTGTACGTAACACGTATATGGCAGTGCTTCTTCCTGTTTTTCAGAACAAGGAGTGTTCTGTATGAGAGGGGGTCAGATTGCGCATTACAAACCTCTCCCCCCCCGGAAAATGGTGATTCGCTGCAAAATTGGGAGGGGGGGAGTACCCTTTCGTTAAGTTTCTGAATATTAAGACACCTAGTAGAGATCAGCCATCGACCATCTCGAAAAACATTTGACATTTGAGCACGTTATTTCAATAATAATGGCTAAAAAGCATTAGTGCGCAAAATTGGCGGCGAAGACGAGGAAGGGGGGGAGTTCATGAGCAGTTGAAAAGTTTCATGGCGGATCTCGAACGTGGGTTTACTCTCATTCTTCTTGGGTTTCCTTCTTTTAGGGGAAGGGTGCGCTGCAAAATGTCGGGGGGCACCATTTTCTGGGGGGGGGGATTGCCCCGTTCTAAAGTTTCTGAATATTAAGACACGTTGTAGAGATCCGCCATCGGCAATCTCGAAAAACATTCGAGCACGTTATTTCAATAATAATGGTTAAAAGTCTTTAGTGCCCAAAAATGGTGGCGAAGACGGGTAAAGGGAAGGGGGTCATGACGCAAAATGCGCTGTTTTAATTTTTGAATCTGATTTTTAAATGTGCTTTTAGTCACTCTTTTGGAAGGAATTTCTTTTTTGAGGAAGGGAAGGGGAGGGGGGTTGCTATGCAACATTTGGGGGTGGGCGCCTTTGGGGGAGGGAGAAACCTCAGGCTAAAGTGTCCAATGATTACTACGCGCAAAAGAGATTAGCCATCTGACTTCTCCAAAATCATTCCAGCATTTTTTTCTAAAATCCATAGATTAATCAGTGGCGCCCTTTATAGTTCAAAATCTTCCCTTTCCCCCAAGTTTAAGAGTTCAATGTGCAATCTGACCTCCCACCCCCTCATACAGATTACCCCTTGTTTTGAAAAACAGGAAGGAACACTGCCCTATACGTGTATTACGTACACGCTCACATACGTAATCTCATGACATAACTGTAACTAAAATACATGTATCTAAACATATCAATGTAACTAGTGTAATAAAATCAGTACCACATTTTGTTTTGCGCGAGAAGGCCTATTTTTAAACGGGAACAGCCAAATGTGCTGCGTTTCCTCACAAAATCTGCAGAAGTTAACCTGCAGAAATTTTGAAGAATTCTGCACATATTTTAAAGATTTGAAGCTTTACCTTCAGAAAAACTGCGGTTTTCATGCAGAAATCTGCAGTTTTCCTGCTGAAAATTGGTGATCTTTGATCCCCCGCCAACCTGACCGGTCCAACGGTAATTGTTTTGCTATGTATGTACTTTCATTCCATGCAGAAATTTTTAATGTACCTTATGAGTACTTTTTTGTGTAGCCAGCTCTTAGTCTATAACGTAAGTCACATAATCGCTACTTTGCAGGAGAGCAGTAAAACGTTAGGTTACAAAGGATGGGACGCGTTCTCTTTTAACACTGGTAAATTATTACAAAGGATTTTCTTTTCTTTTTTAAGATTACATATGGCTCGACGCGGAATAGGATTCTGCATACAATGCACTAATAAACAGAAAATCACAGATTTCATCTTTTAACTCTAGCCTGCTGTTGGATATATTTTTTTCCTTTAAGCAAAATCCATTTCAGCTTAGTTATATTTTTGTATATTTGTGCTTTATACGTTGTCTTTCTTACTATTAGTAGCCCATATTTTTCAGTTGTTACTTAATGTGCTTTGACCTTCGTAATAGGATTAGAAATAGCTGGTAACATATGATTTAGATTAGAATAACTTGATGACATTTAAGTTGGCAACTGTCAACTAAACCTTTTATTTTTTTTAGATCACCTCTACGACTACAATCACATAACAAGAATTCCAGCAGGAGCAAGGCACATTATTGTGAAAGAAAAAAGTGAGAACAATTTTCTTGGTAAGCTTTATTTTTATTACTTAAACAGTAAATTCTTATTATGTTATTTTTTATGGATGAAGGAATAAATAATCATATTTCTCAGTATTGGTTATTGTTTGTTTGTTTTGTGTGGAAAAGCCTCAACGGCTCTAATATAGTGTTGCTCTTGTAACTTGTTGCTTGACCTCTGACTAACTCATTTATTTTAGGGTTAAAAGAGGAGAAGTCTTCATCTTGGCATAACGTCAATAATCGCTGTCTTAACCCGAACTGGCTTTCGTCACCCCTATGTTAACAAATGGAACCTTTTGCTTTAATGATTTTGATGACTGTCTCGCATATTAAGAGAAAACGACACTCTTGTTATACTTATTCATTTATTGGTGCAGTGCCCTATTCCTGGAGTACTTTTAAAACTGTTGGCCTACTCAAAGAAAAAAAATCTCCCCTTCTCCCCCTTTTTAAATAAAACCTAAAAGCAATATGTATGAAACGAGCAAAAAAAAATGAACCTTTGGTTCGAAATTACTTGAAGTTTCGGGAGCTAACAAATTGTACGAATGTATTCCTTTTTTATAAGCAATCTTGTTTCGAGACACCTAACGCTAAACATAAATGAAAATAACGATGAAGATGAAATAGAATTTGTAACTAAGATTTGGGGCAACTAACTACCTTTCAAAACACCTAAAATTTGTGTTGTATTTGCACGAAAATAAAAAACTTGTATTACTTTCAAATGGAAGTAAGTCATTTCATTCAGTTATTTGTTTTTGCCAAATGGGTGTTGGTCTTAAAGTTTATTCCAAAAAAGGTTCTGTGATTTTTGCTTTTTCTATTTCTAAATAACTAAGCTGCCAGGATTTAATTAACCACATAATTCAGTGTTATTATCATCCACAGATTTTTGGGAGAAATAATATTTTTTTAAATGCAAAATTAAATAGTTCATAACAAAACCACGTTCTTTTCCTAATAAAAAACATTTGCAACGCTATTTAGAAACAAACGCTTCAAATGATGGTACTCACATGCATATTTTGTTTTCAGTTTTGGTAGATCATGAAGGGAACTATCATGTTAATGGCAACTGGAAGATACAATCGCCAGGGCGTTTCCCAGTCCATGGTTCAGATTTCAATTACAGCAGAAACTGGGATGGTCAAGAAGTCATCTCTGCAAACGGGCCAATCAGATTTGATGTCTTTATTTATGTGAGTAACTTCAGGAATTTGGATTTTCGTAGTGATTATATAATAATAAAAAATCAAAAGTAGTTCATATTTAAGCAATAATTAATAAAGACTTACTATCTTTGAAGCTGTCATCTATTAGGAGTAACAAATAAAATTGTGAGACTTAACCGTGGGCAAATGAGGTTGTGCTACACTCAAGAGTGCATTAAGAGTATTAACTACAGTCGAACTCGCTTATAACGACTCCTGATTTAATGAGAACCTGGATTTAGCGAGGAAATCAGAGATACTTGGTTGGCACAATGTTAAATCTATGGGAGCATAACTCGCTTTTAACGAGAAAACTCCGCTTAAAGCGAGCAATGTTTCTGAGATTCATAACATTTCTGTGGACTTCCAGCCAAGTTTATGCTTTTTGGGGAAATTTTTCTTTACTATTTTGGAGTCTGCGTTAACATTTATGAAAGTTAGCGATAAATCATAAATCCTGAGAACAAGCGATGACAGCTTTTTTTGAGCAATCACGATTGCTTATTGTTCTCACTTGACAGTTCTGAATTCCTATGATTTTATTTTCCCCCCGCCTCCCTCTGCAGCAACACCGTCGACCGCCCAACTCACGATGCTGCTCCTCCAGCGAAAATCCGTCTCCAGGCTGCATCATTTACTTGCCTACACTTACACAACACATACACCTACACACACAAACACATACACACACGCATACATACAGACACCTACGCGTGCACACACACACAAAAACATACACACACGCATACATACAGACACCTACACGTACACACACAAAAAAACATACACACACGCATACATACAGACACGTACACGTACACACACACAAACACATACACACAACTACCCCCCACACACACATGCCTGTACACACATTCACAACATACACATACCCCCCCCCCCACACACACACTCGTGATTGCGAAAAACATAATTTAAATTCAAGATGTCAAACTTCATTTTTTTTTTCTTTTTTCTTTTTTTTTTTAATTTGTGGAGTGAAGAAGCATTAAAAATTATACATGTGCGCGTATCTGTATTCCTCAAAAACAATGACACAAAAAATAAGTATTCAGACAGTTCAAAGCAAATTAATCTACTTCTTTGGAACTGCATAGAGATTAAAAAGAAGAAGAAAAGCAACGATAACGAATTTTTATGATTTTTTTTCGCAAACTCGTTTTTAGCGAGCACTCGGTTAAAACGAGCAGACATCGTGGTCCCTTTGCTCTCGTTATAATCAAGTTCGACTGTATCTATTTCAGTCTTAAGTTGCAATTTTACATTTGGCCAGCCCTGTGCCTGCTTAATAAGACTGTTTTCTCCTATGCAATCTTTTGACAAAAGTCAATGAGAATACTACATCATTGCAACAAACGGATCATTAAAATGTGGAATCTGTATCATATAAAACTTTAATCATGATTAGTAAGAATGCTATGCGTAAAATAATTACTTATTTGAAATTTTTAATCCGTACCGAATGGTATGGTTTCCTAACTTTTTTTACCTGCGCCTTCCTTTTTCCACACAAAAATTATTCTGCCTCAAACCACTTAAATATTCATAAAAATAAATTTAATAAATGCTGTCCTGTTGTTGCAATTTACTTAATGGATCAGAAAAGCAACACCGTATTTTTATATAGTTCTTTTTGTATGCACTATATTCAGTCATTATTAATCTCATACATATAATAGCCAATGATCGAGTAACGCTCCTGACGTCATCAACAATGAAACTTGCGCCACATATGATAATTTGATATTATTTTTGGTATCGTTTGACATGCTAGGAAAAGCTTTCTTGTGACAAGGCTGAACTGGATCCGGTAGCTTAACTCTTTTACTGGTAAGACTGGGTCATTTTAGGGGAATGAAGAAACGAAAAAGTAGTCAACAATTAACGCTATTTACTGCAGTTTAAGGTTCAATCACTGAATTTAGGGTTAAAATTTCAACTATCAAAATATCATCAAACAGGCAATGGCTTCGTTCAAATGTAGAAGCAATTTTCACCCGTCATATCTTGACGGGCGATTTTCTAATATTATATGAATATTGATAGTTTTACTAAGTTTAGAAATCCTTACAAAATTACATAAAAATGGATAGTTGAAATACAACATTCGAGAGCACAAATTTTCTCATTCCGTGATGTCATCAAAAGGATATCTCTACACTGCAAAAAAAAAAGCTGTTGTTTTTACAGTAAAATACTGGCAGCTCGCATTCCAAAGAAAAACTGCAAAAATTACAATTCTAAACTGTAAAATTTGCAGTAATATACTGTTTTATAACAGACTTTTACTGTGAAATTTACAGCGATAAACTGTAAAATTAGCAGTAATATACTGCTTTTTAATAGAACTGCCCTGTAAAACTTACAGTATCTAACTGTAAAATTAGCAGTAATATACTGTCTTTTAATGGAATTGCCCTGTTAAATTAACAATGATTAACTGCAAAATTAGCAGTAAAATACTGTTTTTTAATGGAACTGCCCTGTAAAGCTTACAGTATCTAACTGTAAAATTAGCAGTAATATACTGTTTTAGGAATGACTTAACCTGTAAATTTAACAGAGATAATACGTAAAATTAACAGTAATATACTGTTTTTTAACGGAATTGCCCAGCAAAATTAACAGTATGAAACTGTAAAGTTAGCAGTATTATGCTGCGGAATCAGCTAAATTGCGCCATAAAAGCAGCAGTAGTATACGGTTTAAAAAATGATTTGTACAGTAAAATTAACAGCAGTAAACCATAAAATAAATAGTTATCAATTTTTATGCAAAAGGGTTTTTTCACCCTATCATTGTTTCTTTTCATAGTCGAAATCACTGCTTTTACAGCTGAAGAACAATTTAGAAAAGTAAAGCAATTGATTTTATATGTAAGTTGTAGAAATCAGCCTACATACGAAATCGGTTCCTTTTCTAAAGTTTTTCAACAAAAAAAAATAATGTTTTAGGCTATGAAAAGCGACAAGTAAAGAAATATAAAAGCCTTTTACATAAAAATAATTAACTGCTGTTAAATATATGTTTTATTGATATTTTCCTTGCACACAAAACAAATACCTGTTAAAGAAGAAAAAGTGGCGCATTTTCATTTATACAAAAAACTTTTAGCTCTATTGCAAACTTAAAAATTTAAAAATAGAAGGAAATTGCAAAATATGGTCTGAAGCTTTATTTTCAGAACAGTTATAGCGTTTTCATAAAACAAACCTTTTTGATCCATGAAGGTATTAAAAATTAGAAATTTTTTTTACATAACTGAAAATACTACATCGTATCTTCACTAAAAGTACTTTTTTCACTTCCAGCATTGAGTTGCTGAAATGTGCAGCATAACGTGGGAAATGTTTTGCTGTATGCAATCCATTAAACTTTTAAGCTTATTTTAACTTTATACATGCAATTCAGTGCATTTATTTTTCTTTTTCTGGTAAAACAGAATATTTTTATGGTTTTCTTTTTTTAATGTTATAAGTTGCATATGGACCTACTGTATTTCAGAAATACTAGTAACAAATCAACTTCTTTTCACACCATATGTGCAGTATTTAGACTGCACAGAATGGTTTTTATTGTAAACTGATTATTATAGATTAGATAATACTTTATCCTATTAGCTTTTTAAAATTTTCATAGATGAAAACAAATATATGACGGTTCAAAATTCCAAAGCAGAACAAAACAGAAACAATTTTTCACTAAATCTGTCAGGTTTATCACTACTAGTATTAAGTTAAAAATTGGTTTTACTACTCCAAAAATTATATAACTTTATATTCTGTTATAATGTTTTCATGAGAAAAAACGAAACATTCACACCAATAAAAATTGCCAAATTATTTTATTTCGTATACATCACCTTTGAATATCGATTAGTAGTTTTTACAGTGAAATTGCAGAAATTCATTTAAAATCGAATGCTAATTTTTTCAAGGTCAGCGTTTTTACATCACAAACTTGCTTCTTCTTTGTGACACCTTAGCCGACTTCGGTGGAATCATTAGAACTTATATTATGAAAGCATCTGTCAAAATAAAAAATTGTTAGAATCTCATAAAACTTGTAGACATCAAAAAACATACATGGAAAAATCAAATTACGTAGGTATAAAAATACGCCCTAAAATGATTAAAATTATGACTCTGAATGATCTGAAATTGCCTTGGGAGTTGCTTTTATTTTGAAACCTCTCAACATATACCTAAATTGTAATTGAACCTTTTATTTCAGGAACCAGTTAAGCGCTTATGCTGTTTTAAGGAGAGAAATTTTTTTGGCAGCAATTTGCAAGCTAAGCATTTGTAACGGTGATTATTAATGTCTAATTAAAGTAGACTTAATCTGGATACTTTACATAAGAACTCAAAAAAGAAAGAAAATAATATCTTACATTTTTTTTCTTCCATGCAAAGAAACGCACTTGTACTGGTTTCTGAAGTACAATTTAAAGAAAAATCCTTTTAATTTTCGGCATTTTTGAAGGCTTTTTAATTACATATGAGACTGTTGATTAAGAATAATGTTTATTTTTTATTTTTTTGATCGGCTAACTGAAGTGATCGGGAGAGTAACTCCTTCTATAAGTGAAGAATTAAAAAAAAAGCAGCGGAAAGTTTTCCGAAATGGGACTAACATCTTGGCCTAAAGAAAAAATTAAAATGTTTTAAGGACGATACAACTTGAAACTAGTCTCTTCTTATAATAGGCTCCAGATTATCGAATTGCAATATGTTTACTTCAAAACGAAAATAAGGATAAGGTAGAGAAATATTTTTTTAGAAAATGGAGCAAGGTCGAAGTTTAGGACAACCAATTGGGAAATATTGGGGTATTCATTCAAAACAATGAATACTGTATCTAGCCTCTTTTAGTCCCCCCCCCCCCCCAAGTTGCTACAGTAGCATTGAAAACCGTAGATGTTTTTACTTTTTTTTTTTTTTTTTTTTAACCCATATTCCGTTCCAACACTTGTTAACAGCTCGAGGTATGTTCAACTGATACCAGCTTCATTTTCTTTTTCTTTGACAGCTGCCCATTATTAGAAATTTAATTATATAAAAGAAATTTAATAGTATTTTAATCCATAATTGTGTTATTATATAGTTAAAATTTAATTTTTTGGAGATTTTTCCTTAAGTTCAAAGACATCACATTGAAGAGTCATTTGAGTTGAAATAAAATAATATCGTAAGAACATTCTATCTTATATATGTCTTAATATTTAAGCATAATTTATGATGTTTCATGTATATTCTATGTCTTTCAAAATGGGGAAGCCCCCCGCCCCGACACCCGTTTTGAACAACTATCGATGTCCCCATTTAAGTCACCAGCGGCTTTTTTTTTTAAGTGGCACTTTTTTTGCGAGGATTTAGGCAATTTATCTTTAAGTTTTTCGGAATGTACCTGAAATCTGGAAGAAACAATTCTATATTCCCAAAATCAAAATGGCTTAGTTAAAGTAAATTCAGCAAAAAATGAAAATTCGGTCAGAAAAGTTTAAAGTTTTCAACAAAATAATAAGTAGTCAAACATGTCAAAATAGAGTAAATCTGGTAGGGCCAGTTCTAATGATTAAGGAATTGCAAGTCCACATTTGGCCCACCGTCCTTGTTATAAACAATGCTATCCTTCTTGAAAATGCTTTGCCGGAAGATCGCACCACTTTTAACTGTAGATTTAAACATGTTCACATTTGCAAGTCTGAATATGCGAAGAAAGTTTCATACGCTGTAATACATCGTACTTTTAACATTCTGTTTTGGTTCCTTCGATTTTAATAACATGTAAAAACAAAGAATCAGTGTTCCAAAATTTACTGGAAAATTTAAAAAAAATAATAATGAAAGAAATTTACGTCTAATTTAGCTCTAGCAACAGAAATTTCTATATTCCGGTGATTCTTGAAGTGATAATATTCAATTACCCGTAAAATATAATATTGAATTAAATTTAAAAAATTCAGAATTAAATAAATTGTATGACGATCACATTTTAATCAAAACAAAATAAAATTGAGTTTAACTTCTTCCAAAAGATAGTTCTTGATTGTAACATAGAACCTGACAACGGGCCACAAAAATCAGCTTCAGGTGTCCAATATGGCACGCAGACCGTCGAATAGGCTTACGTGGCTAAGAACGCTTTAAAACTCAAAAGCATTGGTAATTACAAATTACATCCGAAAACACAAAAATATAAATGAAAAGAGATACTTATAAACTTCCGTTGCCGGCATTCATGTCACTAAGTGAATTATCGCACATCGTTCAGACTAGAGGCTTATTTGAAATTCCAAGCGGAGCACAACCGCGAACTGTTATCTTGATAAAATGAGACAACCATTATTCCATTCAGTTCTGGTCACAAGTTACGTAGTTCTTTACATTTGCATACCACTAAAAATAAAGAAATGATTTTGCATTAGTGAATAAATTTAAATGAAGTAAATTCAGGCGGCTAGAATGAAATTTATAGTTTAAATTTTTCCGAAATACCTAACCGCAACCATATCACCAGGCACAAATTCAAAATGAAATCAACTACAATTGTTTTTCCTTCGTGCGCTGGAGGGACAGTAACAAAATATTCGCTAGCAAATTTCCCCCTTCTTGGCACGCCAGCACACCGAAAAAAGGAAATACATTAAGACATGAATAAAAAATTAAAAAATATTGTAGTCCATCCGTTTGTGTGCACAAATTATAGCTTAAACATAATGGAATAATTGAGACATTTCAAAAAAAAAAAAAAAAAAAAAAACTCTAGAAAAATATGTCATTGCAATTCAAGCTTTACGTAAATTTTCAATACAGAAAGGTTTTGTGAAACAATCAGCTAAATTATTTTTAGTTTCTCAACAAAATTTATTCCAAATTCATTTTCATCAATCAAATTCCGTAGGAAATGGTACCCCACATCAATCTGCTTAGTTCTGCAATTTTTTCTTGCAGAACTAGAAAAATCGATCGCAACTAGATTAATAGCACTCTATACTGTGACAATCAGTCTAAAATACTGAATTCTTTTCGTGGCATTTAAAATTCTTTTTATTCACATAACTTCCTTAGATTGTTCACTAACTGAAATATACTCTGCTTCTATCGTTGAGAGTGCTACGTATTTTTGTTTGAATATACACCATATTATTCGTACCCTATCCAAAAACATTACAAGCGCCCCCCCCCCCCCCCGGCATTATATTCCAGTCGTCTTGATTTGAGGCGTAATCTGTATCAGAATAAAAATGATTTATTCAGTTTACAGACAAAATTTAGATTTCAGGGACCGACAAACCCTTCAGGTTGTCTCACAAATCTCTTCTTTTAAATCCGCATATAGATACGCATTGCAGACATCTGCTCGGAAATGGACCCAATGTAACTTATACACAAAAATTGAAAAGAAAGCCTCAACCAAAGGAAAGGAAATTACTGAAGAGAACACTTGCGAAAAGTATCCCCCCCCCCCCCCCCAATAGCTGGTTGTTACCTAAAATTACCAGTCTGGCCTTGAAGCGAATTATTTCGTTCTGCTCATCTGTTCTGTTGCGTTTTGCCAATCTTCCCTTTCTGGCATTCTCAAACTTTGTTTCAAATTCGAAGGAATTACATCTTCGGAAATGTTAGTTTCTAGTTTACTTGAATTATCCCCCCTATCTTCATCAGAATCTGATACTTTTCTTGAATTATCATCAGAAATGAAATCAAAATATTTTGGGTCATATTCAATGTTATTTTCAGAACAATTAACCTCGGTTTCACGATTCGGACTTTAGAATCGTCGTGTCAATATATGCTTTGCCTTGGTATTTCTTCAACCAATTTAATTCTCATAACATGCTATTTCATGATTTTCAGGATATTCTTCTTCTACTTCAGATTTACTCAGGAGTGAAATAAAACGGTATACCTCTGTTTCCCGTTCCTATTTTTTTCCCGCCCAGAATTAGTTTTATCGAATTTAACATTCAGCATTTCTGTCACTTCACTATTTTCGGGATCCCAAATTCTATAACCTTTCATATAAAACGCATATCTTACCATGACTCCCTGTTTAGCTTTCTTTAATCCAATTTGCTTATTTTCTGTTTTAGAAGTGCAATATACGAAATACAGCCAAAAAACACGGGAGTGTTTAATAGATGGCTTTCTTCCCTCAAATAGTTTAAAAAAGGTTTTGGTTCTTCCTTTTAAAACCGCTCTAGTCCGTAAGTAGTGGAAGCACATAGCTGATTCGGCTCAAAACTGCTGAGGCAAACCCGATTCATTTAAAAGTGTTCTAATTCCATTCATTAATGTTTAGTTATAATGTTCTATGACGCTACTTTGTTAAATGGAGGATTTGTTGGTTTTTTTTATTCTTATGCTTTGGTCGCTAATTTAAATTTCAAACCGGGTGTTCAGAAGTTTCTTTTTGAAATCGAATCTTTCCCGTAATTTTCTCTGTTCTCTTTTGAAACCTGACAAAGTATTCGAAAACCTCACTTTTTTGAAAAATCGTCTATTATTGTGAAAATAATCCCCCCCCCCCTAAAGAACTCAACTGCTAAGGAACCCATAGCATTTAAATGCAAAAGATCTTACCCGGCTTTGGCTTGAATCTCCGTTACAGGTTTAAACGAAATTCTGCAATTTTTCTTTTTACGGGGATAACAATCTGACATATTTTTACTTTTTATATCCAGTGAAAGACAGTGAAGTACAGAATCACATTTTTCAGTATTTATAATATAGTTTTTGTCTTCATCATAAACGCATTGATACCAAACTTTAAGACTCAAAGGGTTCTTAAAGTTAAAACATAAGGAAACTGACGATTTCAAGGTTAAAAGAGTTTCAAATTCTACTGTAGTTCTAGGTATCTACTTTTCTAAATGAGCATGTCCTTCAAGGCGAAGAAAATATGACAAATCTCAATTTGTCGAACGGAACTTACATATTTGCCGATTAATAAAATACTGGTGCATGCACAAATTAAGTACGCACAATTAAGTACAATATCTAATGAAATTTGGACATTCGAGAATTCAAAAATTTGAATCGTTACAATTATGTCCATAAATTTTCCGAATCGGCGGACAAAGTGTTCCCAATATGGCAGTTTTGGGGAGGTCATAGTGACTTCCCGTGACCTCCCATCGAGTGTCATTGAATATGGTTTCTAAAATTATTTTTAAGTTGACAAGTTTCAATGCTATTAGTGCATTTTTCCAGAAGTAAAACTTTAATTTCTTACTGACGCAAATATAAAACTTTTAAAACACAAGGGTTTCGTGTTTGTATCTAAAGATGCTTATTTTTATTTATTTTTTTATTTTTTTGGAGTGCTTCATTGATGATTTTTTTTAATTATAATTATTTTAGTTTTGTTAGATAAGTATGAAAGCTGGCTCCAGATTTCAGAGAATTTTGAGTCTTTCAGAGTGGCAAATTCTTCAACAAAAATATCATTAAACTTGATACTGTTTGCATGTCTCTCGGTCACGTTGTTATTTTATTTATTTACATTGCTATAACGTAAAGTTTATCAATAAAATGGTTAAATGCAAACTGTTAAAGAATTTAAAACTGAACATAAGAAAGAAAAAAAAAAACCAGAAGGAAGAAGTCAATCGCGATTCGCTAAAAATTTACTAGAAGACATAAGAATTTAAATTTTAAGTACTCACATGCTATATAACACAAAATATTGTCGTAAACAAAATCTAATGTTCTAATAACTTTAAAAAACGATAAAGAAAGGAACTGATTTATTTTTAAATCAAATTTGAGTTTCAGAAAATGTTTAAAAACTATCATACGGGCAGTAAAATATTCAGAATCACAACAACTACTCTGATTTTTGCTATAAAGCAATCGCTACAACTTAGCAACTAAAAGAAATTGCAAAGTCAACGTCAACGAATATTGGAATACGAATTATGATTTCAAAATAAATACTGTTATTTTACATACATTATCGATGATAAAAAAAACTACATTTTGAGAAAAGGGAATGAATAATATTACTAGCACTTACCTTTAACTTGGATTACAGCTGAGCAGTCCTGTCTCAGCACACCCGAAAAATAACTAACATGGCTGTTGATACTTTGAATTCATTAGTTTCTCTTCCCGTATGAAAAGAAACACCTTTTGCGCATCGTTTTGCGCAATCTAAAACAGTTTTACAGTTTTTTTCTGTTATTTAGAAGAGCAGTATTAAACTGTAGGAAAAAGCAGTATATTACTGTAAAAACAACAATTATTTTTTGCAGTGTATTCTTAGAGCGAATGCTCAGCGTTGACGTTTTGCTAATTCATATTTTCTGACAACTTTGTTTAAGGGGGGGGGGGAGCGGGTTAAAATTTTGGTATCTGCTGGAAGTCACCTTTGCAATAAATAATTATACGCCTGCCCAAAGAGGTGCGCCCCGCAGTTAAAACCACTGAGTGGTAGTAAGTATTATAAAATAGACATAAAATTTGAAAAAAAAAAAAAGACAAATTAAATTGCAGCACCTTTTAAATATTAAAGTTTTTTTTTTTTTTTTTTTTTACAAGAAAGGAAAATAGAAAGAAAGGAAAAATTTACAATTAAAGCATCAAAACAAATAGTTTTCATCAAAAACGATGTTGTTTGCAGCTGCTTCTTTTCAATAAAAAAAATGTGACACAGATTTCTACCCCCCCCCCCTTCTCCCTACATTGCCAAAATTTGAAAGGAAAAAAAAACTGCTTTAAAAAAACGCTCTCTAACCTAAATGAATAATTTACATCCGAAATTTTCCGAGGCTGACACCGCAGGTGGTTAACCTAGTCGCCTTGGCGGCTAGTGTCTCTGCATTTAACAGTTTATGTCCATCTTTCTGTATCTATCAATCTGCATCTATCTGCAAAAAATATTAAATTCAAGAAAACATTTCTTGAATCTATTTCTAGAATTATCAAACTAGCTAGTTATCTATCTCTATATATATATATCTATCTCTATACTATACTATCTATCTCTATATCTATCTTAATCTTCGTATTTGTTTATCTATATCTATCTATATAAATGAACAATCTACAAAGCTGTACCAAATTGTATATTTCTGTCTCCCTGGGAAGCGCGCCACCACTAAATTAACATCTTATACCAAACTCTCAACAAATGTAACTTACTCACATAAGTAAGAGCAGTGGTTGGAAAAACTACTTTTTTTTTTTTTTTTTTGTAGCGAACTACAGCTACTTTCTTACAAATATAGTTAACTACAACTTCAACTATTTTTTTTAATGTAGCAACTACAACTACAACTCCTTTTTTTTAAATGTAGCAACTACAAATTACTTTTGAAATGTAGTCGCTACTTCACTACTTTTCAAAAAATAAGTAAATAAAAAAAAATTAAGTGGGTCTAGGGTGTCCCACAAAAAATGAAAGTCGATTTTTCAAGTCACATACCCTCTTATATTTTTCCTGTTATGTCAAAACAATTTGAAAATTTTTTTCATATAATTTGAACAACGGAAACTTGCGCTTCTGAAAGTGCGTCTGAAAGTGTAAACCAACACTTGTATGCTAGGCCAAATCGAAAAAAAAAAATTTTTAACTCGAAATTTCTGTTGATAAAACGTTGCCACTTATACCCTACAACCCACATGTACTACAAAAATATTTATTCAAATTAAAAAACATTTAGATACCCCACACTTGACCTAAAAATTTTAAATTTCTTCAAAAAAAATTTTTTTTTCATTTATCTTTTAAAAATTTACATATAAATTTAAGTAAAATATCAAGTTCAAAAATTATTAGCGAGCACATTTTCGGATCAACATTTGCAAATGAATAATAAAAAAATAATGTATTTAAAATGAAAAATTTAACTTAACCTTGAAAAAATCCATATCTTTGAGTACTATGTGGGAGACTTCAATATTGCAGGAGAGCAAAAATTTCTGTTTAACGCTAATTACCTACTTTACTGTTGATATTTTTCAGCTTGATAATTTCGTAAAATTTACCATACATTTTTAAAAATATGTATCGAAAAAAATCCATTTTTTGAACAAAGTTATAAATTTTAGTCAAGGTGTGGGATACCTTAATGTTTTTCAGTTTGAATGAATGTTTTTGTGGTGCACGTGCGGTATAGGGGCAAAGTTTTATCAACAAAAATTTCGAGTTTCTAAAAAGAGTTTTTTTTTTTTTTTTTTTTTTTTTTGCACTGGTTGCAGTTGTTCAAATTGTATGAAACGTTTTTACAATTGTTTTGACGTAAAAGAAATATCAAGGGTGTGCAACTTGAAAAATCAACTTTTGATTTTTGGAAGACACCCTAATACAAAAACACACCGTAAGAGGACTGAACGTAAAAAGGTTTAGATAGATAAATTAGCTCATCTGAACATGGAATATTACTAAGAATTATCTATTATTTCTTTCTTTTTTTTTTTTTTTTTCAAAAACGTCCGTTACCATACTCTTATATAACACTGTAATGCTCGTATGCATTGTAAGCCAGCCAGGGCAATTCAATGTCATCCTCTTCTATAACATTTACAGTAGCTTCTTTATTTGGTAAATAGGGTCAGTTGGCGTAATTACGAACAAATTTTCTAAGTTTCAGATTAAACAGCTACCAGAAGTCTTTCATACATGCAGAAATTCTGGAAAGTCACTAAAAACGAATGTTTCATTGCCCTACTTCATTCTGTGAGTTTGTTTTTGTTTTTAAGTTTCAGTCAGTGACCTTAAAATACCTGTTCATAATTACTCCATATGTTCACATTTACCTCAGTGTGTATGGGGTAATTATGAACATTGATTCGAGTCGTTCCTGCACTGCTGATAGGAGCGCTAACGGCGCTTGTTAGGAACTACCCCATGTTCATATTTACCCCAGCTGACCCGACTGCAGCAGCACTTATTTTCGCGAGACTTTAATTTTCGCGATTCTCGCTTGCCCGTCGTAATTACAAAAATTTAAACTTCACGAAATATTTTTGTTTCTTAACTTTCGGTCTGTTCATATAAAAATTCACGAAAATTTCAACTCTGAAAACCACCGATGTCTTCATTTTTGCGAAAATAAGTGCTTTTACAGTATTAGAACAAAAATCTCTTTGAAATTTAAAACGTTCATCCACGGGACATTCTCGGCAGCCAGAAAAAACAATGGAGTTACTAAATTGGCGGTTATCGCTAATTCATATAGACTTTTCTTTTTAAGTCAAGCTCTATTCAATACACATTTTGGCGAAATATGAAAATTACGATTGCAAACGAACTAATGGCGTCAAATAGATAGAACGTATGGCGTCAAAATGATATGCCTGAGGTCATCTCGTATTTTTATGAGTCTTATTTCTCATTGCATCCGCTGATGTACTCGCGTAAAATTTGCACGAGTCAAAAAAAAAAAAGAACTTTATTGAAAAGTAGTTTACAGAAATCGCTACAAATTACTTTTTTTTTTGTAACGAACTACTCACTATACTATTTTTTTTAAGTAGTGCGTTACACTACAAACTACTAAAAAATGTAGCTATTACAGTAGCGTCGATGCTTGTAGCGCGTTACTTCCAACCACTGAGTAAAAGTGAAAACCTTAGACTACTTCAACATTGTTGTTCGGCTTAATACGTAGCATAACTCACGATGTATATTTTTAACTCTGAACTAAATTCTTCGGGGAATTTTCATTGTTACACATCCTTGACAAATAGATCGTATCTAGTTTCACATTTACAACACATTGACTGAACAGTTCGTTCCGGCTAAATTGGATGAAAAGTAAAACTTATTTATCAAAAATCGGACAACGAGGTGCGCATCGTCTTCAAAAATTATGCCTTTATACCAGTCTTCATGTTTTTAGACCTTACCCTTTTCCCGGGGCGAAGAACCCGCAAACACAAATATCTTATTTTATTATATCTTCTAACCCCCCCCCCCCCCCCCACCCCCCACCCCCAATGTTTAAAACATGATTTTAAAGTTTATTTCAATAAATAGGAATACACTTTGTGTATTGTGTTGTAAATGAGCTTTTTTCTCCCCAATAGGTTTTAGGATCTGGAGACATTCCTACTGTTCACTACGAATATTGGATATCCACGAACAATCCACTTCGCAATTCTTTAACGGAGAAAAAACAGTCACCAAGTATTCAAAATGAATATGTGAAAACAACAGAGATTCTGAATAACCTTATCGAATCCACCCACCATTCAAAGCCTAAAACTTTTCCAACGAGAAAATTCCAGGGTTACAAATCCTATTACCATTACAATGAAATCTTGAAATCAGTTCCTTCTTGGAGCATCAAAAGGAACTTAAATTACAAGCAGAATTTCAATAAGAAATTGAGCAGTCAGTATAATTCTACCTTGAGTTCAAAAAACGTCGATACGAAAGACGTTCCAACTGCTATCAGATTTTCAACAACAGAAAAACCAAATGCCCGGAAAAATACGGTTTCGAAAATTTTCATCAAAACTCCTCAAAGTTTTGAATTGACTGTTGATCAGTTTGGAAGACCAAATGGAACACTCGCCCAGACGAGAGATATTGGTAGCAATCATGTTTATTATACGACGAAAAGTCGAGGAAAATCTGTGTCAGTGGAAAGCCGTCCAATCCGGAAGCACAGAGATGAAGGAAGAAAAAACTCTCCAAGTATAAAAGGTAAGAGTTTAAATTGTTTTTTAGTGAATTTCAAATGAGTTGATTACATGCAGTGAAAACACTGTGCGCATATAGGGGAGACCGGGGCAAGATGACTATGCTAACAATTCTTGTTGTTTATTAATTTCTTTGTAAGGATAAAAAAATTAATTTTACATGAGCTGCTAGAGTAGTCCTTTGTAGTATTAAATATACTACCATTAAAGTTTTCAAATGAAATTAATGAAGGATATTTTTTATTTTTTCATAGCCTTAATAAATCGTCATCTTGCCCCAGTACTGGGGCAAGATGACTTTGGCTTTGGGGCAAGATGACAGCACTGAAAAAGGTTGAACATATTTTTTAACTTTTGAATATGTTACATGTTTTAAGAAAGAATAACTATGTTTTTACATCTTACAAAGTATCAAATTAAGCGTAATGCATTGAAACGTAATGTTGAAGCGTTTAGTTGTGCAGCTAACAATAGTTAGAAATAAAAATGCCATTTTCATAACTGGAACATTCCTCATGCCACCATTCTTGGCATTGTAGCACTGGATCCGTTCTTCTTTTCGAGGGTCACAATATTTCTCTTTAAAAGCAGGACTTGTAAAGAGAAAGTCTTGTCATCTTGCCCCGTGTTTCGACCCGTCATCATGCCCCGGACTGCCTGTTTGAAAGTATTGTTTTCATTGCCATAAAGGAAGACAATTAAATGACGTTTATTCATGGTAATGCACAGTATATAAACTAAGTTACTCATAAATACTAAAAAGTTATGTTCTATCATGCCTGTATTTCTAGCAGAGTTTATTTACATATGCATAAAAGTTATAACGTGGCAGCGGTAAACAATCAGAGCTTCAGAACTAACGAAAAAATGGCTATTTCAGCGTCTCTATACTATTGCTGATTAAATAGCCAATAGGAGAGCCAGTAGTATGCAGTTGATGCTGCTTCCTCGTGGAAAACGGAAAAAATAAGACATTCGTCATCTTGCCCAGCTCGTCATCTTGCCCCGGTCTCCCCTATATGTTGCGTGTAGTGTGCTTAACAATATGCCCATCTATCACACCAGAAGGCAGTTGTCAGTTCGGAGGGCTCAGCGAGCATAAACTTAATTGCCACAGGGGGTACGTGTGCCCCCTAATGGTTTAAACTGAGGTGAATTGAATCACCAACAATTCGAATATTCTAGCTGGTCCCTTGGAACTTCTAGTTATCGAGAGTTGACGAATAAGGTTGTTTCCTTCCGCCAAAAGTACTACTTTTAGTCACTGAAATTGGTACAATGAGCAAAAAATAACATGGACCCAGAGAATACTTTTATTTTTCCAACATTTAATTTTTGATTAATTTTCTAAAATGTCTGGTTTCTAAACCAAAATGTTTCATCGTGTGACGTCACAAGCGATGAAAGCCATCTTGAATCAAAGCATGTGGTTGTCTTTTCTGGCAAGATATCAACTTTTAATGATTTTTTTCACCGCGACAATTTATTAGCGGAGCGAGAATTGTTAATTAAATAAAATAGTATTCAATTATATTCATTTAGCGAAGTTTGGCAGTGTCTTGGAACTTTATTCTGGTAACCCTAGCAATTTGCTCACTTGTGACATCAGCAGCGGAAATGAAAACAACGGCTAAATGCCGTTTAAGATATTTTTTTTCTTAAGAAAGAAAATGAGTCCAAACTGAGGGGAAAAAAAAGTAACTTATCCCATGTTTTTGACCATGCTCATTCTGAAAAAAATATCTTTGAAAAATGGGAAACAACCCAATTGTAAGTGACCCCCCCCCCCCTTCTCCTGTCTATTATTTAAAATATTTCCGCGTGTAAATTGGTTTATTTATCTATTTGTTTTTTATTATTTCAGATTTTGAAAGAAAAAAATTTTACGATTATTTTAAAACGAGAACTCTTTTCTGCTTTAGTTTACTTATTCATTTATTTTAGGAATTTTAAATCAGATTTTCTTTATTAAAAAGTTCAATTGCTCTTTGCAAAAGGTTAAACTGATGCGTTGACGAGATTTGAGAAAAAATTCGTCATGTATGACGATTATAAAATTAAGTAGTAAGCATACTGAATTTGTCTAAAAGTTGATGAGAAGGGAAGAGGCAAACGCTCCTCTTGTACCCCTGAAATGTTAAGCCTGACATTGTATGTCAAATTCTGAAATATGTATTGAAATACCTTATGAATATAGTGCGGTTGTGGTAAGCTGAGTCATGGCTTTGATAATACCTCTTTTTAGAGCAATAAGGATTGGTGATTGGCGCTGAGTTGGGCTGAGTCACTTTACTTTCGTAGCTGTTAAGCGAAAGTTTTCCATCTCACACTCACTCTAATAACGCATCCCTTTTTTACTGAACTCTCCTAAAAGAATTAAACATTATCAAGGTCAAACTTCAACATATGAGATCCACACTATAGTCACCCGATCTTCTTTCTCTCTAATGGTGGAATTCTCTTTTTTATGTAGGTAATTGTCCACCTTGTACGAAAACAAGACATCAAACTAGGAATTTCTGCTCAAGCGAATTTGGTAAGTAACAGCCTGCTCAAATTAAATCCCTCGATTGTAGCTTAGGTAGAGACAAGTCCGCCATCTTGGGGCTAAACGCCGCTTTCTACTTTTTGTCTGTTATGATGAAGTAGCATGTTTTGATTCTAGATTAAAGTGCTTTTTGATTGTGTATTGTATTAACAAGGAATTAATAACGTCAAACTTTTAAAGAAGCAACCGATATCGCCTACTGTCCGTAGTTGCAAAATAATAGACGAGGCGCAATGAAAGAGTCGGCCCAATGATAGCAACCTTACACTATATGTATACAACAATAAATAATTTATATATATATTTTTTTTCTTAATTCGCATACGAATTTTTTAATAAATCTTTAGTGATAATAACGCTGAAATACATGAAATACACTGCCAGTGCTAATTTTATATTAGCTACCAGTTTGTTTGGCACTCTTGGCTTCTTTAAGAGATTTTCCACCTCTAGCTCAGTCACTTCCTATGCCGGGCTGATGAGTGCTAATAAGCACGAAACTGCAGTCCTCGGCTGGAATGAATGAGCTGGCGGTGTATTTCATGTATTTCTGTCTTATCCCTGACTAATGGGCGGTAACTTACTGAAAATACCATGTCTTGCCTTCAATCTTTGAGTTGAACTGAACCATTGCTTCGATCACTCGTCTGGTCGGTGCTAATTTTATATTAGCTTTAAGTTTGTTTGGCACTCTTGGCTTCCTTAAGAGGTTTTCCACCTCCAGCTCAGTCGCATCCTATGCCGGACTGATGTGTACTAATAAGCACGAAACTGCAGCCCTTGGCTGGAATGACTGAGCTGGCGGTGTATTTCATGTATTTCTGTCTTATCCCTAGCTAATGGGCTGTAACTTACTGAAAATAAAGCTGAAAGTCTGATTCTGGATGTCGGTTACGCGCATAACGCCAAGACCGTTCGGCCGATTTTCATGAAATTTGGCACAAAATTAGTACGTAGCATAGGGGTGAGCACCTCGAAGCGAGTTTTCGAAAATTTGATTTTGTTCTTTTTCTACTCCAATTTTAAGCCTATTTTACCGAGAGAATTATCATAACATGGACGAGTAAATTACCATAACATGGACGAGCCAATTAACATAGCATATTGGTGAGAAATTCATCATCCATTTTTCGTAAATTTTACGCACGTCCCCGAGCGATAAGGAGCAACGCTTGGGGTCTTGGGTCTTGGCTTTGTCCTTGGAGACATAGATACGGGAATTGGGAGTGGTTGTTGAAGCAGGAATCTTCGCGGGGGGAGATCACGTGACTGCGACCTTCCATGGAAGACGTTTCGCCCTCTCCGCATATTCGCTATCCACGACGCTCACAAAGAAGAAGGCGTGTCTGCTCTGCAGGAGAGGGGGAAATATTGCAAATCAATGAACCGTTACGGAATCGTAGGGATTTTTCTTAACGGCAGGGAAAATTTTAGGGAAAAAGGGGTCCATTAACGATTTGGGTTCGAGGTTAGGGGAAACAACGTGATCCGTGAGTTAACATTTTGAATATCAATGCTTTGTTCTGGAAAAGTTCGCCGTTAAAATTCAGGATTAAAAATATGTTTTTCTTGTGTTCATGCTATATTTTTGGTTTGGGATAAAGATTTCACTGTGCCGCGCTTTTCTTTGGCACTCGAATGTGGGAATAGGGAATAAAAATCATGTATCGTAAAATGTAGAAGCTTCCATACCTGACATTTGCTCGATCCATGGAAAAAGTCAATCGGATTCGTCTTAAGCATATGCGCCCATATGCAAAATTGTAAGGGGGAGGGGCTCAGATATTTTAACCATGGTTAAGCAGGATATTTTCCCCATGAAAACCAATTTCAGGACAAATTCGAGTCATTAAAATTGGACACTTTTAATCACTTATTCATTAATGGCTGGAGAAGAAATATTTTTACATTTTTGCAAAGAAAAAACTATTAAAACCAAGGAAGTTCTAATTTCTAGGGGGGGGGCTCGATCCCCCCTTGCCCCCCCCTATATGGGCGCCCTTGGTCTTAAGTATTCCTAGGATGTCCTAGGATGTTTTTTATTTAGTTCTCATTTTTGATTCTATTGAATGTGCATAATAGAGCGTCAGAATCAAAGAAAGGTTTTTCAAAAAAAAAAAAATGTTTACAAACCTTTTTTGTTGTTATTCCTGCATCGTTCTTTTGAATATAAAGTTATTCTGTATAATACCCTACTGCATCAAACGAACTTTGTTATGGAAACATTGATAACAAAATGGGCAGCAAAAGAATGCTAGTATACTTTAGAATGTAACATATTTTACATCAATGACTCATCAATGCAGTCATCAAATATCATACATATACAGTCCACTGCCGGAAAAATAGTTTTCCCCTTGAGCCAGACGGCTTCATTTAATATACAGGCGAACCAAAAGACCTTACAGGCAAAGCCGTGGCGTACCACTAGTTTAAAATAAAACAAAGTGGAAAAAAATTACCATAACTGTTCCACTAAAGTCAAATATAAAATAAAATGAAGCAATAAAAGTAAAAAATAAAAAAACACCTCAGTCCAAACTAATGAAATATTTAACTGGGGCTGTAGGCGTTTGAATTCAAATATGTTAAAATGTAAGGTAAGGGTGAAAATTAAAAATTTTAATATTTGCATATTTAGGACTCTAATTTCGAAAGAGTTGCTAGGGAAAGCCCTAAAACCTGATCCTCATAACATCATCGAAGGTTATCTACAGTTGCATTTTCAAAACTTTAATTTTGAAAAGTTTCTGCAGAAGTTCTTCCGAGTTTTGAACCTCTCCATCATTAAAGATCAAGTTTTGTTTAAACGATTTCAATTTCGAAAAATTCCGAGGGGAGATCCACTTAACTCTCCTCATCTTAAAGATCGTCTAAAACTGCGATTTTGGAAATTAAACTTCTGACAATTTCCTATGGAGAGTTCTCCAATTTCTTTCCTTCTCTTAAGGTGACCTACAATTACGTATTTTGGACGAAAAATGTATGGGGGAGGATCCCCAGACCACATCCCGTTCCCTTACTTCAACAAAGGTTGCCTGCCGTCTGGGCTGTAGCCCTGTCAAAGAAAGCGAAAACTTTTTTGAACAGCGATTTTATAACTTTAATACCTCCTCCCCCTGATGGTCCAGGGGATTGTATTTTGGTTTACGGCGTCAGGGGCCACTAGAGATTGAGTGTACCAAAAATCAACTCCGGGGGTCTTCATGGGGCTGAAAAACCCAAAAAACCCGAACTTGTTCTGTCGTGTAATCTTACCAGGAAACATCACGAGTTCAGTAATCATGAAAAAAGTTAAAAATGGTCGCATTCGAAAGAGTATCTTTAGAAAAAAAAATGACCCAAGTATTGTGTGCCCTCGTCCTTTTGTTTTTGAGATATGGGGGATCAAAGTCTGTCTAAATCTTACGAAAATTCGCCAAATTTAAAGACTTGGCAAGAAATGGAAAATACCACGTGATTTCATCGCCTGCGTCTAGCAAGACTCTCATTTCCATTTCTGGTCATCTGCAAAGCGCGTAAACGATGTTTCGAATTAACACTTTACTTGTGTGGGTAAAATTAAAAAGTAACTATGAAGCCTGTGAAATGGAAACTAGAGAGCTTTATCCAGAGGAGCTACAACTTTATAACGAAATTGAACGTAGGATTTAACTTTGTAATCGTGATAATAATGCATTTCAGAATTTAAGTGCATTTCAAGTGTGTTTTACTTAACTAATTTAAGTTTGTACTCTTGTAATGAAATGTGTTGTAAGTAATTAATAATTATGTACGAGAATTAATATGAATAAGTAAAAAAAAAAAACATGCTTATTAAAGCTTATATATTGAAAATAAAATGGATAGTTTTTGATGTTGAAAGAACATGATCATGGATTGTAGTATCCCAGCTCTTATTTATTTTTTCAAAAGTTATTATCATTCATGAAGTTTTATTGTCTGACCACTGCTAGCGAAAATGTTTAATTTAAAATCGAAAAAAATAATAATTAAAAAAAAGAAAACAACGGATAGTAAATGTCAAAAATTTGCACAGCAATGTCGGAAATTACTTCATAACAGATTCTTATCAAAAATTTTAGTCGACGTTCATTACAACCCCTGTAGTTCGAAAAAGTCTGTCACTGCAACTGAAAGTCGCTATAACGTAAATGCACATCATATTGCATGTTATTTAGTCATTTTTAAAAATACTGAAGTCACTTTTACCAATTATGTTTCACGTTAAAAGGGAATTCAAATACGAGCAAAATAAAAATTAATACAGTTTTTTTTTTTTATTTGACTTTTTAGAGGGTTTTCACATAACTTGAAAACGATACACATAACGAAAAACACACTGGAAATAACTGGCAGAAATCGTTTTTTTTAAATTTGAGAACATGGTTTGAAATCTTTAAAAATGTCGTTTTCTTCGTATTTAGATACTGTTGAAGACTTCAGATTTACGACTTTTCAAAAAAAAAAAAAACTTTAAAGTGTGTTTACCGTTTCTCTACGGTTTTCATATTTTTTTCAAAACAGTTTCATCATCGAAAAAACTCTTTCAGTGGAAATATTTCACCCGCAGAAGCATAAAAGTTTTAAACATCAGTTTTTTAACAGTCTTAAGAATAACAAAAAATTCCATTGTTTTTACAATGAAATAAAACAAATATTTCGGGCTGCGGCGTTTTCCCCTATACAGTTGCACGTTAATATCCCGGAACACAAGCCCCTAAAAATTTCAATGCCGCAGTCTGTGCCACGACACCCCGCGCCATGGTAATCACCCCGAGTAAAGAGTTAATGCGATGTTTCTCACGCGCCTTGGTGGTGACCAAATATGGAAGTGAAATGTCTTGTCAGATGCAGATGTTGAATTCGCGCCGTACCTTCCATTTCTGAACAAAACTCGCTAAATTTGGCGACTTTACTAAAAATTTCGGCAATTTTTAAGACATCATATTTCGATAACGTAGTCACGAGGGCACGTAGTTTCAGTGCCATAAACATGTTTTCCAATGCTCTTTCGAATGCCACCAATTTGTATTTTTTTTGAATTTCCTTGATCGTGATGTTTCCTGGTTAGTCTTGGTCGCTCCTTTCGTCTTTGGCGGTGGATTTGCTTCTGTTGGCTGCTGACGTTTGGTTTCCTTGGCGGGGCGGGGCGCTCCCGCGCCCCGTAATCCAAGAACATTCTTCATCACACTTTTTTTTTTTGCCTGTTTCACGTATCAACTAGTTACTCACGCAGGACTATTAATGCAAATTTCGTAGCCACATAATGTGAAATGCGAATTCCATAAAGTTGAGCAAAGCTAAACCAACAACAATGTAATACAAACAATATAACTACCAGATGTCAAGACTCAAATTTAAATACGAGTTTTTTTTTTCCCTCCGAGAGTTTTTTTCCCCAGGTTTTCCCCAAGAAAAAAATTTTTCCCCAAAGAATTCCCCTCAAAACCCATTTCCCCAAAATTTCCCCAGAGAGCACCAGATTTCCCCAAAATGGGGAAATTTCCCCTAATCTGGCAACACTGTCTGCCAGGGCTGAGGAAAAGAATCAAGAGTTTTATAGCAGCAGGTCTTTAATTCAGTGATGCTGCCATCTTTAGGGAAATTATAATATTATTCATTACTGCGTTTTCTCATAATTTTTATCGAGCTGATATGTACGCATGGGGTATGGGGTACCTCGATCCCATCGACTGTAACGTGACCTTTTAAATATTTCCTTATTCAACAAATTTTGTTTGACGATTCGGCATAATTTGAAGTTTTATTCGGCAAAATTATCATCGTTTGATGAAGTTTGGAGTTCCATTCGACATACGCGGTTATTCGGTAAAACTATCATCATTTCAGCAAAATTTGGAGTTCCTGGCAAACTGAGAGTTTTTGTTCCCCCCCCCCCTCCCCCAAAAAAATGTAATTTCGGGGTTTTGGTTCGGGACGACACTTGATGTCCGTAAACTGGTGCATTTGTTCTGCAAATGGACAAAATAAATGTATTTGCTTTCGTATTGATCTGAGTTTTTTTTTTTTTTTTTTTTTTTTTTTCTGCTTTTGTGAAAAATTTTATTGAATGTTTTAGTGTTTTATCAGGCAATATGCATTAGAATTTCTTTCCCAAACCTGGAAGATTCAGAATTTGTACAAATTTATTGATGAAAATAATATAGTACCCGAATACAGAGTAAATACATTTTTTAAACCTGCTATTTTTTTCTTGTGTTTTACGCATGCAATTAAACTAATACTCCTCAAGTCAAAGAGTTCCAACAAGAGAAAAACACCCCTTTCATGCAAAATATGGATTTTGCAACCAATCACTGTGTTACGCAATTCATTGATAAAAATTATCTGATTTATGGGTGGCTCGGTGGTCTAGGGGTATGATTCTCGCTTCGGGTGCGAGAGGTCCCGGGTTCAAATCCCGGCCGAGCCCAGAGATAATTAATTGCGTTGTTTCTGTTGTTTTATCACTGTTTCCATACCATGTGCAAGTTACATAACTTCCAGGCATACATTCAGGCATCCCATACCGTATTTTTCAGTCTTTCCTTAAAACTGAAGTTTTATATTTCAGATTGATCTTGAACGGAAAATATTGAAGAAAATTTCTCATTTTTAAAAAAAAATGAGAAATTGAATAGTAATGTGAGGGCTGAAAATGAGGAACCTGCATGCATTTTTTTTTTTTAATGAAAATTCAGGCCATTTTATCACGATAGACACAAATTTCAGTTCAATCGGGTTGCTAGTTATTTTTTAATTAATTCTTAAAATCTCCCGCTTAGCCCCACCCCCTTAGTTTCACCACCTCCGCTGATGACATCAAGATTCATTCCCGCTCCCATCTCCTTCTGGTAGGGTACTGGTACTGGACGGACGTGCGTGAATAGAACATCGCTAGGATTCTCAAGATGGCTCCAAGCACAAACTGTTGAACTGCAAGTACTATATTGTATCTCATAGCAAATGCTCAACATCTACCACAGCAAATAAAATATTTTTAGTACACCAAAAAGAGAAGACGAGAATGGTGAATGCCATCAGCACGATGAAAAAAAGTGAGACAGAGAAAACTAAACTATGTTTTTCACTCTTCTGTTGCAAAAATTATTTTATAGTAGCGAACATAAATGTGTATTAATTAAATAAAATTGTTTTGCTTTTTATAAAAGCTGTCCCTGATCACTCCTCTTTCTTTTTATATATATATATATATATATATATATATATATATATATATATATATATATATATATATATATATATATATATATATATATATATATATATATATATATATATATATATATATATATATATATATATATATTTATATATATTCTTTGAATTGAAACGATTTTATCTTCTTTGAGGATAGAATGTTATTTTTCATGTATTGATTTATTTCATTTTGCTCTTCGTCAACTCTGCATTAAAAACAGTTGTTGCAATAAAAAATCTAGATTTGAATTTTCAGTAATTTTTAAGAATTAAAGTTTAAAAGAAAATGAAGGAGCTTTGAATTATTTCAGTCTCTAGTCACCAAACACTCATGAAGAAAAATAATAATCTATACATATAATAAAATAAGATGTTTGTGTGTGTGTGTGTGGCGCGCATCCCGGGAAAACGGTAAGGCCTAGAAAGATCAAGTTTGGTATACTGGTGCAGTTTTTGCCGAGGATGTGCACCTCGGGCTTCGATTTTTGATATTTTAATTAGAAAAAAAGTTATTTAATGTTTTATGTGTTTTTTTGCACTTTTTAGTACTTTTTACCTCACAGACCCCGAACCAATCGCACCATACAAATATTTTTTGTACTGTAGTGTAGAAAATTTAATTTTAAACATGATGAATGAAAAAATTTTTAAGATTGAGCAATATTTATATTTTTTATGAATTTTTGAAAAAACCTGTAATTTGCATTTTTTCCAGGGCTTTATTTTTTTCTAATATCATCCTGCGAGAAGAATCAAAGCCTCATTTATAAATTTTAAGTTTGTAATAGTAAAAACATTTCGCCCTCTTCAAAAAAAAAAAAAAAAGTTCTTAAAAATACGGAATAGTTTTTTTTTTTACAATTTTTTTAACGCTGAACACATCATGTCTTTTCACGCATCGGTCGAAAAAAGCGTTCTTCAATCTTTTATACTTGTGACGTCACTACTTGGATTTCGATTCGATATTTACGATGGAATCTTAATCGCAAGCAATGTTATCTTTTTTTTTTTTTTACTATATAGCTTACTTCTACATTTTCTGACGTGATGACCACGTGTTTTTCCGGCAGCGCTTGCTTTTTTTTTTTCTTTTTTTTTTTTTTGTTTTTTGTTTTATTTAGGGATCGCATTTATTTCTTTTTGCATTCCCCCCCCCCCAAACTGGACCTTTTGCTGTATCTATATTACGTTACATTTCATGGTTGTCCGAATTTAATTCAATAAAAACAGCGAGATTTTTTATGTTTGTCAAACACTACTTTTTGCACTACTACGGGGAATTTGAGATTTTTTTTTCTTTTGCTTTACTTAAATAAAAAAAAAAAGCTGTTTTTTGAAAGATCTTTGTTTTTATTAGGAAATGAGCGGGGAGGTTAAAATAAATAGAGATGGATACCAAAAATTTAGAGATAGATCGTAAAGGTAAATAGCCGCCGAAGGCGGCAATCTTGGCGTAAAAATGTGAATGGAACAAAAAAAAAAGAGAGATGGATTGATTGATACTGCTGAATGACAAGTTCACCAAACAGCCGCCGTAGGTGGCTGCTTGCACAGAAAGGCGAATTGCGAAAGAAGGCGAACCAGCTGGTCGCCGCAGGCGGCTAGTATATAAATAAAATACTTTAGGAAAAAACAAACAATAAAATATGAGGAAGAAACGTGTTGAATAAATAACAAATTTTCAAAAAGTTTCAATTTAAAATCGTATTTTCATTTTACTACAAAACATGTTAAAAAATACAAAATTTGAAAGAGTTTTCATTTATTTATTAATTTGCATTACTTTGCTCTGCTCTAACTTCTGCGTCTAAAACTCGAGCCTTACGAAGACGTGACGTCTCCCCCCCCCCCCCCATACGAATAGAGAAATAAGTGGTGGTAACTTCAATGCACAATAGATAACGTATTTGTAATATAATTATTAATGAATAAAACAATCTCAATTATAGTAAATGGTACTTTTATAGTAAATGGTACAAGTAATGGTAATAGTAAATGGTACTTTTATTTGCATATAAGTGTTAGATTTTCAAAAACAATTTTTGAAAAGTGAAATAATAATAAAAAACAAAATTATGTTTTCTGTAAAATGTCACGACACAAGATACAAAACAAGCTTCCTGTTGATGCCATAATCAGAATAACGAGCTGATGTGTGCATTACATGACTTCCTTTTACACCAATTTAATGTTATTTCCCGATTATTGGTAATTTTAATGTGTGATTCAATAGTTAACTCTCTAAATGTCACCAACAGTGGCCAAATTGAAACCAGACTTTAAAAAAAAAATAACGTCAAAGGATCATTCCACGTCAAGTCGCATAAATTAAAAAGTCGGCCGTGACGGCATGTCTTCGATTTTTTCCCTTATTTTTTTTACGAATAGATATCTACGAGAAAAGCCCAAATTAATCTTTTTAGATTTTTTGGATAAAAATTACGCTTTGGAGAATTTTTTAAAAAATTCGATTTTTGATCATTTTTTTGGAGTCACCGTTTTGGCATAAATTCAGAAAATCTCTCTAATTTCTTTATTTTTCAACCAATTAAGCTGAATTTGGTATCAATTTCAAGCTAATATTTTTCTCTTTCAATGTGAACGACAAAGTATTCTATGAACAGTTGGGTGTTGCTCCTCTTTATCTAAAGTCAGTTTTTATGTTTTTTCAATTGGGAGATTAAATAAGTTATATCTCCGGAGTACCTACAACGATCTGCATCATTTTTCTTGCTTTCTTTCTTTTTTTTTTTTTTTTTTGAGCAATCACGATTGCTTATTGTTCTCATTTGACTGTTTTTGGCGTCCTATCATTTTATTTACCCACCGCCACCCTCCGCACCATCACCGTCGACGGGCTCCTCACGATGCTGCTCCTACAGCGAAAGCCGTCCCCAGGTTGCCGTCCCCATGTCCTACACACACGCGCATACATACACAACTACACGCACACATGCACGCATACACACACAAACACATACAGACACCTACACATACACAAACACATACAGACACCTACACATACACAAACACATACAGACACCTGCACATACACAAACACATACAGACACCTGCACATACAGAAACACATACAGACACGCCTACATACACACACTCGTGATTGCGAAAAACGTAATTTGAATTCAAGATGTCAAAATTCAATTTTTTTTTTTTTTCGTTTTGTTTTCTTTTGTTTTGTTTTGAAAAAAAAAAAAAAAGTTTGTTTTGCAGAAAATACAAGTTTTCTATTATTTTAAATCCCTTTTAAGCTTAAAAACGGCCAAAAACTTTTCAGAACAATTAATAGTGGACTCTCAAAGGATTTGTTTCAATAGTTAATCGCTAAAAAAAATGTTTACTTTTGAAAAGAATGGAGTCATTTCCAAAATTTCAAAAGTATTTTTTTCTGAAAGAGCATGCTTAAAAACATAGGATCTGACCTTTTTTGATAAATTTGTTTACGTTTCTTATTAAAAAAAAAAACTTAAATCATCGCGCTTTCATTGTTTACGGCTTCTGCCGATGACATCACAAATGATGAAATGCCATTCAGTGTTGCCATTCACAGTGCAAAATATTTAATTCGCATCTTTACTCACGTGTATTGGCAACGATATGGTTGATAGCAAGCATAGAGCGCAATATTTAATTTGCTGCTTGATTATCATAACGTGGAAATGTAGTAGAAAGATGCGGCAAGTGCATCATTTGTGACGTCATCAAGACCATGCTTTGTTTGAAAAATCGGACATTAAAAAAAAAAAATTAAAAAAATTGTTGGGAAAATGAAAGTATTTTCTGGGTTCATGTTATTTTTTTGCTCATTCTATCCATTTCAATGACTTAAAGTAGTACTTTTGACTGAAGGAAACCACCCCATTCTGCAAAACCTCCGTTTCAGGCTTCGCAAAAATAAATAAATAAATTTTTAAAAAACACTTTTGATTGAAAGTGTACTAAAGGAGGGAAAAAAAAAATTTCTGTTGAAAACTTTTCTTAGAATAATCTTGTTTGGATTACGTTACACATGACAATGAACTTCCACCCTTACAGCAAGTACTCCACAACTCTAGATTTCTCTGAAGAAGATTATTTTTGCTGATTGAAGTAATTTTAAAACCTCTTTGAAACTTATTGATAGAAAATCTGACTTTTTCATCTTCTAATACAAAGGAAATAGTATATTTTTTTTTTTAAATGCCGTCCACACAAGCATACCTTTCATTTCACATTTTATAATCGACGAAAGCTATGTGTCGATTAACTTTCAAAGCGAAAGAAGAATGATGCGTATTGCATGAGTATTGTAGGAGCGGAAGATCATTGGTATGTGTTACGTAATCCAAACAAATTTAGGCTATGAAAACTTTTCAATAGTAATTATTCCCCCCCCCCCCTATCTTTATTGTCAAAAAAAAAAAGCGAAATAATACCATTAGAAATATTTTTTATACTATTCTTCAAATTATTATTCTTAATATTTAGTACACTTTCAATCAAAAATGTTTTTTATTTATTTATTTATTTATTTTTGCGAGGTCTGTAACAGAGGTTTTTGAGCAATTCTTTTCAAAAATAAACAACTTTTTAGCGATAAACTATTAATACAAATCCTTTGAGAGTCCATTATTAATTATTCTGAAAAGTTTTTGGCCTTTTTTAAGCTTAAAAGGGATTTAAAGTAATAGAAAACTTGTATTTTCTGCAAAACAAATTTTATTTTTTTATTTCAAAACAACAAAAACACCCTTCTACTTTTTTCTACATAGCAAGAGAATGATTCAAATATGCTACAAAAAAAAAAAAAAAAAAAAATGATGCAGATCGTAGTAGGTACTCCGGAGATGTAACTTATTTTATCTCCCAATCGAAAATACATAAAATCTGACTTTAGATAAAGAGTGGCAACACCCAACTGTTCTTAGAATACTTTCTGTTTTTCACAATGAAAGAGAAAAATATTAGCTTGAAATTGATACCTAACTCAGCTTAATTGGTTAAAAATCAAGAAATTAAAGAGATTTTCTGAATTCATGCCAAAACGGTGACTCCGGAAAATGATCAAAAATCGAATTTTCGAAAAAATTCTCCAAAGCGTAATTCATAAAAAAAAATCTAAAAGAAATAATTTGTGCTTTTCTCATAGATATCATGATCTCATAGTTCGTAAAAAAATAATGGACAAAATCTGAGACATGATGGCATCAAGAGATTTCACGTGAAATGACCCCAAATTTGTCACCAAATTGGCGACAAAACTTGACGACTAAAAGACTTTTGATATATAGTCAACTATTCGCCAAATGATAACACCACTTGATTCTACATCGAAATTAACAATGATTTCCCCCCAAAAGGGACAAAAGACCCCTTTAGAAGCACCCGAATGCAACCAAAAAGGGAGGTGCACAACTAGACCCCACTAGGAGTCTACGTACCAAATTTCAACTTTCTAGGACATACCGTTCTTGAGTTATGCGACATACATACGCACATACGTACATACAGACGTCACGAGAAAACTCATTGTAATTAACTCGGGAATCGTCAAAATGGATATTTTGCGTGTCTATACGTTCTTAGGCACTTATCCACGTGTGATCAAGTCGGAAAAAAAAAAAAAAAAAAACTCATCATTCATTCGGGGGTGAGTCAAATGGAAATTAAGATCGATTTTTGAGTGAATTTTTTTCGCGAATACAATACTTCCTTTTTTTGTAAAAAGAAGTAAAAAGCAAATAAATTATGTTTTATACTGTACTCATGAAGTGGCTTGGTGGTCTAGGGGTATGATTCTCGCTTAAAATGCGAGAGGTCCCGATTCAAAATCTGGCCGAGCCCCTACGTTGTTTTTACTTTCTTCTATATCTAATATATAGAAACTAGTATGTTGTGGCCATCACGAAACTTTCTTCTATATTTTTCCTTTTTCTGATCCCTCCCCATGCTTGACGAGGAAGCAATATTCCTAACAAAAACAAAATTACACATGCAAAATCTTGACGACCATCCCAATTCGGAACTCCTGCGCTCGAATACGCTACCTTGCGGTGATTTATAAAACTGCGAATGCAACTAAAACTTTGCCACGTTGCGTTCCATGTGTGTCTGTTGACGTAAACACAGGCAGTTTGTTCTGAGTATTTATTAACGCAATCGATGTGTCTTAGTTTGCTTTCAGCTACAGAAATTAATTCGTCCCTTAGTAGTATTCTCGAGCTCCTCAAAATAATGTTAGTTTTCATTATTTCCTTAATAATAGGTGAAAGCGAAAATTCTGGATTAACAAACATGGATAACGTTCTACAAGGTAAAAATTTTTATTGTTTTGTATGAATTTGTAAGAATATGGGAGTTTTTTTAATCTTAAATTAATTAAACTTACCATATTTTACAGCAGCATTTAGTTGGAATGGACAGTATGCAAAATATTTTCTTGAATATATTATCGTAGAACAAAATGAATAACCGAGAAAGAATTTACTTTATTCCTTTTATTCTCAGCTGAAAGGTATCGCCAAATTTGTTTAGGGTTATAATTTTGGCATTGTGCGAGCAAAGTAGCCTTGGCGAGATTTCGCGTTTTTAGTTAAACCATTTTTAATTTTTATCATGAGTGGAATAAAATGGTAGTAAGATTACAGAATTCGATAAATGAAAAGAAATAATGGTCAATCAACTGAAAAGAAAACTACCACCATATATCCGTGAGAATTTTGTTGATGATTTGCATAACATGACACAATTAAATCGTAACTCAGAAATTAGAAAAATCGAAACAGAAAATTTTTAAATTAACCGATTCGGGAATTCGAGAGAAATACATCAGCTACAAATGGAAAACAATAAGCGCTAGCCAAGCAAGGCAAAAAAATATCATCTTCTTTCGATAACAATTTGTAATGTCATATTGAATTTTCTAGCATTAATTGTTATTCTTGTCAGGCCACAATTATTATTTAGTTTTATCAAGAATTGATAAATATCGAATTCAACATCGTGGAAATAGCTGCTTAGAACTACGAACTACGTAGTTTGCATTAATCTTTGACGTTTAGTAATGCTTCTTGAATTCTCATTTCTTTCTACGTGGGCCAGAATATCCACAAGACTTTGAAAATTAATTTAAAAAGAATAAAGCGAAAAAATCATACGTACGAACAAAAATCACAACACTTTTAGCATTTTCTTCGTTACCATGTGCGTTTGTTTTAGTTTTCAATTCCGCCATTAGACAGTGACTTCAGTGCCCCCTATAGTTCGTTGGAGTTGCGAATGTCTGAATTATTGTAAAAACAAAACAAAGAGCGAAAATTGAAAGTTACTTTAAAAGCTTAACTTGAATTAATTACAAATATTTTATTTATTAACAAACATAAGATGGCAACAGTTAAAAATTTTAAATCATTGAGATAATATTTCCTATCATTTCCATACAATTAAAATCACGAGAAATACGCAGACGACAATCTATTACGATTTATCTTTCTTATTGTTGCATTAATAAAAATATTTTTATTCGCAAAAAAAAAAAAAAAAATCAACACCTCTTGGAGCGATCGGCGTCAAAATCGAACCAAAGCCTGTTTACATATGGATTCACATATATTCCAAATTTCAACCAGAACGTAGCATTACTTCTTGAGATAGGGTACTCAAAATGGAAAAAAAGAACGGGTGATTGCGCTACCCCCTTTTTAGCTGTTGACACAAAAATAAAATCAGTTCTTATACCCACTAAGAGTTACTTGACGATAAATTTTTCTTTCATTCCGTTCATTATTTCTTGAGATACAGCAGTCACAATTGACGACAAAAAACGTTCTATAGCTCAACCCCCGTTTGAGTTATTGACACCAAAATTGAATCAGCACCTGTTCCTGTTAATACCAACATATGGACCAAATTTTGTTTGATTCCGCCAGTTACTTCCTGAGGAATAGCAAGCACGCGTAACTCGAAAAACGTCCCATTGCTCCACCCCCCCTTGGAGGAATTCGCGCCAAAAACTAATGGGCACAAGTTCACATAGGGGCACATATGTGTACTAAATTTCGTTCGATTTCATGCGGTAGTTTTTGTTGTAGAGCGGCCACAAAAAACTGGAGACACACAGACGTGACACACATACATACACACACACACAAACATACATACACACACACACACACACATACACACACACACACAGACAGACAGACATTTTCCAAAAATGGTCGAAATGGACTCAGCACACCTCAAAACGTTCGAATCCGTCAAAATTCGAAATTCGAAAATTTGCACGAATCCAATACTTTCTTCTATATATGAGATATAGAAGAAAGTAAAAAGTATTGGATTCGTGCAAATTTTCGAATTTCGAATTTTGACGGATTCGAAAGTTTTGAGGTGTGCTGAGCCCATTTCGACTATTTTTGGAAAATGTCTGTCTGTCTGTGTGTGTATGTGTGTGTGTATGTGTGTGTGTGTGTATGTGTGTGTGTGTATGTGTGTGTGTATGTGTGTGTGTGTATGTGTGTCACGTCTGTGTGTGACCAGTTTTTTGTGGCCGCTCTACAGCAAAAACTACCGCATGAAATTGAACGAAATTTGGTACACATATGTGCCCCTATGTGAACTTGTGCCCATTGGTTTTTGGCGCGAATTCCTCCAAGGGGGGTGGAGCAATGGGACGTTTTTTGAGTTACGCGTGCTTGCTATTCCTCAGGAAGTAACTGGCGGAATCAAACAAAATTTGGTCCATATGTTGCCCCTAACAGGAGCAGGTGCTGATTCAATTTTGGTGTCAATAGCTCAAACGGGGGTTGAGTTATAGAACGTTTTTTGTCGTCAATTGTGACTGCTGTATCTCAAGAAATGACGAACGGAATCAAACAAAAAATTTTTGACAAGTAGCCCTTAGTGGGTATAAGAACTGATTTTATTTTGGTGTCAAAAGCTAAAAAGGGGGTAGCGCAATCATCCGTTCTTTTTTTCTATTGTGAGTGCCCTATCTCAAGAAGTAATGCTACGTTCTGGTGGAAATTTGGAATATATGTGAATCCATACGTAAACAGGCTTTGGTTCAATTTTGACTCCAATCGCTCCAAGAGGTGTTGATTTTTTTTTTTTTTTTTTTTTTTTTTTTTTTTTTTTTTTTTTTTTTTTTTTTTGCGAATAAAAATAACTTTATTAATGCAACAATAAGAAAGACAAATCGTAATAGATTGTCGTCTGCGTATTTCTCGTGATTTTAATTGTATGGAAATGATCGGAAATATTATCTCAATGATTTAAAATTTTTAACTGTTGCCATCTTATGTTTGTTAATAAATAAAATATTTGTAATTAATTCAAGTAAGGCTTTTAAAGTAACTTTCAATTTTCGCTCTTTGTTTTGTTTTTACAATAATTCAGACATTGGGATGGTCGTCAAGTTTTTGCTTGTGTAATTTTGTTTTTGTTAGGAATATTGCTTCCTCGTCAAGCATGGAGAGGGATCAGAAAAAGGAAAAATATAGAAGAAAGTTTCGTGATGGCCACAACATACTAGTTTCTGTCTCATTATTGGACTACTCAAAGTAACATTTCAAAACGCTATGTTTCAATTCAAGCTTCAAATTTCTACTTTTTACTCTTCAAACCTTTATCTGACGAAGAAAAAAACAAGTGAAAAGGTGCTTATTTTTTAAAACATATTTTTTATGCGTAGAGAACATTGAGAAAAAGACCCTTTGGAAAACCATAAAAATGTGAATACGTCTATGATTTAATTATAATTTAGAAAGTATTTAAAAATGCAATGAATCAGATGACTCGCTATCTACTAGCCACAAAGCGAATGAAGCGTAATTTTCTTCTATGTACAAGAAAGTATTGGATTCGTAAAAATTTTCTATTTTTGAATTTCGACGGATTTGCACGTTTTGAGGTGTGCTGAGTTCATTATGATCATTTTTACGAAATGTGTCTATCTGTATGTATTTATATGACCTGTTTTTTGTTGCCGCTCCAGCGCACAAATTACTGCATGAAATCGAACAAAATTTGGTACAAAGGGGATGGAGCAATGAGTAATTGAACTTTTTTCTCCGTTATGCCGGCCTGATATATCCCAGGAAGTAACGGGTGGAATCAAAGAAAAATTGGTCGTACATATACCTATAGGGTGCAGGTTGCTAATTCAGTTTTGATGCTAATACCTCAATGGGGATTGAGCAATAGAATGTTTTTTTTACGTTAAACGTTACTTATGACTGCTATATTTTCAAGGAATAATGAACGAGTTTGAACAAAAATTGATATACGGGTAGACCTTAAAAATACAAAAGCATAGCTAATTTGATTTTGGTGCCAATAGCTCTAAGATGAATGGTGCAATCGAGTTCAAACTTGTACTTATCGTATGTCGAGAAAATGTTTTATAATGCATGCGTATTCTACTGTTATTTTAACCATTTATGTTTTTTCACACCTGATATTTGTATGCCTTTTCTGTTTCCAGTTCTTCGAGTATCTGTTCTTCGAAAGGAAAAGGAACAGCAAAGTCTGCGCTACGAAGTACAAGTTATTCAATCATACAAGAACACGATACCAATATCACCAAGAGAATTTTTATGGACATTGGATCTATGTCAGTGTCCTAAGCTACGACGTGGCAAAGAATACATACTGATGGGAAACGCCCTCGTAACTGGAAGTCACAGAGAAAGCAGATTGACCATGCATCGCCATTCATTTGTAAGACAGTACAATCAGAAACGTGCTATGACTCTTCTGAGGTTGGCAAGAGATCGAAATTCCGTTTGCAATAAATATCGAAACTAACTTTTCTTAATCAATCCTACTTATCTTGTAAAAATATTTCAATCATACCATGCATGTATTATATCATCGTCAGACATTGTAATAAATCTCAATAGAAATGTGAAAATTTATTTTGGAGATTTTTTGGCACATATAAGCTTTTATTTTCATGGTAATCGAAACAAACAATGATGAACCCGGGACAGATCTACATTGGGACTGATGTGGCTGCAATTATCGCCTGCCCCGTTTGGGACTAATGGGACCCATTGGGACAAGGGCCCAGTAATTTGTATTACAACCACAAATTTTTAATAATGTTCTTAACAATGAGTGTCCCAGCTAGCAATCCCAACTGCATATAAACAAACTTTACTCTGCTGAAAACCATGAAAAATTTTGCAGAATGCTGAATGGCCAACACGTTAAAAATCAGCCGTCTCCTTTACAGCACGTTTTTAACGCTATTGTTTCATTCCAAAACAAGACCTTCTAGACCAAGCGTTCTCAACTTTTCCGGCTCTGCGCCTTTCCCGTTCGCATGAGATGAGGAGAACGCCCATGGTCGCCTATGCGCAAAATTTGAAGGGGGTCGTGGCTCAAATATTTTCCCCATGGTTTAGCAGGATATTTTCCTTTAGAGATTAGAGTTTTTAAAATTTGATATTTTTAATAACTTATTCATTAAAATGGCTGGAGAAGAATTTTTACATTTTTGCAAAGAAAAAAGTATCAAAAGCAAAGAAGTTTCTAATTTCTAAGGGGGGATTGAGCTCCCCCTCCCCCTTATGGGCTCCCAGGGTCACGTCCCTCCCGCAACCACCACTACCGCATGAGGTCAATATAAGTAGTAGGGGGCTCTGTGGTAGAAACTTCTTCTAAGCCGGAGAACGTGAGTTTGATTCCCGACGGTGGTATCCTTCTCATGTGTTGTAAATCTATCCTGTGTTCCCGGAGGCAAGGCACTTTGTAACCAGTCCTCTGCGCATGTGAAGTTGTTTAGCTTCTGCAAAAATAAATTAAGTAGTAAAATCGGAAGCAGTAAATTTGCCCTATTAGCAAAATTTCTTGCATCAACCTTGACAGATCTTGATATTATACTGACGGCGTCAATATTGACGTGTTTCATACTGCATAAAGCTTGCATAAAGATTAAAAAGCAATATTGCAATAACAACACGTATGCAACATTGCATTCATCTTAAAATATCAATATTGATATTACCTTACAATAACAACATTGCATACATGTTGACGCCGTCAAGATGATATTGATTTCATGCTGTCGCCGTCAAGGTAATTAGTACACAATAGAACAGGTGGACCTTCGTTGATACTTGCGCATGCGCACAGTTTTTTCTACCCAGCGTCCCTCGCATTGCTGGCACATCTTCCTCCTTCGACCATCGATTCAGTCGGTTCAGAGGAGCTGCACGTGGCGTTGCATTCTTTAGGCTTCGTTAAGTTGGTTGCTTAGTTATTAGTGTGGAATAGTATTGTTTCAGGAATAACATATGAATGACTGATAACTGCATTTGTTTATTAATATAGTACTAAACAAGTTATATCGCAGACGATGTGCGATCAATGTTAGAAATGGCCGAAAATAACTTTTTTCGTCCCTAGGCTTTGAAACAAAGAACATGAAGCCCAGAATTTCGTATTATCACTTCAATCTCACGAGTAAGATTAATTTTATTCAATGGTTATTTATGTTATTCTTTAAGATAAATTCATGTGTTTTGTCCATGGGATATTTTCAATGCTGACATCCATTTGGAAATGTACTTTATTATATTTATTTACTTATTTATTACTTTGCTTTCTTTACTCTTAAATGTGTTATAAAAACTTCCGCAATTATTCTTAACTAGGCATTTTATGTCTTTATAATACAATGAAAAGCATGAATTTAAAAAATAAGTCAAGTATTACGCAAAACGAAGAAACTTTCATTTTTTTAAATTAAATTGCGAGTATTATTAATACTTTTATATGAATTTCCGATCAGATGTCAGCTTTAAAAAAATATTCTTAGGCTAGAAAACTATCTTGAAGAATAACAGAAATAATTAAAGAATGAAATTTAATTTTCGAGTTTAAAATGAAAATAATACAAATAAATAAATGACAAAAAAAAAAAAAAAAAAAAAAAAAAACCCACCTTGCAAACGTGCTGATTTCATATTGTCATGTCAATGTATCCTGACATTTTCCTGTCATATCAATGCGTATGCAATATTACAAAAGAAAGATCATCTTGCCTAGACCTTGATTTCATGCTGTCATACAACATCTTGATATTATCCTGTCATATCAATACGTATGCAAGATTACAAAAGCAAGATCATCTTGCCTAGACCTTGATTTCATGCTGTCATGACAACATCTTGATATTATCCTGTCATATCAATACGTATGCAATATTACAAAAGCAGCCTACCTTGATATTTTCCTGATATTATGCTGCATACACCTTGTCAGTCAATATTGTGGCAGCCTGCTGACAGCATAAATGGAGTAACATAACAATATTGAGGCAGCATTAATGCAAGATGATTTTTCTTGCATGTCAACCTTTATGCAATACTGAGGCAAGATATTTTGCTTACTGGGTGAGACTGACTGGTCAGGATAGTTGAAGATGGTTTTTTAATAAAAATTAAGATAAGTCTCTTAGGGGAGGTCATGGCGCAGACTGCGCCATTGGCATTTTTAGGGGTTGTTTTGAAAGTTATTTTTCTCTTTTTTTTTGGGGGGGGGGGGGCTCTTGGGAGTCTTTCTGATATTTAGGAGGGGGTACACCCTTGCTCTTGATGGGGGAGTGTGCACCTCTGGACAAGTTGTACAAAATTTAGTTTTATAACCATCATATTTATTTAGAACATATTATAAGAACACGAGAAATAAAAGAACAAAATACAAATTAAGTACAGTGAATTTCCGATTATATTTCGGTCGCGTTATACTTCACGATCGCGTGAAAAAGCAAATAAAAATGAATTTTCACGAACTTTTAATTGCTTCTAGCGCGTTTTCTAGCCATTTTAGCGGATTGGCATTTTCGAACGGTAAACCGGGTTGAACGTGTTTTATAGTATTTTGCACGAGCTTTCCAACCATACCAAGCTCGAAGCGCTAAAATGCATTTTTCATGTAGAAAGAGCTGTTTAAAAAACCAATAAAAACTTAATGTTTCACGCTTCCAACAATGAATTTCAACAATGGAAAAGAGAAAAAATTAAAATTTTTGAGTTTCGCTAACTAAAAAACGCTTATAACTTTTTTTTTAGTGGATTTAGGAAGAGTTTTTATGACATTGAAAAAAAAATGAATAGGGGGAAAAAAAGAAGAAAAAAAGGCATTTTAAAAGTAACTTTCAAATCGTTTTTGTTGACATGGGAAAACGCAAAAAGGAATGAAAATTAATAAACGAAGAATTACAAGCATAGCATATATACTGACACCCTATATGAAATGCCTTTTTTCTTCTTTTTTTCCCTCTTTATTTTTTTCCCGATGTCATAAAAACTCTTGAACCTGTGAAGTATTATGGTGCAAACTGCAAATTCATACCACAATTTGTTGCTTTTCTATGAATATTTTTTAAATGTGTCAAGGACTTTTCGGGCAACCTGTATATTTGGCATGTTTCTAAAAGAGGCGACCGAAATTTGGATGTAACACAGAATGATTCGCATGACAGTGCAGTAAGTTACACTGTTAGAACCAGGGGCTCCAGACGAGTGAATATATTCCCTCTAAGGTGAAAGCATAGTGCCTGAAGGTGCAATACAAGCCAGGAAATAGAGCAGAGGAGCCGAAACAGCAATAAATCACGGAAAGACTCATTGCGCATGCGCTTTTGCCTAAGACATACATTCAAACACCTCAATATGGCGGACAAATGATGATTGAGTTTATGTGTCTTTCACATTGAATGAAGTACACTATTGGATTAAAACACAACTTTTCTAGGATTAATTATCCGAAATTACAAGTAAGTACAGCTTTTGATCACTTTGTAGCTTTTAGGGCTTTCAAACATAGTTAAAGTGTTTAAAAGTGCATTTATTGCTTTTCAGTTACCGTTACTGTCTACCGTGAAATTTCCATCATTCAAAACGCTACTAAAAATATCTCTCATTATTTTCTTGAGTACTCGATAAGCAGCTTTTATATTAATCACCAAAAAAAAAAAAAAAACACCTGAAAAAGGTTATCAGTTTATCAACAAGTGAGAACCTTAATAAAAATTATTCTTGTTGCTTCGTAGATTATAACAGAAAGCTAGTGAAAAAAAAAATCTCTCTCAGTCTAGCTCTTTTTTTTTTTTTTGCTCTTTCATTCAAGTGTTAGAATCATTTCCTGTTAGCGGTTAATGTCTGGATAGCGTTAGAAATTTCTTTTTTTTTTTCTTTTTTTTTTTTTTTTTACTGTCGAAAAACTTCATGTGCATTTCATTTTGTTACTCTTGATTGACGTTTATGAAACGATTTTGTTTTTCCGTAACTGTAATATCCCTGAATATTTTTGGCTCTTCATGTAAACAATCCATAAGTACAGCTATGCTTCATTTTCGGAATGCGTCATGTTTTAGTAAACGTATAATTTCTCACATTATTTAAATAATTACTCGTCTTTAAATTATAACGTATTTGTGACAGATCTTTGATACCAAGTATAAAGGGGCATTGTTTTATTAATTTTTAACATTACTTTTTGTAAATAAAAAAAAACTCATCAGAACTCTGAATTTTTTCACATGTTTTTAACGGCCCCAGAGTTATTATTATTAATATTATTTATTTTATGAATTTTTAATAAAACGATAAAGATTTCACTGGTCCGCAAAGTTTTTCATTTGCTTTTACCGCGCCCGTGGGTCAAAAGAGGTTGAGAAACACTGAGTTAGAGCGAGTTAGAGCACGATCAGATGAATTAATGCTATGAGCACTTCTTAACTATGTTGAAAACTCTGAAATATGATCAAATGCTGTAATGACATGTCTTAATCATTTCCAGTACCGAGTTCAATGTGAAAAATGTCCAAAACGTAGAATATCATAAATAATAATAATAATAATAATAAAAAAAAACACAACTGTATTCAAAAACGCACACAATGCGAGGGAGGGGGGGAGGAGGATCTGTAGTAAGGATGCCATTTCTCTCACCGAAGGTTCCTCTTTTTCACTCTGGCTGTCAATCTTTTAAAAGGTGCCTGTTTTTCATTTATTTAGAGGTGCGATTTTGGTTATTAAAATTTAATTAATCAAGTAAATCCCTCCGGATCCCACGGTATTGAATTCGGCGCGGGATTGGAAACCCTAATTCGTAGCACATCTCTTATTACTCTGGGTATAGGAACTGGTACTTTCTACAGTATTTTTTTCGAAATTGAAGTTCCAAAGTCTCAATTTTAGACGATCTTAGATGATGTTACTGGTTCAAGCGCTCCCCCTGGAATATTTTTTCGAAAGGTGGCACTTTTGATCAGAGGCGGATCCAGATTATGGATTTGGGAGGGGAACTTTGTTAGCAGTTATGTTTTATTGGGGGGGGGGGGGTATATGAAATTACTCATTAAAAAAATAATCATAAAAATTGATTTTTAAAACCTACCCTCTGCATCTTAACGCTTCTTATAAAAAAAATTTTTTGCATTACAAATTCTGCAAGTATAATTCTCAGAAAATAATTTAATCAACCCTTTTTTCCATTGTTGTATTTATATTTTAATCTTAAAACTTTTGGCAACTGATAAGGTGGGTCCGGGGGTTCTCCACTGGAAATTTTTTTGAAATTATTGCCCTAAGAACGCAGTTTTAGACGGTCTCTGATGATATTACGGGGAGGTTCGAGGGTCTTTCTGCGGAAATTTTTAGATATTGAAGTTTTAAAAACGCGATTATAGGCGATATTTGTAGACGGTAAGGTAAAAGACGGGACTTTTGGGGACTGCCCCAGATCTTTTTTTTTTTGTAGAATAGATCTAAATTGATTATTCCTCCTCCCAATCTTTCCAAATTGAAGTTCCTAAAACGCAGATACAGGTTAACTTTGATGATGTCACGAGGAGTGGGGTTCTGGGGCTCTTCCCAAAAAATGTTTCGAAATTGAAGTCCTAGGAAACGAAGTTTTTAAGCGATATTCAGTGACGAAGGATTTAAATGCACTACCCCTTAAATTTTTCGAAATTGTAATTTTTTCATTTTTAGATTTCCTACGAGAGCATTCGGGCCCTTGTCCCGAAATTTTTCGTAATTTACGTCTTAAAAACGTGACTGTAGACCATATTTGGTAACGTTAGGGTTTCGGAAAAATTTCAAATTTGAAGCTCCAAAAAAACAATATTAAACAATTCTCGATGTTTTTAGAACGCGAGGTCTTCGGCAGTTCTCCCCTGGAATTTTTTCGAAATTCAAGCCCTGAAAATGAATTTCGAGACTCTTTAATGGTTTCGACGTGGGGAAGGGGGTTTTCAAAGCGTAGCATTATGAAGACATTCTTATTTTTAAACCGACTAGGGAAAAAAGGGAGGGGATGTAATTAACTGATAAATAAACCGCCATGACGGAAAGTTTTTATTTCAAGTTTCTTTTCAAAAGAAAATTTGATTTTTTCGCAACATTCTTTTTTTAAACTCATTAAAATAACTAATATTTTTCCAAGGTCCGTTCTATTATTCGCTTTATTATAAGAAATGTTTTTAAGAAACGTTCTCAGCATTCTGGGGGGAGGGGCAGAGCCCTGTACCCCCTCCTCCCACCAGAGGTGCCCATCCCCCCTAAGTTCGATGGCACAAATCCTCCCCCCTCCAATTTTGTCATGTCTTTTGTCCTTTTTCATTTTTTATTTGTAGCCCTTTTTATTTTATTCATTTTTTAAAAAAATGTTTTTTAATCATTTATTTTATTTATTTATTATAAATTATTTTCATTATCATTATTATTTTGTTAGAAAAGTTCCGCGCTACACCAATAACACACACACTTACACACAAAATAATTAAATTAAATAAAATTTAATTAAAATAAAATAAAAATAAGATGAAATAAATAGTTTAAACTAAAGATAAATCAACAAATAAACTTGAATAAATAAGTTTAAAAAATTAAAAATCCCCCCCCCCTCCAAATCTTGAAGGCGCCAACTTGCGCCATAATCCCTCCCTCCTGTGTGCACCCCTGACCCTCCACCCGCTCTGGTTGCGCCACTGAATTGTAAAAGCTTTAAATTTTATGATCAACTCTGCACCAAATGAATACAAAAGACAGTTGAAACAGGTTTGTGTTCAAAAAGACTTATTTTGAAAGATTACTGGAAAACAGATGCAAAAAGCAAGTACAAAAATTTGGAAGACTGGAAGTGACCCTGAAGTGGATAAACTCAACTACTAGTGGGAAGCTGTATTGTGCTATATCGATGAATTTTTTAGTGCGGTGAAAAATATTAACTCGGTCCCCGAACTCGAATTTTTATGTAAACTTCTCATAGTCTTATAACTTAGCACAACTTATAACCTCTGACCGAAGCATTTAATTTTTATATTTTTCTATAACTATCAATACATTCCTGCATGGCCGAATCTTCGATTTTTCAGAACCGGAGCAAAACCTAAATCCCCCACCCTTACCTACCTTCCTTGAAATGTTATACCCAGGTTCAGCGAAAAAACAACAGAAATAGTGTAAATTTGCATCCTCCAAGAAATTGCTACCCGGTCAACTCGGGGGGGGGGGGGGGCAAAGGGTATCGACTATTGGCAAAAGGTAAGCCAAGAGTACTAGCTTGCTGCTACCTAGATCCGGCAGTGCGATTCCTGTATTCATACAAGTAGGCACGAAATCATTTATTAAGCAATTCCTGTTTTTCTTTATCAAAGCATGTATCAACTACTGAAAATCAAGAGTGTCAACCAATTAGATGTTCTCGTTTTCGTTTAGTGTTAACTCCAACCCAATGTCTTTTTTATTAAAAAAAAAATGTGCATTTATTTTATTAATCTAATTATTTTGTTGCATTATAATAGGGGACTAGTTGGTACAGTTATCACTTATTAAAGTTTTTCCCAAGATGAATTGACTCCGATTTATGTTAACAAACAGAAAAAATTAATCTTTAAAGTGTCAACTATTGGTGGTTTTACCTTACCCTGTTTTCTGAACAGTTTTTGGTTTACTTGGGATTTTGTGTTTTGAAGAAGAACATTCCCCTGTTCCCCTCCGTGGATCTGCATCTGCTATTATTTGATCGCTTTTCACGAAGCTTTTCTTCAAGTTCTATAAAACAGAAGAATTTTGCTGTTAATCTGTAGTGAAAATTTTTAGGTACACATCAGATTTTTTTGCGGGGGAGGGAGGGGAACATCCCCCCAGCCACTCCATGGATTCGCCTCTGCTATTGTTTGATCACTTTTCCTGGAGCCTTGTTCTAAAAGACAGAAAATAAATCCTGTACTGTGTTTTCTGAACTGTTTTAGGATCACTTGGGTTTTTTTTTTTTTTTTTTTTGAGAGGAGAACAATCCGCAGTTCCCTTCCTTGGATCCGCTTTTGCAATTCTCCTTCGCATTTTCTTGCACCTTTCTTCAAGTTCAAGTTCTATAAAACAGAATTTTCCTGATCTCTGTTCGAATTTAGGTACACATGAGATTTTGGGGGGAGGGGAACATTTCTACAGTTCTCATGCGTGGATCCGCTTCCGCTATTGTCTAATCGCTTTTCCTGGAGCTTTTCTTCAAGTTCAAGTTCTATAAAATAGAATTTTCCTGCACTCTATTATGAAAATTTTTAGGTATATATGGGATTGGGGAGGGGGGGGGGGCTTCCCTCGGTTCTCCTCTATGGATCTGCTTCTGCTGTTGTCTAATTGCTTTTCTCGATGCCTTAGTTAACGTTCTAAAAAAAGGAAAAAAATTTCCCGTACTCCTGTTTTCTGAACAGTTTTAGGCACACTTGGGATTTTTTTGAGGGGGATGACATTCCCACAGGTCCCCTCTTTGGATTTGCCTTTGCAATTCTCTCCTCGCCTTTCCTAGCGCATTTCTTGAAGTTCAAGTTTTAAAAAACGTAAGAATTTTGCTGTATTCTGTTCTGAAAATTTTTCAGATACACTTGGGATTTTGGGAGGGGAACACTCCCCCAGTTCCCCTCCCGTGGATCCGCGCCTGCTTTTGATTACATAAAGGTAAGCAATGGGTTTCCGTACACTCCTTCGAAAATTTTCCGAAATCGAAGTTTCAAGTAGTAAAAGTAAAAAATTGCCCGCTCCTTGAGCATTTTCTGAATTTGCCCTTGTATTTGACATAAATTTTATCGAAAAAAATTACTATGGTAATGCAAGGCACTGGGACAATGAAAACATTAAGCATTTTATTCAAAAAACAAATACAAAAATGTTCATCATCCAATCAAACAGACATTTTTGATAAATGCACAATTTTAACACAATATGTAACAATTATTAAAATCGGATAGAAAAAACATTTAACCTCATAGAAAATAGCATTTTGATTACTCTATATATTGATGCATAGATATAGTTAATTAAAATAACACTTGACATAAATAAACACAGTAGCAACTGAAAATATGGTATTTATAAAATAAGAGTTTTTTCCAGTTTGACATCGGAAATATTGAGCATTTTATTCAAAAAACAAATGTAAAAAACTCATCAAAAAATCGAACATCCAATTTTGATGAATGCTTAATTTTAACACAATCATATCTGATGTTCTTCAAAGCATTCTTAACTAAGCAAGAAAAAAAATCATTGACGCTTTTGATTTTTTTTATATTATTATTCGAGATTTCTGAAGAAAATTATCTTCAAATATAGCACGTCAAAATTTTCTCTAAAAGCAAAAAGCTCTGAAAATAACTTGTCATGTGTGGTGTCTATAACAAGTACTTTCCCACTCATTTCTAGAAATGAAATAGAAGTTGGTTTATTTGGAGAATCATAGATCTCACTCAACATTTCTGATCAGTTACTTTCAGAACTTAAGACGAAAATATGAACTAAAAAACCATTTGGGCAATTCTTTTCCACCAAGAAATACAAAATCTTTTACAGTGTAATACAAACCTTAGAGCAGTAATTAATAAATTGAGGGCGCTAGTCCATTCATTGGTTTAGCAAAAGCTTAGGCAAAGAGCTCAAGTCACGTGGCGTAACAACGACGAATGGGTGACATGTTTTGCTTGAAACTGGTGAAAGAAACCTGTTTTCTTTCACACACAATGCTTTGTTTTAAAATCTATCACACGACTTAGTGTCTTTGCTTTACGAATGAAAGTCTTCACTCCCTCCATTTTATCCCTTCTCGATGATAAAAACTTGTTTTGCTTATAATGAGAAAATAAGTTAAAGACAGGATTGAAATATTAAACCTTTTTATACCTCATGAAACTATAGTTTTATTTTACTTATTTATTTTATTCAGTTTCTGATGCACTCTAGCCACATAAAAATGTATAAAATGTATTTACAATGCTAAGTGTTTCTGCTATAAAATTTCATCACAAAATCTTATTTAAATAAATTAATTAATTTATTTGCTTTGTTTTAAAATCATTTTTAAGTACTTGTTTTACACAATATTTTCTCCATAAAGGGCAGAATTCATTCAAATTTTCAATGGACAAAAGTAATGGAGAAAAAGAAAAATGACCATACATCTTTCTAAAACAATGATATACGGTATGCCTGCATGAGCTAAAACAAACATCTTGCATACATGCTGGATCAAAAAGAAGCTTTTCAGTTAATTTTGGCCCAGTGAAAGTGTTTTTTTTTTAAAACACATCACAGGTATACATACAGATACAAACACATACAGATGAAACATGTTCTGCATATATATTATTTGAATTTCAGCATATACAAGGATTCGAAATGATGCAAAACAAAACACATTAAAATATTAAAAAATAAAAAAACTTTTCTACATTACGGAAACAAGAAAATAAAAAATTGTAAAAAAAATTTCCAGCTAAAATGTTACCACAAAATATTTGCTCACGCTCAGTATGAAACAAATCATATAAAGGGAACAGAGGAAAAATGCAAAAGATGCAAAAAAATAAAACATATGTTAAAAATGAGGGTGAGAAATCTCCCCCTCTGTAGAAATTGGAGGGAGACTTTTAAAAATTGAGAGAATTTTTTTTTAAATCGTATAATCAAATTTAACAGAGGTAACAAAATCATGAGAAAGTCCCGCATTGAAATATTTTTGGAATGAGGTATCTTTAAAGTGCACGATTCACAAGCTCTGTCGGGAACAGTGGCAGATACAAGAGGGGGGTCATCATGGGGGTCATGACCCCCCTAAACTGTCGACAACAGTATCCGTCCACATTGTATTCAAACACTTCATGCATAAAATATAAATGATTACTGTGTCTTTTTAATTAATTACTTTTGAAAGCAAATATTTGAACTACTACTTTGTTCCATTGCTTATGAAATTAATTAAAAACGTTTATCCCCAATTAGATCTCTTATTCTTGGACGGTTAGGTGCTTTTTATTGACTCCCAAGCAGTTTGAGAAATTTTTTGTACCCAAAACTATAGGTTAGTTCATGGGAGGAGGGAGAGGGTCATTTTTCTGCATGACCCCCTAAAATGGTTTTCTATATCCGCCAATGGTCGGGAATTCTCTATGTTACTAATATATTTTCGAAGTTATAGTTTAAGCCAACAGCAAAACAGCAGTGGGTGTTTTTTTTTATTTTATTTTTTTTTCATTTTTTTTAAAGCATCATAGTTCAGGTAAATATATTATAAATAGCTGGTTGCAAGGAAAGAAGATTGATAAGAACCTACTGATTCAAACAGCACTTTCATCTTTTGATTATTTTTTATTCTTGGTAATGTTAATCCTCAACCATGCAAGTGGAACTACACTCCTCACTTTAGAGAGAGCAAAAAGCAAAAGCTCTTTTTTAAAAAAGTGAAATGGGCAAACCAATGACATTTACAAAATACCAATTTTAAAAAAGCATAAGTCAGGAATGTTCCATGTTATTGTCGAGTAGCCACCAGTAACATTTATCAACCAAATACTAAACGTTTATACATTTTCAAATTGAGCAACCAGGGTTGATTGAATTGGTAGCAACCAGTTTTTTGGAAATATTTTATGCCTTTATTCTATTTGCTTGAGAGCTAGCAGTCTTCTCTTCTACCTATGTAGGCCCTTAATACATTGTGCTAATAAATTGTTTTCATTTTGTGGATGCATCTGCTAATATGATATTATTTCGCAGCTTAAATGAAGTAAGAGACATCTCAAACATTTAAGCTTGCTCTCTCTTTTTGTATAAACCAAAAAGCATATGGGGTAGAAAATGTTAAGATCAAAATATGACTGGGGGATTTGAAAATATTGCTTTCTTCTCAGTTTGAAGTAATCAATTTTATGAGTTTTCTAGGACTAGAATAGTTTTTCTATTTTAAGATAATTGGATTTACAGCATGTTTTAAAAACTGGGTTCGAAAGATATAAATTTGCTAAGGAATCTGCATAAAAAAGTTAGGTTGCCGAAACACTTTAAAAGTAATAAAGATCTAACTTACTCTCTTAATTTTAAATAACTAAACATTGAAAATTGATTTTTCATGAAATCAATTCTTTGCATCAGACTGTTCATCCCTTGACCCTTCATTTCTGTTTTCATTTTGCGTTAATTGTTTTGGGTTTAAATGCAAACCAAAATTTAAAAAAAAAAAATCTGAGTAATTTTGTATACTAAATTATGAAATAGAGTGAACAAACTGAAGTAGAACAAAAAATAATTCATGAGAGTTTCTGCTGTCAATATCAAAAAAAAGGGGGGGGGGGGCAGATAGTACACAAAAGTGCTAGCGAGGTGTAAATATGTGTAGTTAAATTTGCATATATCTGAACCCGAACTAATTATAGTACAGAAATATTTGGCATATGGAAATTTAATTTAATAAAAATATACAGGGTGGTTATGAAATAATGTGAGGTGTTCACAGCCCTCTAGCAAGCAAAGTATTGGATGAAACATTGTCAAATTTTATGGGCATACACAGTACACCATGAGATTTCGATTTCTGAAATAAAAAAAATTAGTACCAAAAATCACCAACATGGGAAATTTTGGCTTTGAAAAGTGTATTACTGTGACTATTGAAGGATTAAATGCTAACTGATAAAATATGCATCAATTTTATTCACAAAATATGATTTTTACCAACAAGTGAGCGCCATCTACCCTACGTAAATGAAAATAACGTCAAAAGTATTGGTAGAACTGGTGGGAATGTCTCCCATAAGACAGAGTTGCCTTCCCAAAAGACTTTTTTGAAATTTGCTTGGGACATATGTGTCCCGTTAGGCGCCAAAGGGTTAAAGAACGATTATTTTAAATGTATCATAAAAACTGAAAGATGGGGAAGTTTTAAATTTTAGAAATATATCTATTTCTTCCTGACGACTTTTGGTAAAATTCTTCTCGTTACAAATTTAAATTTCTTGTTGGGTTTTATTGAACCTCATTTGTAAGCAATGATTATTTGTAGCAAAAAACTTGATGTGTGCTTTTAATTGGCATGTTTTGGCATTTAATTCTTCAGTATTCGCAAGTAAAACACTTTTACAGCGCCAAAATTCTCCTTGGTGGTGACTTTCCGTACTATTTTTTTTAATTGTAGAAATCAAAATCCCATGGTCTGCTATGTAGGCTGATGAAATTTGGCGATGTTTCTTCCGATACTTAACTTGCTAAAAGGCTCTGAACACTTCACATTATTTTATAACCACCCTATGTGTATATATATATATATATATATATATATATATATATATATATATATATATATATATATATATATACACACACACAATATATATATAAAACAAATAAATAAATAAAAGTAGAAAAGAGAAAAAAAAAACACAACTTTAACTTAAAAATGCGCAAAACAGCATTACAAAATTTAAGTACAATAATAGCAAGTAACAAAAAATGAAATTTAACATTTAAAAAAAGAAAAAAGGCAAAAAAAAAAAAAAAGGAAAAATTATAAACAAAGCCAAAGAAAAAGAAAGGCTCTTTGAGATGGAACTCATCAGCATTGAAAATCTCAAAGTATTAAGTACCAGAACTACAAAGCAACACCAAATGGATAGTTAGGCAACGCACTACCAAATCCAAAAAATGCCTACTTTGAAGTGGCAGCCAAATTTTGAAAGATAAATAATGGGAGATAATGTAACAAATATACAAATGCCTACTGTGGAAATAATAATTTACCACCTGGCCAAAGAAAAGGTCACGAGAACTATATCAAAAGAAAAAAAACTTAACAGAAAGCATTGCGTATATTCATTACAAATGAAAAACAAAACAGTGAGTGATGGTTTTGACAGTTTTGCTACATCCAAAAGGATAAGTGTAGCAAAGCTTCCAATGGACACACATCATCTCACATCCAAGAAAGAGCACTTGTTGTAGTTCTGGTACTTAATACTTTGAGATTTCCAATGCTGATGAGTTCAATCTCAAAGCAGTTTATCTTTTTCTTTGGCTTTGTTTATAATTTTTTATTCCTCCCCCTCCCTTTTTTTAAAAAATGTTTAATTCTATTTTTTGTTTCTTGCCATTATATATATTCACTGCTTAAAACAATTAAAGGATATTGTAAGTCTTTGTACAAAAAAAGGTATTAGCAATTTTTTTTGGCATAGAATTGAGGAAGGGGGTTAAAAATGCAAGTTTTTCTTAATTTCAAACATCGCAGTATGCAAATTTTGAGTTTGACGTCGAAGATGACGTTTTAGTGGCGGCGAATGAGATTTCGCTCTTTCTTTATTGTAAAACAAAGTAGAAAAGAATAATCGACATTCAGTAAGCACCTTGTTTCAATGAATGCGATGCCGGAACGAACTCATTTAACGGAATCAGAATCTTCTAAAGTGGTTGGCAGGCTATAGGAGAGCCAAACACAAGCCAAGGCAGCAGAACCTATTGGAGTTTTGCAAAGTGTGATTTCTAGGATATGGAAACGTTTTTTAAGAGACTGGAAATGCTGGCCAAACATCAGGGTAAGGTCGCAAACGGTCAAAAACGCTCAATGAAAACCGTTATTTAGCTTTATGGCTAAAGGGCACCGAAGTATGAATGCCACTCCACAACAACAACACCTTCGTTCAGGTACTGGCACCACAATTTTGACCCAAGCTGTCCGAAATCGCCTTCACGCTGTAAGTCTGTAAGCTCGTTGACCAATTGTATGTGTCACATTAGCTGCGAGGCATCGTCATGCTACAGGGAGTGAGTAACAGAGCATGTGAATTGGAGAAGAAATGAATGGAGCAATATTCTTTTCTCTGACGAGTCCCGTTCTTGTCTTTATCCTGATAATGGCGTATTTTCATCTGGAGGGAGCGTGGCACTAGAAACAATCCAGCGTTTGTGCCCAAAAGTGTCAGATTTGGTGGTGGTGCAATGGTGAATGCTGGCATCTCCTTTAATGGGCGCACCAATCTGCATGAGATTCTGAAGTCAACTCTACCCAGTCATCAAAGTAGGGATGAGATCCTCAGACCTATTGTACTCCCTTAACCTGCAGCAATCGGAGGTGACTTCATGTTAATGGACGACAATTGCAGACCACATTGTTCTAACTCGATGAATGATTTTCTTTTGGAGGAAGAAATCATATGAGTGGAATGGCCAGCGTGTTCTCCAGATATGAACCCAATAGAACATGTTTGGGACATTCTAGGCAACAAGTTTCTGGACTCATCAGGAGGAGTGAAACAGAATACCCCAGCTCCTCATTAATAGCCTCATTTGATTCCATGCCTCAGAGGTGTTTTACATTGCTGGCTGTCCGGGGTTACCCTACCCCCTACTAGAAGCAATTTTCTTTTAAGGGAACCCCAATTATTATTTGCTTTTCTCAAATGCACAAAGTGCGTTTTTACACTTTTGTATCCAAAAGTTTAAAACAAAATATTTTTTTCTGCCATACAAATGTAACTTTTGTCTCACATAGTATTGATACATTATCTGTCGATAATGTATCAATCATACAAAAAGTTTTCCAGGTTCAAGATCAATCCAAAACCTTAATATCCTTTAATTGTTTTGAGCAGTATATATATATATATATATATATATATATATACACTGGTGTCAAAAAGTTAAGCATAATTGTTATTTATGTGATTAATGTGAGAAATATACATCGAAATAGGGGGAAACGTGATATGCGAGTGCAACACGGTTACAAAATAAGAAAACTACTCAAAAAAAAAAAAAAAAACGGTAATATTTACATTTATCAACCCAAAAAATAGTTTAAATGAAAATTAGGCATATGAGGAGTTTACTCTTTGTACAAAAATTTTTCTTTAAAAGATGATGCTGAAGTTCAATAGTGTGTAAGGCCACCTCTGACTGCCAGGCACGCTGCACAACGATTACTCATACTTTCTATGAGGTGGTGGACGAGTTGTGGGCTTAAACAGTTCCAAGCATGCTGGAGAACTCTTTTTAGCTCCGAAGCGGAGCTTGGCGGGAGCGAACGGACTGAAAGTTTTCTCCCGAGCACCCAGACATGCTCGATAGGGTTCAGGTCAGGGGAGTTCATAGGCCACGTCATTCGCTGGATATTTTCTGATTCGAGGAAGTCTTCGACCACAGCGGTTTGGTGACATGGCGCGTTATCGTCCATGAATATGAACTCAGGACCAACAGCACCTAGAAACAAGCGAACATAAGGCTCAAGAACGTCGTCTCTGTATCTTTGACCAGTGACTGAGCCTGTCTCAAAAATATGGACGTCGGTGCGGCTATCAAACATAATGGCCGCCCACACCATTACTCCTGCTGACGCAAAGTGATGTCTTTCTCTTATGTTTTGCGGTTGGAAATGAGTCCCATTTTCTCTCCAGATTGTTACCTGACGAGAATCACTCTGTAGAGTAAAGCGCGACTCATCACTGAACATCACATTAGCCCACTGTCCCAGACTCCAATGCCGATGTTGCAAGCTCCAGTTTAAACGAGCGCGTTTATGCGCTGATATGAGAGGAATGCAAACTGCTGGTCTTCTGGCATACAGACCGACATGATTGAGTCTCCTGTAAACAGTTTGCCTCGAAATTGTTATTCCTGTGACCGGCACTGAGCGCCGAACCCAGTTCTCTGGCACAGCTGTCCCTATGACGTCGTGCAGAAATTGCCAGAAAACGATCTTGGCTTGCGGTTGTGACTCTTGGTCGACCTGGTACTGGTCGGCGGGTAACATCTCCCGTATTTGAAAACCTCTGCCACAGTCTCGAGATTACACACTGAGTCACATTAAGAATACGAGACACTTCAGTTTGTGATCGTCCAGATTCTAGCATTCCAACGATTCTTCCTTTCGCAAACATGTCCAATTGGCGTCTTTGTGCCACTATTAGTTCTGTTTCACCAGATCCAATGTTTCTTGGTTCAGCAATTGCATGAAACGCGCCTGAACTCTCTAAAGCGTGCGAGCTGTTTTATCCACATTCCGAAACACGCACCTAATTCGCGCATGACAACATCGACTATACTATTTTGCATAAACATATTGTTTCTTCTTTAACCAATGAATCTTCATAAGTAACTTTATATAATTTTAAGGAAATTTACAGATTTTTCTCGCATTTTATGAATTATGCTTAACTTTTGGACACCAGTATATATATATATATATATATATATATATATATATATATATATATACATATACATATATATATATATATATATATATATATATATACTAGCAGTATCTGGACAGCGATGCCTGTGCTAAAAATTTAAAGGAAATTTGTGGAATTAAAGAAAAACAAATTACAGCAAAATTACATTTGCAGTAGCTTTCAAATGTAAGAAACTCCATAATTCATCGCCAAATTCTCCAAGCGACTTTCTAATTAAAAAGAAAATCAATTAACATACGCACAATGAATTTTTACTAATAATAAAGCTGAAAGTCTCTCTGTCTGTCGGTCAGGATCTCTGTGACACGAATAGCGTCTAGACCGGTCGGCCGATTTTCATGAAATTTCCCACAAAGTTAGTTTGTAGCATGGGGGTGCGCACCTCAAAGCGATTTTTCAAAAATTCGATGTGGTTCTTTTTTTATTCCAATTTTAAGAACAAAATTATCATAAGATGGACGAGTAAGTTGCGAAAACATCATAACGTGGAACCGGAACATGGGTACAACCCAATTGGCGAGAAAATTCACCATACATTATTTGTAAATATACAGGCGAACCAAAAGACCTTTTAATTTATCTATTACGGGCAAAGCCGTGCGGGTACCACTAGTTTGAAATAAAGTAATAACAGTAAAATATTCATAAGCAAAAATGGCAACTTCCTCCAAAATGTTTTTTAAAAAAGTAATTGAAAAATTGTCTAGAAAGTGGACCTAGTGTTACAGCAATTTCTCGAAACAGAAGCCTTGAAACTTGGCTCAATTAGAATTGCTTATATCTCCTGTTCAAATTAATTGAGAAAAATGGAAGAAACATCATCTTGTTTGAGAAGGAAAACCCTTTCCAACGATATATAATGTTTGGGGGGGGGGATTTTTTTACCCCGTAATTAGCTGAAATTTAGCTTAATTAGTTATTGTGAACAAAACTAATTCGAAATTTAGAATTTCGGCTTCAAGGTGCACGGGCCAGGGGTACGTTCGAATTTTTGTGCCAAGTTTCAGGGCTATAGGTGCTATGGGGTCTTCTGGTCATCGGGTACAAACAAAGAAACACCATTACCTTTATATCTGAGCTCTACAGGGGTCAAAATGGTTAGTGGTTTGGCTTTAGAGGCTTCAGAATCAAAAAACTAAGTTGGAATGGGGGGCATGGTTTAAGGAGCAGAATTCGAAAGGGTACTAACTATCGGGATTTTAGTAGAAATGGAAATAGGGTGGCTAATAAGAGAAAAGATTTTAACACTTGGGATTCAAACAATCGTGCAGCATTAAATAAAAGTAAGATGGGCTTACTTAAGGTTTTTTATAAATACTCATAGTATTAGGAACAAGATGGAAAAATTGAAAAGCATAATTATAGACGAGAGGTTGGATATTATTGGAGTTACCGAGACATGGGCTACCGAAAGTGATGATGATTTATTATCTATTGCTGGGTATAATTTGTTTAGACAAGATAGAGTAGGTAAAAGAGGTGGTGGGGTTTTATTTTATGTCAGAGACACTTTAATTTGCAATGAATTGGTAATTAATGATAAACCTAATGAGATTGATATGATTTGGCTGGAGTTGATTAGTAATAAGGGCAAAAAACTATGTTTGGGGAATATTTATAGGCCACCCAACTTAAGCCAGGGTCAAGACGAACAGATGTTTAGTATTATTAGTGACATTTCTAGCAAGGGGTCAGTCATCATAATGGGAGATTTTAATTTTCCAGGAATTGATTGGAATAATTTTTACCATAGTAATAGCAGAGAAGAGGATTTTTTGAAAGTAATTGGTGACTGTTTCTTAGATCAAATTGTAACTCAGGGTACTCGACAGGACGCGATTTTAGATCTAGTTTTCTGCGACATGGAAGGCTCTGTTCAGGGGTTATGTGTAGGGGAACACATTGGAGATAGTGACCACAACAGTATTAGGTTTCGGATTAAATTTGATATGCACAAAGTAGAGAATTTTAGGTTTGTGCCCAATTTCAGAAGTACTGACTTTGTGGCACTTCGGCAGAGTTTGAAAGCAGTTTTTTCTTCTGGATTGGACAATAGCGATGTGAATCTTCAGTGGGCAGAGTTTAAGGAAAATCTAGCGAATACGGTTAGGGATCATGTTCTTTTTAGGAGAAAGGGTGTCAACACTAAAATTTGGCCAATGTGGTTCTCCAGGGAAACTAAAGACGCTCTAAATTACAAGCAAGCTGCTTTTCATAGGTTTAGAGAAACAGGTCACAGCGCAGATAGGCTCCAATATTGTAAGGCAAGGCGTAAATTTAAGTATTTGGTACGGATTCAGAAAAGAGAGTTGGAGCAAAGACTGGCAGATAACATAAACGGGAATCCCAAGAGGTTTTTTGCATACGCCAATTCGGGGAAAGTTCGAAATAGTCATATTGGGCCACTGGTTGATGAGCACGGAATTTTAATTCAGGACGATAGTGATATTGCTAATGTTCTTAATAACTTTTTTCGAGTGTTTTTAACGACAACTGTATCTCAACAGTTGACACCAACAAGACACAAGCTATAGTACAGCTTGAGGACTTTGTATTTTCCAGGGATGATGTTTTACTTCATTTGAAAAAAATTAAAGAGACTAAGGCTCCGGGAACAGATAATATTCATCCGAAAATTTTAGTTGAATGTGCAGAGGAATTAGCAGATGTAATCGCAAACATTTTCAATGCTTCTTATAATTCGGGGACAGTGCCAGCGGACTGGAAGCTGGCTAACATTACACCGCTCTTCAAGAATGGGTCTAAAGGGAGTGCGGGAAATTATAGACCTGTGAGTCTAACTTCGGTGGTTTGCAAAATTTTTGAAACATTGATGAAAATTAAGATAGTAAATTTTCTAGAGACTAATAATCTATTGACTAGTTTTCAGTACGGTTTCAGGAAAGGTAAATCTTGTGCAACTAATTTATTACATTTCTATGACAAAGTTACCATGGCTTTGGACAATAAGAAGCCTGTAAATGTTGTTTACATTGATTTTCAAAAAGCTTTCGATAAGGTACCTCATGTTGCTCTACTTAGCAAATTAGCTGATATAGGAATAGGAGGGAAAACTTTCATTTGGGTAAAAAATTGACTGACCGGAAGGAAACAAAGAGTAGTTGTAAGGGGAAATTATTCTAATTGGAGTGAGGTCTTAAGCGGGGTTCCTCAAGGATCAGTGTTAGGACCTGTTTTGTTCATTGTCTTTATGAACGATATTCACAAAAATATTTCTGGGAACATGAATTGTTTTGCTGATGATGTCAAAGTTATGGGGACTGTAGAAAATGAAGAACAAGCAAATCAGCTGCAAGAGGATCTAGATCATATTACGGAGTGGACTGATAAATGGGGTATGGCTGTTAATGTTGGGAAATGTCAAGTGCTACATTTAGGGCATGGAAATAAGTGTACAAGTTATTATTTGCAAGGTTCAGTCATTAGTCAGGCAGACAAAGTTACTGATCTGGGGGTCCTAATAAGTCAGGATTTAAAGTTTAGCCAACAGTGCAGCATTGCTAGCAACAAAGCCAATAAGATGCTTGGGTTTATCAATAGATCTATTTCAAATAAATCTAAAGAAGTTCTTCTGCCCTTATATAGAAGTTTGGTAAGACCCTATATGGAGTATGCTGTTCAGTTTTGGTCTCCTTATCTTAAGAAAGACATTAATGTATTGGAAAGGGTTCAAAGGCGGTCTACAAGGCTAATAAGTGGACTTTCCCACTTAGATTATAATTCCAGGCTTAGAAGGCTAAAAATGTATAGTCTTGAGCAAAGAAGAGACCAAGGGGACATGATTCAGCTGTTTAAATTTATTAAAACGAAAGATGTTACGGGGCTAAAGTTTTGCCCTGAAAACAGGACAAGGGGTCATTGTTTTAAGCTATTTAAATCTCAGGCTAACATGGATATTAGGAAAAATTATTATTATAGCAGGGTAGTGGAACCTTGGAACAGCTTACCAGAAGAGGTGGTAATGAGCAAAGGAGTAGACAGTTTTAAGAGGGCCATTGATCTTCACTGGGGATTGTAAATTGACTAGGACCAGTCTAGCTGGGCCCAGAGCCTGTTGCTGGTCGTCACTTTTGTATTTGTATTTGTATTTGTATATATATATAGGTATATAATAATTATAATATAAGTGAAGAATATTGAAAAGACCACACCAAAGGCCCATAGATGCGCAACACAGCAAAACTAAAAAGCCAAGTAAATATGTAAAATATACAAGCCAAATAGCAAGTTTTAAACATTTTTTTTAAAGAAAAATAATAATGAGAAAAGGGAAAATACAAACAGCAATTAATAGAAAAGTTGAAAGGTTGAATCCAGAGCTCATCAATCGTGGAGGATTCAATAAATATGGTCAAAAGACCAAAAAATTAAACTACAAACTAAAAAGAGAGTGTTTAAGCTCCAGTATATACACTACAGAATAACATTGGGCTAAACGCATCACATGTTAAACTATAAACAATAAACAAGAACTTAAACCTAAAATCAAAAGCAGAGGGGATCGCCTCGACTAATTGGAAAAAACGAGTTCTGATAATCAGCCTTCCACAAGACAGTACCTGCCAATAACTTAACCCATTCTTTGCCCCGGTCGATACAGGATTGGCCGCGCAGTTTGTGTTAATACTGCCTGGGCCGATTCAGGGTCGTCGTAAGAAAATGGTTCCTAACTGCCTTCGACGAACCTGTGTCGTCACGGCGTTTCTAGCAGTTTTTGCTTCGGCCGAATATGTGTCGCCGATCCTTCCAGGGGCAGAACCCTGTTATTGCGCTTCTCTGTTGGGTTCTGGCGCTTTTAGGGGAGCGATAATCAAGCTTTTTTCCTTAAACAAAAGGGATGTAACTTATAGTATTTCACGAAACTTGTTGTTGTAATTTATTTTATTTTACTAAGATATCAACCTTTCAAGTACTCCTGGATGGGACACATATAATGCTTCAAATAATCAGGCATTATATTTTTATCTTTTCATGGGAGCTTTGTTTCTTAGCATTCTGGCATTTAAACTCCTGATGAACAAGAGTGAAAATATTTCCTTACACATTTAACCATATTTCTATGCCTGAATAAAACAAATAAACAAAAATATTTTTTTCTTGTCATCAAAAATCCACCTTCTTACACAAGCATCCTTCACTAAATTGTTCATAATCCTCAAATTTTATAATTTATTTTACACAATATTTTTTAAAAATTATCTTACACATCTTAATTTTGTACGAGCATGTTTTTTTTAAATTATAATGTGTTTACTACGCTTTTTATTTATTTGTATACTATCATTATTTTTTATCATTTATTTATTTTTAAATCATGATATTTTCAAACTTAAATTTTAACTTTTTATGTTCGCGGCATCCTTTGATGGTTTTTTAGTGATACAGTTTTGAATATTTTTAATTTCACAAACAAAAATTATGACAACCGCATTGATTATACGTAATAGTTGAACATGCAAAACATAAAATATATACTGCAGCACAAATAAAATGATAATATCTTGAAATCTTTTAGCTTTACTCATACGAAACGAAACATTCCTTTTTTCCCTTTGTTTTTCAGATTTTATTTATTGTTTTAAAATAGCTCCAATGTTTTAATTGCACCTTCTTTTATGAGATTTTAAAAATAGAAATAAAATATTTGGTTTCTTTTCAATAATCAAGTTGCCTTAATTAGTAAATAATCCTATGAAACTAACTAAAATTTATTCAAATATGCTTTAAAAAAAGAAAAACAATCCGACTCGATTTCAAGCAAGATTTTCTTTTTTTTTCTTTCTTCTGAAGACATGTTCTCAAATACAAGCAGTAAAACTTGCTTTGAAATTCCTTTCTGATTCAAACTGTTTTGTTGTAAGAAAATAATGTGGAAGGATTGACCACAAGACACCAAGGGGGACACCTCCTTAGGGAATCGACCTCTCTCACAATGCTCCCAGGCCCGCTTTGTTATTCCTCTCTCAGCTGGGGGCTTTTAGTTGCATGCACAAAAGTATCCTTTAGGGAAATAGGGGATTAGCCGCTAGTTTTGATCTTTTGTAATCATTTATCTTTAAAATACTTCCCACGCTTGAGCAACTGATATCTGGACACTCAGAAGGGATTCAAAAGTCATCGCAATTATGACAAAAGAACCGAAAAGCAAAGAGATGTCTCTGTGTTTATTCATCGTTTTGAAGGTCACAATGTATCAAAAGGCACCAAAGAATACTTTTTATCCTCTTAGAAAATCATTCCCACAGTTAAAGCGTATTTGTCCATTCAATTTCCTTGCTCACAGGTTGGATCGATCAGTCAATTGTTTGAAGAATGTTTTGTTGAGCCCTTTTGAAAGATAGAGCATCTTACATTTAACAGTTCTGATTTCTTAAGTGTATAAAAAGAAAAAAAATGATGTACTGAGATAAAAGCAAAAAGAAAAATAAATAAATAAAATAATTAGTGTTATAAAAATAATTGCTTTTCGTCCTATCCTCTATTGTTTATTATTTTCCCGTTATGTACTGTGTAAATTTAATGAATATTTCAGCACATATTAGCAACCTTGTATTTTATTGCACTATTTAATTCAGTGTCAAAAAACTAATAAAGCAAAGCGATTTTCGAATGCAAGCTGAACAGCAAAAACAACTTTAAAATCCCGAGAGCAAAATGGAGAGAAAAGCGCTATTACAACGTAGCAAAAAGCAACTCCGTTCGTTATCTGCGGCATGCGCGTTAAGGGGTTTCGGGCTGATTATGGAATGGGTTAAATCATCTTACCATGAGATCTAAAGAGAACAAACCCAATCCAGCATTCAGCTGATCAATATGCAGTTCATTTATAAACAATAAAGTCAAAATTAATTAAAACAAATCTGTGTCCAAAAAATCAATGTAGGAAACAGTCAACTTGCATGAAATTTGGACTGATTTACTGGACACAGATTTGTTTTAATTTATTTTGACTTTAATATTTATAAATGGACTGCATACTGATCAGCTGAATACTGGATTGAGTTTATTCTCTTAGGATCTCACAGTAAGATGATTTAAGTTATTGGCAGGTACAGTCCTGTGGAAGGCTAATTATCGGAACTCGTTTTTCCTAATTAATTGAGGAGAAACCCCCTGCTTTTAATTTTAGGTTTACATTCTTGTTTATAGTTGATTAAAAAATAAGAATGATAAAATGCTCTTTTTTTGTGCGCAATACTATTTTTGGAATAAATAATGCTATCTTTTACAAAATGACACAGATGTTTCATGCCTATTGTATGAAGCACAATGATGGGACATTTTTAAAAGAACATTCCGAAAATACTTGAAAATGCAAATATGACACTTTTGGCTCTCTAATGGCAAAATGTGAAGTTATAGAAATGCAGATCTTGCTGAGATATGCTACTCATATGGCAGTTAAAAAAAAAAAAAAAAAAAAAAAAAAAAAAAAAAAACATAGCTCAAAACCACTAATCTTTGAGATATGACGTTTTTGCAAGAAGTGAGCAAATTGATTCTGACATATTTTTAAGACATTAAGTCTAACTTAACGATAGACAAATTGGCCATTCCTCTTATCCGCTCTATTAAATTGCTTCTAGTCTTCCATTCTGCTCTACAACCTGTCTGGATCGATCCAGAAGTCCCGAGCAGTCTTTAGTACACCATAATGTAGAAAAGTAGATAACAACAACAACATAGATTGAAATCAATTTAACAACAAAAGATAGAGACTTCTGATAAACTTCTGTGATCTTTTTCTCCCTGAAAATGAAAAAAAAAAAATAAATAAATAAATAAACATTAAATGAACACATCAAAAAATATAAATGAAAACAACTTTCAGTTCTAAACAAATCACATTTTGAGAAATCGTAAATTATTAAATTTACAGTTCAATAAACAATTTTTTTCAGATAAACAAATTAGGCCCTTGCAAATGAGTTTATTATTATTATTATTTTAAATTTCAATCTTTAAATAACTTGCAATTATTTAATCCTACGAAAGCACTATATTTCCCGATTACCTTTTCTGGCTTTAGCGGAAAGAAGGCTCAAGTGCATACTTTTTGCTGAGTCAGTCAGAGAGTATACAAGAAGTTCCGTCTAGAACTAAACGAGCCTACTTTCGCGTATACCCATACTACTTTCTAGTACCTGATCAATATTCTCAAAAATAGCTAAAATTGCAAATTGTTTCAAACATGTTTTTCAAATATTTTAAGCTGATTTCTAGGAATAAAATATTCCTCACTTATCTTAAAAATTAGATGCATAAAAAAAAAATAAACGAACAAATAAAATAGCAGCACCTTTTAAACAAAGCAACTAATATACTTTTTCCATAAAAAAATCTTTAGCTCCTTTCAAAATGAAAAAAAAATTAAAATTAATAAGCTCATTAAAATAAATACATATATAAAAAAATCGTTTTTTTTCCCTTGTTGCCAAAAATAATTTTTTAATGAATTAATGCACTTACCAAAATAAATAAAAACAATAAAATATCAACTTAAAAAAAATAATTTTCATTGTCAAAAAAAAAAAAAATCATCTGCACATATCTTTATGCAGAAACATAAATAAATGAGTTTATTCGCCGAAAACTGAACACCTAAATTAAAACTTTAGCGCGAAAATAAAAACAAGTCATATCAACAATAAGTATTTCACAGTTAAAACCATAGCTGCGGAGTTGGAGTCAATCCAGGGGCGGCATTTCACCATTTCATTTGGGGGGGGGGGGGGGTCGAGTTTCTTAAATATGTATAACCTTAAAGCGAAACCAAACACACATTAGCTAACAGGAAGTTGTCATAAATCGTTTTAATATGAATAAAATTAGTGTTTAGAAACAATTAAAATTTTGATTCATTGACTAAAAAGTTGTCATACAAAACATCTCGCTACTAAAGTTTTTATACCTTTCGGAAAAGTTATAATGCATTATTTTTGGAATTCGGAAGAGCAGGGAATCGTGTTACTAATCTATCAGTGGCCAATGTCGTGCTGTTTTGCCAGTTCAGCTAAATGGAAAAGTTTTTTTTGTGCTTCGAAAATATTTCTATAACCTCCTGAGACACAAAAAAAATCTTTCTCTACTAGCTGAGCTGATTGTAATAGTTAAAAAATAATTGAAGTAACACAAAGTTATATATGAAAACACTTTTTATATCTTGCTCTTCGAAATCACCCTGGCTACTTCAAAAACTGTGAGGGGCTTAAACTTTTCATCATTGTATAATCTAGTCCTGTCGGCGCTCTCAGCTTCAATGAGATATCATCTGCCTCCAACTCTGTTATTCACTATTCCAGACTGATGAGTCCATAACAAGGACGAAACTGCAGTCTCTGGATTTGAAAACCATTCTGTCGGTATATTGCTTGTAATTTTTCTTGCCTCATCTATTACTTCATACAAAATATTCTAAAATCAATGTTTGATTTCACATCATCATGTGGATTTTTGTCACTTTTTTTTTTTTTTTTGCGTCTCTTTGAAATTGGCTTGGAGGAAGAATTTTTTTGAAAAATTTCACCATTGATTGAAATATACATCTATAAAAAAATCTATTTCCAGTTTCAATTGTAGATTGAACTGCGGTAGTATGGTGCACAGATCAATTGTAGATTGAGCTCTGGTTTGAATAGTCGAGTAACGGATTGAAGATATAGATTTTGATAGAGTAAAGCATTTTTCAAAAACCTTTTCCCAATGCAAACAAATTTGGATAAAAATTCAAACGAAGTCATACATGCTAAACGGCATGAGCTTTTTCACCATTGAAAGAATCGTTTTGCAATAATTCTTCCATTCGTCAAATCACTGCTTTGAAGTTATAGAGAAATGTTTTTATCGTTTTAACTCTTGAAAATTATCTTGTGTCACTCCGCGATTGCATAATTATAGAGCCCTATAAAAGGTATTTGGTTGATATGTCTTTTTTTATTCAATAATCACATGCATTTTTAAGAAGTTTCTATGAAAGCATTATAATGTATTGGGCAGCTGAAACGTGTTTCTATCAGAAGAAAGCAATGAACACTCATTAAATAAATATACATTTAAAAAATGAGCATAAAAATGAATGTAAAATATCAAGGAATTTTCTTGTGAAAACCATGTAGATACACCACTTTTCACGAGACTCTCATATTGGGCATACCATCGTTACACTGGGCACACAAGTGTGAAATATTTAGCCAATATGAGGCAATGTCTTCTTTAGTTAAAATTAACCATGGTTCTCTATCAGTTTTCTATGTTTTGAAAAAGCCGAAAATGCTTCATGAATTTCTAAGTCATCATCCAAATAACGAAAAACACTTTTTCTAGTCTGAGAATGTGTCGAGTTTCATCAAATAGTTGCTGAGAACCAGTGAGATTTCCTTTAATGAACATTGATTTCCGACTTACATAAATTGAATTCAACCATTTTCTATCATTCTGATCAAAAAATTTGGGGGTGCGACCGCCCCCTTTTGACCCCCCTATTTGGCGCCCCTGAGTCAATCTCATTTTGATATAAAGGAGTCGGAGTCGAATATCCAAGAATCGGAGTCAGTCATTTGTCCTCTGTGCATAAATTTTTGCCAATGCTACGAAGTCGGAATTGAAGTCGGGGAGTCAGAGTCCGATTAATTATCGGGCACAGGAGTCAGAGTCAGTTGCCCCTAAATTCTCGGAGTTGGAGTCTGGAGTTTGACATCAAGAGCTATTTCCAACAAAATTTGTTTGAAGTAAATTCGCCTTCAAGTACAGAATCTACACTGACTTTCAGTTTCCCCGTAGGCGCTAATCTTAAGGGATTTGAACAGTTCAAAACTGAATGGAAAATTGTTCAAATCAAAAAGATATTTTATATACAGGTTTTTCATCAAAAGCTTTTTCCTACAAAGTTTGTTTGAAGCAAATTCGACTCACAGTTCGGAAGTGCCTTGAACTTACCCGCAGGCGTTAATGTTAAGTTTTTTTGAACTGTTCAAAATTGAACAAAAAATAGTTCAAATCAAAAAGTGAAATATTGGAATGAGGTGTCCTTGCCGATATCTTTCGAACAAAAGAAAGTTTGTTTGAATTGGAGTATTCATTCAAAAGTTATTGTGGGGGAGGGAGGGGGGACAGACCGACAGACATTTCCCCCCCTCTCAATACCCTACTTTCCAATTTTTGATTTTTCGATATTTATTTAATTATTTAATTTATTTTTGACTTTTTTTGTTTTTTGCGGTATTTTTAAGATGCATTAAGCTTTCTTTCATGCTTTTTTCTTCTTTTTCTGACTTTTACTGGGAAAATAGACTAAAAAAAGGATTAGTTTCTCACTTATTTTGAAAAATCCATCAGAAAAATCAAGTACAGTAGAACCGTTATTATCTGGAACTCTTAACCAAAACCTTGTTCAAACAAAGTTGATTTCGTAGAGTTTTACATTTAGTAAATGTTTGGAACACTGTTAACAATTCTAGTTTTTAAAATGCTCTTAAACTCAAAAGCAATCAAATCTAAAATTATTATTCTGCAATGCATTTATGTTCAAAATTAAAGAACAAAAGGTAAAGTTAACTGCATCTTTAATATCACAATAAAGATTAAAGGGGACTCTAGTACGTGTTATTAAATTTGCGTTGCATTTTCCGACTGGAGCGTTACCTATTCAACAAATTTGCCACTTATAATAATCATAATAACACAATTAAGAGTATTACATTTAGTAGTTACTTTGCAAATGTGAACATGTTTAAATACAGAGACAAAATAGCTACATTCGGTTCACCTGATAGCCATTTTAAAAGTACAGTATAAACCAGATTTAATGATTGTCAAGGGACTGGAAAAAGCTATTGTTAAATCAAGGAGCATAGACATTCAATGCAGTCAAACCGGGATCAGTGAAATGTATCCCTAATTGAAGAAATCGTTGTAAACCCTTTCATCCTAAGCTTTTGTTTTGCCGAAGATGGTTCTCTTGCTGATCACTTTGGTTAACTAAAGATCTACTGGACAATTTTAGAAACAAAATTTTGGAGAAATCTTTTTCAGCTTTTGTAAAAATTCATAACAATACAAAAATTGTTGTTTCAGACAGCCTAGTGGCTTTGAAATTTTTTTTTTGCGAAAGAAGTTGCTTTTGAAGCTGTATTAGTACTAATGTGTTCTAGTTAAGGAAGAAATAAAATACGATAAACTCCCGATAATCTGCGGGGCGGATTATTAACAAACTTTCACACTAAAAAAAATAAATTGCCGATGATTAACTGAAAGTATATTGTGTGTACACATTTTAACTTAATGAGTGAAAAATTTATTTTTAGGCATTCCCTATTTCTTTCTTCTCCCTCGGAAATCAATGACATCAAACCTTCAAAGATCACCAAAATCTGACATGTTGAAAAATGATTTTTTTGATCTACACCAGTTACTGATGCATATCTACACTACTAACTGATTTTTTGATCTACCGTACTTGATATATGAAGTAAAAAAGGGGGCGCTTAAAATGAGCGCAAGCACCAAGACCACTTGTCTATTATACTGTCCCTGCTTTGACCACTATTAGAGACCAATAACCGAAACAAATTTCAGCAATTGCCTAATCGATATTTTAAGCAGTTCCCAGGAATCCACATACCGTAAAATCCCGAAAGTAACCCCCTATAGATCACAGCCCTCCCCCCAATTCAGTAACTTACCTTAGATTGGCTTGGCATTAAATAAAACACCATATTTTCTACTGTTTAGGTTTTAAAAGATGTAATATCTTTGAAAATTTCAAAAAAAAAAAATAAACAACCATTTTCTGCTGTGAAAAAATTCTTTGTTTAGATTTAGGGTGCAAAAAAAAAAAAAAAAAAATGTTTGGGTGTTTGGGTGGATGTTTCACAAAAAACGCACCAAATGCCGATCAATCAGCTGAAAATTACTTTTTTTAATGGTTGCACAAAATTATTTGATAGAATTTCAACATTTTAATGACATTTTGAAATTGATCTGCCTCTAATATCTCTAGAAACATGCAGCAAGGTAACGTTACAGTAACATTCCCAAATATGCTTTTTATGTTTTACAATGAGTTTATGACAACGGTTTTATACCATGGTAGTGGCGAGTTTTAAAAAATCATGTTGCCTTGGCCACTCTAAAATTTCCATTAATGTGTACTAATTCTAACAAAAAAAAAAAAAAAAAATCATAAAACCCACTAAGAGTTCAGTTAAAATTTAAAATATGTGATCAAAATAATAAATCATACAAGTCAATAAACAAAATTAAAAATTCGTCAAATTGTAAAATAATCCACATAATTCCATAACTTATCACTAATTTTGCTAAGCGATTATGTTATCATAATCCAAACAGATATTTGGCATTAAAAGTTTTCTTAAAATATAAAGCATTCCATCAAAACTACATGAAACAACCTTACATATATTTCCAATCTCGCCAAGCGACCCAACCAAAACATGTCATAAATAATTATTAAAGGCTGCATTAAATATGTAAAACAATTTGCCAACTAAATTAAACATCTATTTCCAATCTAACCAAGCGATCAAAAACTCAGCCAAAACAATTTAAATGCACAACAATTCACTATCTAAATAAATCGTTATTTTTTCGAATCTCGCCAAAAAGCCATATTTCCGTAACCCTGACAAATCTTAAATGAAATTATTAAAATCTAGTCACGAAATGAATTGTTGACATGATTACACATTTTGAACAAGTGGACTTTGGAAGCCTGAAGTAAAGCTTATTTTGGGCATTTCACCTGATTGCTGTTCACTCAACTACTTTCAATTGATTTTTATCATTAATTAACCGGTATCTTCTCTAAGTCTCTAATGAACATTTCCCAAATGCACCTTTATTCAGGCAGCATGCCAATGGTTGACCCCATCGCTAAATATGTTTACATTTGACGGGATTGGAAATAGTGAACTTCTATTAGTTATTGGATAACGTAAAAATCTGTCAAAAACATAATATAAGTTCATTATTTTTCAGCTCTTGATTAATCCGCATTTACGCTGTACAAAAAAAAAAAGACCCGGATGTGAGTAAGATTTTTCGTTTCTGTTGATTCTCTGCTAATGTTGTGCCTGCCGCTTACTGTTTCTCCCATGAAGCATGCCACACATACACACACACAAACATCTTACTTATATGTAAAAAATAAGGTGATCGGTACCTTTCAAATTGCCAGTTATTAAGTTGCATCATTATAAACATTGTGGCAAAGCAAAATAGAATATGAAAAAAACAATAGTTGTAGATCACTCCATCTTTCTCATTCCTTATCACTTTTTGTCCACCATCTTCAATCAGTCCAGAATCTAAAATTTGAATAGGCAAGATGTTAAATAAAACATTTTATTTCAATGTTACTTGACATTTATACTGCCTCAAAAGCAAGAGCTGGGCATAACAATTAATACTTTCCAATCCTCAATTTCTATGACATACACATTTTACATGACACAAAAAATTTAAATTATGAAAAAGCAAATTGATATTATTCACATGAAATAGTAATATTCAAAATACTCTAGTTCTAATAAAAAATGCTTATTAATTAATTAATTTATTTATTTTAACCTAAAGACTCTTTCTATGTGCATTAAAAAGTATGAAACAAAATTAGCATATGACTTCTTGTTTGCAGCACTTGAAAATAGCATTTAATCTTAATATCTTTATATTTGGGTTAATTAAAACGCAGACAATAAAATTCAAATTGAAAGAATCAAAGCAAGCTTCAAACAGCGGTAATATTTGAAACTAGTAAGCTCTGCCCCTGGAAGAGATAAGCTGCAGTCCCATAAAGATCGCAGCGCTCGCTCACTGGTCATTAAAGTTTTCAGTCCAGCCTCAATGACCGTTCTCAACTCAATAAAACAGGAATTATGAAATCGGATAGATGATTATCAAGTTAATCAATGGACCCTGAACAAAAGTATGTTACAGCTAATTAATAAAATTTAAATTTGTTGTAAAGAGGAAAAAATGTGAAATAAACAAACTAACATTTATACGTTTCTATCCTCTTATTTCTGCTCCGATCAAGCAATGTTCAATCAGTCTTTTTTTTTAACAATTAAAACATTGTGAAATTAAAAGTAATACATGAATTATGAAAGATACATTTACTTTTTAAAACTAAAATTTTAGATTTGATAGGTTTACTTTGAGGAAGTTATGTAGTGCACACATTAGACACATAAGAAGAGCAGTGAGGAATCATCTAAAATATTTATAACTGCTACAACAACCACTTTTCACTCACCTCACAGTTAGCACCAAATGAACAAATACATATTAGATTCTATCGATAAGCAAACAAAAATTAAATAATTGGACATACATTAACTTAGCGAACTTATTTCTCCTCTAATAGATATTCAGTAAGCAAAACTTATTTTCTGGTTTGACACATTTAGTCTTTATTCGGTTAGTATTCCTTGAGGCTACTTTGCACAGAGGCGCAAAAACCAATCCTACTCAAAACTCTTTAAACAATGTTATGCACAAGACAAGTTATACTGTGGCTAATATTACAAATACAAATGTGACGACCAGCAACAGGCTCTGGGCCCAGGTAGACTGGTCCTAGTCAATTTACAATCCCCAGCGAAGATCAATGGCCCTCTTAAAGCTATCTACTCCCTTGCTCATTACCACCTCTTCCGGTAAACTGTTCCACGGTTCCACTACCCTGCTATAATAATAATTATTCCTAATATCCATGATAGCCTGAGATTTAAATAGCTTAAAACAATGACCCCTTGTCCTGTTTTCAGTGCTAAACTTCAGCCCCGTAACATCTTTCATTTTAATAAATTTAAACAACTGAATCATGTCCCCTCCGTCTCTTCTTTGCTCAAGACTGTACATTTTTAACCTTCTAAGCCTGGAATCATCGTCTAAGTGAGAAAGTCCATTTATTAGCCTTATAGCTCGCCTTTGAACCCTTTCCAATACATTGTCTTTCTTAAGATAAGGAGACCAAAACTGAACAGCATACTCCAAATGAGGTCTTACCAAACTTCTATATAAGGGCAGAAGAACTTCTTTAGATTTGTTTGAAATAGATCTATTGATAAACCCAAGCATCTTATTGGCATTGTTACTAGCAATGCTGCACTGTTGGCTAAACTTTAAATCCTGACTTATTAAGACCCCCAGATCAGTGACTTTGTCTGCCTGACTAATGACTGAACCTTGCAAATAATAACTTGTACACTTATTTCCATGCCCTAAATGTAGCACTTGACATTTCCCAACATTAACAGCCATACCCCATTTATCAGCCCACTCCGTAATATGATCTAGATCCTCTTGCAGCTGTTTTGCTTGTTCTTCATTATCTACAGCTAACTTTGACATCATCAGCAAAACAATTCATGTTCCCAGAAATATTTTTGTGAATATCATTCATAAAAACAATGAACAAAACAGGCCCTAACACTGATCCTTGAGGAACCCCGCTTCAAACCTCACTCCAATTAGAATAATTTCCACTTACAACTACCCTTTGTTTCCTTCCGGTCAGCCATTTTTTTACCCAAATGAAAGTTTTCCCTCCTATTCCTATATCAGCTAATTTGCCAAGTAGAGCAACATGTGGTACCTTATCGAAAGCTTTTTGAAAATCAATGTAAACAACATCTACAGGCTTCTTATTGTCCAAAGCCATGGTAACTTTGTCATAGAAATGTAATAAATTAGCTGCACAAGATTTGCCTTTCCTGAAACCGCACTGAAAACTAGTCAATAGATTATTAGTTTCTAGAAAATTTACTATCTTAATTTTTATCAATGTTTCAAAAATTTTGCAAACCACCTAAGTTAGACTCACAGGTCTATAATTTCCCGCACTCCCTTTAGACCCTTTCTTGAAGAGCGGTGTAATGTTAGCCAGCTTCCAGTCCTCTGGCACTGTCCCCGAGTTATAAGAAGCATTGAAAATATTTACGATTACATCTGCTAATTCCTCCGCACATTCAACTAAAATTTTTGGATAAATATTATCAGGTCCCGGAGCCTTAGTCTCTTTAGTTTTTTTCAAATGAAGTAAAACGTCATCCCTGGAAAATACAAAGTCCTCAAGCTGAACTATAGCTTGTGTCTTGATGGTGTCAACTGTTGAGATATAGTTATCGTTAAAAACACTCGAAAAAACGTTATTAAGAACATTAGCAATATCACTATCGTCCTGAATTAAAATTTCATGCTCATCAACCAGTGGCTCAATATGACTATTTCGAACTTTCCCCGAATTAGCGTATGCAAAAAACCTCTTGGGATTCCTGTTTATGTTATCTGCCAGTCTTTGCTCCAACTCTCTTTTCTGAATCCGTACCAAATACTTAAATTTATGCCTTGCCTTACAATATTGGAGCCTATCTGCACTGTGACCAGTTTCTCTAAACATATGAAAAGCAGATTGCTTGTAATTCAGAGCGTCTTTAATTTCCCTGGAGAACCACATTGGCCATATTTTAGTGTTGACACCCTTTCTCCTAAAAAAAACATAATCCCCAACCGTTTTCGCTAGCTTTTCCTTAAACTCTGCCCACTGAAGATTCACATCGCTATTGTCCAATCCTGTACTCTGCTATTACTGCTTTCAAACTCTGCCTAAGTGCCACAAAATCAGTATTTCTGAAACTGGGCAAAAACCTAAAATTCTCTACTTTGTGTGTATCAAATTTAATCCTAAACCTAATACTGTTGTGGTCAGTCTCCAATGTGTTCCCCTACACATAACCCCTGAACAGAACCCTCCATATCACAGAAAACTAGATCCAAAATCACGTCCTGTCGAGTACCCTGAGTTACAATTTGATCTAAAAAACAGTCACCAATTACTTTCAAAAATTCCTCTTCTCTGCTATTACTATGATAAAAATTATTCCAATCAATTCCTGGAAAATTAAAATCTCCCATTATAACGACTGACCCCTTGCTTGAAATGTCACTAATAATATTAAACATCTGTTCATCTTGAACCTGGCTTAAGTTGGGTGGCCTATAAATGTTCCCTAAACATAGTTTATTTCCCTTATTGCTCATCAACTCCAGCCAAATCATATCAATCTCATTAGGTTTATCATTAATTACCAACTCATTGCAAGTTTAAGTGCCTCTGACATAAAATAAAACCCCACCACCTCTTTTACCTACTCTAGCTTGTCCAAACAAATTATACCTAGCAATAGATAATAAATCATCATCACTTTCAGTAGCTCATGTCTCGGTAACTCCAATAATATCCAACCTCTCATCTATAATTATGCTTTTCAATTCTTCCATCTTGTTCCTAATACTAGGAGCATTTATATGAAAAACCTTAAGTAAGCCCATCTTACTTTTATTTTATGCTGCACGATTATTTGAATCCCAACTGTTAAAATCTTTTCTCTTATTAGCCACCCTATTTCCGTTTCTACTAAAATCCAAATAGTTATTACCCTTTTGAATTCTGCTCCTTAAACCATGCCCCCCATTCCAACTTAGTTTTTTGATTCTGAAGCCTCTAAAACCAAACCCTAACCATTTTGACTCCTGTAGAGCTCAGATGCAGGCCATTCCTAACAATCCAATCGCATTTACATTTACTCCACACATCAATAAACCTGATACTACGCTTAACGCAAATTTCCTTGAGTACCAGGTTCATACACCTAGCCCGTTGGTTTAACCAACTCCTATGCACTCCATACCTGGGAAGCAAACCAACCACTTGGACATTTGCCGAACAGTTGGTTGCTTTGTCCAACAGGGAATCCCATTCCTTTGTAAACTCATCGTTGTTACTATGGCCTACATCGTTAGTTCCCACCCACAAAGTAACTACATCCTCTTTATTAAATATCCCCTTCTTTTCAGCAACCCTATTTACATCTCTCAAGCGAGCCCCTGACAAACAACATCTAGCCACCTTACGTCTAACTCTGCCTATTGAGTTTCCCACCTCACGCACCATTGAATCTCCCAAAATTATACCCTTAGTTTCCCGGTCTGTCACCTCAGCAATAGCTTTCCCCTTTACCTCTGGAATTTTCCCACTATCTAACACACAGCTAATGCCCACTTCCTTTTTACTAACTTCCTCCTTTACCTCTGGAATATTCCCACTATCTAACACACAGCTAATGCCCGCTCCTTTTTACTAACTTCCCTCTTTCCCTCTGGAGTGTTTACCCCATCTACACTCCTACAGCCTAATGCTAACGCACCCTCCAAAGTAAGCATTCTAACTCTGATTTCTGAGAGTTCAACACAGTTAGTGCAAATGAAATCCTTCTCAGACTCATCCTTCCCCTTAAACAAGCAGAACATCTGACATAGGTCACAAGAAATGCACTTGTCCCCTTTACCACTTTTAACCTCCTTCATTATGCATATAACCCCTATTCTAGCTCAAAATGATACACTTAAAAGTCAATACAAAAATGCAAAATTGAAGAAATAAAACTAATTATTAGAATTAGAAAGCATTGGAAGTAAAAGGTATAAAAATTACAAAATCCTAAGACAAGCAGTCAATTAAAATAAACAAGTTACACACTTAACAGAGCACTCATGCTTAACAACAAGAAATCAGCACATTTTAGGCTTAGCTACAAAGAATAGAAAAACACTTTAAGAAAGCAAGTAAATGAAAAATAAGACTTAAAAGCACAAAAATACTTAATTATATGATAAAATACAATGAAAATACTGAAATTAAAGCAGTAAAATAAACAATTACAGTAAAAAATCACTTGTCTCAGGAGCAGCAAAATATCACCCCAGCAACACTAGCGCCCTCTATCGGCAAAAAGCCTATTATCATATTATTATCACTTAAATATTAATATTATCACTTAAGATTGAAAAAAAAAATCACAGCAAATGTAATGCATAAAAATGTTTAGCAGGGCTAGAAAAATAGTTTTGAACACCGCCATTCAGTTAAACAATGAAATAAATAAAAGCAGGTTATACTTTTTTCCTTAAAATAGAACTTTAAATTTGAAACTGATCTCTTACCTTCTAAATTGCCACAACAATCCATACAATCCTAGAAGTAAAAAATAATAAGTTTTCAACTCAGAATTTTAATAAGCACTAATGACACAAAATACAGCTCTTTTAGCCAAATGAGGGGGGAAAAGCAAGGAATGAAATTTATGTCGAGTATATATTTCCACTTGGACAATTTTCATGGTGGAATTTTGTCATGAATCCAGCCCCTGCCTTGAATTTTAGCCTCTGTTCTGGCCAGGCTATGGTACTGGTGAGTGATTCATTGACATTGTAAGGAATGTTATTCTAAGTGATGTTGTTGTAAATGAGAGTAATTATTTTCAGTATCCTAAATCAGTTTTCATATGTTTACTTTTTTTCAATCATACTTAATAACACTTAGTCAAATAAAATATCTCATAATTATCTTAATATCACATAATCTTATTTACTAGTTACTTAAAACCATAATTTCTAAATCCTAAAACAACTGACATAAAAACATGAGCATTGTTCTGGCAATAAAAAGTACATTAAAGTCACTTCATGAGTATGTAACTGAAAGCAAAGATCTAATTCAAGAAAACTTACTGATGAAGGGGGTTTGAGGCCAATTTTATAAGCCGAATTTGAGGCAGAAAATCTAAAAGGTAAAAAAAATCACATCACACGAGTTGTAAACAACAGGACTTATTTACAAAGAAAATATAACAGATAGAATCTAACTCATTTGGTTTGCACTAGGGAACATTTAAAAAGAACCGACTTCAAGACGGCAGATCATTCTTTTCTAAAAAGTGAAAAATAATTGTCGTAAATGTATAATGTATGCAAGTAATATTAAAGCACCCATGTCAGTTAAAATTTATAATTGTAGCAGAACTATGTAACTAATAAATTTATCTATTGTTTTAGCACCAACTTCAAAAATTATGTTTTAAAAGTATTGTTACGTGTTCGAAGCAACTTCAAACTTTCTTTAAATGATGACACAGTTCTTGAGGAAACATGGGAGATTTATTTACAGCTATGTACAGGAAATGTAGTTACAACTGCTAAATCAATCATCAGCAATTAAGCAAATAACAATTAAACACCGTAAATTCAATGGTCACACACTTATTTACTTCAAAATACGCAAAAATACAGCGAAGGGCAAATATATGCTCTCAGAGCAACGGCTCAGACCAGTCTGATTTTTTATCACGCGCGGAGACTATTTATAAATCCTAGAGAATTTTCGACAAAATTCGAAATGCTTCTCATATTTTCTTTTTATACCCCTCACAAATCTTATCATTCAGAAATGTGGGGAATCGTATACTTCATTCGAATGTTAGGGGGTTGTACGTACATTACAAGAAACTATTTACAGGTTATGTTACTAAGATAATTTTAGATGAAAGATAATGGAATAGCCAAATTTAGCTAGATTACAACAAATTAATCATAAAAATAATTACTATTTACAGAATTTGTAACATTGCCCCCTTCCTAAGGACTGCATGTCCCGGCCAATACAACCCCGAAAAGGATGCCAAACTTAGTTTACAAATACACACATCAAAAAAAAATAACTAATCAGACACAGAAAACACAATAACAAGAAATCAGGGTTGGCCGGATTGGGCCCAATTGGGTTGGACCCAATGGGTTTTTTTTCGAAAAAATCAGTTTAAAAAAAGGCATTATTCAGCTCACTTTTGGGTTTTTTAAAATTTTCTGAGAAGTTTTTTAAAAAATTGATTAATTTAAATACTTTCACAATTTAAACTTATTTTTTATTTGTTCTTTTCCACAAACAATGGACATAAAAAATGAATTTTGAACTTTAATAGTATTTTTTAACTCTTGACGGCATTACAAAAATACTTCAAAGATTTTAAATAAATATATTTAACTTTTTTCTTTGACTGGCCAATCAATAACTGTTAGACAACCCTTCTCGATGCTTGATCTCCATATCATATTCCTGTGGCCGCTGTATCCACCTGGCTATCTGGCCTTCCGGATTTTTGAAGTTCAAAAGCCAAGTTAACGAGGTATGATCTGTCCGAAGCAGAAATTTTCGGCCGTAGTAATGATGGAAGTGTTCTACAGCTTTAACTATGGCCAGCAACTCCTTTCTGGTGACGCAGTAATTTCGCTCCGACTTTGATAAGCATTTGCTCCAGTAAGCTATGACATGTTCATTGCCACCTGTTTCTTGAAATAAAACAGTTTTGATGCCCTCGTGGCTTGCATCAGTATCGAGGATGAAAGATTTTCCAGGCTGAGGGTATGAGAGAATAGGCGTCCATGTTCAAGTCTCCTTCAGTTGTAGAAATGCGTCTTCGCATTCTTTGAACCATTCAAACTTTTGCTTGCTCTCTGTCAGCTTATGCAAAGGTTGTGCAATGTTGGAAAAACCCTTCACAAACTTCCTGTGGTTCATGCAGAGCTCCAGGAAACTTCGCAGCCTATGGACGTTTTGCAGACGACTCCAACTCTGGATCGCAGACACCTTTACATCCTTAAAAAGGTCCACAAGCGTAGATGCTACCAGCACTCCTTTTGGGTTACTGCTTAGGTTAGGGTATTCAATGAGGCCGAATCGAAAACTATTGCTTTCTTCAATGGAGCCAGGTATTAATGATTATTTTCTATAGGGATTCTTTTCTTCTCTCATCGAGTGCAACTCATTAGTCTTGAAGTCAAGGGTGATGTCATATTTATTTAAAAAGTCCAATCCGAGAATGAAGGGGTCTGTGATATCAGTTACGAATGACGTATGATGGCAGGTGGTATTCTCAAACACTATTTCCAAGTCCACTTTACCTTCAATCTCGATTTTGTCACCTGTCACAGTTTGGAGACTTACGCATGGCGATGTCACAACAGTTTCAATCCAAATTCACGAGCCACATCGGTGCTAATAATTGTCACATTGGCCCCTAAGATTATTTTAGATAAAAGATAATGGAATAACAACCAATTTTATCAAGATTACAAGAAATTAATCATAAAAATAATTACTACAGTCGAATCCCGATTTACGCAAGGGATGCGTTCCAAGACTCCACGCGTAAGTTGAAATTTCGCGTTGTGGAAAAGTGTTGTGTCATATGATTTTTTTATTAACATACCCAATCATTTTAGACATTCAAACATGTTTTAAACTGTTTTTGACCATTTTTTAACTATGTATTACCGTTTCTTACATAAAGAGCTGAATTTTACCGAATTATTTCAAAAGTTGCATTATTCAACATTAAATACTGTTACGATGCACAAAATCAGTGATCAATGGGAGAGAGATATATAAGAATAAAACAGTACGGAATGTACTGTATGTAGTAATAATAAAGCACCGCACTGTAATAATACTATACAGTAGATACAATAAGTTACATTTATAACTTAAAAATTGAAGATGATTTAATCTGCACAATCTGATCGTCATTCTAATAAATTTTTAAATACAGTAGCTTTGCAATTGCTTTTATAACATTGACATCTATGGTAATACCCCTCTCGGACCCCCTGGGCTTATACAGATTGCCTTCTCTTGACTTTTAATTATATGTGTGAAAGATTCACCTATCTACCTAATTGTCGTGCTACCTTCGACCAACTTTCTAGTTGTTCAAGCTTATCAAAAGCTTTACCTTCTCTTAAATTGTCGCTAATTTTTGGTTTTTGTTTCCATCTTCAAACTTTACGTGAAACAGCGTGCCTGGGTGCCACAATATTTCATCACCTTTCATATTTAGAATAAATAAATGAAAAATGAGGAGTGGTGATACATACACACTAACAATGCTATGTTTATAGTGTGGTATGTGGGAACTTGAGCAGTAAGTGATGCTGAAAGAATGAAAGTACATTCAGGAATTATTGTTTAGTAGTCAATAACAAAACCAAAACTTAGCATCACAACTCCTTTCCAAATATTTTCGAGTTGAGAGCTAAAAATTCGCTTTATCTCTAAAATTCGTTGCTCCGGAAAAACTCACGTTGTAGCCATTTCGCGTAAGTTGGATCGCGTTGTAGCGGAAGTCGACTTTATTTACAGAATTTGTAACAGTATTATTGATAACAGTATTATGGTGTTCAAAAAATAAAATAACTTTCACTTCAAGGCAACTTTGATCTGTAGTTTCGAAATCTTTTATTAGGGTTCTGGATTAAATTTGATATGAGCAAAGATGAAAATTTTAGGTTTGTGCCCAATTTCAGAAATACTGATTTTGTTACACTTTGGCAGAACTTCAAAGAGGTGTTTCTGTCAGTATTGGATAATAGCAATATAAATCTGCAGTGAACAGAATTTGAGAAAAACTAGCAAAAACGGTTGGGGATTATGTTCCTTTTAGGAGAAAATGTGTTAATACTAAAATTTGGCCTAAAGGGAGATTAAAGAAGTTCTAAATTAAAAGCAAGCCACTTTTCAGCAATTTAAAGAAACTGGTCAATGTGCAGCTAGGCTCCAGAATTGTAAGGCAATGCCTCAATTTAAGTACAGTAGACCCTTGTTTTACGCGGGGGTTATGTTCCACGGAAATGCCATGTAAATCAAAACCGCGTAAATTGAGACCTAATATTAGTGTTAAAATAGGGGTTAGATTCCGTAGATAAAAAAATACTTCATTCTAGTAATGATTTAATGTATAAGTTTAATGTGTACTTATATCGATTTCTATGCACAACATGCATAAAAAACACAAATTAATTTAGTGTTTATGAAAAAGAGCTGGCTATGATAGTCTTTTGGCAGTCAAGAAGTTTTCTCTGTAGCTCTTTGCAGAGCATTAACACATTCATGATCATTTCCATGGTAGAATCTTCCTTCCATGATAGAATCTTCCTTCACTAACAAATCAGAAAGATCATTTCTATTGTCAAGGAATGGCTCAAAACTTTCAATGTGAACGTTCTTGGTTGTGTGCCATCGATATTGGTATCCTCTCGTTGGGTTTGTCCTCCTTTATCACTCCTAAAAGTCCTTCTTCCAGTGAGTTCTGAACTATGTGAGCTTGAAACCTTTACTTCTGGAAAGAGCTCTGGAACCAACTGCATTAATATGTCTCCAGTGGCCCAAGCTCGATTATCAGCATGCCAAAATGCAGTTTATTATGTGTAATATATAATCTTGAGGAGTTTCGATTTTGAAAGAGGGGAAAATTTAATCTGTTTGCATTCGACTTTTGTCGGACGTCTTTTCATCCATAAGCTCATTACCTTTTGCATTGAAAAAGGCGTTCCCTGTAATGCCGAAAGACGTGTCTGCTGTAATTGGCAAATTTGTGCTTTTTTAACGTTGTTTTTCTTACTTTGCTGTTCAGCACAAAGGTATTTATTTATTACAATATTTTATTGTTCGTTGCAGTTCTTTTTTGTCTTTGACATTGGTAGTTTCATCAAGGCTCAAAGTATAATAGGATAAACATGCTTCTTTTAACATACATTCCCGAAAATAAGGAGCAAGTCCATCTGTAGAAGGGATAGAAAGACTGGTTCTGCTCATAGGGTGCAATTGCAAGCGATTAAAAAAATTCCCTGATTTCCCGGTAGCATAGCTATTTTTATTAAACAACAACAAGGGCATATTTAAGGCTATTTTTTAATTAATTTCACTGTTAAAGCTATCATTCAGATACTTTTCAAAGATTTAGTTTAAAAAAAAACACAAAGACGCGTTTCAAGAAAGGTGAGAAAGGTGACAAAAATTGCAAAAGGTGACTAAGAGTAACCAAATTTTCAAAAGGTGACTAAAGGTGAGAAACATGACTGACTCCTCAGCCTGTGCTTCTAAGTTAGACGCAAAAAAAAAAAAAATCTACAATTTTGAAAGAAAGAGTAATCACAAATTTCAGCAAGAGAAGATTTGTACCATATTTTCTGGGATATAATCTATAGACACCAAGTACTTGAATTTTTTTATTTAGCTTTTTTACCTTTTAAGCATTTCTAGGTGCTCATTTGAATTTTATGATCAATCTAATGGTTTACCTTGAAGACTATTTTTGATGTATTAAATTTGTCACAGAATGCTGAAAGAAATTCTGCAGTTGGGATAACATTACATGATTGATAAAGTGTGTCCAAGTTTTTCATTTAACTTTTTATGGAAATTTTTCTATAACCCAATGGAGATGCTAGTGACACACAGTGATAACTTTATTAACTTTATTGAGATTAACCAGCAATGCTCATGACATTGAAGTTGTTAAATGCTGGAACTTCTAAGCAACTAAGTTTTTCTCCCTTATATGAAAAGTATAAAGCAATACAGTAATCAATTTGCATCTTATTTGCACAAGCATAAAATGAAAAATAATGTTTCATATAAAGAAATTCAACTCTTACGTTTCTTTAATAACCGCCGCAAAGGCCATAAAGATACCAACATAACAGATAATAGCATTGTTTGATACAGTTGTACTAAGAGATGGACCACAATATTGCTCCACAACTTTATCATCAGAAGATCCATCATTAGCTAAAAATTATAAAACAATGTTTAAATTATTAATATTTTTCTAAATGGATTATATAAATAAGGGATGATACTGCATGCAATACAAAGGAATAACTAAATTGTGAAAGAATTGAATATTAAAAGAATTTATTCTCTTATGCTTCTTAAGTTCATTTTTATTCAAATAACTTTACATTCAACAATGAGTGCTCCACTACAATCATTTATTGCTTGCTCCCTTTAGGATGAAATTTCTCTTAACCACTAGTGCAGCTAGAATTTACCTTCAATTTGGTCAGGTCAAAATTAGGGGAGCACACCTTTTCATAGGGTAGATGTTCTGGTGCACGAATTCTGTTAAGCCATAAAAAGGTAAGTACAGATTACTTATGCCTGCTTTCATTCAAAATGTAGACGTTAATTTTAATTTAAAAACCTGGCTTAAAACCAAGTTACATAACAATTGCTTTTGTCATAATTATAAACCAAATGTGGCAGACCCCCCCCCCCCCCGCGCCTCCCAGGGGGCCGTCGAGGCTCTCGGTGGTCTTCCCTCAATGACCCAACTACAGCATTAGAACACTGATAAAGATCCTACTACATACCAAAAATTCTTACCTATGTATGAATATTCACTCGCAATGATAGACCATGTCTTATAACACACATAAGCTGACATAAGAGCGGTTTGAAATAACACAGCAGCTGGATGTTCTTCAACTCCTCTGTTGGCAGCTAGAATCATGAATGAAAAAATAAAGTGAATTTTTTTTAAAAATCACATCTAGAATATATTTTTTTTAAAACCTGCTAAAGTGACCTTCAAATAAATCCTTTATTAATGAATTTTTAAAATACAACTGTTTGTGAGTTTCAGTAACACATCACCAGTTATGAATGACCCACACAATCTCGCTAATACTTCTTGTACTGGCTATAACAATTTAGCACAATATTCTACATTTGGTGAACGGAATTCGAGAAAACTACTAATTCAAGTATCAATAGCAGTTCTTCTTAAAAAGCAGAACTTTTTCTATTTGGCATTAAAATCAAACTTTTTGAAGAATAAAGTCAATGCCGCTGGATCCTGGGATCCTGCAGAACTTGAAAAGCCTAGTTTTTTTATGATAATAATCATTCTGTATAATAGCAAACTGTTACCATATGCATTTTACACTAATATTCTAAAACTCTGATTTTAAATAAGAGATTTAAAAAACTAATAATAGTTTAGTTTTGCATCATGTGGTTTGCTGAAAACAATTTGGTGTATTTAAATTTAAAACAATATTCGATAATGTCATAGTATGCCGGGGACAAACTGTGTTTTTATCAGAAAGATTGGCCTTCAAATTTGGCGCGTTCCAATTAATATCTGTACCTCAAAGTCAGACTAAAATAAGTCACATTTTCACTACTTTTCAGGAGAGTGTAAAAACCTTTGTTTACTGTATATGAAGTTTGGGACTTGCACTCTTATAAATAAAGGTAACTCTGGTAAATAAATAAAGGGTTTTTTTTAAACAAAAAAACTTGTTATGGCTTTATGTAGATTTATAGTTAGTACAATACACTTCTGGTGGCAGAGTGCTACGCTCAACTGAGCCCTCCCTCCTTCTCCATCATTTCATTTCCTGTGGATTTATACAGTCTGACCACTGAGGAGATTGAAAGGGTAACATCTGGTTCACAGGCGGAAATGGGTGTATTTATTAGTCTTCAAGAATATTACTTTTTGAAATGAAATTACCAAATTTTAGGTGCGTCAACAAAGAAATAATGATTGTTTTGTACTAAGGTAGGGAGTGACAGACTTAAGTACTTCCATTTTATTGCAAGTTTCATTGTTGGTGACGTCAGAGTGTTACTTGATCAGTGATTTTTGCTATTATATGGATTGCTATTGGAAATAATGTTTAATTTCATGCGTAAAAAAATAAGTGATAAAATTCAACACCCGTAAAGTGCAGTACTGTAAAAACATTGCATATACGTAACTTCTTTTCTGATGCATGCAAAGTTTTAAGCCTATGATGACTAAGCAGCAATCACAAGAAAGGCTGCTTAGCAACAGAAGCTCAAAACATTTTCTGCATTAAATAAGATTTATCTTTTTACACTCTAAATCTTATGTATGCAATATTTTCGCAGTATCTTGTGTAATTTAAGGCTTTTTTTTCTTTCATTAAAGTGGTTTAATAAAAGAAATTTAGCGTCTCAATTATACATTTAAAAAATTCATGCGTCAATTAACAACAGCAATTTACTGGGGCATGCGACCAGGCCCTTAATTCCAAATTTTTTCACGAGGGCAAAGTGCCTGTTCTCATTGCAAACTATATGGAAAAATATAAAAAACCAGAGGTGCCCACCTGAGGGAGAGGTCATGGAGCAGTTTGCGCCATTGAAATTTTTAGGGGGTGTTCTCTTTTATGAGAAGCTTCCAATTTGGGGGGGGGGGTCTGCAGTATTGGGGGGCGATGCGCCCTTCTTCTTAGGTGGGGTGAACACCCTTGAAAAAACAATGCCTATTTTTGAGTAAATACACTGGCCTCAAAAAGTTAAGGTGCAACCAGTTGTTTGCGTCTAATTAGCAAGTGAATGAAAGTGGAAACAAAAAATTTGGAGGATATGTGCACTAAATAGTTTTTTACTAAATGTGTCATAGAAATTTGTATGAGTGTATTGCAAAAATGATTTATATATAACAAAAAAAAAATCTTGGCAGTCAAGTCCATTCTTGGAGAAAACAGCACATCACAATTTATATAGTAAAATGTCATAGAACCAATACAAAAACGGGTTCTAAGAAAGAATGTGTGTCCCTCTAACTTGAATGCATTGGCAGCATCAATTTTCCATGCTGTTGATTCATTTGTCGGTCACCGGAATAGGAAGTGAAGACCAGACACAGAGTAAGCCTTGTTCCAGCTCATGTAACAACCTTGGAAGAGGATTTAAAGCAACAACCTGTCTGCCAAGATAATCCCAAAGACGTTCTATCGGATCCTGGTCTGGAGATCAAGCTGGCCATTCTATTCTTTCCAAACCATGATCCTCAAGATACTCCTCAACAATCCGGGCTCGGTAAGGTCGGGCATTATCATCCATCAGAATGAAGTCATTACCAATAGCACCAGCATATGGGCAGACATATGGATCAAGGATCTCATGCTGACATCTCAAACCAGTCCAAGTTCTTCGATGAAACACATGCAGGTCAGTGTGACCACCGAGCAAGATCCCTGCCAAAACCATGTGTGTGATTCCACCATCTCTATAACTGTGTCTTTCAACAGTGTTGGATTGATGGTATCTAGTGCGCTATTCCCTCCAGATCAGTAGACGTCCTGAATCACTCTCCAATGTAAATCTGGACTCATCTGTGAGCAGCACAAAAGCTTCAAAAAACATGTCGTACTCGAACTTTTTGAGACCAATGTAAATTAATTTCTCAAAACGGGGGGAGTGGAAATGCTTCTTAAGCGCTCTAAAATGATGGGCGTGAATGCAGCATTCCACTAGAACATTAATAATGTGAGTGGCTCTTTACTGAAAAAGGTTGTGCACCACTGTACTAAGATACAAAGGATTTTTTTTTTAATGGCTAGTTTTTAGATTTCAGATTATATCCCCTTAACTGCTTAAAAACAGCTAAATTTTAAAAGAAGAATCACTTACTAATTGATACTATCACAAGAAAGAGGCATAAAACTCCATTGGCAATGATTACGGGCAGATTGTAAGAGCACCATTCATGCCTGTTGTAGTTTTCATACACAAACTTGAAACCAAAGCCAACAGCAATTAGGATACCAAGGGAAGTCAAAAACATAGCTAAAAATAAAAATAATAATAAAATCATACTAAAACACACACACACACACACATAGGGGAGAAAAAACTTTTGTAACCCAAACTAAAACTTTGACCAATAAAGCATGTTTGTTTGTAAAAACTTAGATTATAATACAGTTGAACTCGAAACTGAAATGGAAAAAATTTATGCTTTTTTTGTCTTAGCCTTTTTTGGTACAACAACTGTAAGACTATTTTTAACATGCTTTCATTAGCTTCAGCTATAAGTATGTATCGATCTATGTATGAAATGGAATCTTGCAATTCAATTTTCATTTATTTCATGTGATTGGATGCTTTTGAAATGTGGTATGTGGCCTCAGACCTGATGACAACGCAATATTCCATAGTCAAATTAATTAATTAACAATTAGTTATTAGTTTATTCTAGTTTTAAGTAACAATTTGCAAACGCACACAGTTTAGCATTATATACAGATTAGTGATGTTCCGGATATCTGTATCCGCGGATATCCAAGGGAAAATCAAGATCTGTATCCCTATCCGTAACTTTTTTGACGGATCTTAAATGGATCATTTCTATTCTAAAAACTTTTAGATATTTGAATAAAAGACCTTAAATTCCGTTTAAATTAGGTTTTATTCCCTATTTAAATTATAAGGTATCATTTCAAAAGGCAATTTGTACCCCCGCCCCCCTGTTGCAAAAAGGAAGGGGAAATAAGTTTTAAAAGTGTGTATCAGTGTGTCTTTTTGTATCATTGTAGCTCCTAAACAGATCAACCAATTTTGATAATTCATCTGAAATTCAAAAGGTGACTTGATCGAAAGTGCTCTTTGCTTGGCCTCGTTTTTGTAGAACTTTAATTACCGGAGATATTAATTAAAAACCGACCTAACGTTTTCACAATTATGGTAGTAAAAATTATTATACCCGTACGTTAAAAATGTTGGCCCTAATTGAAAGAACGAAGTTTTCTGCGTTTGATATTTATTTGAAACTTCCAATTTATGTACAGTAGGAACTATAATCTTATTAAGTACATTTTAAATTCAATTCTAAGCCTTCATACGCGTGATTGGTAACGATTTCATAGTCGGAAGATAAGGAGAAAAAGCTCAATGATTTAAAATTTTTACTTGCTGTCAGTTCATATTTGTTAACAAATGTGTGTTCTGATCCGCGAAATTCATCTTAATATGAAGTCAACTCTCTAAGACATTTTTTTTCTTTAAATTTTTAATTTAATATTAGTTTTTGTTATTGATTTGTGGTTTCTGTAATTCTACATTTTTGTTTTTCTCGGCATCCTTCAAAAAAAGTGAGACTAAACTCTCTATTTACTGTTTGTAATGGTGTTCCGTGTTATTCCGTTGGTCGGAGTAATTTGGGTGGAATGGGTCAGCGCTGCATTTATGCTGAAATAAAATGCGAAAAATGATTTCGAGCCTGTCCAGTAACAGCTTTACACTCTTGCTCCTGTATCCCACATCTATTGAGTAAGCTGGAAATAATTTCTCACATTCCATCTAAGCATTTATGCAGCGCTGGCCCATTCCTTCCAACTCTCCCTCAATTTTAACAGAGAATTCTTTAAAGAGAAAATCATAGTCTTGATTATATTTTTGCCGCAGTTGACATTTTTTGAAGAAATTGCCATTATTCTGACGGGAGTACCTTCCGTAACAAATTTTACACTTGGATAGTTAGTTGAATTGGGTAAAAAAAATTTTGAGATCCGTATCTGCGGATCTACTTTTTTAACGATCCGGCACATCACTAATATAGATAGAAATTCGATTTTTCTACTTCACATAACATTTGTTTGAATCTTCTAATGTAATTAGAACGTGAATTATAATTGTTTTTAACTAATTTCATGCTAAAATATAGTTGAGCCTTCAGTTGAAATTTCATTGTTGATGAGAAGTCCCCCCAATTTTGTTGCTTACACACATATTGATGACTGGAATGGACTAGCTGGACTAGAAAATTGCTCGACAGGCAATCTATTGGAGCAATTGAACATTTTTCAGAGCTCGACTGTTATATCTTAAGGAGTATAACTATTCTTTATGGAGTTCGAGAGTTCTCCATTTCGAATATTGCTCGAGTCCTTTAGTTGTTTTTTGGTAAATTTCATGAGCATAAAAATCTTGAATTATGTTGAAATAATTTTTTTCTTTTTCTTTTTTTTTTGCAAAACAAGTAAAACTAAAATAAGAAAAAGAAATTAATAATTTAAAAAATAAAAAAATCAGCCTTTGTAACAATATGAACTAAAAAGAAAGAACTATCTTTGAATGTTAAGTATGATAAAATAATTGACCAAACAATTAACTTCAATGTAAAAAAGCATGGAAGCTTCGTATCAGTTATGTTAAATTTCTTCCATTTGTTGTCCCAGCATGTAAATAGATAGCACCCCCACACATTTCTTTTTTACATTAAAGGTAACTGCTTGGTCAAATATTCCATTATCCCAATTTATCTAATCAATCACCATTTTATGATACCTTAACATCTGAAGATTGTTTTTACTTTTTACTTTATATTACCACAAAAGCGTGTTTTATTAGTTTTACAAACTATTGTTTATTTTTAAGGCATATTTTTATTATTTTTAATAATATACAAGAAAATCAAACTACTAGTAGTGGCCACTGCTTATTAAAATAACTCCTTCAGAAGACATTTGATTTTATAAAAAGGCCTGATTTCATAAGTAGGCATACTTACACTAAAAAAAAAACATTTTAAAGTTTAAATGCTCAAACAAAGAAATGTATTACTATTTACTATATTGTTGCCTCAGAGCAACACTAAGACATCTAATTCCAGAAATAACACTAAGATATCTACCGTAAAACGGTACAACTTTGTACCAAGGGGGCAACAATGGGCCACTGTTGCCATGGTGATGATTTTGCTCTCGGGTGGCCTCTTTTTCGAACTTATGAGCCCCCCAAAAAATCACCAGATAGTGTAACCATTTATTAGTTAAAGACGATATATCAGAGATTGCCATTGTTTTTGTGTGCCTTAGATAACTTAGTCGTTCTTAGAGCGTGTTTTGACTCAATCGTGGAAGAGCCAAAAGTCTCCTTTGGGCAGACAACTTCTACTGTTTTCCAAGGTCTGGTAAGTTCAGATTTGCTTTACTAATTTCTCAGTTATGAATTAAGCCGCTTGTTGACTCAAAATGTTTCATAGTTTTCAGAAGCTCTCAACATTTATTAAAAATGGAAATGTTGGGGAACAACAATGAGGCCACCTATTTTTCAAGGTTTTTAGTGGCTTGGAACTTCATTTCATTCTCTGCAGGGATGCTTTCGTCATATTTTGTGTTCTTTACTGTGAATGATGGCAAGAAAAGCCAGAAGAAAGCTTGGGGGTTTCTCTATCGCCCGTACTCATACAGGGTGGCGACAGGAACTGGAAAAAAAAGTTCCCTGACTTTTCCCTGATCAAGTTCACCAAATTCCCCTGATTTACCTTACCAATGATAATGGTTGAATAAAATGCAGTGTTTAAAACGGTTTAGTTTAAGCTGTTAATTAAAAATATATACTGAAAAGATGTTCCTTTTTTTTTTGGTAAAAATAGTATATTAAATAATCGACAAAGAAATATTGTAGGAAATCTAAAACAAATATTTGACTTCCAGGAACCAGTTAACATAAGAATCCTAAGAAATTATTAAAACCACTCTTAAAGACATATCTAATCATGATAAAACTAAAAAATTTAAATGGAAATAATATCTTGAACTGAATTTTCAAGCAGTATAATTGTTGCTGCAAGAATAACAAGTGATAGTTAAAGTTTTGAAGTAATGTAGTTTTACTTACGTAAAAAATACTGCCGTGTGCAGGTAAATGACAGTATCTGCAGAAATTAGTTTTCGAGACATTTGAAGAAATGTGTGTTGAATTAAGTACTAACAATAGGAAAATTTGGAATTAGACATTTTTTTCGCGCCTCTTTTTCAGCGTAAACCAAATAAGCAAGTATGTACAATAAAGATCAAGTACAATATGACAAAAATGCAAAAAAAAAAAAATAACAAATATGCAGTTACTGCCCTTTACCTGCACAGGGCAGAATAGACATATTTGTGAAAACAAATTAAAAACTTTCAACAACCAGTCTCATTGAGCTATTTATTCTCAAATCAAGATCTTAGGTTTTAATGAATGAATACAGCATTTTAACTATTAAAAAATAACAAAAATATTTAATTATGTACACAACTCAATTTCAAATGATTTCGTTAATTGTCGGAAAAAACATTCCCTTAGATTACCTTAGTAACAAACAACATTGAAATGCAAAAACAATTATTAATTTCAAACTGTATGTGTATATGGTTTTAAAATAAAAGAGTTTTAAAGTCTGAAAAAAAAACCCTTCATGTAATCTGAAATGACAGCGAATAATAACATAGCAAAAAAACAAATTTGATTTTCAGTCAAAATTCAATGTTAGTAATTAAATGAAAAACGCCAAAGTGATAACTTTAAAGATTTTTCAGCATTAATTTAAAAAGATTTTTCTTGAAACCGTGATAACAGTATGCTAATTACTTCAAGACAATGAGTAAAGGCAAGGAAGCAAAGTCATTAATGACAGCTTCCTCTTTGCCTGTAGGGTTGTTTATTTTACATAGCATGGAATGGGTGGAAGGAAAATTCAAGCTAGGTAAAATAAACAACTTCACAGACACAGAAGAAATCTTAGGAAGCTCATCCTAAGATTGAATACTTTGATCTTGAGGGAAAAAGATGCACAAATATGCGGCACTGTATAATCATACCTCATTAATTTTACTTTTTTAAAACAAATAATTGGCGGAAAATTTGCAGGGAATCAAAATACTTCATTATGCAAGGGAATTTTTTTTTTCTTCATTTGATCAATTTTCCCTGAATTTTTATTATTTTTTCAAAATTCCCAGATTTTTCCCTGAGTGATAAAGTTCCCTGACTTTTCCCTGATCTCCTTGATTTCTCTAATCTGTGGAAACCCTGTCATAGGAGTATTTGAAGAAGGTGCTGACTGAAATTCAAACCAAATAGAAACTGAGATAATTTTTAAAAATTATTTATTTTGATGAGATTTTGAATAAGAAATGTGATTTTGCATTTCAGTTTTCAAAACTTTTTTTGATCTCATTTAAAATTAGCCAGACCTACATATTTTCTGACCTAAGCATAGGTACCTTTTCTCCGCACACACTCCATCTCTTAGCTATCAGACTTAGCTTTAAGTATAGGTTCCTAGCCTTTAGTTGGTGAGATTTTTCTAGTTTTCAAATGTTTCTATGTGAAAACCTAGACAGATAATGAAGAACGTTACCTACGTTTACCATGTTGAACTTTATTAATCACTCAAGACGACAAGTGATGATTTAGTCTTAAAAATCTGAAGGAAAAAAAGGTAAATGATGGACTAAAAAAATTTTTTATGCAGTTTCAAGCATAGGACAACATGCAGTCTCAAACAACAACAGGCCAAATCAAGGGGTACAACTATGGCCCACGGGGAAAAAATTCCCCTTCCTCTTCTTTCGAACTTAGATTATTTTTTAACATTTCATTCGAAAGACGAGATGTATAGCTACCATTCCTAGAGTCCTCAAATTTCTAAATCAAAGATGTACACGAAATTTTCATTGAAAACATCGAAAAGTAGCCCATAGTTCAACCATTTTATGGTACTGTTGCTCTGAGGCAACAATATGCATTTTTAAGTTTCACAATACAGTTCACATTTTAAATACACACGATTTTACATTTTCATTAGCACAAAAGTCTAAAAAAATTGCTGTTTCATTAACAAAACTTAGAAGTGAAAATTCAATACTTTAAAAGTTTTAAAGTTCTTGCAATTTTGAACATTTGGGGGCTAACATTAAAGTCCATCGTGTGACATTAAATGCTTTTTTTCTGACATACACTCCTGTTTGTGAAAATTGCAACACCAGGAAGGAAGCCTCATAGTTGAATGAAATTTAATACACAGTTGAGTGGTAATGGTACAAATAAATGATTACATTTTCAAACCAAACAAACAATAAAAAGAGATAGAAATTAGTATTTTGTGTGGCCACCACGAGTCGCAATAAGAGCTGCTACAAGACTCGGCATGGAGTGAAACAAAGTTTGAATATCTGCCTGCGGAAGAGTATTCCATATTGTTTGTATGCACAATCAAAGTTTGTCTGTCAAAGCAACAGGACGAGGATTACAAGCAAGATGCCGCCCAATGAAATCCCACATATGTTCAATGGGTGACATATCCAGGAAATATGCAGGCCAAAGATGAAGCTGTACATGCTGCAAATCAAGGTAGGATTTAACAGTCCTGGCGACATGTGGACGGGCATTATCCTGCTGGAATACAGCCCCTGGCAATCCTTGCAGGAAAGGAATAGCTTGGGGCTGTAAAACTTAGTTTATGTATCGGGTACTGTTCAAATTGCCCACAATTTCTAGCAATTGTGATCGTTTATGATATGCTATGGCACCCAAGACCATAACTCTGGGTGTTCGTTATCTGTGGTGTTCGATAATGCACTCCGGAATGTGCCATTCACCGGCATAGCGCCTGACACGAATTCGGCCATCATGGTGCCACAAATTGAAGCAGGAGCCATCAGAAAAGACTGGCCAATGTGCCAGTTCCTATGCACATTGGCCCATTGTAGCCGCAGGCGGTGATGGTTTTGAGTGAGAATAATCCTGTATAAAGAAATACTTGCTCGCAGCCCACGCTGCAGCAGACGTCTCCGAATTGATGAAGCACACAATGAAACACCTGTAACTGTTGACCACTGTGCTGTCAATTTTCTAGAAGCTGTGCGATCCGTCAGCACCATACGCACCAGGTGTCTGTCATTGCGAGCTGACGTCACATTTCGGGGTCCACTCCCAGATTTCCGAGCAGTCCAACCCTCGTCCGCCCGCTGCTTTCAAACACGCATGATTGTGCTGCTGTTACGCTGCACACGAGCGGCTACTGCACGATAAGACAATCCAGTTTCACGAAGGCCGACGATTCTGCCCCGTTCAAACTCCGAAATTTGCTCAAATTTCGCTTTCTTTTGTCAAAGAGACATAGTAAAGATTCAGTTAACGTTTACCTCTAGCATATAACCACCAATAATCTTACACGCCTCGCAATTTTCACAAACAGAAGTGTATATTGAAAACGGCAAATTTGCCATTGACTTCATTTTCCGAGATACTTTTAGTAGAGGAGTCCATAATGCTAAATGAGGATTTACTCGAGCATCTTGGGGTGGGGACCTATTAGATTTCGTAGTTCAGATTATAAGAATAACTAGCTCCGTTGCCCGACTTTACACGGTCTACCTTGAAAAAAAGTTATGTCAAGTGACGCGTGTTCAACAATTCAGCTTGACCAAAATAAAATTTTATAAAAAAGTCAGTAAAATTTTGCGACAGATTGTGGAACAATAACCAGAAAGGAAACATTTTAAATCCCCTCATTACACAGAGTTGATTGTGAGTTCATCAAAAAATACCTGAAAGTTTCAAAGCGAGAACAGGGGGGGGGCAATCTTTGGGCCCTATTACTTAAGTGCACATTGTCATAGTTTTAAAAGTTCTGAGTCAAAATATTATGTGTACATTTAATTAAATTTTTAATTGATTACAAAGTTACTTTTGAGCTGCTGTTATACAAATTATCTTTACATTTGTCCATCTAATAATTCCGGTATTTTCGGACATGAAAATACAGGAAATACATCTGAAAATACCGGAAATTCGGTAAAATACAGGAACACAATCACCCCTGATTACAGGAAAAGCCTCAACACAAAATCCGGAATTTTATTTGTTCATATTCAAGAAAAAAAAGCGTCACAGATCTTTCTTCTTAATGATTTTCTTCATTGCTACAAATTTTAATAAAAGCCGTGTTACAGAAAGTTGAGTTGAAGCACTAAATAATAAACTGAATGGATGAAAGCCTTCGAAAATTAGGGTTTTTTTGTCGAAATCTAAGTATCATAGGGCCCTTACACTTCCTGTTTTATGATAAAAGATAATCTAAAGTGTGTATTTCGGACATCAACTTTGAACTTTGAAATCCCCATCTCATCCAATGTTTCCAAAAATAGCTTCAAGTTGGGTTTTTGAAACTTAAACTTCAGAAAAATTCTAAGGTAAGGACCCCAGAAGTGCATGAAATCACCTAACCTCATCACAGTTGGCTCCAAATTTTGTTTTTAGACATTTCTGAGGGGAGACTGTAAATCCTTTTCTTCTCAGTAGTGTAGAGCTTAAAATGAGCAACAGTTTCGAAAAAGACTTCGGGTGGGAAACCCCCCTCCGAACTGTTGGCATAAAATATTATTTTATTTTATTTATTCTCGGTCCACAGCCGATAATTTAAAGAAAAATATTTTAAAGTTAATTGTTACCTACTTTAAGCCCAGTCTGGTAAAAGTAGAATTCAACTAGTTGGTGCTAACACTTCAATCGACATTTCCCCCACGCCATAATTAATGGTGACTGTTTACTAAAACCATCGAAGTTTGCATGTCTCGATGTGTCGATTCAGAAAAAGTTCAGTTGTCACTTGATTGATTTGAATTAATTCCACTTGTTTAAGACCGCACATACCATGGAGGGAGTACAAAAATTCGCGGCAGTGGAATAAACAAATGAGTTGTAGTTAGTATTGTGACGTCATCGAAGCATGCAATCTCATTGGCTGATAGAATATATATATTGAGGTGAGTGGCAACAATCTCTCGCTCTTCTCATCAATCCCCAGTTTTGTTTTGATCGTGAGGCCTAGTTCGGCTCACGTGTGAGGGGTTTTTCCCCCGCTATGCTAGCGGGATTTAGTGGCGTGTAACCGGTGATGAATTAATCACCTCGCATTTCAAGTTTTGGAATTCCAAGTCCTGGAAATGAAATGAGTCCAGGTGAAGAAACACTTGTTTTGTGTCCGGCAAATTGATATTGCCGGGGAAGTGTGTTCCATAAATTCTGCTGGATATGTTCGCTGAATCTTTGAACTTTCCAATGTGGTCTACCTGTCAAGTGCGCTCCTGAAGTGTAATCCGAACGACTTTGTGTGCTCCTGGAATTGACTACTTCGGACTGGCCAGTGACTTTATCAACAGATTGGTGACATTTTATCCTTTATTTATTGGAACTTATTTTGTTGTGATATTTTGGGGGTGTTCTTTTTATGGGGATGTTTTACTATATTTACTAGTCATATTTAATAAATGAATTTTTTTTTCAGAAACATGCTTTTTGCTTGTCTCCAACTAGACATTTCACGGCCATTTAATGTTGGCTTAGTTTAAATTTCTGAAACAAAATATTGGATTTTTAAACTTAACTCTAATTATGCCAACACGAACTCTCTCTCATAACGTTGTCTGTCAAACAACAGCTGAAACCGCGTTTTTAGGACGTTAATTTCAAAACGTTTCAAGGGAAGGCGGAAAAACTATCTGACTTCCCAACATTTTTGGAAACATTTGGAAACCTATGTGGTCGCCTACAATTGCATTTTTGAAACTTCGGCATTGAAAAATTTCCAGAGAGCTCCTAAATGTTCCCTATTCTCTTCAACGTCATCAAAGATAGACTAAAATTGATTTCAACTTCGAAAATATTTCGGAAAATCTTTGTCTTTGTTGGAGTTAGGGGAAACCCTTATGTCACTAGATACAGCCTGCATATACAGTGGCTCCCAAAAGTGTTCGTACACTTTGAAATTTTTTAGTAAAACCAAAATAACTCGAAACTGAATTCGAATATAAAGTCCAATATTTTTTTACATCATTCCTATGTCATTCTAAATACCACCCATTGGTTTTTTCAAAATATTGACGGATCTTCTTTTTGAAATGGGTCAGAAAAGGAAGAGACAGAAATAACACGGCACAAAAGTCATCGTACACTCAAATATTTTCGAATAAATTCATGATTAAAATTATCATATGCCGTTTTATTCATATTTTTGCATTGTGTTGACCCTTATAAGTAATTTGGCTTTAATTTTTTGTTTATGTATTCCTTAATATTGTGCTTATTACTGTAAAATGGCTGGTATTCGTAAAAAACCGCAAATACAATCCAAATTTTAATTTTTTTCTCACAGTAGTTTTAAATTGGTTTGAAATGTTTCTAAATTAGTTAATTTATTTGTTTGTATAGTAAATTGCTTGATAAAATGCTTTAAAGAAAGGAATCGGACCGAAAACAAGGTAAGAAAAGGTCAACCGGCAAAGTTGACAAAACGTGATCGTAGATTTAAAGTTAAAAAATTTATGAAAAATACACATTTGAGTACTGTAAAAGTTTCTGCAGAGTTAAATGAAACATTTAACATTTAATTTTCACCTAAAATTGTTCGCCAAGTTCTCTGATTAGCTGTATTAAATGGGATCTCTTCCCGCAGAAATTTTCTTGGTCGTGCGAAAAACAGAAAGCTTCCGCTTTTCGTCGCAAAACCAATGATAAATAAGCTAAAAACGTTTTGGAATCACGTCTTACTTACAGATAAAAATTAATTCAAACTTTTTGGTTAAATTGTTGTATAACTGTAAGTAGAAGAAAAAAATAGGAACTTAATCTTAAGAACTTATTTATATCAGTTAATCAGGACGGTGGAGGTGTTTTAGTGTGAGGGTGCATATCAGCATCAGGACTTGGTAGTTTTTAATTTTTTGATGAAATAATAAATCATGCTGTTCCTTTAAATATTTTAAAAACCAATTTTGAACTCTTAGCCAAAAATTTGGTTATTGGAAACAACTTTGTTTTTTATCAAAATAACGATAAGAAGTACTCGGTTTTCAACGTTTGCGTCTAGTGCCTCGAAAATTGTCCTAAAAATCAGAAAATACCCCCTCAAACTTCAGATTTTAAATTAATGTGTAATGTATTTAGAGATATCTGGAGGCTAGATTACGAAAATAAGGCTTTAAAACAAAAATAGAGCTACAAACAGTAAGACTCGAAGTGTGGTAGAACACTTACTCAGAAATTACGCAAAAAAAAAGAAAGAAAAAGAATGAAATCTATTCCCAGACGTTTAAAAGGTGTTATGAATACTGTATGATATTCTACCAATTAATAACTTAATCAAAAGTTAAATTATTAAATAATATATATACATTTTAAAAAGTGTACGAAGACTTTTGTGAGATAAAATTTCCGGCACTTTTTGGTTTTTGATTTTTAAAAAATTAAGTTTTAATATTTTTTCAAAAAATTTCATGTAATTTTGTTAAAAATTGATCACAGATCTTATAATTAAATACCTATTCCGAAATATTAATTCTAACCAATGGATTGGGACCTATTTCGTTGAAAGTCGTAGGTGTACGAAGACTTTTGGGAGCCACTGTACGTGTTTTTCAATTTTGTTGAAAAGCTTTCCAGACAGCGCCCCCGAACCTTCCCCAATGTCTTCACACATCCAAAGATAGCCTAAAATTGCCTTTTTAACACTTCAGTTTCGGAAAATTTCCTTCAGAAGTCCCAACCCCTAACGTCACCAAAGAATGCATAAAACTAATTTTTAAAAAATAAAATGGAGGGAACTCCAAGCATTTTTTCTATAAGCGTTACTAGAAATTGCTTAAAATTCCGAATTTTGACCAACTATTGGAATGTTTTGGTAGGGCTTTGAATTATTTTTTTTTTCTTTCTGCAAGAAAAATAAGGAAAAAAAGTTTCTTTTCTTGTTTATTAAAATATCATTTAAATACATTTGACTCTTTAATGTGTCAACTATTTCCGATCAAAAAGGGCGGCAAATTGAGGTACCGCACCGGGCGGCAGAAAGTGTAGCTACGCCACGCCTTGGTTTCAAGTTAAAAAAACTTTTGTCTTTTTAAATTACGGGTTGGATCCATCTCGAATCTTGTTGCTAGAAACAGCATTGGGAAATTACTTACTTAAATTGCTTTTAAGAGCCATTACGTGATTAACTAAAACCGTTGATTGTGTTGACCTTTTTTAATAATACCATGCATTGTGATCTTTCACATTGTATTTGGATTTGAAACGAATTCTAGTTTTTTGATTACAAAAAAGCTGCTAGAACAACTACTGTGTTTGTCCACTGTGTTAATTCAACTAACCAAATGATCCCAAACAAAGTTCGAGTATGTGTTGGATATATTTAGATCTTATTGAGTTAGTAGCTTACAGCTAAGCTGAGAATTAGGCAACTCATTACCAACTGAATTTTGAGGAAGTGGTCTGCCCGAAGAAAATAAAACATGAATCATTTTAACATTGGAAAACATTTATTTAAACATGCATTAGTAAAAACAGTTACAACACAATAGTTTAGTCCTCAAAAATGTTAGGTATGCTAAGTCAAAAAAAAGTCTTACAGTAAGTCCAAGTTGAATCAAGATGAACACGCAGGATGTAAAAGTTCTATCGGCTTATTACCGTGAATTCCGCATAGGCAGAAGGACAACACCGCAATTCGTCATAATCGATCGGTAATCAGTTCATGCCTCGGACACCAATTCACCACATCCAGGTAAGCCATGTAGATAGACTCGCTCCTTCCCTTAGCACTGAAGACTAAACAACTGGCTTAACTTGAACAATAATAACTTTTCATTGTGATGAACATCACCACAGCACGCGCTTCCAAAGTGGGGGCAACAACGAGGAAGCAATCCAAATACTCGACCTCACCAGCGAGGCCGGCAGCCAAAACGTTATCAAAACATATGGACGAACACAAACACCAAACAGCACAAGCGAGAGGATGAGTGAGAGAGTGAGCTACGATCGGTCCGCATATTTATTGCCAGATCCAACTGTGCTCGTAGTAATGTGACGTTACCTCATTTGCATCTTGCAAGAGCAGCTCAACTCCGGAAACACACAGCTTGCAGGTTGCTCAATCCTTATCTTATTCAATATTCGGCACCTAACACCTCAACAGGTTATCTTACGTAATTAACACGTGCTCTGTCGGAAGTTTGCCGACTTCTGCCGAATGGCTGCAACCAATCATAGCGTGCCACTAATTTTCCCGATCACTTCCGATTCAAACTTAAACATTTGAGTGTCGGTGGCAGGTGGATGGGATTCCCCGTGCAAGGTTTTTCCGAAATGGCAAAAGGTAAATTACAAAACTTTTTTTTTTTCTCTTTTTAACAATATTGATGAAATCCTTCAAGAAACAAAAATAAAGGCATTTAGCCCAACCGGTTCCCTCCTCTTGAAGGAATTTCATCAAAAACCACATTATATACACTAAAAACACTTAACTACATTCACATCATATTTACAAAAATACATTTGAAAAACAGTTCAAAAATTTGATACGCCCCCCTTTTCTCTTAAGTTAATCCCAATTAAATATAATTTTACAAAGCTTGTTTAAACAATTCTTAGATAGGGGTTTAGTGAAAATGTCCGTGATGTTTACATTTGTCCTCGCATATTTAATCAAAAAAATCTTTTGCTCAATTAAATTTCTTAAAAAATGGTACCTTACATCAATGTGTTTTGTACGGGAATTCCCAATGGGAGACTTAGAAAAATCAATTGTTGCAGTGTTATCACAATAAATGACTAAGCTGGAGGTTTTCAATATTTAATTCACTTATTTCTGCAATTATCCTCTTCAGCCAGACCATTTCTTTTGCAGTTTCACCAAGTGAAATATATTCTGCTTCCATTGTAGATAATGCAACACATTTATGTTTAAATGTTCTCCAATTAATTGGGACCCAATCAATACACAAAATTGATCCCCCCATTGAGACTCTATCCTCTCGATTAGGGGCGTAATCAGAGTCGGAAAAACCCCGTAGGTCTACACTACTGATTGAGCTTAAATTTAGTTTGTATGATATTGTGTACTTTAAATATCCTAGCAATCTTAATAGAAAATCCCAATGCTTCCTTCCGGGATTTGCTTTAAATTGCGAAAAAATGTTCACCGCATAAGAGATGTCAGGCCGGGTCTTTCCTGCTATATATGCCAAACAACCCAACAAATTTCTGTATGGGAGCTTTTCTACTTCCCTTTTTTCCTCCTCAGTTTTCGGGCAGTCGTCTTTTGACAAAACTGTACCCTTTGAGATTGGGAGGGTTGAATATGGCACACATAGTAATCTGAGAATAACCCTAAGACCTTCGAAATGTAAGAGCTTTGGTGAATAAAAAGGTTATTTTTATCTTCCACAAATTTAATCCCCAGTAGCTTTCTGGTTTTCCCCATTTCTTTTATATCATACATACTTTAAATTTCATTAATTACCTTTTTAATTTAATTTTCATTTTTTGCTAGAATTATTATGTCATCTACATAAATAAGAAGAAAAGTCTCTTTGTCTCTGTGATATACACAATTACATCCTTTTCATTTTTGAAAACAAAAACCACGAAGAACACTGTCTATTTCAAAAAACCAGTTTCTTCCGGACTGGTGTAGTCCATAGAGAGACTTCTTCAATTTACAGACAAAATTAGGGTGACTTTTACTGACGAAACCCTCGTTGTCTCATGAAGATTTGTTCCTCTAAATCAGCATATAGGTAAGCATTTTTTACATCAATTTGTGAGTGACACCATTTTAAAAGACATAAATAAATAGAAAAGAAAACTCTCACAAGCAAAAACTCAATTACCGGGCTAAAAACTTCGGAACATGATTCAATTGACTGACGGTCCCCCCTCACAAACAACCTGACCTTGTATCAAACAATTTCATCCCTGTCATTTACCTTGAGGTCATAGACCCACCTATTTCCCAAAATTGGTTTCCCCTCTGGTGGAGGTACGAGGTCCCACACCTCTTTTTGCTGAATGACATCTAATTCAGATTCCATGGCCAGTTTCCAGTAGTTCACCTCGGGGGGGGGGGGGGGTCGATACATTGCCTATAAGAATTCGGTATAGAAATTTCCACTAAACTTGCTTCAGGAGCTTCTTCACCTTCTTCCAAATTTTCATTCTCGTCACAGAACTACTATTGGATTTTTAGTTGAAAAGTCAAAAAGTTTTGGTTTATATTCTATTTTATTTTCACTACAATATTTTAAAACCTGTTTTAGTGAATTTAATCTTACTTTATTTTTACCGGCGATTGTATAATAAATATCAGTCCTATCTCCTGTCTTTCTCTTTTTGGCTTCCCTAACCCATTTAATTTTCTCACAAGGAGTCTCCTCAATGCTCTCCTGGATTTCCTGTTCAAGTTGAACTTCACTCATAGGCCTGATAAAATTAAATTTTCTCTCATTTTTATTTTGAACTTTTAATTCCCCCCATTTTTCATTTTCATTGAAATTTACATTAATAGTCTCTGTGACTGTTCTGGTTTCAGGATTCCAGATTCTGTACCCTTTGGTACGTAAGGCGTATCCGACCATGATCCCCTTGGTAGCCCTCATATCTAACTTTTTTAGTTTAGACTTAGGCTGACCTACATAGGCAGTACACCCAAAAATACGTAGGTGTCTAACTGAAGGTTTACGACCAGAAAACAGTTCAAAAGGGGTTTTGTCCATATTTCCTATTACTGTCCGATTCCTTACATAATTAAAACAAAGAGCGGCTTCAGCCCAAAACTCATCCCCCAATCCAGAATCATTGAGCATAGACCTCACACCATTCATTATGGTTAAATTATATCTTTCTACAACCCTGTTCATTTGTGGGGTGTAGGGGTTGGTCCGCTCTATCTTTATTCCCTGATTGGTGAGATAGTCCTCAAAATATTTGTTAACAAATTCTTTTCCGTTATCGGAACAGATAGCCAAAATTTTTGAGTTCAGGAATCTTTCAGTTCTTTTTTGAAAATTGACAAAAACATTAAATGCCTCACTTTTTGCTTTTAAAAAGAAAACATATGATTTTCTAGAGAAATCATCTATAATTCTAAAAATATTTTCTTCCCCCCCAAGGACTCAGTCTGAAGGGGTCCCATGAGATCCATGTAGGGCAATTGAAGTGCAGAATTAGTACGCCTTTCTGGCATAGATTTACAAATACAAATACAAAAGTGACGACCATCAACAGGCTCTGGGCCCAGCTAGACTGGTCCTAGTCAATTTACAATCCCAGTGAAGATCAATGGCCCTCTTAAAACCGTCTACTCCTTTGCTCATTACCACCTCTTCCGGTAAGCTGTTCCAAGGTTCCACTACCCTGCTAAAATAATAATTTTTCCTAATATCCATGTTAGCCTGAGATTTAAATAGCTTAAAACAATGACCCCTTGTCCTGTTTTCAGTGCTAAACTTCAGCCCTGTAACATCTTTCGTTTTAATAAATTTAAACAGCTGAATCATGTCCCCTCGGTCTCTTCTTTGCTCAAGACTGTACATTTTTATCCTTCTAAGCCTGGAATCATAATCTAAGTGGGAAAGTCCACTTATTAGCCTTGTAGCCCGCCTTTGAACCCTTTCCAATACATTAATGTCTTTCTTAAGATAAGGAGACCAAAACTGAACAGCATACTCCAAATGGGGTCTTACCAAACTTCTATATAAGGGCAGAAGAACTTCTTTAGATTTATTTGAAATAGATCTATTGATAAACCCAAGTATCTTATTGGCTTTGTTGCTAGCAATGCTGCACTGTTGGCTAAACTTTAAATCCTGACTTATTAGGACCCCCAGATCAGTAACTTTGTCTGCCTGACTAATGACTGAACCTTACAAATAATAACTTGTACACTTATTTCCATGCCCTAAATGTAGCACTTGACATTTCCCAACATTAACAGCCATACCCCATTTATCAGTCCACTTCGTAATATGATCTAGATCCTCTTGCAGCTGATTTGCTTGTTCTTCATTTTCTACAGTCCCCATAACTTTGACATCATCAGCAAAACAATTCATGTTCCCAGAAATATTTTTGTGAATATCGTTCATAAAGACAATGAACAAAACAGGCCCTAACACTGATCCTTGAGGAACCCCGCTTAAGACCTCACTCCAATTAGAATAATTTCCCCTTACAACTACTCTTTGCTTCCTTCCGGTCTGCCAATTTTTTACCCAAATGAAAGTTTTCCCTCCTATTCCTATATCAGCTAATTTGCTAAGTAGAGCAACATGCGGTACCTTATCGAAAGCTTTTTGAAAATCAATGTAAACAACATCTACAGGCTTCTTATTGTCCAAAGCCATGGAAACTTTGTCATAGAAATGTAATAAATTAGTTGCACAAGATTTACCTTTCCTAAAACCGTACTGAAAACTAGTCTATAGATTATTCGTCTCTAGAAAATTTACTATCTTAATTTTCATCAATGTTTCAAAAATTTTGCAAACCACCGAAGTTAGACTCACAGGTCTATAATTTCCCGCACTCCCTTTACACCCTTTCTTGAAGAGCGGTGTAATGTTAGCCAGCTTCCAGTCCTCTGGCACTGTCCCCGAATTATAAGAAGCATTGAAAATGTTTGCGATTACATCTGCTAATTCCTCTGCACATTCAACTAAAATTTTCGGATAAATATTATCTGGCCCCGGAGCCTTGGTCTCTTTAATTTTTTTCAAATGAAGGAAAACGTCATCCCTGGAAAATACAAAGTCCTCAAGCTGTACTATAGCTTGTGTCTTGTTGGTGTCAACTGTTGAGATACAGTTATCGTTAAAAACACTCGAAAAAAAGTTATTAAGAACATTAGCAATATCACTATCATCCTGAATTAAAATTCCGTGCTCATCAACCAGTGGCCCAATATGACTATTTCGAACTTTCCCCGAATTAGCGTATGCAAAAAACCTCTTGGGATTCCTGTTTATGTTATCTGCCAGTCTTTGCTCCAACTCTCTTTTCTGAATCCGTACCAAATACTTAAATTTACGCCTTGCCTTACAATATTGGAGCCTATCTGCACTGTGACCTGTTTCTCTAAACCTATGAAAAGCAGCTCGCTTGTAATTTAGAGCGTCTTTAGTTTCCCTGGAGAACCACATTGGCCAAATTTTAGTGTTGACACCCTTTCTCCTAAAAGGAACATGATCCCTAACTGTATTCGCTAGCTTTTCCTTAAACTCTGCCCACTGAAGATTCACATCGCTATTGTCCAATCCAGGAGAAAAAACTGCTTTCAAACTCTGCCGAAGTGCCACAAAGTCAGTATTTCTGAAATTGGGCACAAACCTAAAATTCTCTACTTTGTGCATATCAAATTTAATCCCAAACCTGATACTGTTGTGGTCACTATCTCCAATGTGTTCCCCCACACATAACCCCTGAACAGAGCCTTCCATGTCGCAGAAAACTAGATCTAAAATCGCGTCCTGTTGAGTACCCTGAGTTACAATTTGATCTAAGAAACAGTCACCAATTACTTTCAAAAAATCCTCTTCTCTGCTATTACTATGGTAAAAATTATTCCAATCAATTCCTGGAAAATTAAAATCTCCCATTATGATGACTGACCCCTTGCTAGAAATGTCACTAATAATACTAAACATCTGTTCGTCTTGACCCTGGCTTAAGTTGGGTGGCCTATAAATATTCCCCAAACGTAGTTTTTTGCCCTTATTACTAATCAACTCCAGCCAAATCATATCAATCTCATTAGGTTTATCATTAATTACCAATTCATTGCAAATTAAAGTGTCTCTGACATAAAATAAAACCCCACCACCTCTTTTACCTACTCTATCTTGTCTAAACAAATTATACCCAGCAATAGATAATAAATCATCATCACTTTCGGTAGCCCATGTCTCGGTAACTGCAATAATATCCAACCTCTCGTCTATAATTATGCTTTTTAATTCTTCCATCTTGTTCCTAATACTACGAGCATTTGTATAAAAAACCTTAAGTAAGCCCATCTTACTTTTATTTAATGCTGCACGATTGTTTGAATCCCAAGTGTTAAAATCTTTTCTCTTATTAGCCACCCTATTTCCGTTTCTACTAAAATCTTGATAGTTAGTACCCTTTTGAATTCCTTAAACCATGCCCCCCATTCCAACTTAGTTTTTTGATTCTGAAGCCTCTAAAACCAAACCACTAACCATTTTGACCCCTGTAGAACTCAGATGTAGGCCATCCCTAGCAATCCAATCTCGTTTACATCTACTCCACACATCAATAAACCTGATACTACGCTTAACGCAAATTTCCTTGAGTACCAGGTTCATACACCTAGCCCGTTGGTTTAACCAACTCCTATGCACTCCATACCTGGGAAGCAAACCAACCACTAGGACATTTGCCGAACAGTTGGTTGCTTTGTCCAACAGGGGCATTTAAAAGAGCACTTCCTCATTTTTCCCAATTGAGAAGGGTCACAATTGGGTTTTTGCTCCTTCTTAATTTCTAGTCCCTGGCCTGCACCGAGTTTACTTGTCTCGGTGATACTCTCCATATTTATATGGCAAAACCTTCTATGCCATTTCTCCATGTCAACACTGACCATGTTGGCCCCTTCAGACGGGCCCTTGGTCTTAAAAACTTTTGTATGATTAACATTTTCACAATCAATATAAAAATTTGGTTTGACATGATAAAGTTTATTTATTAAATTAGGCTGTAAATAGTTTAACATTCTCTTGATTAAAAATGCAGTTCTTTCCGGGCAACCATTTAAGCTTATAGCCCTGTCTGTCGATACACAAACCAGAAATTAGGTTGCGTCGCAGTGTTGGAGCATAGAAAACATTATTGAGGGTGATGGTAACTAATTTTCCATCTGATTCAATTTTAAAAATTACTTTCCCAATGCCCTCTACCTGACTCTTCACGTTTCCTACAGCTACCTCCATTTGTGTGTTTTGAACAGGCTCTAATTCTGCAAACAATGACTTATCTCGACAAAAATGAGATGTACTGCCACTGTCCAATAGCCATGTATCCTCACATTTTGGGTAGGTAATATTTGCAGAAATTTCGTTTTCATTTACAGAACAAAACATTCCTGTCTGAGGGTCTTCTTTGGTTTTGAATTTAAAACTCTTAACCTGTTTTACTTTGCTTCGGCTCCAACACCTCGACGCAATATGCCCCTTCTTTTTACAAATGTAACAAAACTTTATTCTTAAAAAGGAATTTACTCCTACAATTTGCCATTCCGGAGTTTCCGGGTTTTGAAAACATTGCCGAATTTTCTACATTAGGCTCTTCGGCCAAATACCTAATACTGCCTTCCTCAGCCAGTAGTTCGTCTTTTACTTTAGAGAAAGTAAATCTCTCTTTTTCCCATCTGCAAATGGCTTGAACAATACTGCTGAAATTTGAAGGTAAATGTCGTATCAATTGGAAGGTTCTGATTTTTTCTTCCATGATATATCCATTTTCGACTAATTGGTTAAAAATTCCCCCCATCCTTGCAGCGAATAATCCCACCATTTAACCTTCTTGCATTTTGCAAGAGAAGTAGGATTCCCATAGCACGGCCACTCTGGCCAAAGATGGGGGTTCACAATTTGTCTTAAGGGCTTTCCAAGCTTCACTAGGATCTTCCAAATCATCAATTAGCCTTTTTAGGTCTTTTTCTAAATTTAAATAGAGATGATGGCTAAAGCTTGGCCACATCTTTTTCTGTCAGCACTAGTTAATTCCCCTTCTTGTTTCTTTTGGGTAACCTCCCATAAATCCCTTTCTATGAGCACCATTTTTATGTCTTTTGACCAGGTAGCCCAATTATGGAAACCCAACTTTTAGACATTTCGATAATCCTTCTCCATAATAAAAAAAAATGATTCAATTTTCTCCGGGCAGATCAACCACACGACTCTGCTACCACCTGTTGGATATATTTATATCTTATTGAGTTAGTAGCCTACAGCTAAGCTGAGAATTAGGCAACTCAGTGGTCTGCCCGAAGAAAATAAAACATGAATCATTTTAACAGTGGAAAACATTTATTTAAACATGCATTAGTAAAAACAGTTACAACACAATAGTTTAGGCCTCAAAAATGTTAGGTATGCTAAGTCAAAAAAAAGTCTTACAGTAAGTCCAAGTTGAATCAAGATGAACACGCAGGATGTAAAAGTTCTATCGGCTTATTACCGTGAATTCCGCATAGGCAGAAGGACAACACCAGTGGGGGCATCAACGAGGAAGCAATCCAAATACCTGACCTCACCAGAGAGGCCGGCAGCCAAAACGTTATCAAAACATATGGACGAACACAAACACCAAACAGCACAAGCGAGAGGATGAGTGAGAGAGTGAGCTACGATCGGTCCGCATATTTATTGCCAGATCCGACTGCGCTCGTAGTAATGTGACGTTACCTCATTTGCATCTTGCAAGAGCAGCTCAACTCCGGAAACACACAGCTTGCAGGTTGCTCAATCCTTATCTTATTCGATATTCGGCACCTAACACCTCAACAGGTTATCTCACGTAATTAACACGTGCTCTGTCGGAAGTTTGCTGACTTCTGCCGAATTACGGCAACCAATCATAGCGTGCCACTAATTTTCCCGATCACTTCCGATTCAAACTTAAACATTTGAGTGTCGGTGGCAGGTGGATGGGATTCCCCGTGCAAGGTTTTTCCGGAATGGCAAAAGGTAAGTTACAAATCTTTTTTTTTCTCTTTTTAACAATATTGATGAAATCCTTCAAGAAACAAAAATAAAGGCATTTAGCCCAACAGTATGAAAGGTTTGCTCATTAGCTGGTATTTATATTCTCCTGTTTCTGTTTTATTTTTAAGATTGATACTTCGTTCATTTTATGCATTCAAAGCAAATTTTCATGGAATAAATGAGCTTTGCTTCGCTCGAGTCACCAATCTATTTAATGATGCGTCTTCCCACATTGTCCGGTATCTTTCTTATATTTTTGTATGCAATGTCCCAAATTTCTTCCCATGTTTTGTGAAATTAAAAAAGGCGAATTCCATTTTAAATCCAAAGACCTTCTATTCATTTCAAAATAAACCAGTAACATAGGTGCAATACATTTATCAAACATTTTACATAAGTTCCATTACTTTCAATTAGTCATTATTTGATTTATTAAACAACTATCTATGCAAGGGACCAGCCAGACCCCATCCGTCTTTCTAAGGTTAATCCAGATAGACAAAAATCAGTAAATATTTTAACTGTTTAACATTATTATCGTATCTGACTTAAAGTATTTAATTTCATGCAGTTTAAAAACAAAAAATCTCACCCCAAGTCACACATTTCTTCGCTGCTTTTGATAAAGTCTTCAACCTAATATGGGGAGATAGATTTATTTTTAAACAGTAATAACAAGAAATTGTTTATATAAGAAGAAACATAAAGCAGATCGAACTTGGAAACAGTTTAAGATGCAATATTAATATGGTATTATGATTGATCAACAATATCGGATCCAGAGATCAAATTAGCAACTCAGCATTAACAAAATAACATCCCAATGAGACTCTGGTGTGGATCAACAGCAGTTTAAATAAGTTTTGAAATTTTTTTCAAAGTGTGAAAGGTGGTGGATAATCCGCCCTGCGAATAATCGGGACTTTACTGTATTACTTATTAACAAATCACTCTATACTTTTCACTGACAATCATGTAAAAGTGAAAAAACCTGATTCATGTTAACATATTTTAAAACTTAAAATGCAAAAAAAAAGACTTAAAAGGAATAAATTAAAAAATAATTATCACACCATTTGTAACACCACTCCCGAATCACTGCAATAATCAAAACCATCTTGATAATTATGAACGCCAAGGCTGCCAAGACAGCAACAAGAGTAACCACTAACAGGAAAAAAAAAGAAAAATAGGATTCATTGCTTTTTGCATAAAATTTCAAAACTATTAGAGATATTAGAAAAATAAAGGAAATTCTTTCAAATGAAAAAAGATGTACTTACCGAATATAGTCCGTGCATCGCTATTATTATCTCGGACTGGAATGAGAAATGTGGCCAAAAAAATTAGGCACAATGCACAGAATTTCAGGCCCCACATCCTAAATGAATAATAGACAACTGAAAAAAATTGGACACACATAAAAGTTGTTTTACAAATTAAAGTTATTTTTAAACCAATACCAGAAATTTGATTAATATTTTAGACAACAAATTGCAAGACAGAAACAATAGCCATCTGAAGTTAATTCATGAAAATGGCACAGTACTAAAGCACCCAACATTACAAGAAATTTTATCATTTTGTCAATTTTGTATTTTGTTCTAAAAAAGAATTTAATTTAGGACGATGTTTTTTTTTAAGCAGTACTTTTCCGCCTGTCCAGTCTAGTGGTTAGAGGAGTCTGAGTGCGATCGGGGAGGTCCCCAGTTCAAATGCCGGCTCAGGCATGGATGTACTTTCTCTCTCCTTCATTTACCACAAAGTGATACATAAAAAGTTCAAACAATGTATTAAAATACTTTGTGGCAGTTTTTGAAAAAAATCACATTCATTTTTGCAATGATTGAAACTATGTGCCCAAGTTCAAGGTTCTTCGCTGGTTGGTTGGTTTGGTTTGTTTATTTTTTATGGCACAAGAGCCCTTGAGGGCTATACTGTGCCAAACGATTTTTTGGAATAAATTATATAGATAAATATAAAAGTAAGCCTGTTTTCAGGTGAAAGGTACAACCTGGGTGGTTTAAAATAAGTAATAAAAAACATGTAGACATTAAAAACATTTAAATACTGTATGAAATAACATGTTGACAAAAAACCTTGAATAACAAGAAAAACACAAAATCACATTTTGACGGTACAAACACTAAATTAAAAGGGAGAATCCAATCTCCTGGAGGAAGGAGTATAAATTGCGATGGGGTGGGTCCCCAAGCAACTCCTTCAAAGAGGAGTTAAAATTAAAATATTTAAAACGTATTTAGTTAAAATTTGGGCAGTTACTTAAAATATGTAACACTGTCTAATTCACATTACATGTAATGCACGTTGGAGCTGGTTCGCGACATAAGAGGTATTTATGAGTGAACCTTGTATGACCAATGCGAAGTTGAGCTAATAATACTTGTTCTCTCCTGGTAAGTTGTAAAGATTTGAAACCTTTAGCCGAGGGCTGGATGAAATGCAATTTATTTTGTGTTTCAAGATTCCAGGTCTGCTGTCAATGCATGTTAAGACATTCAGAAATGACCTTTTTAACATCATCAAAATGGACAGTATCATCAACCAGGATACTTGCTGCTCTAGCAGCTGAATCGGCTGCTTCATTGCCTCAAGGTTCTTCGAGTTAAAGTGTCATTATTTGATTATTTTTCAAAAATTATGGAAATTCCATCATGATGAAATGAAATATCAGCTGGTCATCTGAGATATTTTTACAATCTTTTTTTTTTTTTTTTTTTTTTGTGGAAAACTAATTGAACTTTGTCGCTTAGTGAATTTTGTGATAATAAGTTTCAGGATAAAAGTTCTAGTTTTAGAGTAAAATTCAGCTATTTTTACCAATTATTATTCTTGTAAAAATCTAAAGGATTTTTTAAATTATTTATTTACTTATTTTTACAACCTAGAGTTTTATGCCTTCATCAAATGAGAATTTTTAGAGACTTGTCCTTACTGTGGTTCAAATTTTAAATGAGACTGTTGCCACTATTTAGGAATTTTTGTCAAACTTCTGATTAGAATTTCTAGGGAGTAGTTCCCACTCTAATGAGGATTTTTAGAAACTGAGCTTGAGTGAGAATTTTTAGGTTTTGATAATGCCATTTTTTAAAATTATTTTCACTTTAACAACTGTTTTAGCTATAATTCTTACTTGCTCAAGAAGGACATGCATTTCTGATGTGACTTTTACTTCTTCCTCTGTCAGGGAGCAATATAACAACTGAGAAAGGCCTCACATCTTAAGGCACAATCTGAGAGGAATTCAAATTTTTAAAGGAAATGTCGACATTTTTTAAGGACTGTTAACCTTATTCAAGTGATAATTTTCAGGATAGCCTGAGAAAACTCCTTTCCTACACCAACTCTTATACTTATTCCTGATTTATATTGGGTATTTTGGTTTTTTTTTTCCTTTGTAACTACCCCCTACCTGCATTGACCACCAACCAAATAAAATAATTTAACTGTTGTTACGTTAATGCTTCTCCATCGATCCATAACCTGAATTTATTGAAAAAATTTATATGAACACAAATGAAAATTGCAGATAAAAGGTAGTAAACGTATCATTTTAGCTTACCCGTTATGTACACTACCTCTCCAGCTTGAACTATTAGCTACCTTGACGGTTAGAACTGCTAATATGAAATGAAATGAAGACAAGGCTAAACATATCCTCAAAACCATTGTAATACCAACAATATATGAACATTCTCCAAATTTCTTCTCTTCTGCTACTTCACAAGTTTCGTCGAAATATGAAAACTGAAAAGATCGAGACTTGTCATTATGTTTTTTACTAACCCTGACAGTCAAAATTACAAAACATCACTATTGTATTCATATTACTTGAATTTGTATAATACACTTGACTAACTAAAATAATCTAATGAATTTTCGAACAATTCAAACTATGATTTCTTCAACCTACATCTCATAAATTTTAAAATCATAGTAACTAAAATGACAATAGCCACCAGTTAGATAAAAATTCAAATATTACTGTAATTTTTAAAAATCTTTTTAGAATTTCACAACTTGGTTTGGTTTCCCTTGACATTGCTCTGATCATAACATAACATAGTAATATTATTTTTAAATAAAAAAAATAATCTCTACAAGAAAAAAAAGGAAAGGTTGAAAGAAATTACATACTGAAAAAACCTCCCGTAAAAAACAAAGTTCGTCAATCAATTTACACAGTGCCATTTAATGGTGTTTTGGCACCATTTGATAATTTTAAGAATTATTGGAGCAACTCCTTGCGTTGCCAGCTAAAATGCACAGAACAATTATGCAGGGAGTATGAAAAGAGCAAATGATTGCTACACCTAAAGTGAAAAATCTTGAAAAGCATTTCCTAAGAATTAGGGGAACATGCGGCCATACACATGATGTCCAACTGTGAATGAAGCCCATGAAAATAAAAGAATTTCCAAGATAAAAGAAAGATAATAGGTGGGATTCTACCAGGAGACAGGGGCAGTACCTGGATAATCCGCCATCATTCCAGGAAGTACTTCTTTGAAACTCCTTCAAGTGGCATAGTATTTGAAAAAAAGAAACAAAGGAATGTTTAGCTACACTTAAAAACCTTTGTTTTCAATTCATTCAACAGAAAAATTAATACCATTCGGCTCTGGTTTAACTTTTAAGAATTTCAGAGGAAAATATCTGGAGATATACCGGAGACATAACGTAATGCAAATTGCAGTTAAAAACAATCTCCCCTTTTTTTTCGAAAACGAATAGAAATATTTAACTTTTTCGTAAGATAATGAAATTACTGTACTTGTTCTGTTTTCTGTTGACCGTTTGAAAAATCTGTTTATTTCTAAAAAAAATACCTTGTGTTTATTTGAGATTTGTGATTTGTTGGTTAGCAGAAAATAATTCACATGAAAGCCTTTTAACTAGATTCGTTTCCTCTGTACAATCTGCAAATATTGAGAAAATCAAACGCGACAGGACTTGGTCAAGATAATTTGAGTTATTTATTGACCAGTTAAAGAAAAAAGTTAAATACATTTATTTAAAATCTTTGAAGATTTTTTTTTTTTTTTTTTGATGCCGTTAAGAGTTAAGAAATACTATTAAAGTTCAAAATTCATTTTTTATGTTCATTGTCTGTGGTGAAGAACAAATAAAAAAGAAGTTTAAATTGTGAAAGTATTTAAATTAATTATTTTTTTTTAAACTTCTCAGAAAATTTAAAAAAATCCAAAAGTGGGCTAAATAATGGGTTTTTTAAATGGGTTTTTTCAAAAAAAAAAAAAAACACTGGGTCCAATTCGGCCAACCCTGGTTTCAGAACATTCCGTTTCTCCAAAATCTGATATAACTTTTCATTTCAGCTTAATTAACTTCAAAACACCATTCAAAAAATTCAGCGGAAAATGTGTTGGAAGAAAACAACATAATACAAATATAGCAAGAATTTCCAACATCAGGTGGAAAATATATAACGTCATTAAATCTGATGAAAATTGAATGACATTACATCATATTTGCCCCCTATTATTCTTCTACTTTATTATGTATACAATATGTTAGCTTTATCACCATTGTGACACACGATAGCTGTCTTTTTAACCATAATTTAATTTTTAAGCTCGCTTACTTTAAAAAACAGCGCCTTAAAATGCTGAAACATGTGCCTGCAACTCTTATTACTATTTTTGCATTTTTAATATTGTTATTGTGTTTCCCACTTATCGCACGAGTGTAAGCATTTTATTTATAATTGATGATTTTTGTTTTTCCTTATTCAGTTTCATTAGGAGTAAAAGCTAAAGTAAATATTTTCCAAAAACTTCTAGGTACCCAAAATACGTGAATTTTCATCATAACGTTTAAGGGGCAGATTCAACTGAAACATTTTTCGAACGTTTTCCCCTTTTCCATCGAACGTTTCGATCAAAAGCAGCGACTCCGGCTTCAACTGAAACGATTCGAACGTTTTGTACCACGTGACCCATCCGAGTGGTTGGATTCGAACGATTGGGAAGATTCGATTGATTTTTGTTTATCTTCCAGCAATGGCGTACAAAGTGTAGCGGCCAGAAATCGCTATCGCCGATGACAAATATTTTGCTATATTCGCATCCGCAGTTGATTTGCAGGTGAGTGTTACATTTTTATTACAAATAAATACTTTTATGACTTCTGTAACGATGATTGCTGCTTAAAATTAAGTTTTTATCTAGTTCGAACATTCATCTTTTTTTTAAACTTGATAACATCGTGACAAGCTTCCAAAATTAAATCAAAATTTGTTTGCCAAGAAGCTATTTTATAAAAGTTCCTCTAATTACGAAGTAATTGTAACATATGACAGCATTGAGTTTTGATTATTTTATGAAATTATTTAATGAATTATGAAATTATTGAATGAATATATCTACTTCCGAAAGTTCTTTTACTGCTTACATCTAAGGTTAATTAAAAGATATTGCTTATTACTGAAAATACTACTGTTTTTTTTTTAATTTATTTTAAATTTTATGAAAAACAACTATGTGTATAAAAACTTGCTTCTTGTAACTGATTAGATTTCAATAAACAAATTGAAGCATCTAGGTTCAGTTAAACTACTTGGGTTTTCAAGACAACAGTTTTGTATATTGCTCCTCCCTCCCCCCTCCCCTCTTCCAAGCGTTTAAATGCTTGTTATTTGTATAAATGAGTATAATATATATATATTTTAAGAAAATGAATAAAAAACTATTATTCTTCATTAAAAAGTACATTATTTTGAGAACTTTGAATCATATTATTCTTAGCAATTTCTTTGACATTCCAGATGCTGTCCACTTGCACCTTCTCAACGCTGGAATCTTCCAAGGGGGGCAGGAGAATGGAATTCTTCCAAAAGTTTCAGTTCCCAAGAAATTTGAAAATGACGGACGGAATGCAACTGATCAAACAAAGGTGCAAGTACCTACTGGGTTCCCTACTTGAACAGAAGAGGTAAATTTGCTGTGAATATCAAATTGTGAGTACAAAACATGATGTGTTACATATGCATGTAAAATTAATATAGTATATATAACGTACAGTGCATGTGCAGAGTCCGACAAAAATTGTGAACCCTTGGTAACCAGAAAAAAATTATAGACTACCAACAAATTATTTATCCGAGTTAATAGGAAAAATCTGAAAGATCTTCTGAAAGAGTCTTGCTCTAAAACAACTTGTCACCTAGATTTTTTTTTTCTTAAGTCACCTATGTGACATGTTGGAACAAATATATTTGTAGAACTGGTGCTTGACCTGTTACTTTGAGATTTCCAATGCTGAGGAGATCAATTTCAAAGCTGCTTTTTATTTGGCTTTTCTTTGATTAACCTTGTTGTACCAGAAATTGAGCAATCCTTGGTCCACACCATCAGAAGTATCATTTCACTTCGAGGACTTTGTGACCACAGCATATTTAACATGCCCCAGTCACCATCAGCGAACTCGGAAACCTCCAGTTACAAGTCCGAGGTTTTTCTGATCAGGCCAGCACTGAGCATATACTTTAAACAGGGGTGTCATAGCGCAGACTGCGCCATTAAATTTTAGGGGCCAGTGAGCATATCGTCACCTCAGAGCAACAGTAGTGTTATTTCTGGAATTAGATAGCTCACTGTTGCTCTGAGCAACAATATACTAAATACTGGGTACAGCACTAGGTATACGAATATATTAAGCTTAAAAGAAACTGTAGACAAATGAATATGAATTGTTTATAAGGTCACCCACTTCTAAGATCAGTTTCAAACAGTCCGGAAGGGTGACCTTATATCGAGATACAGCTCGATTATATCTATTATGATTCATTTTACGACACTATTTTTGAAATTATTGATTAATATATTCAAACTAATTCATATAACTTTCTGAAATATATATTTTTCACGGATAAGTTTGTTTTCTTTCTTCAGAGTCAAGTAATGAGGTTCGGTAGAAAAATCGAGTTAGCAGATAAAATGTTATACTTACTACAGTTGGGGCAAACCTAACTTGGCAGTATTGTGAAGGCTAGACAGATCCTATCTCAGTATTGCATCGTTGCCAGGTTAGGTTTGGCCGAACTATAGCTACCTGAAATACACCGCCAGCTCAGTCATTCCAGCCGAGGACTGCAGTTTCGTGCTTATTAGTACTCAACAGCCCGGCATAGGAAGGACTGAGCTGGAGGTGGAAAACCTCTTAAGGAAGCCAAGAGTGCCAAACAAATTGAGTGCTAATAAGCACAAAACTGCAGTCCTCGGCTGGAATGACGGAGCTGGCGGTGTATTTCATGTATTTCTGCCTTAGCCCTGGCAAATGGGCGGTAACTTACAGAAATTATAGCTACCTACTTGGCGATTCAGAAGAGATTGAAAATTGTTTTTGAGTTATTGGCTGGCACATTCCATTCTAACACATTTACTACAGACTGCTGCTTGTAAAATTGAAATCATTAATTAAAAAAATTATAGCAAAAAAAAAAACATGCAGCAGTTTGACAAATTAACTATGTATTTAAAGTAAAACGCGTAATATCTCTTCAAACCTCGACACAGTGCTTTGAACTGCTTATTTCGCTTGCTGTCAGCTTATTTTCCTGTTGCCAAGAAAAAATCTAGTCAAGTATCCTACCGTAGGTAATTTTTTTGTTTTGACGTGTATGTTTATGACGGGACTCCTGATAGTGTACTCAATAAAAAGTTTATTTGTTACCGGGAGTGTGCACAGGAGAGGGAAGGGACACCCGCGCCCGATAGGGGCCCAATATTTTCAAAACTAGGCTTGGAATATAGAAGTAAACAATATGAAGGGGAGGGGGGGGAGGGCGGAAAACTCATTTTGTGATGGGACCCAAAATCTCTGTGGACGGTCTTGTGTGTTACATATTTTTGATAATGCATTGATACTCTTATCCTTCTTTTGTAATTTAGGTCTCTGACAATAACTGCAAATAATTGGAGTTGTTGGAAGATGGTCAGGTTGTACCTACGATTATTACATTTGATCTCCAAGTATGAGTACCAAAGATACTGATGATGGCAGCAAAGGAAACTAATAATTCCGCATTTGTGAAAGCAAATAATGTTAAAAATTGTGTAGCACAAATCTGCAATAAATGAGTTTGTACTTGTAATAAATGTTTTGTTTTATTAAAAACAATGTTAACGATGCACAATTGATAAGTTTATATAATTTTGATAAATTTAAAATTAATGGTAGTTATTGTTTAATGAAACATTGCATGGCTCATTACAGGAACTTTTTTTTTTGGGAGGAAGGGGGAGGAGTGTAACTTCTGTGAAGATTGATTAAAAAAAAAATTGAATTTTGACATCTTGAATTCAAATTATGTTTTTCGCAATCACATATTTTTTACGTGTGTGCAGGCATGTGTGTGTGGGTATTTGTCTGTGTGCAGGCATGAGTGTGTGGGTATGCGTGTAAGTGTGTGTTGTGTAGGCATGCGTGTGTGTGTGTAGGATATGGACGCAACCTGGAGACGGTTTTTGCTGGAGGAGCAGCATCGTGAGGCCATTCGACGGTGGTGCTGGCAGAGGGAGGCGGTGGGAAGATAAAATCACAGCACGCCAAAAACAGTCAAGTGAGAACAAAAAGCAATCGTGATTGCTCAAAAAAAAAAAAAGTTGTAATGCTATTTACAAAAAAGCAGGAAATATTTCAAGGTTAAAATATTTTTTTATATTGTTTTGCCGTACTTGGTTATTGATTGCATCTTTCTTTCAATTATACTGCTACTCGTAAATTGCATTTTTTGTCATTTTCTTAACCAAACGTTCTCTCTTTTTTTTTTAAAGTAATGTTTCTTATAAAAAAAATAAATCAGTAAAAAGAAATTTAACAACATTAAATATCTACAGAATACTGAACACTTAACTGTAATTTGTTTCGTAAAAATATTAAATCCAATGATAAAATGAAGTTCTAATTATTTAAAAGGTTACTTTTATACAGAAAACATACATATCATAAGTGTAAAAATAAATCAATAATTTGCAATTAATAACTATTCATTAAATTTCAATATTTCAACTATGCTGTTGCTTTTAATGGATGTAATACACCACTGAACAATCAAAATATGATTGAAAAGATTTTTTGTTTCAAAGTTGATGTACAGGGTATCTGTAATATTCAGAGTTTTCAAGTCCATGATTTTCCGTTGACAAATTGTGCTTTGTGAAAATAAAATTGCATCTGAGCTGCGGTTACCCCCCCCCCTTCAATATACTTCTAAAAATTCAACTTAAAGCAAAATGTATTGAGCTAAGCTATTATTATAACTAAAAACCAATAAAAGCAACAATTGTTTGTGATTCAAGTTACATGGAAAAAGTAAGATCAATATATTTTTTTGCGATTTACAATGAACCATGAAAATTTAAAATTACAATATATTTTAACTTCATGAAATTAAAAAAATATTTTTTATTCTAAAAAGAAAAAGAACCACACAAATAAATGGTTATGGTTATAAAGTTTCGGTAGCTTTCTAGAAAAAAAAAATGTGTGTGTGTCTTTTTTCAGATTTGTATTTATCACTAAAAGATAACTTGCAGATATCCGGAAAAATAAACACACGAAACGAGAATGACATGACAAACGTAAACAAGGACAACAGCTGCAGTTACAGGTAACTTCATTCCCTCATTCAATTTTGTGATTGGCTGCCTCAAACTTCCGGCCATATGACGAAACGTCGAGCGAGGAAAACATTCGATTGCAACCCTACGCGTTTCGATCGAACGTCAAAAAGCAAGTTGAAGTGCAAAATTCGAACGATTCCGAAAACGTTCGAATTCGAAGGAGAATTTCGACCGTTCCTGATTCGATCGAACGCGTTTCAGTTGAATTCCCCGCTAAATTAAGGTTTATTTTGAATCAATAACTCCTATGCATTTTTCTCTTTATTAAATATTTGTTTTAGTATTTTTCTTTATTAGTGTTGTTTTGGGACCAAAATTGATTTTATTGGCGTACTTACTGTATTGGCAGAGTATTGATTAATAGTTAGTATTAATACAAATACAAATGTGACGACCAGCAACAGGCTCTGGGCCCAGCTAGGCTGGTCCTAGTCAATTAATTAGTCCCCAATGAAGATCAATGGCCCTCTTAAAGCTATCCACTCCCTTGCTCATTGCCGCCTCTTCCGGTAAGCTATTCCAAGTGCCCACGACCCTGCTAAAGTAGTAGTTTTTCCTGATTTCCAAGTTAGCCAGATACAGTTATCGTTAAACACACTGGAAAAAAAGTTATTCAGAACATTTGCAATATCCTTATCGTTTTGGATTAAATTTCCATACTCATCAACCAAAGGCCCAATTTGACTGTTTCGAGCTTTCCCAGAATTAGCATAAGCAAAAAACCTCTTAGGGTTCCCATCAATGTCATCTGCCAGCCTTTGCTCCAATTCCCTTTTCTGAATCCGTACCAAATACTTAAAATTTCGCCTTGCCTTACCATACTGGAGCCTCTCCGCACTCTGACCAGTTTCTTTAAACTTACGAAAAGTGGCTTGCTTATAATTAAGAGCTTCTTTAGTCTCCCTGGAGAACCACATGGGCCAAATTTTGGTATTAACACCTTTTCTCCTAAATGGAACATAGTCCCCAACGGTTTTAGCAAGTTTATCCTTAAATTCCGTCCACTGCTGATCTACGTCGCTATTTTCCAACCCTGACGAAAAAACCTCTTTCAAGCTCTGCCTAAGTGCAACAAAATCAGTGTTTCTGAAATTGGGCACAAACCTAAAATTATCATCTTTGCACACTTCAAATTTAACCCGGAACCTAATGCTGTTATGATCACTATCTCCAATATGCTCCCCTACACTCAACCCCTGAACAAAACTACCTATGTCACAAAAAACTAGATCCAAAATTGCCTCCTCTCGAGTTCCCTGAGTTAGAACTTGATCTAAGAAACAGTCACCAATTACTTTTAAAAATTCCTCTTCTTTGCCATTACCAGGATAAAAATTATTCCAATCAATACCCGGAAAATTGAAATCCCCCATTATGATAACGGATCCCTTACTGGACATGTCACTAATAATACGATACATCTGTTCATCTTGTCCGGTTTGAATTAGGTGGCCTATAAATGTTTCCAAAGCGTAGCTTTTTGCCCTTACTGCTCATCAACTCCAGCCAAACCATATCAATATCAGTAGGCTTATCATTTATGACCAATTCATTGCAAATAAAATTGTCTCTAACATAAAATAAAACCCCACCACCTCTTTTACCTACTCTATCCTGTCTGAACAAATTATACCCAGCAATATGTAATAACTCTGCATCAGATTCGGTAGCCCATGTCTCTGTAATTCCAATAACATCCAACTTCTCATCCATAACTATGCTTTTCAATTCATCCATCTTGTTCCTAATACTGCGAGCATTGGTATAGAAAACTTTAAGCATGCCTAAGTTGCTTTTATTTAACACCCTGAAATTTCCTAAATTACAATTGTTAACATTACTACTCTTGTTCGTCACTTTATTTCCATTTCTAGCAATACCCAAAAAAATTTCATTCTCTCGATACCTGATGCTTGAACCATGCCCCCCATTCCAACTTAGTTTTTTGACTCCGAAGCCCTTAAAATTAATCCACTAACCATTTTGACCCCTGTAGAGCTCAGATGCAGGCCATCCCTAGCAATCCAATCCCGTTTACAATGACTCCATACATCAATGAACCTGATACTGCGCTTTTCGCAAATTGACTTCAGTAGCAAGTTCATACACCTCGCACGTTGATTTAGCCAGCTCCTATGCACTCCATACCAGGGAAGCAAACCAACCACTTGGACATTCGTCGAAAAGCTGGTTGCTTTATCCAACAGGGATTCCCATTCCCTAGAAAACTCCTCATTTTTACTGTGGCCTACATCATTTGTTCCCACCCACAAAGTAACCATGTCCTCCTTATTCAATACTCCCTTCTTTTCAGCAACCATATTAACGTCTTTTACCCGAGCCCCTGGTAAACAACACCTAGCCACCTTACGCTTTACTCTCCCAACTGTGTTACCCACCTCCCTTACCATAGAGTCCCCCAAAATTACACCCTTAGTTTCCCAATCTAACTCCTCATTTGAAACTTCCCCCTGAATCTCTGGAACATTTATACCCTCTACAACTGGCCTACACCCTAATGCTAACTGGGCTTCCAAAACTAGCATCTTAAGTCTTAAGTCTGAGAGTTCAGCACATTTAGTGCAAATATAATCCTCCTCAAAAACAGACTCATTTTCCCCCTTATACAGGCAGAACATATGACATAAATCACAAGAGATCCACCTGTCCCCCTTCCCACTCTTTACCTCTTTCATAATGCATATAACACCCATTTCTACTCGGTGAATATGTTCCAAAAGGCAAAACAGAAAGATAAAAATGCAAAAAAACACAGAATAAATACTAAAAACAGCAGTAAATAAACAGAGTTGCTACACCCAATAAAGCACACAAGATCAAAAACCAGGAGATCACCACATGTTAGGCTTAGCTCCAAAAAATGCAAAAACACTTGAAGAATACAATAACAGCTAAAATGAGCCCCCAAAACACAATAAAACTAAATTACATGATAAAGTGAAGTAAAAAAACCTAAAACTAGTCAGTAATAATGAAAAATTATAGTAAGAAAACACTTATCAAATTAGCAGCAATAACACTCCCTGCATCACAGGCGCCCTCTAGTGGCCAGTCCAGTTTCCATTTAAGCTCATTTTGCCCACATTTTAGTAACTATATAATTTAAAAAATGAAATTAAAAAAGGTAGGGCATAAATAGGGTTTTGAAGGCCAGGAAACTAAAATACACAAAGCATTCTTGATAATTGCAGACGCTTTAGATATAATGTGAATGGTTACTCACATAACGATTTAGACAGTTTTTCTGATTATTTTGCATATACTAGCAAAGTATAAGGAATAAAGTTATAAGAGAACCGATATCAGGACAAGTATGATGTTTATATAGAGAAATCTCTTGAATTTTCAAGGCAACTATGAGGAGAAAAATCACTGAAAGTCAAATACTGGGAAGGTTTCTGAGTGCAACAAAAAAAACTTTCATTTGGTTTTTCAAACATAACTCTTGCAGATTGGCTTTTTGTCAACTGTTAAAGGTCACTCAAAGAAGTTAGTGTTTGAAAAAAAAAAAAGATTAAGCCATACTTTATGTCTAATTAAACACATTAAAGAACAAACGCCAGTTATATTGTAAAAACAAGACCTAATAGACAACAGATTAAAGCAATAGTTGTTCTGAAAACATAAGTATACAAATAATTAGAGGGTCATTCCATGTCAAATCAACCAAAAAAAAACATTATTTTCAAATTTACCATTTCAGATTTTCATGAAAATTTCAGAGATTATACTGTTTGACATTCTAAATTCAGATCTACTTTTTAAAAAATACCTATGTTTTTTGGTTAATGAGTTATTAATTTTTTTAATGTGTAAAAACTCACTTTTTTTTTACTCATGCTACAATGCTACAATTTTAGTTCTATGGGGTCAATCCCGTTGGTTAACAGCTCATTTTAAAGAGAATTGCATGCGATTTAATTTGAGCATATTTCTCTTGAATTTTTAATATTTTTTTAAATTTTAAAATTTAATTTTTTTTTAAGTTAGTGCCTTTTAAAAATTTTGAAAAAAAATATATGTTTTTTAATATGTTTTAATAAATACATCCTAAAAATTTCAGAGTGGGGACATGATGGGATCAGCAGTTATAGCAAATAATGCAATGGTGCTACTTAGCATTTTTGTTTAAAAATTAAAAAAACCATTAAATAAATAAAAAATACTTTTTTAAATGCACAAAACTATTTTTAACATATAGCTCACACATGTAACATCAGGAAGAAACTGCCAAAAACAAAAAAAAGCATAGAGTCATGTAAAAAAGGCAAGTTTTCTGAAGAAAACAAGTACAAGGGGTTGAAAGTTATCCCAGGATTGAGAAAGACTCAACTTTTAGTCGAATTACAATATTTATCTTATTAGCCAATCGGAATTTTGTCACGTAAGAATTCATTTCAAACATTTTCGTCACCCAACATATTTCTAAAGTCTTTTGACAGTTAAATGTCCTGCTAACCTATCAAGCAACAAGTACAGAACGCGGCAAAACGCGGAAACTAACCTTATTTGATACATGTAACCTTCTTACTTCGCTCCTAAACTCAAAGAATTGTTTGTAACTATGTCAACTTTTAGATCCTATTGCTATATGGCAAACATTTCAAAAAGATCTCTGTGAGGACGTATCGCAAGGAAAACATGAGCAGCAATACTATGATTGTCGTTCAATGTTAAATGACACACTGTTTAAAAAAAATCCGAAGCATTACTGATTATTTCCGTGGAACGCTTCGGGATTTCACAAGATTTTATTCTCTTCCTGAGAAAAATCAAGTATCTTTCTCAAAAAGCTTCCTGAATTTCTACAAGCTTTACAAATGCATACTTCTCACTGTTGTGAAAAATATTTTTAGCTACCAGTATGAAAGTTAATTGAACGTATTTAATAAGTGTATCGGCATCAGTTTGATTACGGCTAGTCCAGAATGACTAAGCTCCTAATAAGAGCAAATAGGACTAGCTCTGCAAGAGAGTTAGATTCATGGTATTTGCTTTCAATGTAGCTGTAGCCATGATTGTAAAAAAGCTTTTGGAGCTTTTCTAGTGAAGCTATTATATTAAACCTACTTAAGATTCCAGATAACATGACTGGCTTTAACCGGGAAGGTTACGGAATTCTTTAGAAATAATCCAGGATAATTTAAGGAAGGTTTCTGAATTTTAGCAGAAAACATTTTTTTTTCTGCAAGATATGTTCCTTGCAGAAATTGGGCACATCAACTTGTTGTTTATATTGATTTTCAAAAAGCTTTTGACAAGGTACTGCATGTTGCTCTTCTCAGCAAGTTAGCTGACATAGGAATAGGAGGAAAAACTTTACTTTGGGTTAGAAATTGGCTCACTGGTAGGAAGCAAAGAGCAGTTGTAAGAGGAAATCATTCTAATTGGAGTGATGTTTTAAGTGGGGTTCCTCAGGGATCAGTTTTAGGGCCTCTTTTGTTCATTGTATTTATGAATGACATCAATGAAAATATTTCTGGAAGCATGAATTGTTTTGCTGATGATGTAAAAGTCATGGGGATTGTCGAAAATGAAGAACAAGTAAATCAGCTTCAAGAGGATTTAGATCATATTACGAAGTGGGCAGATAAATGGGGTATGGTAGTTAATGTAGGGAAATGTCAAGTGCTACACTTAGGTCATGGAAATAAGCGTATGAGATATCATTTACAGAGTTCAGTCATAAATCATGCAGAAAATGTTATGGATCTGGGTATCTTAATAAATCAGGACTTCAAGTTTAGTCAACAGTGCAGTATTGCTAGTAACAAAGCCAACAAAATGCTTGGGTTTATCAATAGATCTATTTCAAACAAATCTAAGAAAGTTCTTCTGCCTTTATATAGGAGTTTAGTAAGACCTCATTTGGAGTACGCTGTTCAGTTTTGGTCGCCTTATCTGAAGAAAGATATTTTTGTATTGGAAAGGGTTCAAAGAAGGGTAACTAAATTAGTAAGAGGACTCTCAGATTTAGATTATGACACCAGACTTAATAGGCTTAACATGTATAGCCTGGATCAAAGGAGAGTCAGAGGGGATATGATTCAGTTATTTAAATTTATCAAAATGAAAGATGTAAATGGATTAAATTTTTGCGGGGAAAGCAGGACAAGGGGTCATTGTTTTAAGCTATTTAAATCTCAGGCTAACTTGGAAATCAGGAAAAACTACTACTTTAGCAGGGTCGTGGGCACTTGGAATAGCTTACTGGAAGAGACGGTAATGAGCAAGGGGGTGGATAGCTTTAAGAGGGCCATTGATCTTCATTGGGGACTAATTAATTGACTAGGACCAGCCTAGCTGGGCCCAGAGCCTGTTGCTGGTCGTCACATTTGTATTTGTATTTGTATTATTTGCTAGGAATGTTTCTGTTTTTTTTTTACAGTGTATAAACGAAAGTCTTATTTAAATAAAGACAAAATTTGTCAATGAAGCTGAAACTCAATGGGGGAACTTTTGTTTGCCATTGCCGAAGAGAATCAACGAATACAATTCTATAAAAACAAAAAAGGGCAATCATCAGAACTTCTTTAAGAGGATGTCTCATGTAGGACAAATATTTGATGAGCCACCGTTTGGCTATAGCAAGCATAGATAGAACCCTAAAAAACCAAAAAGGTTCAGACTAAATTGTGAAAGGCGTCACCTTTCTATTTAACGGTGTCTTTTATCAAACTTTTCATGTGGTGCCCTAGAGAAATGCGTGTAGATATACTTCAACCTGATTTAAGTCGTCTCCTCTTATGAGCTTTTTACATTGCCTGTATCTTAAAAACTAAAAGAGCCCGTTTAAGAGATGGTTGTAAGCATTACTAGAAACTTTTACTGCAAGAAAGTAACCGGTAAACACATGGAACAGGATATCTTGTAAAAATAGATGAATTGGGAAATTCTCTTAAATGATTTGATCCTGAATGTTTATCGGGAAACCAAGACTCTTTATCAAAAAAATTACACATGGATGTGCAAGAGGACGATGGTCTTTGCCAACTATGCTTTTCATCATGTAAATGAATTTCTTAACTCCCTTAACTCCTCAGGACTTCTCTTCATACTATTAAATTTAAAGGCGACAGCCAAATAAATTTTATTGCGCAACTTTAATTTGAATAATCAATGCAATGGAATTGAACTCCAATTGAAATAACTATGGAATATTATGATTGAGATTATTGGTCTTACATCACCAGCAGCATATCAGTTGGATCATTTTCCTTGCATCCTCATTGTCCCTGCATAATTATTTTTCCAATTTAAGTGATCACAATTTCGAATGAAAATTCCTTATCACCATTATCAAATCTGAAGTGCAAACGTACAACTATACGATTTGTGGTACACCATTATATATGGGAAGATTGTATTGTTTACTGGGGACCACGTTAAAACTACTCTATACTAACTATCGATCTCTCTTGATCAGGAAATGAAATAAATGAATTTGTTTCAACTATCATAAAAATGAAATAAAAAAATTTGTTTATTATTAAATTTTAAATTAAAAAGTACTTGCATAATTTTTTTTTTTTTGGATAGATAGGTTTTTTTTTGGCCAAACAAGGTCGTAACAGGCTGCTAGCTTTTTATAAATTTAAACAACTGAATCATGTTCCCTCTGACTCTCTTTTGCTCCAGGCTGTACATATAAAAGCCTTTTCAGTTTGGTGTCATAATCTAAATCTGAAAGTTCACTATCTAACTTGCCTAGTAGCCCTTCTTTGAACTCTTAATAAAGAAATATCATCCTTGAGATAAGGAGACCAAAACTGAACAGCATACTCCAAATGAGGCATACTCCGAACTTCTATATAAAGGCAAAATAACCTACGAAGGTCTGTTTGAAATAGATCTATTGATAAACCAAAGCATTATATTCATTGGAAAGAAAAACTTAAAAATTATTCAACAATATGTTAGATTTAGAGCAAAATAAATTTAATTTACCTCTCTTATCATGCTTTCTTGAATACTTTGGACAAGCATTACATTCATAAAGACAAATCCAAGAAATAAAAGTATTGTGTACATCAAAGATGTAGACAGTGATTCTGGGATTGGTGGCAAAAACCTGCAGCAAAGTCTTGCAGGCTGTCTCCCGCAACAACATCCAATCTATATGAAAAAGTGATACGTTTTATTTAATCATACTCATTAAATTGTGCTGCCTAATGAGCATAAAAGTTTCAATTTCAATAAAAAAAAAATTGTTCATAAAACTGCATTCAAAACGTATTGAATCCATTTATTTTCCACTATATAGATTACTTATTTTCTGTCATGTTACTTTCGCTAAATAACACTGTGCAGCATTGAAAAATGCTCTTGTTGAAAAACCAGCTGACTCTTATGGGGGATTCCACAGTATTTGTAGCCTGATACATTATTTTTTTTCTCCATAACAATTCATACTAAAGGTAATTATATGTAGTTTATTAATATATGAAAAACAAGATTTTCAAGTTTTTGGACACAATGGTAAAATCCGTGGTATTTACTGTGCTGTCCAAAACTATATTTTTTAGAGAAATTGTGTTTTGTGAGAAAATATCAAAAACAGAATTTAAAAAATCAAAGTAATGTTTTATATTGAACATTTATTCAATGTGAATATTCAAGTATATACTCTTTATAACTTGTTTATGCAGCTGATTTTAATCTAGTTACATAGAAGTTGAAATCTTGAATGAATTTTTTAATATGTATGCAGAGCAAAATTTTATTATATCGTATGCATGTGTGCAAATGAAAGTTTCAAAATATAAATCGACTTAAATGCAGTAAATGGGACAATTTTCAACTAAAGGAAAAATATATGGTTGAGACTTGTTTATAGTTTTGTGTAGATTTTTTTTTCTTGACAACAATGGCACAGTCAGAAAAGTTTTCTGGGTGGGATTTTCAAAATTGAAAATTGTTACTTTTTGGGAATTCATTTATAATTTGAAAATATTCAATATATTATTTAGTCAAAGAGATTGTATGGATTAGTAACTAGTTATTTGTAACACTTGCTGAAAAATAATTAATAATTCATAGATCAGGGTTGGTACGTAAGAACCTTTTTTTTTTTCGGAAAAAAAAAAAACTGGTTTTTTTTTGGTTTTTATTACTTTTTGTAAGAAAAACAGTTTTATTTTAGGAAAATCATGAAGATTTTATGAATTAATTGTCAAAGGATGTTTAATATTCATATTTGTACCTAATTTCTTCATAATGAATTAAATAATTAAGAATAAACTGTTGTAATTTCATTTCCTCATACTTAGAGATTTCTATTGGAGAATATTGTTTGAAAATCTTTAACTATTATAAAAAATACAATACGTAAATGGGTCTTGGTATAAATAATCAAAGAAATAATTTATTGTGATGAAGTAAGTGAAAAGAGGGGCGCTTGGAACGAGTGTGGGCATCAAAGAAATAATTCATTGTGATAGTTCAATCATTATTAATTACAAACAACCAAGAATAAATTCTTGCAAATTAATTTTCTCATAATCCTAGCTATCTACTATAAAAAAAAAAATAACAAAATTAAAATCACACATTCTAAAACATGGAAAGTATTTTGCAGTATCAACAAGTGAATCATATGTCTGATGTGCATTACAGAACGTTAAAAATCAAAAGATCAACGCATATTTTGTTTAACGAATTTTTTAAAAAATGTCACAAATCATGTAGTTTATTTACCTAATGTATGAGTGACAATTATAGAAACAGTGTAAGTAGGTTTTAAGAAAATCATTATGTTTTCCATTGTAATATTTATCCGAAAATTTTAGTTGAATGTGCAGAGGAATTAGCAGATGTAATCGCAAACATTTTCAATGCTTCTTATAATTCGGGGACAGTGCCAGAGGACTGGAAGCTGGCTAACATTACACCGCTCTTCAAGAAAGGGTCTAAAGGGAGTGCGGGAAATTATAGACCTGTGAGTCTAACTTCGGTGGTTTGCAAAATTTTTGAAACATTGATGAAAATTAAGATAGTAAATTTTCTAGAGACTAATAATCTATTGCCTAGTTTTCAGTACGGTTTCAGGAAAGGTAAATCTTGTGCAACTAATTTATTACAATTCTATGACAAAGTTACCATGGCTTTGGACAATAAGAAGCCTGTAGATGTTGTTTACATTGATTTTCAAAAAGCTTTCGATAAGGTACCGCATGTTGCTCTACTTAGCAAATTAGCTGATATAGGAATAGGAGGGAAAACTTTCATTTGGGTAAAAAATTGGCTGACCGGAAGGAAACAAAGAGTAGTTGTAAGGGGAAATTATTCTAATTGGAGTGAGGTCTTAAGCGGGGTTCCTCAAGGATCAGTGTTAGGGCCTGTTTTGTTCATTGTCTTTATGAACGATATTCACAAAAATATTTCTGGGAACATGAATTGTTTTGCTGATGATGTCAAAGTTAGCTGTAGATAATGAAGAACAAGCAAAACAGCTGCAAGAGGATCTAGATCATATTACGGAGTGGGCTGATAAATGGGGTATGGCTGTTAATGTTGGGAAATGTCAAGTGCTACATTTAGGGCATGGAAATAAGTGTACAAGTTATTATTTGTAAGGTTCAGTCATTAGTCAGGCAGACAAAGTTACTGATCTGGGGGTCCTAATAAGTCAGGATTTAAAGTTTAGCCAACAGTGCAGCATTGCTAGCAACAAAGCCAATAAGATGCTTAGGTTTATCAATAGATCTATTTCAAATAAATCTAAAGAAGTTCTTCTGCCCTTATATAGAAGTTTGGTAAGACCCCATTTGGAGTATGCTGTTCAGTTTTGGTCTCCTTATCTTAAGAAAGACATTAATGTATTGGAAAGGGTTCAAAGGCGGGCTACAAGGCTAATAAGTGGACTTTCCCACTTAGATTATGATTCCAGGCTTAGAAGGCTAAAAATGTACAGTCTTGAGCAAAGAAGAGACCGAGGGGACATGATTCAGCTGTTTAAATTTATTAAAACGAAAGATGTTACGGGGCTAAAGTTTAGCACTGAAAACAGGACAAGGGGTCATTGTTTTAAGCTATTTAAATCACAGGCTAACATGGATATTAGGAAAAATTATTATTTTAGCAGGGTAGTGGAACCTTGGAACAGCTTACCGGAAGAGGTGGTAATGAGCAAAGGAGTAGACAGTTTTAAGAGGGCCATTGATCTTCACTGGGGATTGTAAATTGACTAGGACCAGTCTAGCTGGGCCCAGAGCCTGTTGCTGGTCGTCACTTTTGTATTTGTATTTGTATTTGTAGACATTATTTCTCCTGATTTAATGCATTTAGGAATACTTTATTTTTATCAAAGAAAAATAAATCATTTTATTAAAGGCCTCAGTACAAACTTAAGATATTTTTACAGTATCCATTGCTTCAATGTACATACTATCTCTTTAAATCTGAAGTAATCAAGCAAATTAGGTAGCATATGAAGTTTTGGTTGAAATATGCTTTTTCGACTATGCAAAAGGCTGAAAAATAATGATAATTAAAAAATTATAAAAGAGCTGGATACTTGGATTTTCAAAATTCTTGGATTAAGTTTCGAAAAACTTAGTTAGTCTGCTTTGTATTTTTATTTACCGTATATACTCGCGTATAGGTCGATCTCGCGTATAAGTCGACCCCCCCTTTTTCAGAGAAAAAATCCAGAAAAAATCTAAAACCCGCGTATAAGTCGACCCCCACACTTTCCAAAAACATCGCGAATTATTTTCAAAGAAATTTCAAAATAATGAACACATTTATTTACAAATAAAATAGGAATTAAATAGGAAAACATTTCTAAAAGCCTTCCAACTCGGATTCCGAGTCGGACGCAAAAAAAAAAGTTCATTAAAGTCCGCTTCCGTCATCACCGCGTCGTCGTATACATCGGCGGCTGCAGAATCGTCAATGACATCATAGGTTGCGTTCGACGAACCTCACCGGTAAACCGGTAAGTAACCAGTTACTAACCGCGGCGTTCTAGGATCAACCGGTTACCGCAGCGGTTACTATTCTAAGCAGTTGATTGGTTGATTTGAGCACGTGATCATTAGCTGTCACGTGATTCACTAACCGGTCGCTCCCGGTCGTGCTCGTCGAACGCACTCTCAGTCTGAATGGCGTGACTGTTGACGATAAATATTTTCATACGTTTCATGATATTTGTTAATTGCTGATTTGATCCTTAATAAAGAAGAATGATCAACTTATCAGCAACTACCTGTAACCGCACATCGGCATTTCTCGTAGCTTCCCAGCTCTCGTTGATCGGAAATTTTTTTTCGGAAAATTTGACCCGCGTATAAGTCGACCCCCCTTCCTTTGATCTCATTTTTTGGACAAAATTTCTCGACTTATACGCGAGTATATACGGTACCTATAATAGGAAAGCTGCATAGATTAAAAAATAAATAAATAAATAAAAACTATTTAGCAAGTTTACAATATCTTAAAAAATATAAGTTTCTTAATTTATTAAGTCTGTAACTAATCCATAAAGCTTTTCTAGTTACTTTGTATAAATTAGAGTTTACTCTTTGCAATAATATGTAACATTTATGAGAATATTCGGGGGAAAACAATGAAATTTTTCAAAAAAAAAAAAAAAAAACCTACATGGTTTTAAGAAAAAAAAATGGTTTAAACCAAACAACCCTGTCATAGATAGGCCCGATGATAGCTCCATAGTTCATTAATTTATCGGACTCAAAAAGCAATAATGTGATTCTGATCCGTCAACACTGTGCGAAAATCCAGTCCAGCAATCAAGGAAAAATCAGATGTTTGAAAATGCACCCTCATAGAGAAATGGTCCAAATAGTCATTGTCTGTTTCAAATTACTCAAGTTTCTTACTTAAAATATAAATTTTAATGATTGGATGTAAATTTTTGTACAAAGGTACTTTGGTTCCTATATTTTCCAAGAAACAAAAACAAAAAACTTGTCTGCTTACACAAAATCAGGCAAACGTCCAAATCGGTTAAGACGAAATATTTTGCGTCCCCATCGAGTCTGTGTCAACAAGGTTTGATTGTATCTCTGAACAATCTGGCCCATAACAAATTTAACCTCTTTATAGCTATTTTCATTGATTCACCCAAACTTTCAGGATCCTGACTCAGAGGAATTTTAACTATATATTTCCCAGTATTATCTTTAAAATGTGTTTTCTGAAAATGTTCTTCCGCAATTTTAACCTTCTTAGTTTTATAACTCATAACCTTAACACCCTGTAATTCCCAAATTTTTCTCATTGTAAAATTAAGATCATCCTTAATAATAACTCCGCAGTAAACTTTTGAATCACTCGCCTCAGTTATTGATCCACTAACCACATAGACAAACACTACATTTTGAAAAAAGAGTTTTAGGAGAATAAGTCTGACTTGGCCTCAATAATTGATAAAATAAATTCACAAAACGAAGAAAATCAACTCTTTTGAGGAATCATGAAATTATCAGTTTTCTCAATATTATTTGAAATTTGACCCTCAACTTCCAAATATTTAAAAGGAGTTCTGGTACGGATAAATATGTAATATAACGGTAAATCTATTATTTTTTCAAGAAGTAGCATATTTATTCCTTTTTTTAAACTTCCATCTTTGTTCTGAATTCCTGCATTAACGGAACTGTGCACTGTCATTGAGTCATTATTTAAACAGGATACTAATACATCTGTTTTTTCTCCCTTCAAATTTTAAATTTAATTTTTGGTGCATTGCTTAGTCACCAGCGAAGACATCCATCCAGGATCTAATAAAACACCTGATGATTGCAAAACATTCTTAGCATCTCTAATCAAGCATATGGCAGTGCTTAAAAGAATGGTTTTACTTTTCCTATTGTTTATGACACTTGTAGCAGAAATCAAACTTACATTTACATTAGAATCGGTAAATTGGGAGTGGGGGAAAAGGATTCTTTGCGTCTGCTCTAATTGATGACCTTGTATTTTGATCCTCTGTTGGCATTTGAGTATAGCCAGAACCATTATTTATGTCTTTATTTTTATAATCGGAAGGATTGTTTTCTGTAGTAAAATGAATTAAATTAGGATGAGGTCTTTTGTAAGCAATTTTTTGTGTTGCATTTCTTAACATTACAGGAAGGTAAAAAACATTCGAAACCCAATTTATGTTTTTCCAGTTTCAACTCTATCTTCAACAGAAAGTTTTCTGAAATTAGGACACACATCAAGGAAAAGATTGTTCCAATTACAAATAACATTTTAATTTATTTACATCGGACACAAATAGTCTTACATTTTTAGGACTCCGCTTTTCAAAATTACTTTTGCACGCTCTATTTGGTTTTGAAAATGCACCTAGCTCATTTTTATTCCCAGTTTTTGTGAAGCCATATACAAGTCTAGCTCACTTAATTACTACTGTTTTGGCTTAAACCACGTGTTGCCTTGTTTTATACTAATATGAATTGTTATTAACCCGTTCGGGACGAACGACGCATCTTTGCGTCAGCGCTAGGTGGTTCTTCAGAGACGGAAAAATGCATCTGTGCGTTACAGTAAGTAGTACGCAGGAGACCTAACCACGCTTTTCTGCGTTTTGGATTTTGAACGAAATGTTTACTATTAGATGGCGTTACTTATCCATGTTCCGTTTAAATGAATGCTCTCCTGCATTAGTATTTCTCTGTCTGACGTCAGAATGGGGTCTATCAAGTGTTTGTGATTTATTGGATTTCGTGAAAGAAAATATAAACATGTGCTCGCAAGTGAGAAGGGAAATGTATAATCATTTTGAAGTGGCTCTTTCTAGTTTCGGTTCCATTTATAATGGGATTGGAGGGGAGATATTCTAGCAAGGGGTTTTACTTTTATGTTCATTTGGCAGCCATGGTGAACACGTTTTATCTTTCCGAGAAGGAAATATCTTAATTTATGACTGATCCCTCTATGGATCTTTTGGGTCACATTGAAACAACCATAAATTATTTTTGTTGGAGTTCTTCATACAGTAGTTACTTTCTAAAATGATACGCTGAAAAAGAAGGCAAAGAACTTAGACGGATAAGTGTAATTTGCTAAAAGCAGAATGAAAGACGTAAACCTACGTATGAGTGTAAAATTCTCAATGCGCATTTATCTGTGCTTTGGAATTTTTCCTGTGGCTTTAAAATATTAATTGTTACAATATTCTTCAAGTATTTCACAATTCGCAACTCCAAGGAACTATAGGGGGCACTGAAGTCACTGTCTAATGGCGGACTTAAAAACTAAAACAAACGCATATGGTAACGAAGAAAATGCTAAAAGTGTTGTGATTTTTGTTCGTACGTATGATTTTTTCACTTTATTCTTTTTAAATTAATTTTCAAAATCTTGTGGATATTCTGGCCCACGTAGAAAGAAATGAGAATTCAAGAAGCATTACTAAACGTCAAAGATCAATGCAAACTACGTAGTTCGTAGTTCTAAGCAGCTATTTCCACGATGTTGAATTCGATATTTATCAATTCTTGATAAAACTAAATAATAATTGTGGCCTGACAAGAATAACAATTAATGCTAGAAAATTCAATATGACATTACAAATTGTTATCGAAAGAAGATACTTTTTTGCCTTGCTTGGCTAGCGATTATTGTTTTCCATTTGTAGCTGAGTTATTGCTCTCGAATTCCCGAATCGGTTAATTTAAAAATTTTCTGTTTCGATTTTTCTAATTTCTGAGCTACGATTTAATTGTGTCATGTTATGCAAATCATCAACAAAATTCTCACGGATATATGGTGGTAGTTTTCTTTTCAGTTGATTGACCATTATTTCTTTTCACTTATCGAATTCTGTAATCTTACTACCATTTTATTCCACTCATGATAAAAATTAAAAATGGTTTAACTAAAAACGCGAAATCTCGCCAAGGCTACTTTGCTCGCACTATACTAAAACTATAACCCTAAACAAATTTGGCGAAACCTTTCAGCTGAGAATAAAAGGAATAAAGTAAATTCTTTCTCGGTAATTCATTTTGTTCTACGATAATATATTCAAGAAAATATTTTGCATACCGTCCATTCCAACTAAATACTGCTGTAAAATATGGTAAGTTTAATTAATTTAAGATTAAAAAATACCCCATATTCTTACAAATTCATACAAAACAATAAAAAATTTTACCTTGTATAACGTTATCCAAGTTTGTTAATCCAGAATTTTTGCTTTCACCAATTATTAAGGAAATAATGAAAACTAACATTATTTTGAGAAGCTCGAGAATACTACTAAGGGACGAATTAATTTCTGTAGCTGAAAGCAAACTAAGACACATCGATTGCGTTAATAAATACTCAGAACAAACTGCCTGTGTTTACGTCAACAGACACGCGTGGAACGCAACGTGGCAATGTTTTAGTTTCATTTGCAGTTTTGTAAATCACCGCAAGGTAGCGTATTCGAGCCCTGGAGTTCCAAATATTAAACACAAATATTTTCCCTGTTTTGTAGAAAATATATTGTTTAATTTTGGTACTTTTATTTATTGTAAAAAACAATATATTTTGCATTTTTATTGTTAAATATCAATTATTTTCATCCAATTTTTTGTTATGATTGAAATTTTGATAAATTTTATCATATATTTAAAAATGGTTTCATTTCTGCTTTAAGTATACATTTTATCCATTATCACGTATGCGTACTTTCCGAAACTGCGTATTAGGCTTAGCAGGAGAAATTGACCCAGCCTGTGCGCACAGTCTGCGTGTAACAGCTGCTGTCCTGAGGGAGCGCTATCTTATACAAATACAAATACAAAAGTGACGACCAGCAACAGGCTCTGGGCCCAGCTAGACTGGTCCTAGTCAATTTACAATCCCCAGTGAAGATCAATGGCCCTCTTAAAACTGTCTACTCCTTTGCTCATTACCACCTCTTCCAGTAAGCTGTTCCAAGGTTCCACTACCCTGCTAAAATAATAATTTTTCCAAATATCCATGTTAGCCTGAGATTTAAATAGCTTAAAACAATGACCCCTTGTCCTGTTTTCAGTGCTAAACTTTAGCCCCGTAACATCTTTCGTTTTAATAAATTTAAACAGCTGAATCATGTCCCCTCGGTCTCTTCTTTGCTCAAGACTGTACATTTTTAGCCTTCTAAGCCTGGAATCATAATCTAAGTGGGAAAGTCCACTTATTAGCCTTGTAGCCCGCCTTTGAACCCTTTCCAAAACATTAATGTCTTTCTTAAGATAAGGAGACCAAAACTGAACAGCATACTCCAAATGGGGTCTTACCAAACTTCTATATAAGGGCAGAAGAACTTCTTTAGATTTATTTGAAATAGATCTATTGATAAACACAAGCATCTTATTGGCTTTGTTGCTAGCAATGCTGCACTGTTGGCTAAACTTTAAATCCTGACTTATTAGGACCCCCAGATCAGTAACTTTGTCTGCCTGACTAATGACTGAACCTTGCAAATAATAACTTGTACACTTATTTCCATGCCCTAAATGTAGCACTTGACATTTCCCAACATTAACAGTCATACCCCATTTATCAGCCCACTCCGTAATATGATCTAGATCCTCTTGCAGCTGATTTGCTTGTTCTTCATTTTCTACAGTCCCCATAACTTTGACATCATCAGCAAAACAGTTCATGTTCCCAGAAATATTTTTGTGAATATCGTTCATAAAGACAATGAACAAAACAGGCCCTAACACTGATCCTTGAGGAACCCCGCTTAAGACCTCACTCCAATTAGAATAATTTCCCCTTACAACTACTCTTTGTTTCCTTCCGGTCAGCCAATTTTTTACCCAAATGAAAGTTTTCCCTCCTATTCCTATATGAGCTAATTTGCTAAGTAGAGCAACATGCGGTACCTTATCAAAAGCTTTTTGAAAATCAATGTAAACAACATCTACAGGCTTCTTATTGTCCATCTTCTGCGAACTGCCGTCCCGAACGGTTTAAATCCTGATTAAGAGAATTGAAAATTTGGTCAGATATCATTAATTCACATAATCTTTAAATTCAGAAACATTTCTCAACTGACAATAATATTCAAAATTTGAACTCACTCAGAAGCAAACCGTAGATAATTTTCAGAAAGCAATTTTTGTGATTTGCAGAACTGATTCAAACACTCTTGGGGTCTTGGTTGAAATTCAGTACCAAACTCTTAACTTTCTCATAATTACACAGATCTTCCTTTTTAAGATACATCATTAAATTACCAATCTTTTTGAAAAAAAAAATTTGAAAAATCTTTGCTTATAAATCCTCTGGCACATCTTTAGTTTTAAACGCTTTTTCAATGATTGAAAAATGATAAGATTAAAGGATTCTACTTTTGTTGGTAAAGGAATCGTTAAGATTTTCACTTTGAATAAGACTCTCTAAATCACAAGTCATCGACTGTTGCTTAAGCTCTACTCTAGTATCTAACTGATAATGAAGATTTTCATTTCACAATCTATCAAGTTCTCTTTCTCAAGTCAAGCTATGGCTATTTACTCTAACTTTTGCTCAATTGCTAATTTTTCCCTTTCCGCACACTTTCAATTTTATTGTTTTTATTCTCGAAAATATTTGAAATAATATTTTACACACACTCAATGTCATTTTTATGATATTCACTTTCCTCAAATGTTTTAAATCAACTATCCTCGCCCCTGCAGGAATAGTTAAACCCAATTCATTACCTACCAATTTTAGCTCATCTTTTTTTAAATCTTTGATAGACATTTTAAATTTATTTGAGAAATTTGTCACACACCCAATAAATTGCAAATCCTAACTTCAAGTTAGTAAACACAGGGAATATAAAGGAAGAGGCAGGGCTGTCCGAAAGAAGAGGCAGCGCCCAGGGTGAACATTTCTTGGCACCCCCCCCCCCTCATACACACAGAAAAATCAAGTTATGACATCAATGCATAATACAAATGAGCAGGTCAAACTTGATTTTTTTTACATATTAATAAACAGAACAATCAGAGGACTATGCATAATGCAAATTAAAACACAAGCAAAGAATCTGTTTCTAATATTTGTGAAACATTAATACCCAAAAACTTTTCAAAAAATGGAAATTTTAAAAAATCCAAATATTTATTTAGTAAAATGTTATTTCACTAGATAAAAAACAAACAATTAAAACTGAATTAGTTACTCATATTGATCAAACTAAGAACACAAATAAATAATTTGCTGATTATAAAAAGGAAATGTATTTATCAAAGTAAATTACATCAAAATTAAATTTTGATCTGGACTCATCCAATGATTATTTTCAAGGATTTTTAGGTTTTACTTGTACCAAATTAATACCTTAGCGATGCTTTTTTAGCGCCAACAGGAAAAAATCAGATAAAAAAACATGATCAAAGCACTTCAGAACACAATATATATAAAAACAACATAAAAGCACAACAAAAAACATCACGAATATATGCTTCAAAAATGTACAGGGCCAGGGTTTTTTGTAAACATATTAAAATACAATGAAATAAATTATTGTATTAATTACCAGTCGAAATTAATGCATTAATTTTTTTTTCATCATTTCTCCGGGATACGAGCCCTTGGTCTCATAGTACTTTCGTAATGAGACCTCGGCTCGCCGGCCTTGCCTCGGTCTCATTACGAAAGTACTATGAGACCTCTGGCTCGCTAGGACCTCGCTCCGCTCGGTCCGTTATCCCTCCGACTGTTAATATACATTACAGTCGGAGTATGGTCACAGTTATGTATATTTTCATGGAGACACCCAAGGGTGGCTCCTTCCGTTCAGTGTACAATAATGACACAGTTTTAAGTGTGAAATATGCACCATTATTGTGCAGATTTATTAATAAAATTCAGCATTTTTAAGAGTACAACCGAAAGAACTTTCAATTGTTAACATAAAATTCAGTACCTAAAGGAGGCATGTTAATAGAATGTCTAAATAATTCGTGGCATCGATAAGAATTAACTTTTAGAACAAAATAACCGTACTATTTCTGTAAAATTAATTTACATACAGTAAAAATAAAGTTAAAAACTACAAGAACCCCTCAAGGATTTGTAAAAACAAAGAATTTTGGAAGTGAGAGGTTTTTTTTGAATTCTAAAATAAAGAACTTACCTTTTTATATGGTATAAATATTCACACTCAGTCTAAAACAATACATCATATGACAATGGCACTTTACAGATACACACCACGTGGGAGTTAACTTTTAATTAACCTTCAAGATTGAAGAAACTGGCATTTTCTAATGTTTTTACTTCAAAACACAACTACTGAATTCAAACTAACACAAAATAAGCATTCCTGTAAGGTATATTGCACGAAACAACACCACGTATCTCTCCTGCATGAAACCCAAACAACCCAAGTAAACAAGTTTGAACAGATCTGTAAGATTGCCTTCGGGTTGCTAAACACAGGTTAGTTTGGCCAGGGATGCCATGCATAAAAAATTATCGCCTCATTGGCGAGAAAAATATTTTAATTTTGTGCAAAAAAATAGATTGTCGCCAAATGGGGGGGTATATCACATCTGTACCAGATTTAAATTTTAGCATGTTACAAAAATTGCTAACAATGCGATTTTTTTAAACATAGCATCCCTCGCTATACTAACATATACATGAAATACACCGCCAGCTCAGTCAATTCCAGCCGAGGACTGCAGTTTCGTGCTTATTAGCACTCATCAGCCCGGCATAGGAGTGACTGAGCTGGAGGTGGAAAACCTCTTAAGGAAGCCTAGAGTGCCAAACAAACTGGTAGCTAATACAGAATTAGCACTGACCAGACGAGTGACCGAAACAATGGTTCGGTTCAACTCGAATTGTTTGGCAGCCCGATGGCAACATAGATCTGTTCAAACTTGTTAATCCTATGCACATTTGCGAGTGGTTAATGTTATTTTTGTTTTGTGAAATGTATCTCATAGGAAAGTTTAATTTGTGTTTTTTCACACTCAGTAGTTGTGTTTTGTTGTGTCCCTGACATTTTTGACTATATTATTTTCCCTGACAATTCCAGGTTTTTCCGGAGCGTACGAACCCTGTTTTCGTATATCGAAATTAGAAAAACTTTCTAGTTTCTGATATTTTTGAAGCGTATATTTGTGATGTTTTTTTGCTGTGGTTTCATGTTGTTGAAACGTACATTGTGTTCTAAAGTGTTTTGATCATATATTTTTATATGATTTTTTCCCATTGGCGCTTACATTAGTTCCCATCAAATATTTGTAAGTTTTAGGGGAAAACCCGCAAATACTGAACAACATCGAAATTGCTCAGAATTGTGCTTTTAGAGCTCTAATTTTGAAAAATTACTGGCCCTAATGTTACAAAATCTGACCTTACATTTGTGTTTTAAGACTTGAGTTTAAGAAAATATTCGTGCAAGGGTCCCCATAACCCCTTTCTTTAATATCAGAAGCAATGGTTCTTTTTTAAAGACACTTAAACATTTAAGTGGAATAGCTCAGAATGTAATTGCTTAAAATTTTTTGGACCATAATTTAAAAAATTTTACCAGGTAAATGGCTACAGATTCTCCTATCCATAAAATTTTCAAAGTTTGTCTCAAGTTGCATTTTTGAAACTTCAATTTTGAAAACTTGCAGATGGGACAAGGAATTGATTACAATTTAATTTTAAAAATAATCTCTGAACTCCCTCCCACAGGGTTGGCAAAAATCCGGGTTTTTTAAAAAAAGCCAATGGACCCAGGGTTTTTTTAAATAAAACCCAAAAAACCCCAACTAAAGCTGGGTTTTTAAAAAGAAATGTGGGTTTTTTGTCTTTTTTTAGGGAAAATGTGGGGTACTTGTAGCATATTGTAGCGTAAGTATATGGACAAAGCAAAAAAATTATCTTGGGTTTAAAAAAAAAGCTGGAAAATTCAGCGTTTTCTGAAGAAAAGTAAAAAAGACGACAAAATCCAAGAATGCTGAAGTTTCAGATTTTTTAGTTTCTATGATTACCAACTGTTAAGGCAAAGTTACTTCTTGAGTGATAACATCTATTGTTCATTTGTAATTACTTCTTTTTTTTTGCATTTTAATTTATTGTATTTCGTTTTGTTATGCAAAACTACTGTAGAACCTCAAGTAGTTTAAATCTGTTTTTACTGAATTCCAGTTTAATCAAGACATTTCTTTGAATTTTATGTTGCCTGGTTTTCTATTTCTTTGTACAGAGTAAAGCGGCGTTCAAACAACGGTCTTAACCAGCGTTACTTGTGTAAGTAGCGCAAACTACGTAGCTGTGTTGTTCACACGACTGGGGGCATTTAAAGAAGCCCAGTTACGTTCAGCCAATCAGCGCTGCAAGATTGATGCGCTAAATATATTTGGCAGGACAGCTTGTCATTGTCAAACATGGATTCCATCAGGCGTCAGCGTAGAAAAGATCTGCTGCATCAGCGATATGCATTAATATGCCAGGTCATTATGATGAATATGCGTTTCCGCGGAGAGTGGACGAGAAAAAATTTTCAGGACAAAGGCAAATATGGTCATCAAAATGTTTTGATTCCGCAGATGAGAGCACAATATCCCGAGATGTTTCACTACTACACTCGGAAAAAAAAACAATTAGATTTAGTTTCAAATCTCATATATTTAATCGGCTACTAATAATGATTTAAACATGACTATGAATTGAGGATACAGAGTAAAATTTTAATCTTACATCCAAGTTTCTCTAGGTATTCATTTATTAATAATTAATAAATGATATTCTCCACTAAAAATTAAAACGATGGAAAATTATTACCGCAATAGTTTTAACTGCTTTCTCAAGAATCAAATGCCTTTTAAACTCACCTCCCAAGATATGATTTAAATTCCACTTTTGTTTCCAATTTTGTTTTGGTATTGTAACAGAAGAGACCAGAAATGGTCACAGGGACTGCATAACAGTTTTGTTTTTGGAAACTTCATAATATCAAACACCTTGTTTGTGTGCAGGAAATAAGAACTGCATTAAAGATTACGAAAAAAGTAACCCTATAAAATATCCCTATTAGATTATTTTGGAATAATGGAGAATTTTTTTATAGAATTTGTGTTATAGATATCCAATCAACATATGAAGAAACACTTGAAAATAGGTCTCATCATATAATGAAAAATTTTAATGTAAGTGTACAAAACTAATAGAATACTTAAACGAGATGGAAATGCTGTTGAAAACACAAAATTTATGTGAACAAATTTTTATATCCCCCACTGAATTATTTTGTGATTTTGTGGGTGGTACGTTAGGCTTCTTCATCAGTTGTAATTGCAAATCTCTTCTGAAAAATGCAATTTGTATTTAAAATAAGATTTTAAAATTAGAGGTGATAAAAACATCATACAAATAAAAGGAACTAAAAGCATATGTGTCAGAAGTTGAATAAACTTAATTTTATGTGCCAATTTAACACATAGTTTTTTTTTCTGGAATAAAAGAAAAAAAAGTTTGTAGTCGCCACTAGCCAGTGGTGACTACAAACTGCTGGCAACCACTAATCTTCACCTTTGATGTTAAGTAATTGAAAATATTACGTACTGTTTGGCCACAGTTGCTATGAAATTGGCAAACCTCTAGTTAAGGCAAGTCAACTTCAGTGAGGGGAAATATTTTAATTAGGTGTGCATGTTCCATTAATTTCAATGTGACTCAGCTTAATTTTGACACTAATACACATCTGCAACTGCTGGCATCCCTGAAAGCTAATAGATGCATCCATATCTGCCTGTAAACCTGAGTTTAGCCATTCCATCTTATTGGTGGTTAGACAGAGTTTATGTTCCATATTTTCATTGTAAAATAATAACTTTGTTTCTATTTCAAGGAAAGTCAATTTGATTTCTTGTTGAATCTGTTGGGGGCCAGAATTCAAAAGCAAGATACAAACATGCGAGCATCAAATCCAGCTTCAGACAGGCTTTTAATTTGTTTAAGGTAAGGTTACAAGATTTTAATAGCACAAAATTATAAAATAATGCATACATGTGTTTTGGTGTTATAAAAATTGTGGAAAAAGTAAAAATTGCAATATTTTTGGATGACAATCATTGATAAATAACTTTTATACAAATACAATACAAATACAAAAGTGACGACCAGCAACAAGCTCTGGGCCCAGCTACACTGGTCCTAGTCAATTTACAATCCCCAGTGAAGATCAATGGCCCTCTTAAAACTGTCAATGAGCAAAGGAGTACACGTAGACAGTTTTAAGAGGGCCATTGATCTTCACTGGGGATTGTAAATTGACTAGGACCAGTCTAGCTGGGCCCAGAGCCTGTTGCTGGTCGTCACTTTTGTATTTGTATTTGTCTACTCCTTTGCTCATTACCACCTCTTCCGGTAAGCTGTTCCAAGGTTCCACTACCCTGCTAAAATAATAATTTTTCCTAATATCCATGTTAGCCTGAGATTTAAATAGCTTAAAACAATGACCCCTTGTCCTGTTTTCAGTGCTAAACTTTAGCCCTGTAACATCTTTCGTTTTAATAAATTTCAACAGCTGAATCATGTCCCCTCGGTCTCTTCTTTGCTCAAGACTGTACATTTTTAGCCTTCTAAGCCTGGAATCATAATCTAAGTGGGAAAGTCCACTTATTAGCCTTGTAACCCGCCTTTGAACCCTTTCCAATACATTGTCTTTCTTAAGATAAGGAGACCAAAACTGAACAGCATACTCCAAATGGGGTCTTACCAAACTTCTATATAAGGGCAGAAGAACTTTAGATTTATTTGAAATAGATCTATTGATAAACCCAAGCATCTTATTGGCTTTGTTGCTAGCAATGCTGCACTGTTGGCTAAACTTTAAATCCTGACTTATTAAGACCCCCAGATCAGTAACTTTGTCTGCCTGACTAATGACTGGACCTTGCAAATAATAACTTGTACACTTATTTCTATGCCCTAAATGTAGCACTTGACATTTCCCAACATTAACAGCCATACCCCATTTATCAGCCCACTCCGTAATATGATCTAGATCCTCTTGCAGCTGATTTGCTTGTTCTTCATTTTCCACAGTCCCCATTACTTTGACATCATCAGCAAAACAATTCATGTTCCCAGAAATATTTTTGTGAATATCGTTCATAAAGACAATGAACAAAACAGGCCCTAACACTGATCCTTGAGGAACCCCGCTTAAGACCTCATTCCAATTAGAATAATTTCCCCTTACAACTACTCTTTGTTTCCTTCCGGTCAGCCAATTTTTTACCCAAATGAAAGTTTTCCCTCCTATTCCTATATGAGCTAATTTGCTAAGTAGAGCAACATGCGGTACCTTATCGAAAGCTTTTTGAAAATCAATGTAAACAACATCTACAGGCTTCTTATTATCCAAAGCCATGGTAACTTTGTCATAGCAATGTAATAAATTAGTTGCACAAGATTTACCTTTCCTGAAACCGTACTGAAAACTAGTCAATAGATTATTAGTCTCTAGAAAATTTACTATCTTAATTTTCATCAATGTTTCAAAAATTTTGCAAACCACCGAAGTTAGACTCACAGGTCTATAATTTCCCGCACTCCCTTTAGACCCTTTCTTGAAGAGCGGTGTAATGTTAGCCAGCTTCCAGTCCTCTGGTACTCTCCCCGAATTATAAGAAGCATTGAAAATGTTTGCGATTACAACTGCTAATTCCTCTGCACATTCAACTAAAATTCTCGGATAAATATTATCTGGCCCCGGAGCCTTAGTCTTTTTAATTTTTTTCAAATGAAGTAAAACGTCATCCCTGGAAAATACAAAGTCCTCAAGCTGTACTATAGCTTGTGTCTTGTTGGTGTCAACTGTTGAGATACAGTTATCATCAAAAACACTCGAAAAAAAGTTATTTAGAACATTAGCAATATCACTATCATCCTGAATTAAAATTCCGTGCTCATCAACCAGTGCCCAATATGACTATTTCGAACTTTCCCCGAATTAGTGTATGCAAAAAACCTCTTGGGATTGCTGTTTATGTTATCTGCCAGTCTTTGCTCCAACTCTCTTTTCTGAATCCGTACCAAATACTTAAATTTACGCCTTGCCTTACAATATTGGAGCCTATCTGCACTGTGACCTGTTTCTCTAAATCTATGAAAAGCAGCTTGCTTGAAATTTAGAGCGTCTTTAGTTTCCCTGGAGAACCACATTGGCCAAATTTTAGTGTTAACACCCTTTCTCCTAAAAGGAACATGATCCCTAACCGTATTCGCTAGATTTTCCTTAAACTCTGCTCACTGAAGATTCACATCGCTATTGTCCAATCCAGAAGAAAAAACTGCTTTCAAACTCTGCCGAAGTGCCACAAAGTCAGTATTTCTGAAATTGGGCACAAACCTAAAATTCTCTACTTTGTGCATATCAAATTTAATCCCAAACCTAATACTGTTGTGGTCACTGTCTCCAATGTGTTCCCCTACACATAACCCCTGAACAGAGCCTTCCATGTCGCAGAAAACTAGATCTAAAACGCGTCCTGTCGAGTACCCTGAGTTACAATTTGATCTAAGAAACAGTCACCAATTACTTTCAAAAATTCCTCTTCTCTGCTATTACTATGGTAAAAATTATTCCAATCAATTCCTGGAAAATTAAAATCTCCCATTATGACGACTGACCCCTTGCTAGAAATGTCACTAATAATACTAAACATCTGTTCGTCTTGACCCTGGCTTAAGTTGGGTGGCCTATAAATATTCCCCAAACGTAGTTTTTTGCCCTTATTACTAATCAACTCCAGCCAGATCATATCATCTTATCTTCAAAAGTATGCATAAACTTGCTAGAGATGTATTATTAAAATTAGTAAAAATATTCTCACAACCCTGTCATCATGCTGTAAAATGTATGCAAGCTCAATGCAATGCTCAAGCAAAACAACTTAATTCTACGACTTTGTTCCAATTGCTTATTTTCGAACCTTTATTGAAACTTCTGTCTGCCTTCAAACTGGCTGGTGGCTTGATGGTAACGCGCTCGCCTTTTAAGCCAGGTTCAGAGCTCAGGTGGCCAGCCGGTGGATTTTTGAGAAGCAGAAAATCATCAGTGTCCATGTCATATGATTATGCGGCATGTAAAAGATCCCTTGGGTATTCATTTGGCTTTGAATTATCTCGGCAAAATTATATTCCTAGTGCAGTTTTGCATCAAAGAGAGCCCAGGTGCCTCCTTCTAGTGGAAACTGGGCATCCAAAACTACTTGTGTCATGCATCATTCCTTAATGGTGGCGCATCAAAGACTGATACCTTGTCGGGTAGCACAATAGGTCTGGTTATGGCTGAATGGCCTTTTACACAGCCCCACTGAAAACAAAAAAAAAAACCCTCTGTATGTCAAATTTTTCTTCTATCCCTTGAATTTCAAGATTAGTTTGACTGTAGTTGATGATGTGTAATGTATCCGACGCGAGTCCATGTCTAGTCGGAAACAATGGACCTGGCTCAGTGCTGGTGGAGTACTTTACATTTTATGGGGGGGTGGGCTTGAATGAACAAACTGTTGAGGGCTGCCTTGATTCTCAGTAGCCCTTTCTGTGTCTATACACAGCACAATTTTGGCTTTTAGGCTGCTTCTAGCCCTAAAACCAGAACTAGGCACAGATACAGAACGAGAAGGGCAGTCATGACCACTTTTAGACTGACCAAAGATAGCTTAATTCTGCATTTTTTTTAAATTATGTTCTGAAAATTTCGTCTTAGAACTTGATTTATGCCCAAAAATGACTTATGATCCCTACTCACTCGTTTCCTGAAATGAATTCCTCCAAAACACAATGAACTAATATGTCCTTGAACTAACATGTTTCCTTTGATTATGTTGATTTGTTTAGTTTTATTCTTTCTTCTAAATTTTGCTCCTATTTATCTTGAAAGTTTTTTTTGTATATTTTCCAACCCTTATGATGATGACACCTACTGTACAACAGGCAGTTCTAACAGGGGAAAAAATGTTTGGGGTAACGCACCTTGAGGGTTTAGCAGGGCTGTCAGAAGAAAAGTGGGTTGGGGTATCATTTTTGGAAAGTCGGGTATTTGAATCCTATTTTCTTTTTTAACATCTTGTGTATACTCATTATGTGTTTCTTTTTTAAATTCTTGTATATACTCATTATATACAGGGGTTTGTCCAGGATTTTTCACAAGGTCCGTTTTTTGTGAAAAATCAAATAATTTTGTGAAAAACAGGGCTGGCAAGTTTCTGCCGAGGCGGTTAAAACCACTGGTAGAAACCTGTTAAAAACGGCATGGCAAAAACCACTTTCTGCCACATTTGCAGCAGAAACTGGCAAAAACTCACAAAATGAAAAAAAATTAAATTATTGACATGCAATAGGAAGTGCATGGAAAAAATAATTATTAACCAAAGCACAATTTAATTAAGATATTACCACAATTTAAAATCAAATGTTACATTGTTTGGACCCCGCAGTTGCTTCTTAGTAAAGGTGGTTTCTAAAATCTAAACAGTTTCTCAATCTAATACGTACAAATGAGAAACTTTAGAATATTCCTTCAACAGAAGAGCTAGCAGGCAATGCATGAAGGAACAAGCAATGTTCGTGAAACTTTCATCGATTGTATATATTTTTTTAACTGGTTCACCATGTAGTAACTGGGGTAGTGAGAGAAATTTAACTGGAAAAATAAGTTTCGAGAAATAGGGCCAATATTTTTTTGCAAAACTGTGACATTAGGTACAAAATCTATCTTAATATTTATTGGCAAGTAAAATTCTGGCATTTTCTTCTTGAAGCACGTGATAATTTCGATCACAAACAATTTAGATGAAGCATATGAGTGAGCAAATTAAAATCAGAAATGCCTTTTCATTTTGTATGTCGCTCCTCTTTCCTGAGCACCTGCATGATTTTTCGTCCTTTGTTAGATTAATCCAAACATTACGAGCATCTGCAATTGAAAAGTTCCCTTCTCAAACTAAATCAAGGGCATTAGCATAGGATTTTATTTTTTTAAATGATGAAATGAAGCTTAATTTTTTAGTTTACTTAAATGAATATCATTTAGCAATCACTTAAGTAATTAAAAATGCTTTTAAGTTTTTGCCAGTTTCTACCGGTTATAACCAGTTTCTGCCACTGGCACGGCAAAAACTAGTTTCTGCCGGCAGAAAGCCAACTCTGGTGAAAAATCAAATACTTTTGTGAAAAATCAAATAATTTTGCAAAAAAAAAAAATTTTTTTTTTGCAAAAACGAAAGTTTAGACTCTTGAGATGGTGGAAACTGCATCATTGACACTTAAAGTTGAGTGTTTTCCCTCTTTTCTGTTGAGAATATCATTCTTTAGTGCTTTTCTAGTATTTAAGGGGGGGGGGGGGGGAGAGGCATCGCTCACTGGGAGATGGGCACCCCTCAAGTATCAATATTGTAACGGATTCGGTGCGACTTCCACTTTCTTGAAATGAAGACACAGTTCTTGATAAAAACACAGTAAATTTATTTACACTATGTACAGGAAAGATCGTCAACAACTGCTAAATTATTCATCAGCAATTAAGCAATTATCACACAACACCGTAAACTCAACGTTTACACACGTATTTACTTCCAAATACGAAAACAACACAGCGAAATGCCTCGCAATAAACAGAGATAATACACACTCTCAGTACAAATTCTCAATCGAAACTCAAACTCCCTATCCAGCGTAACCGTTTATATACACACCGAAAAGAGAGATCTCAAATATTCCAGAAAATGCTACAACGTTCTACAACTACACTTTCATTGATAAAATCAGTGAATGAAATAAGAAAAAAAGAATAGGGGGTTGTATACTTTAGCCATATGTTAAGGGGTTGTATATTCATTACAGGAAATTATTTACAGGTTACGTTACTACAATAATTACTATTTATAGAATTTGTAACATTGCCCCCTTCCTAAGGACTGCACGTCCTGGGCAGTACAATCCCCAGAAAGGGTGCCAAACTTCTATCACAAGTTTACAAATATACACATTAATTAATAACTAACAGATACAGAAAACACAATAATAACAAGAAATATTACTAAACATTAAAAGCAAAAATTATCTACAACTTTTATGTTATCAACCATGGTTGCTTACGTAACACTCATGAACTATGGCCATAGTATGGGGCTAACCGATCATAATGTACAACCCTAGGTTTTGCATTAGGTGATTTTTGGATCCTCACTACGACGTCATTTAGTCGGTTAAGGACTTTGTAGGGTCCATCCCAATGCGACTGCAATTTGGGTGACAGACCTTTCCGTCGGACGGAATTCCATAACCAAACCTTGTCGCCTTCGTTGAATTCATGTCCAGTAGACCTTGTGTCGTATCGGGTCTTCATCTTCTCCGCCGCGATGTTGATTCGCTCTCGTGCGAAGTTATGAACATCTTCCAACCGGGCCTGCAGATCCTGGATGTATTCCTCAGGCGATGCAGGCTCATCCGGAGGACGACCGAAGACGAGATCACAAGGTAGCCGAAGCTCTCGTCCGAAGAGCATCTGAGATGGGGCATATCCGGTAGTCTCGCGGACAGCACTGCGGTAGGCCAGCAGGAACAAAGGTAGCTTCTTGTCCCAATCCTGTTGATTTCTGGATACCAAAAGCGAGAGATTATTCAGGATTGTGCGGTTAAATCTCTCCACCATGCCGTCCGATTGTGGGTGTAGTGGTGTTGTCCTAGTTTTCTCAATTCCGAAAATCCGACATAGGCCCTTAAACACAGCAGAGATGAAATTCCTCCCTTGATCGGAATGAATCTGCAAAGGTGTTCCGTATCTCGAGATCCAATGTTGGACTAGAGTCTCTGCTACGGTGGTAGCCTCTTGATCTGGAATGGGATATGCTTCCGGCCATTTGGTGAAGTAGTCGATGGAAACAAGAACGTATTTTTTCTCATCAGCAGTTCTTGGTAGAGGACCCAGGATATCGATCCCAATTCGTTCGAAAGGAGCTCCAACGTTGTACAGATGTAGCTTCCCTCTGCTTCTTTTCTTCGGTCCTTTACGAGCAGAACAGGCGTCACAAGAATGGCACCACTTCTCCACGTCATCCTTCGCCTTGCTCCAGAAGAAGCGCTCCCGAACTTTATTGAGGGTTTTCAAGACACCAAAATGTCTTCCAGTCGCACTACTATGTATTTCTTTCAGAACATCTGAAATCCTTGATCGGGGAAGTAGTAACTGCCACCTAGATGTTTTGCCGTCGTCAGATTCCCATTTTCGGTGTAGCACGCCGGTTTTATGTCGGGGTCCTCAAGTTGATCTTTTCGAACTTGGTCATCACTCCATGGATCAGGTTCTGATGATATTGGAGTCACAGTCACCTGATAGGCAGTAGGGTTAGTCGTTTCATACTGTTTCTCGATTCGGGAACAATAATTGCAGTTCTCAGGACAGGGTCTCCTTGATAAAGCGTCTGCATTACCGTGAGACAACCCTTTTCGGTGCTTGATCTCCATGTCATATTCCTGGAGCCGCTGTAACCACCTGGCTATCTGGCCTTCTGGATTCCTGAAGTTCAAAAGCCAAGTTAACGAGGCATGATCTGTCCGAAGTAGAAACTTTCGGCCGTAGAGGTAATGATGGAAGTGTTCTACAGCTTTCACTATGGCCAGTAACTCCTTTCTGGTGACGCAGTAATTTCGCTCCGACTTTGATAAGCATTTGCTCCAGTAAGCGATGACATGTTCATTGCCGTCAATTTCTTGGGATAAAACAGCTCCGATGCCCTCGTGGCTCGCATCAGTGTCCAGGATGAAGGATTTTTCAGGCTGAGGATAGGCGAGGATAGGCGTTGATGTTAAAGCCTCCTTCAGTCGTAGAAATGCATCTTCGCATTCTTTGGACCATTCAAACTTTTGCTTGCTCTCTGTCAGCTTATGCAAAGGTCGTGCAATGTTGGAAAAACCCTTCACAAACTTCCTGTAGTACGTGCAGAGCCCCAGGAAACTTCGCAGCTGATGGATGTTTTCGGGACGACTCCAACTCTTGACCGCGGATACCTTTTCTGGATCGGTTTGTACACCCTCAGAAGAGATGTGACCAAGATAGTTCACTTCCCGGCGGAACAAATTACATTTGGACGGGCTTAACTTCAGATTGGCTTCCTTAAGCTTTTGCAGCACCTTCCTAAGATTTGCCAGATGTTCTTCGAAACTGCGTCCCACTATGATGATATCGTCTAAGTAGACCAGACAGGATTCGTAGGAAAATCCTCTTAACACTGTCTCCATAAGACGCTCGAACGTAGCTGGTGCATTGCAGAGGCCGAAGGGCATCACTTTAAACTGCCATAAGCCTTGTCCAGTTGTAAACGCTGTCTTCTCTCGGTCATCAGGGTGTATCTCAACCTGCCAGTAGCCGCTCTTCAAGTCCAGGGTCGAAAACCACTTGTGTCCGGAAAGAGTGTCCAAGGTGTCGTCTATCCGTGGAAGAGGGTAACTGTCTTTCTTGGTGATTTCATTCAGCCATCGGTAATCGACACAAAATCTGGTGGAGCCATCTTTCTTTCGGACCAAGACGATGGGAGACGCCCAAGGACTGGATGACGGTTCGATTACATCGTTCTCCTTCATCTCTTTCAGGAGGGTCTCAACCTCTTCCTTCTTGGCGAACGGTAGTCGTCTTGGATGCTGTTTAATAGGGAGGTGTTCTTCAGTGTAGATCCTATGCTGCGTCAAATTCGTCCTGCCCACATCCTCCGATGTAGATGAAAACAGATGCTTGAAGTCCTCCACCAATTGTTCCGCAGCAGTTCTTTGATCATTCGATAACGGCGCACTCCCAATTAACTTCGATGTCAAGGACTCGGAAGACACAGTCTCAGGAGAATTGATTCTTCTAATGATGCAGTTTACTGGAGTACAAGTTGCTAACACTTCACCTTTCCGGATATTCCTTGGCCTTTCACTCACGTTGGCGATTCTCACAGGAATTACATCCTTAGAAAGGTCCACAAGCGTAGATGCTACCAGCACTCCTTTTAGATTATTGTTTAGGTTAGGGTATTCAACGAGTCCAAATCGAAAACTATTGCTTTCTTCAATGGAGCCAGATATTAATGATTCTGACTTTGAGGGAATCGATAAATCTGTTTGGGCTATTATTTGATGAGCGGATTTTACATCACTTTCTGCGGGGAAAACGTCTATGTCTTCTCTCATCAAGTGCAGCTCATTAGTCTTGAAGTCGAGGTTGAAGTCATACTTCTTTAAAAAGTCCAATCCGAGAGTGAAGGGGTCCGTGATAGCAGCAACGAATGCCGTATGATGGTAAGTGGCATTTCCAAACACAATTTCTAAGTTTACTTTACCTTCAATCTCGATCTTGTCACCTGTCACAGTTTGGAGGGTAACGCAGGGCGGCGTCCATAGAATTTTGAGTCCAAATTGACGAGCCACATCTGTTCTAATGATTGTAACATTGGCTCCAGTGTCAATAATCAGTTCGCAGGGAAACCCGTTTACGTATGCGTAAACAATCAGTCCATTACTGCTGCCACTCGTCGATGAAATCTGGAAAACTTTAAGATGGGGCTCATTCCAATTTGGCGACCTCCGCCCCGCGAGATTGCCATGGCTTAGTTTTCCTGGACCTGCGAGGGAGAGGTGCTCTTCCCTCTGGTTTCTTGGCGAGCTTCACAGTTTCTTCGTAAGTGACCCTCGCCGCCACATTTCCAGCACTTAAGTGATTGTCCATTTTGGTACTTGGGAGCCGAAGTCCTTTTGAGGATTCCTGCAATTTCTTTTATTTGCTTTTCCAGTTCAGCAAAGCGTGACGAAACCGGATCAGGCTCATCAGTTTTCACGCCGCGGATTGAATGGCGATCCTTGCGGGTTGCTTGCTGGGCGGCCTCCAACTTCACCGCATACACAACAGCAGAATTCAGGTCTTTGACATCCGCCATCCGTAGAGCTTTCTGGATTTCCGGATCTCGAGCCCCGTCGATGTAGTAGTTGAGTGCCAGGTTGTCTCGAACATCCGCAAGACAGTCGCAAAAAGCAAGATGAGACAGTCTCTCGACATCCGCCGCTAGCTCTTGCAGGGTTTCCCCTGTTTTCTGGAAACGGGACTTCAACTGGATTCGGCTGAAATCTTTCTGGCACTTCTCACCGAAGCGAAGCTCCAACGCAGATGTGAGGACAGCGAAATCCAGGCGCTGGCTGTCCAGAAGGGTCTGAAGAATGTCCGCTGCGTCACCTCTCAGAGATGCTGCAAGATGGCAGGCCTTGGTAGCAGCGTCCCATCTGTTCGCTTCCGCCACTATCATGAATTGAGTTTTGTAAACCTGCCACGAAGTTTTCCCATCAAATGTAGCAAGTTTAATGGACGGTCGAACAACCGATGTGGGAGCGCCAAACTGTACAGAGCTGCTTTCCGCAGTCGCCAATCTCCTTTCCACGTCCTTAAAGATCTCTTCTTTAAGTAGATGAAATCTTCTATCTTCTTCTTCAAATTTATTTTCTACAGCATTGAATCGGCTTTCAACGGTATCAAATTTTTCTTCAATAGCATCAACTCGATGCTCTATGTCATTAAATTTATTTTCCATCACAGTCTTTACCGAAATAAGGTCGTTTTTAATTTCTTCTTGGTTAGACGTTAAGTCCTTTTTCAGCACCGTTAAATCGCTTTTTAACTGGTCTTGATTTGCCAACATACTTGCAGTCAGATCACTTTTTAATTGTTCCTGATTAGCCGCCATATCATTTTTTAATCGTTCTTGATTAGCCGCCATATCATTTTTTAATTGTTCTTGATTAGCCGCCATATCACCCTTCACAGAGTTGATTGTGTCAAGAAGTTGTTTTAATTGTTCATCCATTGCGCGAGTAATCACCATAAAAATGAAGTCCAAATTCAAAAAGCTTTATGAAAAAAATGTCCAAAGTCACACTTACTCCAAGAAAGTCCAGAAGAAGCCCCACGTTGGGCGCCAAATTGTAACGGATTCGGTGTGACTTCCACTTTCTTGAAATGAAGACACAGTTCTTGATAAAAACACAGTAAATTTATTTACACTATGTACAGGAAAGATCGTCAACAACTGCTAAATTATTCATCAGCAATTAAGCAATTATCACACAACACCGTAAACTCATATACTTTAGCCATATGTTAAGGGGTTGTATATTCATTACGGGAAATTATTTACAGGTTACGTTACTACAATAATTACTATTTACAGAATTTGTAACAATATTTATCTACCATTCTACACCATGTTAAATTATAATAGAAATGTTATTTGTATAGTATTTAAAACAACTGTAAGAAAAAGAAATTCAGGCAGGGGTTCAACTTTTAACTTTTTATTAACCCAAGACACTGTTTAAGAGCAGTTTCGTTTAAAACTTATAAACTCCGTGATTTTTACAAAAATAAAAAAATATTTTATTTGTTTACTTCTTAACTAAGCGTACTAAACATCGAAAATGCGAAAAATCAGATTTCCATAGCGGATGCAAAGAGATTGCAATCCTCAAAGTGAAGGCAACAAAAGTATAAAAACGGCTTATAAAATAAATATTTTGGATAAAATTATTTTAGAATTGCATTTTAGAGCTCTATGATAAACATATCATTAATATCTGGACACAGTTGAAGCAAAATAATAAATAAATAAAATAAAAAATAAACAATCGAATCAGCATTTTAATTATTGACTCATAAAAGAAAATGGAATTCCGCTTTAAAAACCTGAAATAAGCTTTGTTACAAAAATAAAGAACCCTCTTCATTTATTTGCATCCTAATAAAGCGAAGTTAGCTTGAAAAAAGAATGAAATATGATTCTCATATCGGATGTAAAAAGATTTCGTTTTTCAAAATGTAGGCATCTATAGAAAAAAAAAACGGTAAATAAAAGAGTTCCTTTTTAGCATCGAAAAATCAAACCCATACAACTTTCTCCCAAAATAACAGTTTAACATCGCACCGCCAGACGCTAAGTGGCGATAAACAGTTAAACATTGCACCACTAGACGCTGATGTTAAGTGATGATTAGTTTGAATTTGGTAACCCTATCTGAAGCGATCACATCCCCCCCCTACTACCCTTTGCAGTTCTAAGTTCATTTCGCTGTATATTATTGATTATTAAATCATGAGTGGGGAGAAAAGTGCTTACTACGCCTATTCAGAGAATGTTGACGCTTTTTCAAAGTAGTTTACAACAACATCGCTGCATAAAACAAACAAGCAAAATTATAAACCAAACTGACTTTCAACTGTTAATTTCTTTCAAAGAAACCAACAACAGGCATTATATTTATTTGGCAATAGTAATTATTTATGGTTTGCAGGAGCATCACAAGAGTGCCGATTTTTTTTTTCTTTTGCGAAATTAGCTGATTTTGTATAAGTTGATTCCTCTAATTTAACTTTAAAAAAGGTTCCAACCATTATCGTTTTCAAAAAGGAAATATGCTGTATTATTTTAATCTGAGATTTGCTCTTTCAGTAAACAATTTGTGAAAGATCCGTTTTTGTTTATCAGAATTTTGTGAAGGGTCCGTTTTGGTTGATCCGGATTTTGTGAAAGGTCCGTTTTGGTTGATTGGATTTTTGTGAAAGGTCCGTTTTGATTAATCGGATTTTTGCGAAGGGTCCGTTAACGAACCCAAATTTGCTCCGTCCAGACCCCTAATATATTTAATCCTTTCAGATTTCTAGCAACTGGAATGGGCTACCAAGATCTCGGATTGGCATTCCGTGTTGGAAAATCAACTGTGCCACTCATCATTGATGAAGTGTGCAGCGAAATATTTAATATTCTGGGGCCCATGCACATGCATGTCAAGCTGCCAACATCTGCTAATGAGTGGAAACGAATTTCATATGGGTTCCAGCATAAGTGAAATTTTCCCCATTGTGTTGGTGCAATTGACGATAAGTTATTCCAAGTACACAGTGTCATATATACTGTCAGCCCAATCTAAATGAACAGTGTTAGTTCCAATGTTTCGTATTCGCTAAAGCAGGATTGTTTGATCATGTGTGGAAAAGTTTTTTACCTTACTAATTTGACGACACTTGTTTAAAAACAGAGCTATTTGAAAGAAGTAAGGTAGTGGTTATGAGTTTTTGAAAAAAGCTCAATAAACAATTATTAAATACATGTTGGTGGCGTAAATACAACAAAATTTTTAAAGTGCAAGTGTCTTCGAACTTAATTTCCAAAATCTTTGTCTTGGTACGCCTTTCCCAACATTACTTTTTGGAGAAGTCAATAATTATGGCTTGCTTACTCAAAAGTGTTCTGGGAAGTTTTTTGTATTGTAAAGAACCTCACTTATATCTTCAAATGTCTAGTATTCCCTGGCCAAGGTGCTACATTTTGACAGTTTTGTTTGCTTGGGGAAATATTCAGTTCCGAAAGATTTTTCTTATAAGCGGGACTGACAGTATTTCTGAATGTTATTTCTTTTTTCTGATTTTTCTCTTTTTTGCAGGGAAACATGTTGCTATTAATGCTCCTCCAAACTCTGGCTCATCATACATAAATTATAAAGGCTACTTCAGCATTGTCTTAATGGCTGCTGTTGATGCTAACTATAATTTTATGTATGTTGATGTTGGAGATTTTGGGAGAAATAGCGATGGTGGTGTGTTTGCCAACTGAACATTAGGAAAGGAGTTTGAAACCCTTCCTTTCTTCCCTGCTGATGAAAAAATCAGCTCAAATAGCTCTTCCATACATTTTTGTGGCTGATGAAGCTTTTCCGTTGAAGAGGAAACTTATGAAGCCCTACTCTGGACGTGGCTTGCCTAAAGATATGAGAATCTTCAACTACCGACTGTCCAGGAGTAGAAGATGCGTTGAAAACGCATTTGGTATATTGTGTGCCAGATGGCGAGTTTTGCCAAATACAGTGGCGCTACAGCCTGATATGGCAACAAAAGTTGTTTTGGCTTGTTGCTGTCTGCATAACTATCTAATGCAAAACGAAGCTGGTGCCTCCAATCGGAAGTATTGCCCCCCTACCTTTGGTGATGTTGCTGGCAGGATGGTTCCATCACTGAAGGTGCATGGCGCAAGGAGAAATTTTCTTTTTATCCGTTAGAAGACCAGGAAGAGCCAATGGTCTTGCATGCTTATGAAGTCGGGAATCAATTTCGTGACTATTTCAACAATGAAGGAACTGTTCCGTGGCAAAATAATGTGTAAAAAATTTTGTGATCATAATTTTCTTGTTTAAAATATTTTTTCTTATATATATGAGGCAGTGAGAAGCAAAGGGATGTAAGTGGACATTTTCAAGTTTTTAGTAAAACATGTTTAAAGATAACATCCTAGGTGGGCTTTCATTGAATTTTTTTTTTCAAAATCATGCTATACAGCAGCACCTACCAGGGCTATTAGTACCATCTCTTGCCCCTAGACAGAGGAGAGGTACCCCTACCATTTGTACTGGCTATTTCCAAATTTTTAATTTTGCCACTTAGATCCCTTTATTTCTCACTGCCTCATATTTATATTTTAATATCAACTTTCTATGATCGGATTCCTTTGAAATTTTGTTGGTAACCTTAGAACTGAAGACTGAAGTATTCTATAATGAAATCAATTGTTTAACAATTATAAGTTTATTCTAATTTTTAATCTACGTTTTTGCATAATGCCTCTAATATGAGGTTGTAAAAATACAAATTAAAATTTAATATCAGTAGGAAACCGTGATTTTCCTGCATCAAACGAAATGTTTTCCAATATTCCTAACTAATTAGAATGTGAATTATAAATGTTTTTAGCTAATTTAATGCTAAAACGTAGGCTAGGTTTGAATTGAAAATTCATTGTGGATCAATGTTAAACAATGCTTTCATTAAAATATTTAAAGCAAAACACATAATTATAGCAATTTTTGTATGCAAGAGATACTTCAAGATTACGGTGAACTCTCAGTGTAAATTCTGGAAATTGTAATAATGAAATAATTTTACATTTATTATTAGTTATTATCATTTAACTCATAAAAAAAAGTCAAATATTAGGTTGAACTGCAACTTTTTAGCAGATATATGTTTTTACTTCTGCTTACCTCATCTCTTTTTTTTTTTTCTTCTTTTGTACTCATCTATGTGTGTCCAGTTCATCCGTAGAGAAATTAATGTATGATATATAATTATAAGTGAAAGGTTATTAATGGGGGGGGGGGGGCTTACACATCCTTTTATGCTACTTGCAGAGCTTCAAAATTGTTAGTTCAATTATAAATGCCTCATTTGTCTGTTGCATGTGTCCCATATTTTTCCTTTTAAAGCTTACAAGTATTTTAATAGCTATTTAAAACTCACAATGTTAAATTTTCCAAACAATCTGTAAGAAATTCTGAATCTGTATGGAACTTTAACTCAACATGAAGTTTAGAGAAATTATTTTACACTTTTTTATTTTATTTTAAAAAGATTGTACTTAAAAACTTTTTTACTTAACTAATTATTTCCCCTGAAATCTAAATTTTTCAACAGTTTTGTGCATTGATCCATATATTTTTATTCACTGTCTACTATCATTTTATATATTTTTGCGAAATAAATTTCTTTAAAAGAGAAAAGTGTTTGTTATTACACAACATGCATAACATTTTTTTAAAAAAAACCTGCTACATACAATAAAAAAATAATTATCATAACTGTTGATATGGTACATAACAACCAAGGCTAATTTTTAATGACAGAACGAAGCTGGTTTTCTTCAGTATTATTTTTGCTGCTTTGTGAGTTATTACGAATATTTTTTACTTTAATACTGATATACATACGTGTTACCGTGATAGATCGAAACAGGAGATATATTTATGTACTGCAAAAAAAAAAAAAACTTCTATAGTCTAGTGAATGTTGACTGGGCCGAAGAGAGGTCATGTCTGAAACTAGGTGCTCGCCATGACTGTTGGTGATCCTGAATATTGCACCAAACTTGAACTTACTCAAAATGTTAAATGATTCTCAATTCAATAATCATGGCAATATGTCTTAATTGAAAGCAAAATAAATTAATATATTGACAAGAATAATTAAATAGAAGCACAATTTTTTTTTTAAATGTGTGTGGTAAAAAGAATTTCAATGAAACAAGCAAATCATCAACAAGTTAACTTCCTTTTTATTCCAAAAACCCTGAGATCAAGGTCATCATCTCAATTTTTAGGTTAAGTTTCCTTGACTCAGGTACTTTTTTTAAGTACTGATGCAAGCTCAACAGGAACATTTCGTCCCTGTCGGGCTTGTCATCGACTTTGAGCAGCTTGGCATTCTGCTCAATGGCCTGGAGCAAACAGGCATTGTTTACTCTTCCTTTACCACCCTTCTGTTGTGGAGTTTTTACAGAAGGTGGGGGTTCTGCAGAATTTTCTGCTACTGCAGTCTGTGTCTGGGAGAAGTCGGAGAGGGAAAAGTCGAGCCCAGTCTCAATAAAAGTTGGAACTTCTTGCGATAGGCTTATGGTTTCAGCATCCATATGCTCTTCTGCTCCATATCTTTGTGCTGGTTGGGATGAAGCAATATTGCTGCTTACTGTCCTATAAAGAAATCGGTAAAACAAAAGAACACTTTAGTTACTACCTCATAGATGTAACAACAATTATTAATTTTGAAACTAAACATTTATGCAGAATTAATTTATGGAACAAAAATTTTGAAAAAACAACAACATTTGGGACAAAAATTGAAGGAATGCAGTATGAATTCTGCAAATTGCTTTTAGAAGTGTATATTTTTTTTCAGAAAATAAATATTTACAGACACACATGAATATTTATTCTCGCATTGTTCTCTCTAGATGTGAATGCACCCGACATTGGCAAAAGCACATGAGTTTCTGCTTTATTACTTCTAATTTTTCATATTTTTGTAAGGGCAGAGGGGTCAAAAGGTAAATATTCAAAGAATATAGCATTGTTTACACGACAAAAACCACTTGCATGAAAGGAGAAATATTGCCTTCTTTTTGCCATGAGGAGCTTTGGATGAAAGGGGGGGGGGGGAGAGAAAATTCTCAATTCACTGATTAAACCTTCAAATTTTACCAAATGCTAAAAAATGAGCTTGCGTATAGTACCTACATCTGATGAGAAGAGATGTTAGGTATTGTTTAAAAAATTAGTTCAAGATTCCAAGTTTTTAGAATTGTCACTCAAAATTTGCAAATAAGTAAACTTTTCAGGAGGTCACAGTGATTTCCCATCAGTTGAGCCTTGCTCCCAGTGTTGTAAGAGTTTCGACCAGTGGTGGTTTTAACCATGGATAAAACCATTCAAAACCTTCCTAATGAAATAGTGTGCTTTGTCTTAGTGTGGAACAACTTTTAATGTTAGTGTAAGAAAAGTTGAATTTAAATCAATTTTGAAAATAATTTTAAAGATTACAAATACACATCTTATTTATTTTAATCATGCATTAAATTGTACAAGGTTATGCATATGAATTATGTGTGTTCACATATTAATGTCCTTTTTCAGTCAGCTCTACAATGGTTAATTCCAATTTTTGGTCAGTTATATCCAGCAGCATGATTAAAATCACATAAATCTACAAATCCCATACAATGAGAATTAAATACTTGAGAAACTTCTTTTGAAAGTCAGGGGCGCTCCCTCCCACCCATTTTTTTTTTGACATTTTCACAGTTTTAAAATATTTACCTTTTAACGTATTTCTGTTTCTGTGAACTAGATGCATTTTTGCTAACAAAGATGTATGAATGCTAATATATGTTAGAATGAAGGCTTTCACTGCTAGTGTCAATAATGTTGTAAGATTCCGGGCTGTTGTGCCGTGGTCTGAGTGCGGTTACTCCTGGTGTAACAACACTCAGACCAGGGAACAACAGCCTGGAATCTAACATTACTAAAATATGTTGATCCTGTAGTTGGAAGTTCAGTGGTACAGTGCTAAAAACTAAGATGTGCTTGCATAACAGGCCCAGGTCGGGTTGGTTTAGCCTGAAACTAGGGCTAATACAATAAAAATACAAAAATCTGGGACACATATAGCAACAGAAGTCAGAAATGGAAATGTAACACCATTTCAAACATATATTAATACCCAGTAGCAGAATTTCTTTTAGCACTCAGCAGAGCAAATACAAAAAATATATATAATCCGCAACATATATGGAGATTACGTTGATAAATCCTAAAATCTAAAATGACAAAAAAAGCTTAACAATAAAATGCTGATACAAGTACAAGCTACCTGTGAATTATATCCCAAAAATACAGTCAAAACCTTCATTAGCTGGAGTTATAGATTTTTCCCCCCTTTATAAGCCATTGCCCCCAACTAAGAAATAGTCTTCCAACATTTTCAAGATGCTGCTACACATGTTCCAGCATCCGACTGTTTTTGCTATCGGTGAATTATATTTTAAGACTAATGTATTCTTTTTCGTCAACAGCATAAAGGTTATATAAATACTAGAGATGTACCGAGTAACACTTTGGTCGAGTAATGAGTAATCGGCCGAGCACCGAGTTCCAATTATGTTTTAATGAAGAACCACCATCAAATACGTGATGAATTTTGAACTGCATCATCCGCCCCATCAATTTTTTTTTTCGTTTACAAATGCTTTGTCCCTAAGATACTTTTGTTCTACATACAAAATTAATAATTTGTGTGAAATTTTTCCCACTTTGAACAATATCTATGTGTGCCACCTGACAATTGAAAGTTATGAAAACTCAGAAAAATAACACATTCAGCAATTTTTTGCATTTATTTAATTGTTGATAAATATTATTTGATTTATTGAAGTCAATTTATTGTATATTTCATAATATTACATTGAGTTCTGAATCTAACTTCAAAATTAAAAATAAAAACCAGGAATCAATGCCAACAAAATCAGACAGTGTTGGTGAAAAATGAATTTCTGTTGGAAACTGGTTTTCCAAATCCCATACCAAATCTGTGTTTTGTATTAGAAAGGATAGCTGGTCTAATGGCTAATATACTTTCAGCAAGAGCACGTCGGTCTGCTTCAGGCACTTTATCATTCCATAGTGCAAGAGGTACAATTTATTCTGTCAGGTGATTTTTAAAAGCATTAATTGCACTTTCAGAAATTTCTGAATTAATAATACTATATTTTATAAGTAAATGAAAGAATTGCGAGTCATTCCACGGTGCATCGAAGACAAAAGTGCACATCATCCACCATGAACTATATACCAAAGTGACAAAATTAACAAAATTTCTAAATTTTAAAACTTGTTGATGCGTAGCTATTGTTCCAGTTGGTAGTGTAGTTCTTGGATTTGGTGTTGAAATAAGCAAATTTTGATTGAATAAATTAATTTTGCCATCTGCTTTATATAAAGCTGCTGGACATTTAAAGTCTGCTGCAGTTATCTCATTTGGATTGTTTACTGAGAAGAAAAAGCAAAGTTGAACAAATTCTAAGTAGTCACCTCTGCAAAACACAACATTTGATTTAGCTAATTTGATAACATTGTTTTTGCACTCGTCAATTCTTGCGGACTCGCTGAATGAACTGTCATCAAATTTGAATAAATTTATAGGTATAGCAGCGTCACTCTCTTCCACAAACTGCAGTAATGTATAATGTTTGCGAAATCTTTTAAACAAATATGTCTGGTGACTTCGATGCTTCAATTTTTAAATCGTCAAACACATGTGACAATATAATTTCTCCAATGTGGTGAGGGCTAGCTGACCACAGGAGAGCTTTACCCAAACGCTGTTGAATAGCTACACATGCTGCAATTATATGTCCTGTATTAGAAGCAGTTGTGACAAACGACATATTAACTATTGAGTCAGAACAGTTCCATGAATTTAGCAAATTAGTTGTTAAATTAGCAATGAAAACTCCGTTTTTTTTTTTTTTTTGTCTGTTCCTATTGGATATACTGGTACACCAAGAAGATTAACTTCATATGAATTACCCACTATAACTGCAAGCCTTTCTTCTGCAATATTTTGATTTGTTAAAGTTGGTAAGAGTCAAGAATCCCAGTGCAAAGTTGCAAAATCAAAACCATTCCATTGCTCCTTACAAGCTTTGACTATGTCTCTGACACTTGATTGTCTTGCTCTGTCTGTTGTTGCATATGATGCTGAAATTTTGGATGATTCACCACCAGCTTCTGCTATTAAAATTTTAGTGTATGAAGCTTGCTGCGCTGGTGTCATTTTAAACGTGTTGCTAATGATATAACATCAGGTCGTTTTATAGTATCATGCGGAATAAAAGCATATGAACCAGTTCGTGTTGTACGATGATGATTTCTGGTATTATGAGCATTATAAATCTGTCTCATCACTTGTATCACTATTTTCATCTTTTTCAATTTCATCAATAATAGCTGAATTAAAACTTGTATTGAAGTTCCTTGTTTCCTTGGCTATTTTTTCACAAAATGCTGCTTTTGATATTTCACGCGTTTCCTGACACTTAAGGTTTTGGTGTAATATTTTATCGAGTGAGCCAAAGGTTGTTAGATGATCACTTTTCATAGATTGAAGAAAAGCTAAATCTTCTGGATTTTTTATAAGGTATTCTACATTTTTAGGCCATAATGAAAATGTTTTAGCTAATTCTTCTTCATTTTCTTTACTTTATTAATGGAATTTGCTGTATTTCTTCTTTGAAGAGGAATTGCTGTGTTGTTTTCATGAAGTTTTAGTATTTTCTCACAGGATTTACGTTTAGTAGTCATTGGAATGTTTGCTTTTGCATAGAAATCAGATATTTTTGACAAGACAAGTTTTGAAGACTCCCATTTGGTAAGATTCTGATCGGCACCTTTCTCAGATACATCAAGCAGCGAAGCACTTGCAAGCTAGTGGGTAAACGTGAGCCCTTAAATTCCGAGTCCTCTTGAGTTGTTCCAAGTCCAAATACCATTGAAGATTGTCTGGTTTTGACTTTTATCTTTTGTACAGATGAACAAAGCTTTGTTTGGGGAGAAAATGTCACTGATTCAACAACAGCTGATTTACTCATGTTTATTGAAAGATTTCAAAATATGTTACTTTCAAAAATTCATGGATCTTATGAATTAAAACAGAATAGATCAACTTATTTAAGTGGTTTACAACACATATGCATAGAATAACAAGAAGAAAACGTGAAGAACTAGCATTAGCAGTTGTATGATAGAAGAAAATGGTAGAAAGTTGAAAACAAATAGTGAACCTAAACTTACAGTTACAAAAGATGTTATAGAAAGTTACTGAAAAAATGGTAACAGTTGAGAAGTTAACACAAGTACAATGTAAATTAAATAATTTAAAAATGATTTCCCATTATTACACTTTGAGTCACTTTTGATGTTCTAATTGTTCATTTACCTTAAAAAAGAAACTTCTTGCTTGAGGTGGAATACCTAAATCAATTTTGATTTTCATAAAAATTCACATTAATACTATCTAGTGGTATGAGAACATTTTTAAATTAGGGACAAAACAATTTTAGACTAGTTGGGCAAATGAAGCACCCTAACCTCCATGTCCAAATAACAGTTTTTAAAACAAAATTCCAGCTGGAATTTAATTATGCATTATTGAAAAGATTTTGTTTGTGTGTCCATAATTTTACAAATAAGTTATTTTTTAAATTAAAAAACATAAAAGGTAGGATTAATCAAGTTAGAATTAAAACAAATTATATCAATCTATACTTCGAGTCCACCAAACGTAAATAATTTTTAAAAACAAATGGAACAACGTTAAAAGCACAAATGTGCAGAAGCACGGCTGACAAGTGTTTCTGCATTACAAGGAACATCTTTTTCAGTGCATAAAATGTGAGCTAATGAAAGAAAAAAAATCTGACTTTTGTTGGATGTTTTTTAAATTTTAATCCATAAGCTCACATTTTGCGCATTGAAAAAAGCATTTCTTGTAAAATGCTAAAACACGTGTCTGCAGTGTTTCTGTACATTTGTGCTTTTAAAGTTGTTTTATTTTTTAAGAAAATGTATTTTTATGCTTCAAAAAACCATTTAATAATAATATCAATTTCATAATTTCTGTTCTTACCCTTTTGCCCCATTTTTATTAAATAAGTTTTAGTAACTTTGGGGCATTAAAATATAAGATTTACTCCATTGAAGTGAAGCATAACAAACTTCATTTTCCTCAAAATTTGAATTTGTCTTTTAAATTTAAATTGTAAATGATTACACTATATCATATGCTTTTTTATTAATTGTAAAATCTGCTTCGAACTATATTCAATTTTTTACAATTACTCGGTATTGGCTGAGTACGTGATCAAAATTTGGCCGAGTACCGAGTACTTGGTACTCTCTAATAAATACTTCAGTGTGTGCCCCTTTATTTACAAAACAGAAACTAGTGTCAACATGAGGAGATACTAGTGGTAAAAATGTTATCTCCATGGCTAATACAAGCATCGTTTTATTTATTTTTTTTTTTTTTGTAACCTCTCTCATTACTTATGCCTCAAGTTTGGCATGAGGAAATGCCACAAAACTTTAAAAAACTTACTTTCTGTGCCTTATTGTTGGGGCCAAAAAGCTTATCGTATCCATCAGAGGCCATTGAGTTGAGCAACTTGGTGCCTCGTCCCCGCTCTTCCCCACGTCCTTCTTCTTACGAACATATGTGTTGCGAAGGGTTCGCCACCTGTTTTTCTTAAGAAAAAAATTATATATGCATTTACATTGCTTCCCAGGAACATAACACAAAAAACAATTGTAGTAATGAAAATTTTCTCATTAAAAATAATTAACTGAGATCAAGCAAATCTAAAGAGAGAAATGAATTTTTATAGCTAAATAAATGCATGCATTGGCCTCATGGATACTCCACAGAAATTTTCATTGATTTAAAAAGTTAATTGATTTTTTCATGCCATGTATTTGTATTTTTTTGCATAGAATGCAATTATTTTACTGATCTATAACTAAAGATCTTTTGACCTTTTAATATCAAGCATTCTCAGAGTATCTTATTTTTATTGAACATGTACAGAAACTACTTACCACTTTTATTCATCCTTTCTGAAATGAGCATCCAGATCGCATCATGCCCTCTTTTATTTTTGTATTCTTGTAATCGGTTGTCCCACAAGACTGGAAAATTTTGAACTTCGTCTATAAGCCGTTCGTCGGACATGATGAAGATGAAAAAAATGTAAACAAAGGAAAAAGCGAAGTGAAAACAAAAATCGTTGCTCTAATCACCCAAACCAATTTAAATGCCCGCCTTCACGGTGTTGGAAGAATGAAGAAAAATATTTGCAAGGTTCTGATTGGTCAGTTCTTAAGCAAGCTGCAGCAGTTGCGTTGAGTATGACTGCTTTAAGGAAGGAGAAAAAACAGGTTTTTCCTTACGTCGCTACGGATCTTGCGAAAGTTACACATGTAACGCCAGTTACGACGGTCGTCTGAATGGGCCTTAAGAAATATTAAACTTTTTCATAAAAATGAAAATACTGTACATTCTATTCTGTTTTCTGCCCGACCGTTTGTGAAACCTGTTAATTTCTAAAAAATATACCTTGTTTATTCGAGATTTGTGACTTGTTGGTTTGCAGAAAATAATTCACATGAAAGCCTTTTAGCTAGAGTAGTTTCCTCTGTACAATCTACAAATATTGAGAAAATAAGATGTGACAGGGCTAATTTGAGTTATTTATTGACCAGTTATAGAAAAAAGTTAAATATATTAATTTAAAATCTTTGAAGTATTTTTTTAATGCTGTTAAGAATTAAGAAATACTATTAAAGTTCAAAATTCATTTTTTATGTCCATGGGCTGTGGTGAAGAACAAATGAAAAAGAAGTTTTTAAATTAATTTTTTTAAAAACTTCTCAGAAAATTGTAAAAACCCAAAAGTGGGTTAAATAATGGGTTTGTTTACATGGGTTTTTTCAAAAAAAAAACCATTGGGTCCAATTCGGCCCTCCCATATCCTAACGTTAATAAACGTGGCCTATAATCTTGTTTTTATGGCAAGAACTGTGTTTTTAAAATTAAAAGTTTCAAAATTTTGACCGGACCCCCCTTCCCCCTTTTTATTTGATCAAAAAATATTTTTTTGTTTTTTCAATGTACCCCCCCCCCCCAAAAAAAAAAAAAAAAAAAAAACTTTTTTCTGGTAACGTCAGGGTCAGAATTCAAGCAAATTTGGTAGGAATTAGACAAAGGCTGCTTCAATGATACAAAGGAAACAAATGTTTTGGAGACTTAGAGAAAGAAATATTTTCGTGCCATAGGAAAAAAATAGAGAATCATTGCAATAACTCTCTATTTTGTGTGTCTATGACTGTGTATCTATGATACATGAAATGAGAGGGCGCTGCAAGGCGCCCCTATTTTATACAATCTGATCCGGGCATCTTATACGATCGGCACCTCCCATTTCGGGGAATATTCAATAAAGGTGCTTTTTAAAATGTCGCCAAATTTTGGCGATAAATCTCTCTCTTATGGCAACCAAGCGCCACTGACGCAATACTACGGGAACCCTACTATTTCCCCCTTCTCTGGCGATAAACTGCTCTCATAGCAAACCGGCGCCACTACGGGGATACTACGGCAACCCCTTTATTTCTCTGACCCTACTACCCACTCTACGGAGCGGACCTGCCTTTCCCCCCACCCCCGCTTTTCGCATTTCGGATGGGAGTGCAGTGGTGAATTCATCTCGTGGCCAAATTTCTTTTTAATTAATTTAAGTTGCGCGTTTAAGGATCTTATTGAAAACCTGCAAGCAGTGAGTACAACTTTTTGCTTTTTTTTAAATTTAAATCTGTAAAATAGTTTTTATAAAACGGCATGGGATGCAGTGATTTCATTGTTACATAACCAGAACCACCCCCTCTTTTGTAGTGCTTAATTTTACAAAAATAATTAATTTCTTGGAGTCTAATATTTATTTTAATCCTAAATTTAACCTTTCCAATCGTTTTTTAATTTTTTTCAGCCCAGTTGTATTTAGATTTTGCTCTAATCAGGCTAAACCTATTTGCAACCATGCCGTTTTTTTTGTGTGTGATTTTATGTGTTTTTTTTTTCAACTGTTGATAAATTTTTTGGCCTCCATTTCCAGACGCTACTTTTTTCGCTCTGCAAATGAAAAAGAAAGGCTGAAAATATTTTTTTTTTCTATCCTACTTCCGTGGAAAATGAATGAATTTCTCGTGTTTCATAGGATTTATTTTTTAATTGAGTTTTTAAGGGTTTATTTTTTTAGATTAGTTAAATAATAGTGTTTTTGAGGATATTTCCCAAATTATTTTTTGATTTGATGTTTGTTTTAATGTTTTTATAACCGTTTTATTAAAATTCATTTGTCTGGTTATAGTAGTATTTTACTGTATTTTTTGGGGTTTATTTATTTTGATTAATTTATACTTAGTGTTTTTGAGGGGTAAATTATTCAGATTAATTTCTGTTTTGCTGTGTTAAGTTTGTTTTAATGTTCTTTTACAGTTTTACTAAAAATATATCTATCTAGTTTTCGCAGCATTTTATTGTATTGTTTAAGGTTTATTTATTTAGATTAGTTTATAATTAGTGTTTTTGTGCATTAAATTATTCAAATTAATTTGTTTTTTGACACGTTAATTATTTGTTTTAATGCTTTTTACCTTTTTTTTAAAGAATTTTTTTTGCCTAGTTCTCGTTGCATTTCAACATAATTTTGAGAGTTTATTTGCTTAGATTAGTTCATATTTAGTGTTTTTAAGCAGTTGAGTTTTTTAGTATTTATTTCTCGAGATTTAGTTGTTTTTGAACCTTTTGTTTACATTTTGATGTTCCAATTTCTTGTATTTCTGATGCAAAAACTCCATTTCATTCATTTTCCGGTAGATTAGTAAAAAAAACATACGTTTCTCCCCCCTTTTTTTCATTGGCAGAGAGGGAAAAATAGCGTCTAGACATTGGCACCAAAAAATTTGGCGAACTTTAAAAAAGTCGCCAAGATGCACCTTTATCGAAAACTTCCCCTCATTTTGTATGAATGTCGTCATGTTTCGCTGAAACAGGGGGCGTCTTATGGTGCCTGGGCAATTGCCCCACTCGCTCCCAGCCCCCTCTTCGGACAGCCCTGGGAAGAGGATGGGACACCGAGGCACAATTCACTCGCACATGAATTATGCTCAGAAATTCACAAAACTCAGATAATGAGCCGACTTGTCTCTGGCTTGACAGACTATAGATGGGGGCCCGACGATAGCTCCCTAGTTCATCAATTTATCAGACTTAAAAAACAAGGCACAATTTCACTGTGGACTGTATTCACTCTCTATTATTGCTCCACTCCTGTTAATGCTACGCATGTACTCTCACTCAAGTGATGGCGACAGCAGCATCATTCTTTATAACACACATTAGGTGTAGGCATTCTACTCAAGAATTCATGTATATCTCTACGATTTCAAAATGAAAAAAGTGGGAAAATGCACAATATATATATCATTAATTTTACTTTAATCTTATAATTCCTTTTTTTTTTTTTTTTTTTTTTGCGAGCTCATTTAAAACATTCAGTTCAAATACATCATTGTCTTTTTGAATATCAAATGCTTAGTGGTATGGGAGATATGAATGTGTTCAAGTTCTGGGAGGGGTTTAAACCCCAAAACCCTTCCGTGGTTGCGCCATGACTAAGTGCTATTTTATGATCTAAGTTACCAACAATGAAAATTCCAATAATTTGTTTCTAAAAATTTTCAACGAAAATTATTCTATTCAAAATAGCAGAGATTTCGGTTGCTCTTCCAACATGTGCTTCAACCCAAAAGGAATTTTTGCAGTCAACAGCCGCTCACACCGTCACAGATCAAAACAAAATGAAAATAACATGAACAAAAAAAGGTTATAGCTTATAATGTAACTATAAATTAAATTGTAAAATTTTTGTAAACAAATTTAAATGTACATTTCAAAGTAGACAGAGTATATAAACTAACTTGACTCCTGTAAGAGCTTTTGAAACAAGAAACTGTTGTCTCAGGATTCTGTAATAAGATGCTCGGGGTTTGCTTGCAATCTTCTATTCTACCAAGAGGCAAAATTTTACTACAGTTGGGATCCGGTTCCATTTTTCGGAGCGAACAAATTTTAGCGTAGACTACGATTTTAGGGATTTCACTACCACTAGAGGTCGCACCAGAGGAAAGGGTTAAAGGGAAAAAAAGCAGAACCGGAAGCGGGCAGGAAGGCATATTGACCGATCCCAAGCGGTAATTCTGTAATCCACGCTATGGCTTGATTTCTTCCATGCTCAATAGATGGCGCCACTACTTTTTCATGATTTTTTTTTGCTTGCTTTTCAAAAATGTCTTGTGTCTTTTAAAGTTTTAACCATGGATAGCTTACCATCCGGCTTTACTTATTCAAATATTAATATTACAAACGATCAAAACGAAAATTTAACTTACAGAGTAAAAGAAATCACTGATGAAAATGCTGCAAATGTGGGTTTTAAAATTTTTTTTCTTAATTTAATTGCGGATAGTCCCGAAAAAAAAAGATGTTATTAAAGGGACAGAACAGCCGATTTAAATTATTGGAAATTAAAAAAAATGTGAAAATTCATGTGCCTAAAGGTTTAACGTTGTAATTAATAATTTAATCAACGGTCTAATTGATACAACTATATCAATTAGATAACTTTATATGCAGTATTCGGGGGGGGGGAGTACATATATATAGTGTGAAATGTAAGTCAGAACATCTCTTTTACAAAAGTACTCCAATAGGCTTTCTAGTTTTTTATTTATTTATTTATTTTTTTTGAAAAACACAAAGACACACACATATATATATATATATGGCAATGATTTTTTTTTTGGTGGTGGGGGTGTGATCGCTTCCTTTTTTTTGGGGGGGGGGAACACATTCACCTTTAGTTTTATTTACCCATGTTTTGTAGCATTTTTTAAAATTAATTTTCTGTTTAGTTTGTTCTTTAACTTTTGTTGTTTTTTCCACCAGTACTTACATGTTCTTTACTTAATTGCTATGTTGGGCCTTTTTTGGTTAAAGATTTTTTAGATTGTATTTGTGTTTCAATAAAAATTGAATTAATTTCTCTTTTGAATGGCTTATACAGATTTAACTTAAATATGCATGTTAATTTTATACACAGAACCCCAAGTAACATAAATCACGTTACATCACGTTGCTCTGAATCGTTGACATCACGTTACTGGTAACGTTGATAGAGCGAAAATATGTCTCGTTGCAAAACGCAAATGCAACGGTTTTAGTAACGTTACATCAACGGTTTCAGTAACGTTACATCAACGATTTTTGAAACGTTACATCAACCTTTATTTATCACGTTACATCACGTCGCTTTTAAACGTTGTATTAAGCTTTTTTTTTTTTTCACAGCTTGAATAAAGTTTTTTTTTCTTGGTAACAAGGAAGGTTGGTTCATTGAACCCTTAATTTTTGATACAGTAAGTATTCTGCATTTTTTGTTAATGCAATTACTGTTAATATACTTTTATAAAATCTTTACATTTTTTTTAACTTATAAAATGTCTCATGCCGTTCAAAGGTGTTCAAGTATTCTCACACTGTTGCTTTGTTTACACTATTTTGTAAGAGCATTCCTGATATTTAAAAATAAACAGATCATAACATAGCATAGCCGAATTTACATCAAGTGGAGCTCTATTAATAGTCAAAATTAACGATATTACTACAAATTAAATAAAAAATTCTTTCATAAATAAATCCTTGAAAAAATAATTATTATTATTACTAAAGAACTCCAGAAATATTTTTCGAAAGGCGTGAAAGTTTTGAAAAAATCCTCTTACATCAGTGCTTTAACAAAAATTTGCATAAAGATAATTTCAGTTACATGACAAAAATTTTTTCAAAAAATTGCTACAATTATTTCGTCAAAATCATTCTGCAAAAAGCCGATTAAATGAGTAAAAAATGGTATCATTTATCGCTTTTATAGCTTATTAATGGAACATATCCCCAAGCTTCAGCATCTTTTTAAGAAATCAATGAATAAATAATCAAATAGAAACATCTAACATTATTCTTTCAAACAATATTATAAATAAAAGTACGGTGGGAAAAATACTCAAACTCCGACCAACGGCGGTTCATTAACTTCATAAAAATATGTGATAACATTTTTTTTAAAAATTAAATAAGTATATCAACAATAATACACTAACAATAATACAAAGTACTTACCGCTAAAAGTGATGAGAGATCGCGTTTGCGAAGCTGCAAAATACCCTGTTCGCACTGCAACATTTGATCCGGGTTACCGCTGATCCGAGTTAAAGTTAACCCATTTTCTTATTCTCACTGTTCGCATTAGCTACCGCTGATCCGGGTTAAAAATACTCTAGAACCAGTTTTAAGTGAGAAAACTGACTGGTGTTGAGAGTATTCTAAAGTTTGTTTTGGTTTTGCTTCTCGAAGTTTGCTGCTTAATATGATGCACTCGCTTAATTTGAGAAGTGTTAATTCTTTGGGCAAAAACGACAGTTCGTGGAATGTCTGATGAAGAATTTTTGCATTGGGAAAAACTTGATGCTTCCTTGTGCGAAAAAATTATGTTTATTGGCCGCCAGGATACAAATTTTAAATCCTGCATACCAGTTGAAAAAAAGATAGCGTTATACTCTATTATTTTTCCCAATAAAGATGTGGAGTTAAGGAGTGGACATTTAAGGCTTTAAAAAATGGAAATGTAACAGTTTTTTACTCATACACTGAATATACACTTTCTGTTTTCTTAACACCGGTAAGATATTTTAATATGGACCTGAAACAGTGTGATCATCAAGCATAGCTGCAAGAATTGCATTCATTTGAAATCAATACAAAAGACTTAAAAAAATTATGTGAACTACAGAAAAAATGGGAAAAATAAATTCCTCATTTTCATGTAATTTCTTTTTTTTTTTTCCATTGATAATAAAAAACTAGTTCGAATAAGCGTTTTTGTGTTATGCAGGAACAAAAACAAAGAATTAAATAATTAGTAGCCCAATTCTTGGCGAAAAATAATAAAAAATAACTAAATGCAAAAGTAAGATTTCCATACATGTTTCATCGTTTTAAATGTGCAAAATAAAGTAGTAGTGTAATTGGTAGCCTAAATTTAAAAAAAAGTTTATTTCTCCTCAATTACGCACGATTATTTGCATCGCACAAAAGAGAGAAAAAAACAAAAATCACAGTCATATTATAATGATTTATTAATGCATGTGATTTAATAAATTAACACATAAGAAACACAGATAAAAAACAAATATTGACACAAACCTGGTAGAGTTTCATCAAGTTTTCAATTTTTGTTTTGATTTCCTCCACACTGCGGATGATAACAAGCGACATTTCTTTGCTAATTTTTTCAAAAATCAACCGATTTCTTTTTGACTTATTCAAATTGGTTAAGTTTTCTTTCCACATTTGGATCAGGAGCCTTTGTCCATTAACAAATGAAATTACTTGATTTTTTGTTGCATGCTTTGCTGTTTAAAGTTGATAGAATTTGTTGAAATCAGAAATAATGGTACGACTGCAGCCAGGCTCTTGATAAAATTTAAAACTGTCTATCAATTCAAACTAGGTATCTTTTAAAAACATTTTGCAAAACCCCGCTGCACTTCTCCCAAGTCTCATATTGTGGCCAACAGCAAAAATGTCAGTGAGTTAAGAGTACCACAATGGTACTAGCATGTTTTTTAAATTATATTTGTTCCTTTTTCAACATAATTAGTTGGGAGAATCTCAAAATTTGCGAACAACGTTTGTTGCTCGACCAGAAGCTATATCCGCCTAGTCGAGAACTAGGGCCCCAGTTTGGAATCTGAGAAATTATTGAAGTTTTATTGGGACCTCGCGACCAAACTGACAAGGGCCCGCCTTGGCTCTCTGCGGCCATGCACTTGCCAAAAAAGTAGCTATACAGAATTAGTTTCAATAATGTAAAACATTTTGCAAATTTAGAAAATTTCCTGTGAATGGCATTTGCCTCTTCGTATGTATTATCCAGAGCTGGCTAATTTCGCTGTATTCTAACCAAGTCCATTTTCCTTGAATTTTACTTCCTAGTTTAATGTTTAGCTTAAATTACTTAATTTTGCATACATTAAGATAATGCAGCATCAATCGTTAAATATTTAATATTTCAGTTCCTGTATTCTATCTTAGAGGCATATTCAACTAGATTGTGTTTGAATTGATCAAATTCTGTCGACCAGTAGTAGCCAGCAATTTACTTTTATGTGGGGAAAAATAAATTTCTGGCTGTGCTATTGGTAGGTACAATTGATCGTATTTGATTTCATCTAATTCTGTTACAGTTGAGTATGCCCCTTAATCTAACATTTGAAAAATCGTTATCGATTTCGTTCATTGTGCCTTGTTTCGTTAGACATTAAGGATAATAAGAACTAGAGATGTACCGAGTACTCTGTAACTACTCGGTACTCGGCCAATTTGCCAAGTACTCGGTACGCGGCCAAATTCTGATCAGATACTCGGCCAATACCGAGTAGTTGCAAAAAATTTAATATTGTCCAAGACAGATACTAAAATTTATAAAAAAAGAGCAAACATTATATTCTTCAATCATTTACAATTAAAATTTATATAAGTCAAATTTAAATTTTGAGAATAATGAAGTTTGTAATGCTTCAATGGAATAAATCTTTATTTTAATGTCCCCAAAGTTAATAAAACTTATTTATTAAAAATTATGAAAAAAAGGTAAGTATAGAAAATGTGGAGTTTATATATTAAAAATTGATTTTCGCTGCAAACAAAAATTAGTTATAAAAAATGTAAAAATACCTTTGCTTAAAAAGTAAAAGGAAATAAAACAAGTTAAAAGCATAGTGCAGGAACTCTGCAGACACCTGTTTTGGCGTTACAAGGAATTCTTTTTTCAATGCACAAAATGGGAGCTCGTAGATTTAAAGGCATCCGACAGGAGTCGGATTTTTTTGTCGAATGTCTTTACATTCTTTAGCTCACATGTTATGCACTGAAAAAGACGTTCCTTGTAACGGGTGGGGGGGGGGGGGGGGGGGGGGGGGGGGGGGGGGGGGGGGGGCAGAAACACGTGTCTGCAGTGTTCCTGCACATTTGTTTTATCTGCTTTTAAAAATTATTTATGTTTGGCAGACTAGAACTATAATTGATTGGTATACAGTGAAATCCCTCCTAACGGACACCCGTCTTATGCGGACAATTTTTAATTCCCCAGTTCCAATGCAAATAACATTATTAAACCCCTGTCCTGCGGACACCTCTATATTGCGGACAAAAAAATTTGTCCCGCTAGTGTCCGCATTAGAGAGATTTTACTGTAATTTGTTTTTATTCCAACTTGATTAATCATACCTTTTATTTATTTATTTTTAATTTTAAAAATAATTTTTTAGTAAAATTTTTGACACAAACAAAATTGTATATATAATGCGTAATTAAATTTCAGCAGGAATTTAGTTTTGAAAACTATTATATGGACAAGGAGGTCTAGACTACTATTCCAATAAGTTCAAAATTAATCACATGTGTGTCGGTGGTTCTTCTTAAAGCATAATTGGTACTTGGTAACTCGGCCGAGTAGTGAAAGGCCGTGTACTCGGTAACTCGGTACTCGGCCGAGTACTCGGTACTCAGCTACTCGGCCAAACTGCTACTCGGTACGTCTCTAATAAGAACCCCTATAGCAAAAAAAAGATTAAGAGGACTGAGACAGCACTGAATTAATTCTGAAATAAAATGTAAAAAAGCTTTTCTAGCTGGTCCAGTAAATGCATCAGTAAGAGTCTAAAGTTGCTTTTTCCCCCTTATTCAGCAAGAATGTATCGCTGTCCCATTTCTGCCCTACAGAAAAAAGATATTGGAGAATATTCTCAAGTCAATAAGTGATTAAAAATAAGTTGATACATAATGGTTTCCAACAAGTAACAAATGGTACTTTTTCATGAAGAATCACTAATGATGACTAATTAAAACAATTGCACTCTTTGCGATTTGCAAAGTAATGATTCTGTCTCGACACATGCTATTATCCTTCCCTCTGCAACATCACCACCGTTAGTACTTGGCAGGAAAAGCTTTATCTTTCTACTTTACTAATAATAAAGCTGAAAGTCTCTCTGTCCGGAGGATGTCCGGATCTCAGTGACGCGCATAGCGCCTAGACCGGGGCCGATTTTCATGAAATATGGCACAAAGTTGGTTTGTAGCATGGGGATGTGCACCTCGAAGCGATGTTTCGAAAATTCGATGTGGTTTTTTTTCTATTCCAATTTTAAGAACAAAAATATCATAAGATGGACGAGTAAATTACGAAATTATCATAACGTGGAACCGTAACACGGGCACAAGCCAATTGGAGAGATACGAAATCATCATAATGTGGAACCGTAACATGGGTACAAGCCAACTTGCGAGAAAATTCACCATATATTATTTGTAAATACACAGGCGAACCAAAAGACTTTTTAATTTTTCTATTACGGGCAAGGCCATGCGGGTACCACGAGTGATTAAATAAAAGCTCTTTCTTTAAAAGTAGTTTTTCTGATTTTCAATATTTATACAGTAAGTAGATTAAAATACATCCCTTTTCAAAAAAATCTCACAATCCGAACGGGGTGCGGTTGATTCAGATAATTGTAGTTGTACTGTAATTTACAAATTTTTTGATCTTCTAAATTAAGTATATGTTCTTAAATTCTGGTATTAAACATTTTGTGTGATTCATATTCCTAATTACCGTCAGGGCCGTCGTTTGGGTGAGGATACCGGACCTATAGTACCGGGGCCTGGAGATTTGAGGGGCTCGCATGTCATAAAGTTTTTTTTTCAAATAATAATGTTAATAATTCCATCAAAAAGGTTATGCTACTTTCTTAAAAAAAAAAAAAAACTTGCATTACATTACCATTTCTCAATAGTATAAATATAAATGAAATACTCTTGGGCAACGAAAAAATAGCAAAAGTTTTCGAGTACAATGGGGGCATAATTTCTTAAAACTAGAGTTGCATATGGTATTCTACTTAGAACTGATTGAAGCGAAAACCAACCTCATAAACCTAAACCGCCAGATGCGAATACAAAGGTGGTGGTGGGTAGAAAAAGACAAATGTAATATGTATGTGTGATAATAATTTCAACACTTCATTCAATGATATTTCGATTTATCTTACAAGTGCCTGAATCGTGTTTTACTTTAATTTTTACAAAAAGAACTTTTTATTGTGAAATCAGATCTTTTTTCTTGATCCGTCCAACTTCGCCTTACTGAAAATTCATAGTTACTTTGCTTACCTCAGACATGACAAATTATCCAATTTTTACACAATAAAGGTACACTATTTGTAAATATATTTTTATGCTAACTTCAAATTACAATTTTAAAATTTACATTAAAATTTAAATATTCAGTTATAAGCAAGTAAACAATGCAACGTCACATATGAATGCAATTTTAAACTATTCATTTTGAAGTTCTTACGTGTGTGAGGGAGATTAAATTAAGCAGACGGGCATAAAATTATGCATTAGGGAATAGGGGCTCATGGGGGGGGGGTAGGATTAAAATTGGCATTGGGCCGCATTTCTGGCAGCGGCAGCCCTGATTACCATCAAAGTTTTAAAGAGTCAAAAGAGAGAACTTTTTTTTTACCGAAAATGACTTGTTTTCAATTTAATACTGGAAAATGCAAAGGTGGTATGGTTTTGCAGTAAAACTTGGTTTGCTGCATCTTGCAGATTACGGAAAAGGTTATTCCGCTGATGGGTGTCCTTCATTACACTAAAAAATATTTAAGGGTCCTAGCATTTAGTCTCCGTCTAAAGCGACAAAAATATGTCTTTTGAAATTGTCCGACTATGGCATATAATCAAGATACTTTCAATCTAGGAATCATCCCCCAACTTGTATCTATGGATAGACAGTGAAAAAAGTTTAACATGATAACTCTTAACAGAAAATATGGTTAACACGAAATGATATTGTAGTCTGGACAGAGTACTGTGTAATTTAAATCAATTCTTTTAACACGAAAATATATTTTGGTCCCTTCAGTTTGTTAAACTTTTTCACCGTGTTTCAAAATCTCATTTTTTCTCCCCGCCAGAAATTTTTATAGTTTAGCACGTCCAACTACTTTTTCATGTCACAAGAAAATGTAATAAAGTATAAATCCAGATCCTATTAAACTGAACTTCGTGTAATCCGAACAGTCATTTAGATGTACATACTGTATAAAAAAAAAGTGAAAAAATGTGCTATGTATTTTGTAGGCCTTTATTATGGTGTCAATAACAGCAAGTTGGGGGTGATTGTAATTTTTACTGTGTACAGTATAGGTATCTGGTCTCAATTAATAGTTCATTTTGATTAACTATTACTATCATTAATTTGGACAACCAGTATCCTTTATTAGTCCAGATTAATGAGATTCTACTGTATATGCGGTACTAAAGTACTAAAAAAAATGATGGCAAGTAATGTCAGCGTTTTGGCAAAAGTTATTACGTGCATTAAAAATAATTGGCGAATTATTGGAATAAATACATGTTTAACAGTTGTCAATAAGAAATTGGGGGTTTGTAAAATGATTTTCGTTACTTTTAAAACTGGGAGAATATTGTAGTATTTGATGAAAACTTTTCTTCAGAAAAAACGAAAAGAATTTTCTGTCAATATGTACAAGGAATGGAATTCAAAAAGAAATAAATGACATATGAAATTTCCATTTAGCTTGAAGCAAATAAAAATGAATCGTGTTCATTAACGCCAACACACTAAAATACTTTTCCAACAATCTTAAATGCCGATCTGAATTGTGAAATTTCAAGTAGACATTTTGTCAGTAGTTGAAAAAAATTAAAATTATTTAAAATTTAAGACTGAAAATGTACTTTTCCCATATTGCTCTAAAGGCGCTTGGAGCGGCGGCCATGCAAAATGTAAACAAGTTTCGCGACAGCTCGAGATCACGTGATCCGATTTAACTAAGATCAGAGGCTTGATCCTGTTTGCCAAAGTGGGTTAAGTTAACTCACTTTCCGACGAGGGTTAAGCAAAATCGTTGCCAAAGATAACTCACTAAACTTCTTAACCAGGGTTAACTTGTCAGTGCGAACAGGGTAAAACAATGGCGGCATAGCAAGCCGGAAGTTGTTTACTGAAAATGGCCACTAGGATTCGGACGTTGCCGAAGACGAGGCAAGGTGCAACGAAAAGTAACGATAAGTAACGTTTCTTTTGCAACTGTTTGTCAACGTTACAAATTTAAGAAATTTGCAACGTGATGTAACGTTTCAAAATTACACTTTTTGTAACGAATCGATAAAGCAACGTGATATCACGTTGCGTGGGAAACGGTAACAATGTTTAACTAATTGCAACGTGATGTAACGATGACGTAACGTTTCAGTGTTACTTGGGACTGGTTACATCAACCGATTCCGATTCGCCAATATCAACTAATTCCGATCCGCCGGTCGAAATGCGATCCGAAAACTGCTGGAAACGACAGTCCGTTTTGGAAAATTATAGGCAATTTTTTACTTTAACTTTTTGATCGCCAGAAAAAAAGTCTTTGTTCAGTAGAAATATTTTTCTAAACAATCGGAACCGAACCCCATTCGGATAATTAGAACCAGAAAATGTTCTATTTAAAAAAAATAATTGAGTGTATGTGATGTTACTTAGTTCTAAAATATTTTATTGAAAATGAAATAATAAAGTAAAATTGCAAAAGTAAGGAATAATTATTTGAAAATGGGACTGATATTACACCAATAAAAATTATAATTTAAAAATGAATAAATAGAAAAATGAAATAAAAATGAATTATAAAAAAAATTGTAAACAAATTTTCAGAACTTATAAAAATTCTCCCCGAAATTCAAAAAATCCCCCCTGGAATCTGAAGTAACGGGGGACATTCCCCCCTAGAAATTGAACCCTATTTCAAACCCTGTTATATATACATTTAATTGAAAGTAACTTGCCTTTGTATTGTAATTGTCAATTTAGCAGTGCGTCCTGTATGCTTTGAAGGACCATCCCCTGAAACTCTTCTGTCTGTCTTATGCACACAGCGATAGCTGATTTTGTATTTATTAAATCTCCCTGATTTCGGATATGTTGTTGCAACATGCCAAGTACTTTTTGTATCTTCACTGTGTTGCTGTAACCAGTTCTGTGTATAAAATTAAGCATATTTAAGTTAAATCTGTATAAGCGAATCAAAAGAGAAGTTAATTCAATTTTTATTGAAACACAAATACAATCTAAAAAATCTTTAACCAAAAAAGGCCCAACATAGCAATTAAGTAAAGAACATGTAAGTACTGGTGGAAAAAACAACAAAAGTTAAAGAACATACTAAACAGAAAATTAATTTTAAAAAATGCTACAAAACATGGATAAATAAAATTAAGGGTGAATGTGTCCCCCCCCCCCAAAAAAAGGAAGCGATCACACCCCAACCACAAAAAAAAATCATTGCCATATATATATATATATATATATATATATATATATATATATATATATATATATATATATATATATATATATATATATATATATATATATATATATATATATATATATATATATATATATATATATGTGTGTGTGTGTGTGTGTGTGTGTGTGTGTGTGTGTGTGTCTTTGTGTTTTTCAAAAATAAATAAATAAATAAAAAACTAGAAAGCCTATTGGAGTACTTTTGTAAAAGAGCTGTTCTGACTTACATTTCACACTATATATATGTACTCCCCCCCCCCCGAATACTGCATATAAAGTTATCTAATTGATATAGTTGTATCAATTAGACCGTTGATTAAATTATTAATTACATCGTTAAACCTTTAGGCACATGAATTTTCACATTTTTTTAAAATTCCAATAATTTAAATCGGCTGTTCTGTTCCTTTAATAACATCTTTTTTTCGGGATTTTCCGCAATTAAATTAAGAAAAAAAAATTTAAAACTTACATTTGCAGCATTTTCATCAGTGATTTCTTTTACTCTGTAAGTTAAATTTTCGATTTGATCGTTTGTAATATTAATATTTGAATAAGTAAAGTCGGATGGTAAGCTATCCATGGTTAAAACTTCAAAAGACACAAGACATTTTTGAAAAGCAAGCAAAAAAAAAATCATGAAAAAGTAGTGGCGCCATCTATCGAGCATGGAAGAAACCAAGCCATAGCGTGGATTTCAGAATTGCCGCTTGGGATCGGTCAATATGCGGCAGGAAGGACGTTGTTAAACTGCCAAGTCTCTACTTCACGTAGTTTATCGTGCTTTTGGCGACTAAATTGCCTCTCAGAAAAATAGATTCTTTTCATATAGCAAACCTACAATATTTCGAACCTTCGACCGAAATCACGCCAAGTTACTAACCTTCAGTTCAAATTCGGTGCTTGGCGAGAAGGCATTTTAACCACTTCCGGGCAGGGAAGTTGACACGACCCAACAAAAGAAGTGTAAACATAAAATCATCTTTCCTCTGGTAAGTTTTTAATGGACAATGTAACTCAACATTAACAATAGGTTTATTAGAGTAAAAATGCTAGGCAAATACTGTAAAACTTCTATTTTGCAGACTCTTTCATGCGAAAAAAATTCCATGTGGCATTAGCCAACGCAGCAAAGTGCAATCTTTGTGTTTGACACGGTTCTTTTTCAACTTCCACATATCGAAATTTTCTATAAAATCCCAGCAAATTTCTATGTTCATTACATAGAAAAACTGTTTCTATACATCGAAAAAATCTCTATATATCGAATTTTTTTTCGAGACATTCGTAGGTTTTTTTTCCACTTTAGGCTGTTTGTCTCATGAAAAATGAAGGTTAGTGGAGAAAATTATGATCACTAAAGGTTGCTACGGAACTCATAAGGAACCTGGGGTTCAGGGGTGTATAGATAGGGTCGTTGTTCCGTTCTGGAGTTCTTACATTTCCTCAAGTTCATTTCAAATGTTAGTATCCAGTAACACTGTAAAGTAAGTTTCAAGTTATCCCTTTTGTCTGGTTGATTATCATTCCTTGTCTTTTTAGCTTCAGTAAAAATCATTCAAGTAGATACTTTTCTCTCGATTACATTGTCAAAACGAAAATCCTCTAATGTGGCGATTCAAGTTGAATTGCCGAAGATTTAAGGTGTATGAAGGCGCAAAAATGTAATTTCTGTTAATTTTTTGATTATTAACTTTAATTTAATCCGATGCTCGTTTAAATTAGAAAATTGGGTTTCATGCACGAAAATTAGTTTTAACTTTAATGTTTTAGGATATTTTTATGATAAAATAAGATCGTTTCTATATATCGAATTTTTCCCCGATAATTTGCTACTTTGATATATGGAGGTCCCACTGTATTTTATACCCTTCCACCCCCATCCCATTCCTTAGTATACGTGTACTGTGTATGCACATAGGAGTGGTCCGACACTCATGGTGGTACCTCAAACATGTGTATGCACATGGCCCCACTGGTACGCATGAATGGATGAAAATGCAAAAATTATTACTAAACAAAGCAAACAATTGAATAAAGGAATTACCTACGTTTTAATGCACTATAGTTGCAAGATTTTGCAAAAAATTAATGTAATTTGCAATTTTTTCTGCATTTAAACATTGATAATTCATTCATTCAATTTTCAAGCACAAAGATATTTATTTGTTATAAAATAAACAATGTTTAGAGGAAAAATATGTAGCCTTGTTAGGAGCTGGACAAACGGAAGAACTCCTGTGAGGCAAATTTTACATTCGGCACTTTCTCTGGAGTACATCAAAAATATTTTTTTCATAAGGGATGTACAAAAAGTATTCAACAAAAATCCTTTTTTGTAGCTTAGTATCCTGAAAAGCTGGACTGTGAAGTTGGAGTCATATTGATTTTGGGGTAAACGACTCGGGGTCGGTCATTTTTTCAAAAATTTCCGGAGCTGTTGTTTTTCTCTGAATCTACAGCTGTGCTGAAAAGTCAATGTTGCAGGAATTTAGTTATGTAAATGTATTTGAACTAAAACATTAACTTTTTTTTTGCTATTTGCAGCCTATCCTATCAAAAAGACAATAGTGGGAGAAGTTTACACTAGCCATCACTCCCAAAATTTATATATGTATTTTTGTATTCACTAATATTATATCTGTTTTTGAGGAGTGCCGAGTGTGTTTAATTAACGCGAATGCAACAAACACGAAAAATTTCTTTAGTTACAAGGCATAAATTAGAAGCTGTTTATAACACACAGAGGGATGCAATCGTCGACACGTTCTCAGCAGGCTTGGAGTCGATTACGAAAGAATAATCGATTACGATTACAAGCTTGACAAATAGGAGATTACACAATTATGATTACGATTATAATCCTCTGCCAAAATGTAATTACGATTACAGCAATGATTAGATTATTTAAAAAATGTAATTGTTTACAATTATGATGTGTCAATTTTGATTACGATTACAGACTCATGGTAGAAAAATTCATGCACGTATATATATGTATATATACACTGGTGTAAGAAATTTTTAGATTTGGTCTTATCTCCAGAACTACTGGACTGATTTTAATGAAATTTAGTATGTACATACATTGAAACAATACAAAACAAATAACCACCTGAAATTTAAAATACACACACATGATCATGAATAACACTCACCATTAGAGTCGAATGGTATGAAACAGCAGTTGCAAAATTGAACAAAATAATGGGTTAGTAGGTGGTATGGTCCCCTCTAACAGACATATAGGCCTCACAGTGTGACTCCATACTTGAAATGAAGCAATTTATGGGATTCTAGGGCAATTGTTTCCACTCGTTCATTAACGCTGTTCTCAGGCTATGGAGGGTCCCCGGAGGGGTGTGGCGAATTGCGATTGCCCTCCCAAGAGCGTCCCAGACATGCTCTGTAGGGTTGTAATCTAGAGATCTGCTTGGCCAATCCATCCAGTGAATATCCTCCCTTCCAGAAATTCGGCGACCAGAAGACCTCTATATGGACATCCCTATAACTTGCAACTGTCACAGAGCCTCTCTCAAAGACATAGAGGGGTGTGCAGCCATCCAACATGATATTTGCCCAGACTGCTAAACCACCACCCGCCATAATGGTCGATTTTGCAGAGATTGGGGGGGCAAGTAGCGGGTCCCGGTTCATCTTAACCGACTATTATTGTCCTGTGTTCATTTGAATAGGAATATGAACCCGCTACCTACCCTCCAGTATCCGCAAAATTCACCATTATGGCGGTGGTGGTTTGGCGGTCTGTGCAGACATCATGTTGGATGGCCGTACACCCCTCAATGTCTTTGAGAGAGACTCTGTGACAGTTGCGAGGTATAGGGATGTGGTTTTGGATCCCTCTGCTCATCTCTTGAGGGGCACTTCTAGCCCTGAGCTAATTTTAATGGATGTTAACGCAAGTTCATATAGATCGCTTCTGGTCGGCGAATTTCTGGAAGGGAGGATATTCACTGGATGGATTAGCCACGTAGATCTCTAGACTCCAATCCTATAGAGCATGTCTGGGATGCTCTAGAGAGGGCAATCGCAACTCGCAACACCCCTCCAGGGACCCTCCATAGCCTGAGAGCAGCCTTGTAGAACGAATGGAAACAATTGTCTCAGGATCACATAAACGACTTCATTTCAGGTATGGAGTCACACTGCAAGGCCTATGTGTCTGTTAGAGGGACCATACCTCCTACTAACCCTTTTTTTTTCTTCAATTTTACAACCGCTATTTCATACCAACCTACTCTAACGAGTGTTATTTATGATCATACTTGTGTATTTTAAATTGTGGGTGGTTATTTGTTTTGTATTGTTTCAATGTATGTACATACCAAATTTCATTAAAATCATTCCAGTAGTTCTGGAGATAATAGACAAAATCTAAAAATTCTCTTAATTTCTTTATACCAGTGTATATATATTACTCTCATTGCTGGTTTGCGGTAACTACATTATTTAGTTGAAAAATTATGATTTTTGATTGTGCATTTAAATACTTCCTAACAATTTTGACAATATATCCTGTATAAGTAATTAGATATCTCATATCTGAATGGCTCGCCCCATCATAATGCATATTGTACAGGATTTAAATATGCATTGTTATTTTTTTTGCATGCCAACCAAAATTTTAAAGCTTCCAGTTTCTAAAATTTACTGCTATATTTCTACATTATATTCTCTACATAATACTATTTAATTCAGCCCAATTTTTAAGAAAAAAAAAAACTATGTTTTTTTTTTTTTTTTTTTTTTGCAGGATTTGTAAAACATGCCTAGTATTAAAATACATTCAGATAGTATAAATAAATGATAAGAAAGTAAATGTTGAAAATTAAATCTGCATTTCAATAGCACCAATGCTTTAAAACTGTCAGGTTTCATTCTTATTCTCTGAGAAGTGTAAAATTTTCCAGCAATGATGAACCAAAGCTCAACTAGAGCAGATGATGCGCAAAAGTGCAATTTTTGACTTGGGTACTCATAGTGATGTAAAATACCCGGGTATTTATTTTTAGGGGTAAATACCCAGGGTATATACCCGGGTAAATACCCAAAATGGGTAAATACCTGGGTATTTATTTTAAAAATTTATATTCAACTAAAATACTTTTCTGTATGTATTCCATTATGTATATATACAACCAACAATATACAAAACAATACATTTTTGCCCAAAAATTGTATTTTGATCACATATTTTAAGAATTATTGTGTGAAACAGCATAGCAATCCAATATGATATTCACATTAAATGTGTTGGATATGCCTAATCAACGTTAATAGCCAAATTTCAGATATAAAAAGCCATTCTACAAAAAGTAAAAAGGTTAACTGGTTACAAAAAAAGCAAACATCAATTTTTAAGTTCCTAGTCTTTTATAACACAGTAATATGTCCCTGCATGACATCAAAATGTAACGAAATGTCGCTCAATTTATTATTACTATTTATTTACTGATATCTTATGCAGAAATTTCCTCCAAACTTAGTTCAATTGTTCAGGTGTATTCTGTATCACACACACACACACACACACATATATATATATACACACACACACATAATATACATAAACATTTAAAATTTTTAATCTTTTATTTTAGGGTTTATGTTTAAAAAAGAAAATAGTCACCTTTTAATACCACCTAAAATTTTTTTGCAAAATGCGCAATTACTAGGGGATTTACCCTGCCTTCAGATAAATACCCAAAAAAATATTTACCTTCCCACCCTACAGGGGAGCAAATAAAAATGAGCAAGGCAACAGAAAAGTATATTTTGCTTTTTTTTTTGCTTATTAATGTGAAAACTGTTTCTATATTTTCCATGTTATCACTTAAATATCTTATCAATAAAATAAATAACACCATAGTTTCTTAATAACTTCTCAGTTTATTCTTCCAAACAACCCTCATACTTCCTTTTTTTCATTTTGGATATGACTAACCTAGATTGATTTTGAAATCTTGAAGTTCATAATGAATTGCTTATACTTCTCCAATTAAGACGTTGAAAAGAAAGATTCTTTGGTTCACCATATGTTTCTTTCATGATTTCATCAAGTCTTTCAATAAAAAAAGATTATAAACTGTGTAATACATATATGTATCTATCAGTTTTACCAATTATTTCATATTAAGATTTTAAAAAAATCCCATTCACTTTTTTGCAATTTTTGTAAAATACCCAGTTTTTGGGTATTTACCCAGGCCTTGGGTAAATACCCGGGTAAATACCCAAAAAATATTTACCTACCCGCTGGGTATTTACCCGATCCACATCACTAGGTACTCATGAATGTTTATCCCCAGTATTTTAGAGGGTCAATATCATGCCCATTTCGTGCGCTAGTTTCGTAAGCTTTTAGTTTGCTTTCAATTTTCTCTTTTATGAAAGAATTATCACTTTTAGAAATGTGAGCAGGGTTTTCCAAAAATGCAAACGATTTCTTTTCTTTCTTTCTTTCTTTTCTTTTTTTTTTTTTGACGGCAGCTTTGGTAACACATCTTCTGGATGAAAATAAAAAAAAACACCAACAGGCGTATAACTGTTTTTCAAAATATTTTCGAACTGAAAACATATGCTAGTACTGTTCATATTGTTCTATTTTCGAGGCTGTAGCTTCGCTTTTTTGCCTGTCATTGAGTGATGAAAAGGAAAATTGATGACCAATCCTTAAAACCCCGAGAGACAGAGACCTTTCCTGCATGGTCCCTGCCAATGGCACCTACAGGGTACAAACTACTTACCATAGGGCTTGTTTATGATCCTCATTTGACAATCGTCAGCAATGCCTAAAGGCCCTCCTTTTTACATTTCCATTGAAGTCTTATCTTCTCCTCTGTCCAGATCCCATCTCCTTTTAGTACAGTAAAAATAAGGGTCGGACCCAAACATCCAAAAAAAAAAAGCTAAACCTGGTGCAAATTGTTTATTACCCTCCCAATAAGAACAGGTAAAAAGTCCCACTCCATTGTGCATCGCATTTTGGAATGGGGGGCATCTAAAAATTGCTGTTTTGGGTATTTTTCCAGAATTTTTAGAGTAAATTTAAAGTGAGAATATTACGTTACACTAAATTTAAAAGCCATGAAATTAAAGGTGTTTGACCCCCAAGAGGGATGATATAACCCACCAATGCTACAGAGCCCCCTTATCCCTGTAAAACAAAGCAGTAATCCCGAACCCCCCTCCATACATTTCATATGGAAACATTACTTTGTGCTAATTTAAAGTTAGAAATCAAGTGTGTCCATCCTCCAAGAGCGATGGTGCACCTCCTCTCAAAGCTTCAGCACCCTCCCCCCCCCCTCTGCCAAATAAAATAAATCCCCCCCCCCACCTTTTATTTCAAGTAGAAGTATTATTTCATGCAAATCTAAAATGCATTAAATCAGGACTGTTCACCCCATAAGAACAGTAGCTCACGTCCCAAAACGAAATTATATACTAAAATATTCCCCCCCCCTACCCCCTCTTATGGTACACATTTGATTAAATGGCCAGAAAAATTACGCTGAACTGTTTTTTGCTTTCAAATGATTACTCCTAAGCTTGTAACAAAAAGTCTTCGTTATCAAGATGTTTTTTGGAATCTAGATCCTTAGCAAAATCGTTATTGTTGCAGCTATGTCTAACACAGTTTGTGCATATAATTGAGCACTTCAGTCCACTTTCAGACTTTTCAAACATTCACTATATCCAATGAACCCCTCAGAGCAAGGGCAAGCACAAGATTTGAGACACAGAAAGTCTTCTAGAGCAGAAGGCTTGGCTGTTGTAATAGGACGCAGATTATATTTCTGTGGTACTTTCTTTGCACCCATCAAAAATGACACCAGCTTTCCCATACTTACAAGTGACCTAGGAACTGATGTGATATACCCCACCCTTGGCGACTTTTTCCTGTTGGCGCCAAGAAAGCGTCGCCAAGAAAACGATGTATGACGACATATGTCATACATCGTTCTTAGCATTGCTTTTTTAGCGCCAACAGGAAAAAATCAGATAAAAAAACATGATCAAAGCACTTCAGAACACAATATATATAAAAACAACATAAAAGCACAACAAAAAACATCACGAATATATGCTTTAAAAATGTACAGGGCCAGGGTTTTTTGTAAACATATTAAAATACAATGAAATAAATTATTGTATTAATTACAAGTCGAAATTAATGCATTAATTTTTTTTCATCATTTCTCCGGTATACGAACCCTTGGTCTCATAGTACTTTCATAATGAGACCTCGGCTCGCCGGCCCTGCCTCGGTCTCATTACGAAAGTACTATGAGACCTCTGGCTCGCCAGGACCTCGCTCCGCTCGGTCCGTTATCCCTCCGACTGTTAATATGCATTACAGTCGGAGTATGGTCACAGTTATGTATATTTTCATGGAGACACCCAAGGGTGGCTCCTTCCGTTCAGTGTACAATAATGACACAGTTTTAAGTGTGAAATATGCACCATTATTGTGCAGATTTATTAATAAAATTCAGCATTTTTAAGAGTACAACCGAAAGAACTTTCAATTGTTAACATAAAATTCAGTACCTAAAAGAGGCACGTTAATAGAATGTCTAAATAATTCGTGGCATCGATAAGAATTAACTTTTAGAACAAAATAACCGTACTATTTCTGTAAAATTAATTTACATACAGTAAAAATAAAGTTAAAAACTACAAGAACCCCTCAAGGATTTGTAAAAACAAAGAATTTTGGAAGTGAGAGGTTTTTTTTGAATTCTAAAATAAAGAACTTACCTTTTTATATGGTATAAATATTCACACTCAGTCTAAAATAATACATCATATGACAATGGCACGTTACAGATACACACCACGCTGGAGTTAACTTTTAATTAACCTTCAAGTTTGAAGAAACTGGCATTTTCTAATGTTTTTACTTCAAAACACAACTCACTGAATCTAAACTAACACAAAATAAGCATTCCTGAAAGGTATATTGCACAAAACAACACGTATCTCTCCTGCGTAAAACCAAGTAAAGAACCCAAGTAAACAAGTTCGAACAAGTTTGCCTTCGCGTTGCCAACCACAGGTTAGTTTCACCAGGGATGCCATGCTTAAAAATTTATCGCCTCATTGGCGAGAAAAATATTTCAATTTTGTGCAAAAAATCGGATGTCGCCAAATGGGGGGGGGGGGTATATCACATCTGTACCGTGACCTATACACTGCATTGCTGGCATATTTCCTTGAAGCTTACATATCATTACCAAAAATATGATCAAGCAGGTATCTTCCATCTATTACATATGAGGCAGTGAGAAGCAAAGGGATGTAAGTGGCAAAATGAAAAATTTGGAAATAACCAGTACAAATGGTTGGTGAACCTCTCCTCTATCTTGGGGCAAGAAATGGTACTAGTAGACCTGGTAGTTGCTTCTATACAGCATGATTTAGAAAAGAAAATCAGTGAAAGCCTACCTAGGATCTTATCTTTAAACGTGTTTTGTTCAAAACTTGAAAATGTCCTCTTACATCCCTTTGCTTCTCACTGCCTCATATTCGACACCAGCTGTTCGTTCTGTGATGTTGGATGAACCTTTTGCTTCAGATAATAGCACTTTAACGATACATGATTTCTATTCTTCTGAAACCAGATTCATCGAATTCTGATGGAGGATCAGTGCATAACTAGTGTACAGGGTGGCGACAGATCAGGGAAATTCAGGGAGATCAGGGAAATGTCAGGGAACTTTATTAATCAGGGAAATATCAGGGAATTTCGAAAAAATAACAAAAAATCAGGGAAAATAGATTTTATGAAGAAAAAAAATTTTTTTTTTTTTTTTGCTTTACAAAATTAAGTATCCTAATTCCCTATGCATTTTCTGCCAATTATCTGTTCAAAAAAAAAAAAGAAATTAATGAGGTGCAATTATACACTGCCGCATAGCTGTAAATCTTTTTTCCTCAACTTCAAAGTATTAAATCTTCCTTATTAACCGCAGGATGAACATCCTAAGATTGCTTCTGTGTCTGTTAGGTTGTTTATTTTACCTAGCTTGAAATTTCCTTTCATGCTTTCAATGTGATGTAAAATAAACAACCATATAGGCAAAGAGGAAGCCTTCATTAATGCCTTAGCTCCTTTGCCTTCATTCCATTATCTCGAAGTGATTAGCGTACTGTAATCACGATTTCAAGAAGAAATCTTTGGTTTATGAATTAATACTGATAAAAGCTTAAAAGTTATTACTTCTTCGCGTTTTTAATTTAATTGCTAAAATTGAACTTTCAATCAAAAAAACTTTGTTTTTTGCCGTTATATTATTTGCTGTCGCAGCGATTATAAAGATTTTTATTTCTTCAGACTTAAATGATTCTATTCTTTTATAACCAAGTTGTATTCTACTTTTATATATTTTGAAATTGACTAATTGTTTTTTTTTTTTTGCATTTCAAAGTTGTTTCTTACAAAAGCAATCCAAGATTTTTTTTGTTACATACTTAAATCATTTGAAATAGAGTTAACTTTTGTACTTAAGTTAAAATCTTTATTTTTTTATTGTTAAAATGCTGTGTTCATTCATTAAAACCTATGTTCTTGATTAGAGAAGAGCTCCCTATGAATGGATGTCAAAAGGTTTCATCCATTTTGCATAAATATGTCAATTAGTTATATAAGAATAACTACATTACTTCTATTCTTTCACTATTACTTGTTATTCTTGCAACAATTATTATAGACTTAGTTCAAAGTAATTTCAATTACTTTTTAGTTCTACCATAAATACACATATGTTTTTAAGAGTGATTTTAATAGTCTCTTAAAATTCTTATGCTAACTGGTTTCTGGAAGTAAAAAACTTTTTTAAAACTTTTCTATAATCTTTCCATGTAGAAAAATGTTATATACTGTTTTGTAGTGTTTTTTTTTTCCCCAAAAAAAAAGAGACTTGATATGTATTTTTTACCATTTTTTTTTAGCCATTTTGTTAAAAATGTAGCATCTTTTTAAAATATATGTTTAGTTCATCAACTTTACGCAACTTAAAATGTTGAAAATACCGCATTTTATACAAACATACATTGGATTTCAAGTAGAACAAAGAAAGGAAACCATTATCATTGGCAACGTAAATCAGGGAAATTTGGTGAACTTAATCAGGGAAAAGTCAGGGAACTTTTTTTCACAGTTCCTGTCGCCACCCTGTAAGTACCAGAAACTTTTAGCAATTTATTATTCCATCTTTACTCTTCATACCATTCGGTGTAAAAAATGGTTTGGGCTTACACATCTTTACAGATAGTAACTACTCTTGCAACAGAAGCTAAAGACATAACTGCTTACCTCCTTTTCAAAGAAATGCCCCAAAATTGTTTGCCTTCAATATCCTTTGATGTTACTACCCGAAGGTCTCATCACAACTCACCTTATCATCAGCGAACAATACCACTACCAACTTGAGAGGGAAAAAACTTCTGTGGGCTTTAGAAAGGGATTGTGTTTTCCAAACTGGGAGACAAAAAGGTGTAAATATTTAGCATTCTATTGTTGTATTGCTCATTGCTCTCATCAAGACTTGTTCTATCGTTGAATCACTACAGGTTCTAGACCATCTGAATTTGTCACTGCATTAGATCGTTGGATAACTGAAGTTTAAGCTGATGTTTGATGTGATCAAATTTTTTTTATCGCATAATGTACTCAAAAGTTTCAGATAATGTTGCAAGTATATGTCCGCATATTTAACATAATTCACATAACTAGCTGCGTAAAAGAGAGGTAGCTAGGTGTTTGCAAATGAGAACCCCCACAGACTAAGAGGGTGCAGAATTGCAGCATTGCCCGTCTCCCTATTGGCAATTCCGGTTTGTCCCACCCTTAGGGTGATGGCAAAAGATTGTAGAAAAGTTTAAGTAAGTTAATCAAGAAGTAGGGAAACTTTGGTCAATTTGGGCTTTTTTTATGTTGCACAGGAATTTTGTTTTCTTGCGCTCTAAACAGTTTAATAACTCCAGTCACAAATAATTTGATTACTGAGCTCGCTTAGATCTTTTAGAATTATCATTCTGACATTACCATATCATTGTGAGGCATTTTGTACTTTGGAAAAGTTTAAGTCAGGGAAATTTTTTCCTGGACTTCACTGCAATAGTTGATTTTAGAATGTAAATTCAGGTCCCCCCCCCCTCAAAGCGATGGCGCACCCCTTAAGTGTGACGGAGTACCCATCTAGAATAAAAGTCCTCAAAAAAGAAAGAAATACCCCTTGAAAAAACTACCTTAAAAATTCCAATGGCGCAAAGTTGCTCCATGGACCCCCACCCCCATTCCCCCCCTTCACTTGTGCCCCCCTGTTAATTAGAATTTTTTTCTGTGAGAGTTTATTGTTTTACTATTATAGAGTGGTTTCTGCGAGGTTTGAGAATTTTTTTTTAGTAATAGATATTATTCTTATTTAACTAGAGGATTATTTCCTCCCCCCCTTCCCCCCAAAACCCGACGCGTAAAGTGCTGAGACTTTTTACCCCTACTTGCTGGAAGGGTAAGAAAAAGTTTGCAACAGGTTTCACCTTTTTTTTTTTTTTTGGATGTTTGGTTTTGGTCATTTTTTGACCTAATTTTACTGTACTATTTATATCATTGCAGAATCTCAGCTAATAAGTTTTTACTTGCTGCAAGTCGGGATTACACGATTACAAGGCTAGATTACGATTATTGAAATTTAGATTAGAATTATGATTATGCAAGAAACAGTTGATTAAAATTACGATTACAAGATTATGAGAGTCTCATTGCCAGATTATGACCTAAGTGTAGCACTTGAAATTTCCCTACATTAACTGCCATACCCCACTTATCGGCCCACTCCGTAATATGATCTAAATCCTCTTGAAACTTTTTTATTTGTTCTTCATTTTCGACAACCCTATAACTTTTACATCATCATCAAAACAATTCATGCTTCCAGAAATATTATCATTGATGTCATTCATAAAGATAATAAACAAGACAGGCCCTAAAACTGACCCTGAGGAACCCTGCTTAAAACATCACTCCATTTAGAAGGATTTCCCCTCACAACTACTCTTTGTTTCCTTCCAGTCAGCCAATTTCTAACCCAAAGTAAAGTTTTTCCTCTTATTCCTATATCAGCTAGTTTGCTGAGAAGAGCAACATGCAGTACCTTATCAAAAGCTCTTTGAAAATCGATATAAACAACATCCATCAATTTTTTGTTATCTAAAGTCGAGGTAACCTTGTTGTAGAAATGCAATCAATTAGTAGCACACCATTTCCCTTTCCTGAACCCATACTGCAAACTAGTCAACAGACTATTAACCTCTAAGAAAATCATAACCTTAATATTGATCAAAGTTTCAAAAATCTTACAAATTATTACTTTGTTACTTATATTTGTTTTATATTAAAAACAAAGATGTCATTTTTTACATCAAATTTTTGTAAGTATCTGGAAAAAAACCCTAAACACACGACAACATCAGAAAACAATTAGAATTGTTTTGGAGCTTTAATTTTCAAATTAACATTACTGGCCCTAATATTACAAAATATGGCTTTACAACCGCATTTTTAGGACTTGAGTTTCCGAAAATATTCAGGCAAGGGTCCTGTACCACCTTTCTTTAATATCAGAAGCAATGGTTGTTTTAAACGACACTTCAAAAACTTAAAGTGGAATAGCCCCTGAAAATAAAATATTGCTTAAGTTTTTTGGACCATTATTTTGAAAAGAAAAGGGCTTCAGATCCTCCTTCCCTTAAATCTTCAAAATTTCTCTAAAATTGCATTTTTTAAATTTCAAAAACTTGCGGGAGGAGGAGTAATTGATTTCAATCAATTTTTTTAAAAAAATCGATCGGGGACAGTCCCTGAGCTTCCCTGAACTCCATCTCTTACCCTAATGTCAATAAACACGGCCTATAATCACGGTTTTAAAGCTTCAATTTTTAGAAACCTCCGCTATGATACGTTTTTCTTTTTCCCCCCATACCATCTGCAAAAAAGTCTAAAATTGCATTTTTAAAACGAAAGGTTTCAAAATTTCGACTGGACCCCGCTTTCCCATCAGATCAGTTTTTTTTTCTTTTCAATGTGCCCCCCTCCCCCAAAAACTTTTTTATGGTTACCTTTGGTGGGAACTGGACAAAGGAAAAGTGCCTTTTGTTTGATTTTAAACTGTCATATTTTCTCAGAATTTTTACCTGCTTCAATGATACAACAGAAACGAATGTTTTGGAAACTAGGAGGGAGGAATATTTTCGTACACTAGGAAAAAATAGAAAATCATTGCAGCAATTCTCTATTTTGTGTTCTCTATTTGACCCTTGTTTTTCTTTTGCTTTTAGTTCAAATGCTAACTCAAGTTTAATTTTGAAATACCAATAAAATTTTCCTCAATAGTGTACGTCAAATGTTAATGTACTTCTTTTATTTTATTTCGATGTTATAAATATTTTTATATAGCTTTACAGTTATATGTATACCAAGTGTTCCAATACTTTTGTGAGTAACTATGTTATGGGATGCTCTTTTCCCGGCTATCCCACAATTTCCAGATTTTTAATTTGGCTTCCACCACTGCCGCAACTACTTCTGTAATTTGAAACGCCTTTCAGTATTTGTTGTAAAAGTGTTTTACAGTTATTTTGTTATAATGTATACTAGACATGAAACATTTTTTTTTTCTTTATTTTATATTTCTAGTTCTGCTAGTCCATGATGGAAGAAGAAACGGCATTTGCTGAAAATTTAATAGAGAAGCTTAGAGTTAATGGAACCCTTACTGGAGATGAAAGAAAATTTATTTTGGACTTGATAAATTCTACTACTGATAGTGAAGAGTAAAAAAAATGTTATTTTTCAAGCTTATTTTATGATGAAGGTGAAAATTTATTTTATGGTTTAGGAAGAAAGGGATGCATTTAGTTCTGACTATCAGACAGGGATCTAAGATGTGGCGACATCACCTCCCCTTTTTGACTCGTTATTAGTGACGTGCTCTATCAAGAGCCAGTTCCTATATATATATATGTATATATATTTATATGTAATATATGCACTGCTGGATATTGAAATTGCAACACCAAGAAGGAGTGTTCAGAAATTTACGCAAATTTTAGAGTAGACGTACATCACTGAATTATGTAAATGATGTGAAATGCGCAGCTCTCCGACGCACATGAAGTAAGATATAAGGGAAGGAACTTGCAGAATGGGCAATATTCTTGTCGTTATTTCTGACTGGAGAATTATCGAAAAAATTTTGTTTTTGTCTTTGAGGATACATGTAACACGAGAGAATGCCAGGACGCCGTCAACAAAGGCACTTCCAGCAGATAGACGATTTTACGAGGAGTATGGTGATCGGACTGAGAAGGGGAAAAGGGGAGGTTGGTCCGTACGTCAAATCGCAGCTGATACCCACGTGGATGCAAGCATGGTGCATCGGCTCTGCCGAAGATGATTGGAACAACGAAATGTGTCAAAATTGAGGGGTGCAGTAGCAGCCAGAGTGATGTTAGAACGCGTGGATCGATGCATCCACCGACAAGCTGTAGCAAACCCCCAAGTCACTTGTTCCTCGATTCTGCAGCAGGTGCAAGATACCCTGAATGTTCCCGTGTCAACCAGAACCATTTCCCGTCGTTTGGTTGCACATGGTTTGCAATCACGGCGTCCGCTAAGAAGACTGCCACTGACCCTACAACATAGACAGCCACGTTTAGTATGGTACTGGACTTGAGCCACGCGGATGACAGAATGGTGAAATGTCGTGTTCTCAGATGAATCCCGCTTCTGTTTATACAGTGATAGTTGCCGCATACGTGTGTGGCGTCGACTTGGAGACAGATCTAATCCGGCAGTAACTTTGAAACGTCCCACCGCACGACAACGTGGCATAATGGTTTGGGGCGTAATTACGTACAATTCCATATCACATCTAGTTTGTATTCAAGGCACTATGACGGCCCAACGATACTTGGATAATGTGCTGTGGCCGGTAGCAATCCCTTACCTTCAAGGGCTGCCTAATGTAATTTTTCAGCAGGATAACACCTAACCACACAGTGCTCGCATATGCCAACATGCTCTACAAGGCACACAGATGCTTCCCTGGCCCCCCATACTCTCCTGACCTGTCACCAATCGAACATGTGTGAGATGTGATTTTACGCCGTTTGCAGACTCAGTCCCTGCTTTGTTCAGAAGACAAACTGTGGCAAATGGTTGAAAGGGAATGGAGAGCCATCCCTCTGGACACCATTTGCACCCTTATATGCCTAGATGTGTTTCTTCGTGTATCGCTGTTCACGGTGGTCCTACATCCTACTGAGCTGACGCCGTTCTCGCTCTGTATTCTGTCTATCATCTTGAAATTAAGATCATTTATTATTCCTTGCTGTCTCTATCTTTTTTCCAAATTTCATCACTTTCTGACCACTCTTTCTTGGTGTTGCATTTTCAATGTCGCGCAGTATATATAAAAAAACAACTGTTTGTCATTTTTACATCTAAAGAGAGCAAGTTTCATCTAGTTCAACCCTCCCCCAAAGCAGAATACTTTAGGGTGTTCTGCAACGTAAAATCATTTGACCAAAATTGTTCTGCAAGTACTTCAAGTATTCAGGGCCGGATTTGGAAGTGTGGAGGCCCCGGGGCAACGAAGGAGTGGAGGCCCCTAATCAGGGTTCGAAAAGATTATCATATTTTCGAAAATATCGGATACTTTGATCATAGGCGGATTTATGGGGGGGCAGAGGGGGGCAATGCCCCCCAGTTTTGGGAGGACTTCATGTAGTAACAACACATTTTCCAAAAATTAAAAAAAAAATTATTCTTTTTTCTCTTTTAAATAGTTTAGAGGGGCATGAGTGAATTTTTAGGGGGGCATAGGGGGCAGTGCCCCCCAGTTTTGGGAGGACTTTATATATTAACAACACATCTTCCAAAATCTTAAAACAAAAAAATCATGATTTTTTTTTTTTTTGAATAGTTCAATGAAAATGAAGAGAAAAGCGAATGTCCTTTTCTGATGGGAAAAAAGAAAAGAGAAAAAAAAGCGAACATTAAATAAATAGTACAGCTGTCACTGGGGTGCTGAAAATGTGTCTTAATTCACTATTTTGGACTGAAAACCATTTGGGCAAGTATATGAATGAAAATATAGGCTAAACGAGCTATACATTAAGCTGCAACACTTATAATAATTGACAATTGTTTTAACAAATTAGAACCTAAAGCAAAGGGGGAAAAACTCCCCCCCCCTCCCATTTGCGCTGACAGAACGATCTACTCATTATGATTTGTGTCCAAATTTCAAGTATATTTGGGCGTAATATTTATGTTCTTAATAGATTAATTGGCCTTTTGAGAAATTCTAAAAAACATAGTTTTTTTTCCTTCTCTCTCTCTCTCTCTTAAAAAAAGAGAGAAAACAAATTATATCGCAAACTGAATAAATTTCAGTTATTTGAGTGTTTTGATTCAATGAATCTTTTTACTTAGAGGAAGAGTACAATTTTAATTACTTTATAAATACTGTTTAAAAAGTCATAATCATCAAAGTCTAAGTGAGTCAGTCCTTGTCATTATTGAAATCTAAATAATTGAGTCATCAAAAGTTTTGGAAAATTTTGCTGAAATTTTATAAAAGTCTATAAAAGCTTAACGAAGATTGGTAAAATCGTAAAAATCCTTTAACCGTAAAAACTGACGAATTTTCGTAAAAATTACAAAAAAAAACAAGCAAAAATTTTTAGGTAAGAATGAATTACAAATGGGGCCGAATTTGCCTATAAGATAAACAAGTTATTGCTTAGGGCCCCTGCTTTGAAGTGGGTCCCTAACTCCCAAAAAAATTCATGATTCGTTCCTTGAAAAAACTAATTTCATTTTTAAGTGCTTGAAAACCTTGAATATTTGGAAACGTGTGGCTACAAACCTTAAATTTTAAATATTTCTAACAAATGGTAGAGGGGGAGGAATGCCAAAATATGTCAAATTCAGCTCATTGCCACATCCTGTATTAAAAATGTAAAAATCAGGGTTCGTTAAACGTTGGTAACAGGGTCCGCAGGGTTCGTTAATAAACTTTGGTAACATATTATTTGAAATAAATTTTTGTGACTCACATATTTCATATCTTGCTATTTATTCAATCCCGAATGCAGTATTTTGGAAATTCTTTTGTATTGATTGCTTTTATCTTACTTCTTCTGCATATTGTCTATCTGTTTAGCACGGAAAAAAATACACACTACTTCTATTAATTTCTATTCGTTTTCTGCCCCACTTGCAACTGAAGAAAATTTGTGGTCATGAGAAATCTATGGTTTCTTTTTTCTTTTAAATTTAAAATAGCTATTTCTCACAAAGTTAGAACAGGACTGTAAAAATTTACAATCAAGTACTAAAATATCAGAGACTGGAAAGTACAAATGAAGTGCATTAAAATTTTTTATTCATTCTAGAGTCCTTGAAAATAATTAAATAAGTCTTTGAAAATCCTAAGCAAAGTGGGCTCCAATTACTTCTACTGCATATTGCTTTTCTGTTTACCCAGGAAAAAAAATGATACACTACCTCTATTCCTTTTCGTTTTCTGCACTACTTATAATTAAAAAAAGGTTGTTGGAATGAGAAATCTATAGTTTTTTTTTTTTTTTTTCAAACTTAAAATGGCTGTTTCTTACAAACTTTGAACAATACTGTACAACTGTATAATCTAGTTATCAATTTCTATGTCTATCCAGTTAACCTTTATAAGGCTTCAAAATGCAGAATTTTATATCCATTTTACAAAATTTCTTCTGGTGGAGAAGCCCCCGGCCTCCTAAAATTGGAGATATTCAATTTCCCACTTAAAAGGGAGCCCTGTGTCACTCTCTTGATACCAGCTCCCTCTCTTAAAGTCAATTAAAAAAAGGACAGCATGAAAACACACATTAATGAAAACGACACACGAAAAAGTAAAGCATGGACTTAGGCATCACAGGAAACAGACAAAAACATGGGAGTGGGGGGGGGGGGGAGGCAATAAAAATGTTGCTTAAAAAAAATTCATCCTGCCCCCCCAGGAACTCATTCCTAAATCCGCCTATGACTTTGATATATATCCGAATATTTTGATATATATGCATATATCCAATATTTTCGACCCCTGAAAGTTAGGATATTTTGTAAAATTTTATTGTGGGAGCCCCTTTGTTGTGGAGGCCCCAAGGCAGTAGCCCCGCCTGCCCTCCCCTAAATCTGGCCCTGCAAGCATTGTACGCGAAAAAAAGACATTTTCTACAAATTGGGTGCCAAAAATCAAAATCAATTCATATAAGAGTTTGTTTTTTTTTTGGTTTGTTTTGGACTGTTGCTATTTATTTCTGTGGAAATGAGATATTTCTAGAAACATCACAGCTTTCAACCAAATGACTAATTAAGGAGCACTGAATTTGCAAAATTAGCTGATCGTGAAAACTATAAAATCAAAAAAACTTTAACAAGATGTCAAATCTAAATGGATTGAGATTCTCCAAAATTAGTTTATTTGCTTTCTAAAATGCAAAGAAAGAGCAAAGATACAAAATTTTATAAAAATCCGAACCTAGGTGGCAAATTACATTTTTTTGGTTAATTTTACATGGCATGAAGAAGCAGTTAAAATAATGCTACTAAATAAATAAATTACTGAAATAACAAATAAAATGAGTCAAGTTTGGGTTGCATATAATAAAACACTTCAAAACTTTCTAAATAATTGAAATATTTTCTGGATGCAAAGGGATTGAAATCTCAAACAAAACACCCTATTTCCAGCGATGTACGTGTTTCAATGTTGGCCATAATTGCAGTGGATGAAGATTGATTTGGAAAGTCCTACAAAGGACTTATCAAATTCAATATCCCGAACTTTCCGCCAAATTATTGTAATTTGCGAGATTTTTAGATTTTCTTTTAATTTTAAGAAATTTGCAGGAATTTCTGCAAAATTCTTTCTTGAGTTGGAAGATATTTGTAGAAAATTTGCAGTTCTACAGATTTTCTGCTCCGCAGATTTTCGGTGCCACAGTTCATGCAGATTTCCTACACTGCAGTTTCTGCAGAAATTTCACTGAAATTTGCAGAATTTCTGCAGAAAATTCATCAGTTCTCCTTTCACATTCAAACAGGGTTGTTCTGCAGCTGAGGCATCTGTTTTGTGATGTACATCGCAAATTTAGTAGTATTCTGCTTTGAGGCAACCCTCCATTGGGCATGGGAACCCTTGTAAATGTGATGCACGGTTTTTTGCTGGGAGCAATTGAAAATCACTTTTTAGCATGCTTGGATTTTAAGTGACTTCTGTTAGGTTCAAAAATCAACAAATAACAGGGAAAATCCAGGGAATTTTGAAATTTTTCTCAAAAACCTGGAAAATGCAGGGATTTTTTTTTTTTTTTTTTTTTTTTTTTTTAAAGTTGCAAAAATCTAGGTCAAAATATATAAACTACCAAAACATAAATCAATAAATAGTTACAATAGTATTGATAATAAAGTAAAATAAAAAATAGTAGTTTTGCTTCTTTTTTTTTTGAAGTATTAAATATTAAAATGTTGATCATAAAAACAATCTTTTTATTGTTTTATTTAACATATATCTTGAATTTCATGATAATTTCATTTAAAGTGTGAAATTAGTCGTCAATATTCATTGTTCTGCTTAACTTTTACACTTTTAGGTCCAAGTAATGAATTAGAGAAGGCTTTTTTTTTTTACTTTGCATAAAAAGTTGAATATATTCAATCACTATGCTATTAATTCACTTATTACAAATTCTTATTTATTTCCCCTTATTTATTAAAATCTTTATGTGTTTCGATTTTATTTCCTGTGATGAAATTATCAAGATATTTTCTTCTTCAAACATCAGTGTATGCTCGTTTGTAATGTGTCATTTTCTTACAGGGAAGACACAGGGAATTTTTTTTCCAAAATTAAGTAGCAACCACGGATAAGCAGCATTGTTTGTTTTTCAATTTCAGCATCTGGTTCTGAAATAAAAACAGAAAACCAGGTTAAAGTTTTAACAGGCTTGTTTGCTTGTGTGAGTTGAGATTTAAAGTTTAAGCATCTTTCATTCATCATTTCCTTTGTCAACATACACAACACAGCACTAATATTGCACATGACATGTGGCGTAAATGAAATGTAAAAATAAGCTGCAAGCATCAAGTTTTCAACGAGTAATCAACAAATGTTAACAGCCTTAAACATTTAAAATATAAAAAAAAATTACAGAATTCGTAAAAGAAAATTTTTTTTGTGTATGTGTGTGTTTTGATTAAGGGAAAGTTTCTGGTGAGGTTCGATACTGTATATAAATTTCAATACTTTATCTTTTAAAACTAGAGCTGTATTAAACTAAACAATGTGCAAATGTAAAATTCAATTACTCAAATAAAAATAAATTGGAGACCTGTCGTGTAAAATAAAAAGCAACTGTTTATAATGTTTTAGCTGTTGGATGTTGTACTTAAACACTTAGATAAAACAATTGATTTCTTGAATTAACATTATTTTTAATCCTTTGCTTTTAGAGAAGAAACAGAACCTACTGAGCAGCATAATAAAAAAGTTCAAGTTGTTATGAGAAATGTTAAAGATTCAAGCACTCAAACAGGTACGTTTGCTTATTAACATCGTTATTTATTTTTAAATTTCTGTTTCCATTTTTGTATATGCAGAATTAACTTTCTGAAATATTCACTATTTTAGAACAAGGAGTTAAACTGTGAAATATTTCATATTTTAGGTCATCAGTAGATTGCATAGATCAGAGGTTCCTAACCTGTGGGTTGCCGCTCCTATTTACAATTCCCCCCCTCACAATCACCCCTGCAGAAATTACTCTGCAAAGATTTTGATTGATTTGCTATGGTTGTTAAAAGGCACCTTCTGTTTTAGAGCCTCTTTTGCTGATGTGGCACTGTCTGAATAAGCTATTGGGGGGAGGGGGGGACAGTAACAGGTTTGTGGGATCCTTTTATCTACCCAAGAACTATGAGAAACATTTGTGCTGTACATTTTGGAATCCTCTTCAGGGCCCCTAATGTCGTGGGGAGCCCGTGCAATTATGACATTTGCCGACCGTATGGGAACAAGAACAGCATGGACAGTGTGAGGGTGATCCAGGTGCAAAATCAGTTTTGTATCTTATGTTGTTTTTCCCCCTCTTTTTCTCTTAACATTAAACACACAGACTTTGGAATTAATCACTTTTCTCTCTACGAAGGCGGTTGGATTAGTCTGTGACTTTTAAATGAAAAAATCAAAATAAGTACCAAAATGTAGTTTAATTATATTTTATAGTTATATTTGGCTATACCCATGAAATTTGCAGATGATATTTAAATTATGTTGTGTATTGGCATCAGAAGAAAATGGCGGACTATTTTGTTTTTGTTATGGAGAAAAAAGAATTTCGCTCTTGATAAAGCATTACTTTTTGTGCAGAAAAATAATTTCCGAAACGGAAGAAAAGTTGAAAGCATATTATTGTGAGTCTGCTCCCTCACATGGTATGATTCACAAGTGGTTTACGGAATTTCATTGTGGCCGTACGATCACAACAGAGGCAGAACATTCTGGACGTTCAATTGAAGACACAAATGAAGAAATAATCAACAAAATCCATGATATTGTGCTAAAAGACTGCTGTGTGAAAGTGCCTGAGATAGTTAATCTGGTAAGCATATCTGAACGTGTATGCAGCATTTTGCACGAACATTTGTGTATGAAAAATGTTGGGCTTAAAAGCCTTTATTCAGTATCTTGGAGCACTTTTAATTTAATTACAAATGTTAAAGTATTTTTTGAAACTTACCTCCGATATGTTTTTGCCACTCCGCGTCCTGTGTCCCAGCGGCGGATAACTGAAATTGATTCGGGCATGATCGTGCAATGTCGGAATCATCCTATGACGTAACACCCGATGGTTGAGATGTTTTTGACTACTTGGAGCCGAAAGAACGTATAGAAAGATTGTTAAATCACTCAATCAGGAATAGTTGAGATGTATATCTCCAATGCAAAGTAGGGTGTGTCATGGGATGACGCATCGCGGTCATGGAACGTATAAATAGATTGATCGAAATATTTTCAGTGCTCACTTGATTACTTGTGTTTACTCCCCAGTGGCATCTTGCCATTTTTTTGTTGACCAATCAGGGATTGGTCTTTGACGGTTTGGCAACCGTGCTTGGTTGTCGTTGATGGAAGTTGCGGCGTGCTCGAGCCGTTGTTGAAGCAACGTTTTTGAATTCAAGCAGGTCTTGAGATAAGTTTTACTCAGTGTTAATTGTTGTTTAAAATGTTTTAAATTACTCCTTTTTTGTGGAGGGAAAATATCACCATTGCTGAAGGTGTGCGCGGTAGATTACCAAAAGATGTAGCTCATTGCAACTAGGCCTAATTCTTAAACTTGGCCTATACCTGGATTGACTTACCGGTGCTCTTATGGTTGAATGGAACTGTCATCAGTTTGAAATCATCGATGTCCTACAGAGTGACCTTCCTGATTGGATTTCCTGGATGTTCCAACTATATTTCCAGAAGGTTCCGGTGGTATTCCAGTGTGTGCACAAGTTGGTGTTCCGGTATATGAAAAAGTTCTTCTCGAACCAAGCAAGCCTATCGGCCGGTGAATGATGGAACAGTTTGATGAATCTACAATTATGTTACGCTTTGCCCAAAATTCTTCAGCAATGTAAACATGCGCATTTAGCGCAGGAAGGTGACAATTTACAATTTTTCTAAAATATTTCGCGTTTTCCTAAAAATGCTTGTTTAACAATTTAACTTTGAAATTTCTGTGATAATTGGGGGGGGGGGGGGGTTACAATCTAAATTAATTTTGGTATTTAACAAAATTTTTCCCTGTTGTATACTGTGATATTTTTGAATAAATGTTATTTATTTAAATTATTTTGAGTATGTTTTATTTCTTACTGGCAGACTGCACCGCTTTTTGATGTTGGGGTTCTGTAAACCTTTTATTTAGTTCTATGAACATAAGGTAAAGACACATTCCCCAACAAAAAAGTTATCAGCAAGATGAGTGCCGCATTTGCTGACAGTCGATCAAAAACGGAATTGTGTAACAATGTCAAAGCAGTGTTTAGACAAATTCTAGTGTAATCCAAGTGAATTTTTGCGACGTTATGTGACAATGTATGAAACTTGGATACATTACTACACTCCAGAAATGAAAGAACAGTCAAAGCAATGGACTTCTACGGAAACTGCTCCAAAAAAGGCAAAAATAGTTCCATCGGCCGGAAAGGTTATGGCCTTAGTTTTCTGGGATTCAATGGGCATGATCCATATCAAGTATCTTGAAAAAGGAAAAACAATCACAGGACAGTATTATGCTAATTTATTAGACAGTTTTCATGCAAAATTAAGAGAAAAACGACGCCATTTGTCCAAGAAAAAGTGCTGTTCCATCACGATAACGCGCCAGCTCACATATCTGTAATTGCTACCATGAAATTGCTTGAATCACGCTATGATTTGGTTCTTCATCCACCATAATCCCCTGACTTGGCCCCCAGTGACTTTTTTTTGTTTCCAAATTAAAAAAAATGGTTTAGTGGAAAGAGATTTTGTTCAAATGATGAGATCATTAATGCCCCAAATGAGTAGTTTGATGACCTTCAGACATCTTAATTTTTGGAAGGGTTAGAAAAGTTGGAACATCGTTGGAAAAAGTGTACAGCTATGAGAGGAGATTATGTCGAAAAATAAATTGCATTTTGGTATTTATTTTGATTTTTTCATTTAAAAGTCACGGACTTATCAAACTGCCTTCGTACATCTGTCTTTTTTAGTTTCTCTAAAAAATATTTATTTTCATGCTGAAGCCTCTGAAGTCTTGTTTTCACTTAAGACATTCTTTGTTAATGTTTCTGTATGTATAAAAATTGATGGTGTAACTTGTAAAATATTTTACGTCTGAAAAATGTATATGTATGTTTTCCAGTGAGTACTTGGTATCTCATGTGAAGATCTTTCCCCCCCAGTCACTACATCTGGTTAAACTTTCAACAGGGGGCAAAAAGAATAGAGATATGGTGGTGATTGGCAGGGTTAAGTAATTTTTTCTGTGAGTGCTGCAAAATTCTTATTTTTGACTCCTTTTAAAAAGTATTTCTCTAAAAAATTCGTTTACAATGTGTGTGCATTTCTCCCTATCAGAAGTGTGACTGAAAAGAAAGGAGCCTTGTGGATGGGAATTTGAGAGTAGAAATATGTTTGATTTAATAGAGCGAGATATTTCTAAAATTATGCAAGTTATACATTATTTCAAAATTTACTCTACTCCAACCCAGCTACACTTTCTGCCACCCGGAGTGGTTCCTCAATTTGCCGCCCTTTTGATTGGAAACAGTTAATACATTAAAGAGTCAAAAGTATTTTAATAAAGAAGAAAAGAAATTTTTCTCTTTTTTGTTTTTAGCCTACTTTCCCAGTAAAAGTCAGAAAAAGAAGAAAAAAGATATAAAGAAGGCTTAATGCATCATAAAAATATCGCAAAAAACAAAAAAAAAATCAAAAATAAATAAGATAATTAAATATCGAAAAATTAAAAATTGAAAAGTAGGGTATTGAGATGGGAAAAAATCTCTGTCGGTCTGTCTGTCTGTCCCCCCCCCCTAATAACTTTTGAATGACTAGTCTGATTTGAACAAACTTTTTTTTGTTCGAAAGATCTCGGCGAGGACACCTCATTCCCATAGTTCACTTTTTGATTTGAACTATTTTGTTCAATTTTGAACAGTTCAAAAAAACTTAACATTAGCGCCTGCGGGGAAATTCAAGGCAATTCCGAACTGTGAGGCGAATTTAAAAGCTTTTGATGAAAAACTTGTATATAAAATATCTTTTTGATTTGAACAATTTTCTGTTCAATTTTGAACAGTTCAAACCCCTTAATATTAGCGCCTATGGGGGAACTGAAAGTCAATGTAGATTCCGTACTTGAAGGCGGATTTACTTCAAACAAATTTTGTTGGAAATAGCTCTTGACGCCAAACTCCAGACCCTGACTCCGAGAATTTAGGGGCACCTGACTCCGACTCCTGTGCCCGACAATTAATCGGACTCCGACTCCCCGACTTCGACTCTGACTTCGTAGCTTTGGCAAAAATTTATACACAGAGGTCAAATGATTGACTCTGACTCTTGGATATTCGACTCCAACTCCTTTATCCCAAAATGAGATTGACTCCGACTCCGCAGCTATGGTTTTAAATGTGAAATAATTATTGTTGATATGACTTGTTTTTATTTTCACACTAAAGTTTTAACTTAGGTATTCAGTTTTCGGCGAATAAACTCGAAGTCATATATGTTTCTACATAAAGATATGCGCAGACGATTTTTTTTTTTTTTGACAATGAAAATTATTTTTTTAAGTTGACATTTTATTGTTTTTTTATTTATTTTGGCAAGTGCATTAATTCATTTAAAAAATTATTTTTGGCAACAGGGAAAAAAGAAACTATTTTTTCTTTTTTTTTTTGACATTATGTATTTATTTTAATGAGCTTATTAATTTTAATTATTATTTTTTTGTTTTTAAAGCTGTTAAAAGAATTTTTTTAATGGAAAAAAGTGTATTAGCTGCTTTGTTTGAAAGTTGCTGCTATTTTATTTGTTCGTTTTTCTTTTTTTAGATGAGTAAAGAATATTTTAGTCTTAGAAATCAGCTTAAAATATTTAAAAAAAAATATGTTTGGAAACAATTTGCGATTTTAGCTATTTTTGAGAATATTGATCAGGTACTAGAAAGTAGTATGGGTATACGGGAAACTAGGCTCGTTTAGTTCTAGATGGAACTTCTTGTTCTTGCAGAAGAAAAAAAGTAGGAATTCAGAGCCCAAGAAACAAATTCCGTCAATTAAGTTAAAATTCAGAATTTTTAGTAACACTTATAGAAAAGAGACTTAGAGCTCTATCCAGATTTTTTTTAATTAAAATTTGTTTTATACTTTCTTTGCTTACGTTAGGGGGTCGGGACTTTTCAAGGAAATTTTTCAAAACTGAAGAATTAAAAAAGCAATATCAGGCTATCTTTGGATACATGAAGATATTGGAGAAGGTTCAGGTGCGCTCTCTAGAAAGCTTTTCAACTAAACTGAAAAACACGTAAATGTAAGCTGTATAAGCTGTATCTAGTGGTGTAAGGGCCTCCCTAGCCCCAACAAAGTTTGGATTTTCCTCCAGAAATATTTTCAAATTTGAAATCAATTTTAGTCTGTCTTTGATGACGTTAAAGAGAATAGAGAACGTTGGAAATTTTCCAATGCCAAAGTTTCAAAAACGCAATTGTAGGCTATCTTTGACGACATAAGTTTCCAAATGTTTCCAAAACTGTTGGGAAGTTGGATGGTTTTTCCTTGAAACTTTTTTAAAATGACGTCCTGAAAGCGCGACTTGAGCTGTTGTTTGAAGAACAGCGTTATGAGGCAGAGTTTTGAGGGGGTTTCCCTCTCGAAATCTTTTTCGAAACTGTTGCTCATTTTAAGCACTTTATCATTGAGAAAAAAAGGCTTTGCGATCTTCGCTCAGAAGTTTCTAGAAATGAAATTTGGAGCCAACTGTGATGATGTTGCAGGAAGGGTCAGGGCTTGACCACCCTCAGGAGTTTGTTGGCATTAAAGTTTTAAAAACTCAATATTAGGCAAAAAGATGAGATGTAAAGGGATGAAGTGGGCGTTATCCTTGGAAATGTTTCAAGACTCAAGACCTAAAACTGCACTTTTGGGCTGTTTAGTGAGGTTAAGAGATAGGAATGTTTGGTTGCTCTTCCCAAAAAATATGACTTTTTTTGAGGGTTTAACACCACAATTTTAAGATGTCTTCGATGGAACAAAATTCTCCTGCCTCAAAACACATTTTAAAGCTATCTTTGGCAACATTAAACAGCGAAAAGGGGGGGGGGGGTTGAAAGTGGAGCCTCCCAAAATGCTGTTTTAGATTATATTTGGCCAAGCTTAGGGTAAAACGGATGGTAAGTGGCTCTCCTCTAAATATTTTTCAAAATTAAAATCCTTAAAATGCATTTTAAGGTTTGTGAGAGTAGGAAGAAGCGTAAAAGTCTTCAAAATTTTACTAATTTAAAATTTTAGAAATGCAAATTTAGGGTCAATTTGGTTTCTCAAAGGGAGTAATAACTCCCTTTTGGATCTGTGCTTGAGCGAATCACTTATTGTTGACAAACTTTGAAGTTGCCGCCCAAGGTACGAGCAAGACTCCCCCCCCCCCCCTTCCATAGATCCGGTACTGCTATACTACCAAATTTGGATAATTTTCTTTTTCACTGATAGAGGAGGATAAGATAAAGAGGCCCTAAACATTCATCAACCATGCTGTGATTCATGAGAAGAAAAAGTTGTGCATCAAAAATCAATAGTTTTGATGTAAATGTGAAAGGTTTTGCCAAGACATCATTTTACTGATTAAAAACCTTTCATTAAAATGAATGACTCAATGTGAAACTCATTGTTTAAATTAATTTTTTGATATAAACAGCAATGCAAGCAATTATTATTCGAGTTGTGAATAAGTGTTTTCATAAAATGAACATAAAATTCATTCTGTCTGAGTGGAAATTTTGTAATCAATGACCAATCGAAGCAATTTTTGAAACAGATAATGCTATTCTGAAAATAAGCAAAAGATCGCCCATCATTTCAGACCACTGTAATATTACTCTTATTGTCACTTTCCTTTAAAAAAAGGGGGGGGGGGGATCTTTTTTAATAAGGTGATTTCCAAGGAACTTTCTTAAAACCCAGTGTCTTTCTTATCAATCAACTTCATCTTGTAACGAAAGGTTATGAAATTTATTGTTTCATCCGCAATAGTTAACCTTAACAGTGAAATCAAAGAAAAACATGGTCCCTTGACTTGACATCACCACTTCCCTCAGTCTGTAGCTTCAGACGAAGGTAGAGAAAAAACAAACAATAATGCTGAGATGTCCACAAGAAAAACACGTTTTTTTTTTTTTTGAGTTATTTTGTTATCATAGTTGTAGCAAAACCTTACAATTCAAACACCTTTTTCTTTTTTGCCTCTAGTAATAGATCAAAAGCATGATTTCTTTATTGGGAAAACACATTAATTTTTTTTTTTTTTTTTGCATCAAAAGTGAAATTGCTACCCCCAAAAAGTGCCTCCTGGGGCGAACTGCCCCCTCTGCCCCTCCCTAGCTATGCCACTGCTCCAAACACCAAAGGAACAAAATTTGATCTTAATGAATAAAGTAAAAGTGATACTTTTGACTAAAGTAAAATGGACCTATAATTTTTTTTAAATTTAAGTATTTATTTTCCCATTAGATTTTTTACAATGAAAGGCATAACAATGTTTCTAATTTAAAAGTTAATTTTATACAGAGAAAAGAAGTATAAAAGGAAACATATGAAGTTAATGACAATGATCACAAACATAGCTGTCATTAAGATAAATAAATACCTTTGTGCTGAACAGTAAAGTAAGAAAAACAACTTTAAAAAAAGCACAAATTTGCCAATTACAGCACACGTGTTTCGCGTTACAGGGAACGCCTTTTTCAGTGCAAAAAGTAATGAGCTTATGGATGAAAAGACATCCGGCAAAAGCAAAGCTAACATAAAAAACAGGCACTGTACCTGTACTGTATGTCCAATAAATGAGTATTAGGAAATGCATTTTATTATTAAAAAGTAATACATCTTTATTTTTCTCATACAGTTTGTCTAACTAACCATTTTTAACTTAATTCCAAACTTCAGCTACATCTGTTGCCATTCATATAATATTATTTATTTGGCTTGTTATTATTATTATTGTAACAGTACCCACAGCTCATTACTTCTATCTCCTTAAAGTTTGGCATCACAGAAGAAACAGGTTGTAGCCATGGAGTTCCATGTTTTGAATTTTCGTAGTTGCATATTTTTCAGGCAAGCACCACATTAGAAAGAAAATGTGTGTTAAATTGTTCAATTTTTGATTTGTTTTTAATTCTAAATAAAATAGTTTTAATATGACTTCAAAATGGGAATTAAAGACACAAAAAATGTTTAACAATGACTCCCTTGAACAGATGCTCCACAAAAAATCACTATTGTATGTAAAATTAGTTTTTTAATAGTTTTCATTTCTATGCAAAATGCTTTTTTTTTTTTTTGAAAAATTGTTTTGCATGAATTTTTAGAAATAACTTTTTTATATATGTCTTGTATTCTCAAGATTGAAATTTACAGTATTTTGAAAAAAATTCAAATTATGTTTTTCAGACCCCATCAAAGATGGAAGCACAGGTTCCACACCTGTTCAAAAGTCTAAAACTCAGCAGCTGATGGATGAATCCTATAGGGATCGTAGAATTTCAATTTTTCTCAAAAGACCTAGAATAATAGAAATCAAAGAGCAATATCCTGCCCTTTTCTCAACATCTGAAGTGAGTTCTTAATCAAAGGTTTGAAAGTTTCAATTTTGTTAGCCAGCTTTATCAGCAAATTAAATTAACTGCTTAACTTTCATTTTCCTCCCATATTTTGTCCAAAAAGATGTATATTGTTGGACATTAGAAACGCGCATCAGAAATACCATGGAGTATCGAAAATCTGAGGTAATTAGGGCTCATCTAACCTTGGATTATGCGGAAAATTCTTCCAGATTTAAAATTTACACTTTTCGGAAGGCATTTGGAGGAGCACCTTTTACTTCCTTGTATAAAAAAAGGAACTATTGTCTTGATGAAAAATTTATCTTTCAAACTACAACATAAACTTTCTTTTAATTGTGTCTAAATGAATGTCTACTGTCAATAAGTTTTACAGCAGCAAACAATTTCAATTTTCAGATTTTAATAAAAATCAAATTTTCAGCTACTAAAAATATAATTAAAATATAAAGGAAGCACCTCGGATTAAGCGGAACCTCAAACTTTCGCAAATCGGATTTTCGATATTCTACAGTACTGCAAGAAAAAAATGTTAAAAAGTTGGATAAATCACTAGATTAGTATGAGAAAATGCTCTGCCTGAGTGGTGTATTGGTGTTAAATTGGTTTTAAGACATACTAACAAAAAGATGGTAGGAAATTAATTTTCTGAAAAAAAAAAAATTGAAAATATGTACATATATATATATTCAACCACCTGGCAGTGAATTGTTTTAGAAAGGTCTGCTATGTCATTTGCGGAGGTGAGCACTTTCGCGACAAATGCCCGGCCAAAATCAACAAGGAAAAGCTTAAATGTATTAATTGCGGGGGGCGATCACGTAGCTTCTTATAGGAGTTGTGTGGCCTTCCCCAAACCCAAAATAAATCTGGAAGGCAAGCGAGCCATTAACCACGGAAGCGGTGCTAGCCACAAAGTAGGTCTTTCCTATGCTGCGGTTACTTCCAGTAAAACTCCTGAGCACTCCCCCCTTAACACTAAGGAGCCTAACTCCAATAACGTAATCCCTATTTTTATGCAAATTTTTGCTGAAATCAACCAAATTTTTAACTTAGCAAAAGTTTTTTCCAAACTTAGGGTGGCAATCCCTCTTCTAAAACGTCAGGAAAATCTCATAGGCAAAATTTCTACTTTAGTCCAAATCTTTACTGATGAGGACTGTGAACTCCTAGTTACTTTCTCCTTTTGCTGCATTGAATTATTGTGCAGTTCGTTTGCAATTATTTCACTCTGGAGTTCATTTTTTTTAAATTTAACTTTTATTAATTAATGCCTTGGTTATTCATATCATTCATAATACAATATGTACAGCGTTTTTACAATTACGAATCATCACTCAGCTCAGAGCCCGGCTATCAGACCACCGGTGTCATTCCACTTCCAGTGTAGAATGTCTTATCTTTTTCCCACGGATAGCCGGTTCTTTGGCATTTCCGGCCTGACCATGTGTGGGACACCTGTCCCATCTGGAGTTCATTATAGCACGTGCTGCGTTGGTCAGCCACGGGCTGACATCCTCCCTCCGGTTTGAAATGCTATGAAGCATTGCTTTGCAAACCCATTAAGTTCACATTTCTAGGTATTTTCAAACACAACATGGTAGCCTTTCCATTCCCAGCAAATGTACATATATCAACACAAGAGCTCTGAGAATAGAAATTAATTTTTGGTGTGTATTTTGGTTTGTGTACCCACATACGACCTCATACCAACATCTGGTGACACATAAATATATATTTATTTTATCAACCAAATTAAACAATTAAATAATTCCACATTTAGAATTTCAAACCATGATTCAAATAACTTTAACTTTATGTGTATTGGCAACAAATACAAATTTCCATTCAAATCATAACACACATTTTTTTTTTTTTTCCATGTACATAATATCTTACATATAAACATAATTAATCATACACATAAAGTCCAGAAATTCCTTATGTCTTTCCCTCCTCTTCGTACAACCGAGATAATGCATCAGAATCCCCATTTTTCTTGCCTTCTTTGTGTTTTATTCCAACATCAAAGCGGTTTAAAGCTAATGCCCATCTCTACAATCTTGCATTCTTCGGGATTCCCTCCATCAAGAATTTTAACGGGTTATGATCACTGTAGAGGGTTATTTCCCGAATGTCCACTCTTCGAACTTCCCCAGCGCCCAAATCACCGCATAGGCCTCCCTTTCAATAGTACTCCATTTTGCCTGAGATGGTGTTAATTTTTGGCTAATGAAGGTGATTGGCCTTTCCTTTCCCTCTTTATCTCTTTGCACCAGACACGCACCAATCCCTACCAATGAGGCATCTGTATGGATTTCAAATGGTTGAGACATGTCTGGTGTACTCAGCATGACTTTACTGCAAAGGAATTCTTTTAATGTATCGAACGCTTTTTCTGCATTCCTGTCTAAGGTTACCTCATTTGGGATGCCTTTTCTTGTCAAATCAGTGAGGGGTTTCGCAATCTCTGCGTATTTAGGAACATATTCTCTATAGTAGTTGAACAGACCTAAGACCGAACGAAGAGCTCTCTTAGTCTTAGGTATCTTAATTTTCCCTATTACCATCAATTTTTCTGTGTCAGGACAATGTTCTCCTTATCCCACTATGTGCCCTAAATACTTTACTTTCGGTTTTGCGAAGGTACATTTCTTTAAATTCGCCGATAGCCTTAACTCCTTTAAAGTTTTAAGTACCGCCTTTATGTGCTCTAGATGACTCCCCCAATCATTCGAAAAAATGACAATGTCATCAATAAAACTTTCTGCATATTCACTATGTTCATGGCTTTTTGGAACGTAGCTGCTGATCCCGATAATCCGAATGGCATCACTTTCCATTGATATTGCCCCTTAGGTGACACAAAACTTGTCAACTCCCTACAATCCTCTTGTAGTGGGATCTCCCAATATCCTTTTAACAGATCCAATGTAGTTAAAAATTTTGCTGCCCCTGCTCTAAACCTTAAATTTTCTGAATTTTGCATTGGAAATGGTACTACCTGTGTATCCGCATTCAACGCCCGATAATCACAACATAAACGAATCGTGACATCCTTTTTCGCAACGCATACAATTGAATATGCAATTTCCCCTGATGACGGTTCAATTAAATCTTTTTCTAATAATTTCGCTATTTGCTTTTCCATTTTAGCTTTCAAAGACTCCGGTACTTTATATATATAAGGCTGCTTTCTTTGCGCTCCCGGCTTCAACTTAATGGAGTGGGCTCCCACGTTTGCCCTTTTGATTTGCCCATCAAAAATCTCCTTATATTCCCATATAATTTTTTTCACTTCTTCCTCCCGTTCAGCGGACAGATTTTGATCCCTTAAGCTGTCTTTTATTTCATCATATTGAACCTTTTCTTCCCCTTCTATCGGGAGGTGCTGCACTTCCCCGAACTCTTCATCTACCTCAGAAATTACCCCTATCGTATTTATATCATCAGCTTAACTCACTGACCACAGGCACGTAGCTAAAACTTTGTTAAGAGGGGTTGCACGAACTTCAAAAGAGGAGGCATGCTAAAGTAGAATTAGTAGCTCATATTTACATTTAAAAAATAAATCCAATTAAAACTAATTATGAAAATATGATAATTAACTAAAATTAATTAAATAATTGAAATTGATAGAGCAATTAGTTAGAATTAGTTAACAAAAATTCTATATTAAAGAAAAAATTATTGTCAGTTTATAAAATTAACACAATTAATTAATTTACACTTGTTGTAATTTATTTTATTTTACTAAGATATTAACCTTTCAAGTACTCCTGGATGGGACACGTATAATGCTTCAAATAATCAGGCATTATATTTTTATCTTTTCGTGGAAGCTTTGTTTCTTAGCATTCTGGCATTTGAACTCCTGATGAACAAGTGTGAAAATATTTCCTTACACATTTAACAATATTTCTATGCCTGAACAAAGCAAATAAACAAAAATATTTTTTTCTTGTTATCAAAAATCCACCTTCTTACACAAGCATCCTTCACTAAATTGTTCATAATCTTCAAATTTTATAATTTATTTTACGCAATATTTTGTTTTAATTATCTTACACATCTTAATTTTTTACGAGTATGTTTTTTTAAAAATTATTACGTGTATTTGTATACTATTATTATTTTTTATTATTTATTTATTTTTAAATCGTGATATTTTCAAACTTAAATGTTAACTTTTTATATTCGCGGCATCCTTTGATGGATTTTTAGTGATACAGTTTTGAATATTTTTAATTTCACAAACAAAAATTATGACGACCGCATTGATTATACGTAATAGTTGACCATGCAAAACATAAAATATATCCTCAAGTACAAATGAAAGGATAATATCTTGAGTTCTTTTCGCTTTACTCATACGAAACGAAACATTCCTTTTCTCCTTTTTTTCAGATTTTATTTATTGTTTTAAAATAGCTCCAATGTTTTAATTGCACCTTCTTTTATGAGGTTTTAAAAATAAAAATAAAATATTTGGTTTCTTTTCAATAATCAAGTTGCCTTAATTAGTAAATAATACTATGAAACTAACTAAAATGTATCCAAATATGTTTTAAAAAAGAAAAACAATCCAACTCCATTTCAAGCAAGATTTTCTTTTTTTTTCTTCTGAAGACATGTTGTCAAATACAAGCAGTAAAGCTTGCTTTGAAATTCCTTTCTGATTCAAACTGTTTTGTTGTAAGAAAATAATGCGGAAGGGTTGACCACAAGACACCAAGGGGGACACCTCCTTAGGGAATATACCCAGGCAGTCTCTGTTATTCCTCTCTCAGCTGGGGGCTTTTAGCTGCATGCACAAAAGTATCCTTTAGGGAAATAGGGGATTAGCCGCAAGTTTTGATCTTTTGTAATCATTTATCTTTAAAATACTTCCCATGCTTGAGCAACTGATATCTGGACACTCAGAAGGGATTTAAAAGTCATCGCAATTACGATAAAAGAACTGAAAAGCAAAGAGATGTCACTGTGTTTATTGGTCGTTTTGAAGGGTCACAATGTATCAAAAGGCACCGAAGAATACTTTTTATCCTCTTAGAAAATCATTCCCACAGTTAAAGCGTTTTTGTCTATTTAATTCCCTTGCTCACAGGTTGGATCGATCAGTCAATTGTATGAAGAATGTTTTGTTGAGCCTTTTTGAAAGATAAATCATCTTATATTTAACAGTTTTGATTTCTTAAGTGTATAAAAAGAAAAAAAATGATATACTGAGATAAAAGCAAAACGAAAAATAAATCAATAAAATAATTAGTGTTATAAAAATAATTGCTTTTCGTCCTATCCTCTATTGTTTATTATTTTCCTGTTATGTACTGTGTAAATTTAATGAATATTTCAGCACATATTAGCAACCTTGTATTTTATTGCACTATTTAATTCTGTGCCAAAAAACTAATAAAGCGAAGCAATTTTCGAATGCAAGCTGAACAGCAAAAACAACATTAAAATCCCGATAGCAAAATGGGGAGAAAAGAACTATTACAACGTAGCAAAAAGCAACTCCGTTCGTTATCTGCGGCATGCGCGTTAAGGGGTTTCGAGCTGATTATGGAATGGGTTAAAAGCTTGAACAAACTATTAACTCTTTGAGGGACGGAGACTTCCTTTGCTGCAATCATTTTTAAAAAGGCGTATTGCCGTTTTTTTTAAAATTGTTATTATTTTTTGCAATGAATTGGTAAAATAAGCTATTTTAGGATCCGTTATATTTTTTTTTCCTTTCTAATAGGACTTCGTTAGAGGCTTTAGCCTTTTCGGACCTAGTGCAAACCACCGATATGGCATTTAATCTTTCATACGCTACCATTAAGGTGCGGATGTGACTGGCACAGGAAATTTTGATGCCGAGTTTCCACCATATGGAGACACTTGAGCTCTCTGCGATGCGAAATTGCACTAGGGGTTTAATTTTGTCAAGCCAAACAAATACCTGAGAGATTTTTTACCTGGCGAGTAATGGAATGTATAATGAATGAAATTAAGCATCTATGTATTTTTATTTTAATATTTTGCAAAAAATGTAAATGATTGCTTTTTATAAATTTTTTTTATAAGGTCATGAATGATTTAAACATTATTAGCAATTTTCCTCTGATGATTTCAATTTGATGCATCATTTAAAAGATCAAGAGGAGGCATTGCACCCATCTATCTCTCCACCAAACACGAGTTCTGTTTATTCTGCTGATACAAAATAACTTCTGTACAAATATAATTGTAAACAACTACAGGGAAAATGGCAATATGCTCTGTTACAAATTATCGTGACAATATTTGATTATAACCGGTTACTTTACTGTCTTTATTAGCAGTAAGCAAGTGTCAGACTCGAAAATTTCATAATTTGGAGTCAAACGTCAAATTTTGATAATTAAGGTAGTCTTCGTCCCGTTTGTGATAATACAGCAGCATCAAATTAGATACATTTTCAACAATACGTATGCATAAAGCTAGCCAATGTTTGGAAACAAAACTTATAGGTTTCTTTTAGCCTCAGTTTGCAAATTTTTTGCTCCTCAGTCATCTGATGTTCCAAAGTCTAAAGACAATCTTTTGTAAAAACTCTTAGAAAAATTGTGGTTAAAAATCCAGTTATTTAAATCAATCTTCCAAAATATAATATAACAACAATACCACTTCTGGTTCTTTCATTTTCAAATTGGCATAACTTCCATTCTAGGAGCGATTTTGTAATCATCCTGTATTCTCGAAAGCATATCATATTTTATAACGTAGGTATTGACTTTTTTTTCATTCTTTCATGTGATGTTAGTAAAATATATTCTAGTGCAAGAAATAGCAAGTAATTTTAATTTGAAGAAATTAAGAGTTCAAAAAAAAAAAAAAAAAAAAACTAATATAGAAGCGAAAACCACAAAAAAATGTACCTCGCATTCACCTTTTTTTAATTATTTGCTTGTAACGCAGTAAATAGCAGAAATTTTCACCTGGTAATTTATAGTTAAATGTACATGTCCGTTTTTGTTACGTTTAACGCTACCTTCGCAATTTGCTAATGATGGATGCATAAATACTTACTAAATAATTCCTCAGTACAAAGGTGGTAAATAACAATCAGAAAATTTATTCCAATGAAGCAAATACAAATATGCTTTTCTTGAAAAATGGAACAACATCGAAGAAAGATTGTTTTCTTCAGTTAATGACTAACGGCTCTTCTCTTGGGACCATAGACTTACAATTCAGTAAGATGTAAAAGTACGAATTTCAAATAATTACTTTTAAATTACATGTGTTAATATGGTAGAACTTGCAATTTCATAAACTGATTACAGTAAAATATTCGAGTAATTTTCAATACTGCTAATGCACAAAAATATTAAATTTTTTAATTTTTTTACTGTGTTTAGGATGGCATGATACGACTTTTTTTTTTGCTATTAGAAGTTGCATCTCGAAAACTTCCTTTTTTCGGCCCACCCTAGTGTCTATGCACCTGAAAAGTCAGGGAAATCATGGAAAGTCATAGGTTTTGACCATGATCAAAATTTGTCATGGAAAGTAATGATTTATGCAAAAAATGCTCAAAAGGCATGGAAACTTATGATTGGTCATGGATTTTGAGTTCTAGAACATGTACAAGGACCAAATTTTATTGAATTTGCGTATAAAACTCACTCTGTATTGTTTACGATGTGATTCTACCATGCGGACATTTATAATTTTGTGTTTAGCATTATTTTTAACCCTTCTTGTTTTCTATATTGTGTAATTGAAGATTTGCACCTTAGGCGTTTTGTTACACGCACTTAGAAATTTTAATTGCAGTAAATACCTTGAGTATAGGAATTGAAAGCTAATATTTTATTGAAGAGAAGGACCAATGACTACCGGAAAGTCTCATAAGGAGTACATAGCTAACTACAGAACCTTATGCCTTTAAAATATACCACTATATGCTATATATTTCAATCGCAAAAATGGGAAAGTTGTGTCCTCATTGTATGTATGAACCATGTTTCAATTCTTTTTTCAGAAAAACAAGTTAATACTGTGCCCTTGTAATTAGAAAAAAAAATTCATTTAGAATTTAATGCGACTCAACATTTATTTGTAAGTTGCATTATGTATGTGTGTGAATGTTAGAAAATCAGTTATTAAAAAGTGCCAATATTGAAAATGCAGGAGATGAAACTGATCACTGAAATCAGAAAGGCTCGTCTTTTTCAGTTGGGTCAGTGTTTTCAGAATCAAGCCAGTTTCATAAAAAAATAGTAACTCCCAGAGACCTTAGAATTTCTTAAACTAGCAAAATACTCCTTGAAAACTGCTTAGTACTTCTAAAAAAGAGGCGGGAAATCCGGAACTCATCTTCCAAAAAGTGTTTTCGGTTGTAAGGCATTAAACTTGATAAATCTCTTGGTACAAGAATGTATAATAGAAAGGGGTATTTCCAAATAAAAGTTGAGTAATCGGAAGTGAAATTTCAAAATTGTCCTATTGTTAATAATAATGCAGTGGAAAGTCTTTATAACACACATTGGGACCAGAGACTTAGTGTTTTATCGATTTTTGGCATTGTATAGATTGTTTGCAGATGAATTACCTCTTAAAAATGTTTAATGATATTTGGAAGATTAATGTAATTTACTTCAAAGTCTGACAAATGATTACACAACTTATAATTATTATCATTTAGAAGTAGGTATTAGACTTCATAAAATGTAGTTCTGATATCTCAATGCGTAGCACCCTATGCTTAGGTTGTTCCATGATTTGCTTGCTGAATTTCCAAATGCATCTGGTTTAACTCTATGGGCATGTCTAAACTCATATCTCAGCTTTTAAAATTGTTTGTCCCAACTGATAAATCAATGAACTACTGAAATTGCTAAGTCTAAGCGGCTGAAATATAGTACATCAGTTTATTCTCTAACATAAGCATACGCTAAGAAAGGATTTTTAGAAATTTCAATTTTACTGGGGGATGGGAGAAGGAACTTCGTAATCTTACATATAAAATACTCAAATAAGCAAGAGTTGACTGTGAAACCAGGCATTTAAAAAAAATTGAAATTTTACGAGGGCCCTGAGTAACCTGGAATAATGTAGTTGAAGAAGATTTTAGGGAAACATTTGATTTGTTCTATATTTTGCTTAATATTTTTCTTAAAATGTGTAAGTGCACTTAAATATGAAAAGAAGGAAATATTCTTGTTCTCTCCAACATTTATGAATTCTTTCGATCATACTCAATTTTATAATATAGCCAATTTTTTATTCTGCACTGTGATCCCAGTAATACAGTCTTGAACTTGTTTATAGATTAGAAAAGAATTGGACAGAATTTTTTATCCTGGTAAATCAGAAGAATTTTTAAACCACATTACAAAATATGCTTCAGAAATACTTGAAGGTGGTAAAAATAAAAAGCTATACAGTGTTATAAAAGGTTGCATGGAGGAAGCTAAAAGTGAAGATGATCGGAAATGTAAGTCAAGTTGTTCATTTTTACTTAGTTTTTATTACTTACGATTGACCCTGCTCAAATTATAGTGTAATTTTTATTATACAAAAACAAGTATAGTATAATAAAAATTAATATGTTGAAATTAAAATAGATTTAATGGAAAATATTCTTAAACTGTGAGATATCAAAAAAAAAAAAAAACCCTGTTTTATTTGTAACACTAAAAGATGTGGGAAAAAGTACTTTGTTCACACAGCATTGTCTGTTTTTGAAATCATTTACTCGATCTAACGGCAGATTTCAAAATCAACCACCATTTGGACCAGGCTTGGAGTAATCGCCGATTACGCAATCGTAATCTGAGTAATTGATTACGTTTTTGTGTAATTGTAATCTGTTGATGGGATACTCTCGTAATCGCCCAGTAGCAGAAACTTTCTAGCCAGTCTATGACATAATTTTGGGCAAGTGAAAAATAATCTGCAGCAACCGGCCAGTGGCCACTAGACCCAAAAAACTTAAGGGGGAAATTAGTTTTCACTACTTTCATAAAAATAAATAGAACTCTTCGCACTACGAAAAAAATTAAACTTAAGCAAGTAAAAATAATAAGCTTGTCTATTGCCATTTTGCGTATGACCAAACATGGCGTCTACGCAAAAAATTCATGCTTATAAATTTTGGAATTTGTTACACCAAAATCCTTAAAACACTACAATTTAGATGAAATAATCAGTTTTTAACACATTAGCCTCCAAAGCAATAAAGATTAGATACTAAATTTTCTGTTTTCAAGACAATTAAGAATTATCCGAAAAAAATGGCTCATTTTGCATAATTTTCAATAGTTTGCATTGCAATAATTCCAAACATCTTGGTCATTCCAAACATCTTTGGAATGATTAAACATGGTGACTACTTCAAAAATTAAGATACAAATTTCTGAATTTGTAGCAAAAAAATAATTTAAAAATAAAAATCCTCATGAGACTACACTTTAGTTGAAACGTTTTCAGTGCTTTTGTGCCCAAAGCAATGAGGATAAGGTGAAATTTTAAATATAAAATTTTTCATTTCTAAAGAAAATTAATTAAAAATAAATAAATAATAATATTTGCTGCACATTTTAAGCTATTTTCATTAGTTTTTAGTTCATAAAACATCCAATTCTGCTTTGTTTTTCAAAACTTGGGCACTTAAGCATCTTATCTACTTCAAACTTGTGAATGACCAAATATGGTGACTATGTTTCTAGCTGAAATGCTGAAGCATCCATAGCCTTTCCGGTCAGAAAACGATCTCCAAACGATCTTTGCAAAGTTGTTTTTCTTTTTTTCCTTTTATTTATTTTTTTTTCTTTATTTCTTTTTATTTTTTGGTAAAATTATCTGCAGGCTGCTGAAAAATCAGAGTCTCGCAGTTTCTGCTACCGATCTTAATCGTGATTCCAATCATAATCGGGCTTTTCATGCGTAACTGTAATCTAAGTAAAATAAATTGTAATTTATTCCTGTAATCGTGTAATCTTGACTGTCTAAAAGTGAAAAAATTTAAGCCGCCCTTTTACTCTTGTATGGAAAGATAACGTAGTTAAATAGTAAACATTGAAAATGAATTCAAGCTATTCAGTGCTTGTCCTTGCTTGCAAATGAGAGTCATAAATCGAGACCTATCTTAAGCGTTTAGTACAGTTAGTACCCTGTGGGTGCCTTTGACAGGAAGGTTGCAGGGCCTCTTGGGAATGTCTTCCCAAATCCTTACAATTGGTCATTTATCAATTTCCCTTTTCATCTGTCAATGTTAGGCAATCAAGCAAAATACATTGCCGCCTCAAAATCGTATTTTAGCAGGAAAAGTACTATGATATCAAAAATGTTTCCGATTCGATCCATCGCTCTTCAAAACCATGCTTGTCACAACTTAATTACATACAAAAAATTTTATCAAAATCGGTCCAGCCGTTTAAAAGCCTTATGGTGACAAATGTACGTACAGAAGATTTTTATATATTAAGATAAGTTTGTAATCAAAATCATTATCGGCATATTATAATCGTAATCGATTACATTTTCTACATAATCGGATAGTTGCTGTAATCGTAATTACGTTTTCTCAGAGGATTATAATCATAGTTGTAATCCCCCTTTTTTCATGCTCGCAATCATAATCGATTACATTCCCTCGTAATTGACTCCAAGCCTGATTTGGACCAACGATTCTGAATCCATGAATAGTGAGTGGGCCATGTGTAGCATGGTTCTGAGCTGTGGACACTGGCTGAAGGTTAACTACTCATTTAGTAAAAATATAATTTTTAAACTAGTATGTTGTGGCCATCACAAAACTTTCTTCTATATTTTTCTTTTTTTTTCTGATCCCTCCCCATGCTTGATGAGAAAGCAATATTCCCAACAAAAACAAAATTTCACATGAAAAAACTTGACGACCATTCCAATGTCTGAATTATTCGGAACTCCAGCGCACGAATACGCTACCTTGCGGTGATTTACAAAACTGCCGATGAAACTGAAACATTGCCACGTTGCATTCCACGTGTGTCTGTTGACGTAAACACAGGCAGTTTGTTCTGAGTATTTATTAACGCAATCGATGAGTCTTAGTTTGCTTTCAGCTACAGAAATTAATTCGTCCCTTAGTAGTATTCTCGAGCTTCTCAAAATAATGTTAGTTTTCCTTATTTCCTTCTAAAATATGAGTTGATTGAACATGGTGAAAGCGAAAACTGGATTAACAAACTTGGATAACGTTATACAATGTAAAAAATTTTATTGTTTTGTACGAATTTGTAAGAATATGAGTTTTTTTTAATCTTAAATTAATTTAACTAACCATCTTTTACAGCAGCATTTAGTTGGAATGGAAAACTACCACCATATATCCGTAAGAATTCTGTAGATGATTTGCATAACTTGACATAATTAAATCGTAACTCAGAAATTAGAAAAATCGAAACAGAAAAATTTTAAATTAACCGATTCGGGAATTCGAGAGAAATAACTCAGCAACAAATGCAAAACAATAAGCGCTAGCCAAGCAAGGCAAAGAAGTATCATCTTCTTTCGATAATAATTTGTAATGTCATATTGAATTTTCTAGCATTAATTGTTGTTCTTGTCAGGCCACAATTATTATTTAGTTTTATCAAGAATTGATAAATATCGAATTCAACATCGTGGAAATAGCTGCTTAGAACTACGAACTATGTAGTTTGCATTAATCTTTGACGTTTAGTAATGCTTCTTGAATTCTCATTTCTTTCTACGTGGGCCAGAATATCCACAAGACTTTGAAAATTCATTTAAAAAGAATAAAGCGAAAAATATCATACATACGAACAAAAATCACAACACTTTTAGCATTTTCTTCGTTACCACATGCATTTGTTTTAGTTTTTAAGTCGGCCATTAGACAGTGACTGCAGTGCCCCCTATAGTTCGTTGGAGTTGCGAATTGCAGAAGCAAAGCAAAAAGCGAAAAATGAAAGTTATTTTAAAAGCCTTGCTTAAATTAATTACAAATATTTTATTTATTAACAAACATAAGATGGCAACAGTTAAAAATTTTAAATCATTGAGATAATATTTCCGATCATTTCCATACAATTAAAATCACGAGAAATACGCAGACGACAATCTATTACGATTTATCTTTCTTATTGTTGCATTAATAAAGCTATTTTTATTCTCAAAAAAAATAAATAAATCAACACCTCTTGGAGCGATTGGCGTCCAAATTGAACCAAAGTCTGTTTACATATGGATTCACATATAATCCAAATTTCAACCAGAATGCAGCATTACTTCTTGAGATAGGGCACTCACAATGGAAAAAAAGAACGGGTGATTGCGCTACCCCTTTTTTAGCTGTTGACACCAAAATAAAATCAGCTCTTATACCCATTAAGGGCTACTTGCCGATAAATTTTTCTTTCATTCCGTTCATTATTTCTTGAGATAAAGCAGTCACAATTGACGACAAAAAACGTTCTATAGCTCAACCCCCGTTTGAGTTATTGACACCAAAATTGAATCAACACCTGTTCCTGTTAATGGCAACATATGGACCAAATTTTGTTTGATTCCGCCAGTTACTTCCTGAGGAATAGCAAGCACGCGTAACTCAAAAAACGTCCCATTGCTCCACCCCCCTTGGAGGGATTCGCGCCAAAAACCAATGGGCACAAGTTCAAATAGCGGCACATATGTGTACCGAATTTCGTTCGATTTCATGCGGTAGTTTTTGCTGTAGAGCGGCCACAAAAAACTGGTCACACACAGACGTGACACACACACATACACACACACAGACAGACAGACATTTTCCAAAAATAGTCGAAATGGACTCAGCACACCTCAAAACGTTCGAATCCGTCAAAATTCGAAATTCAAAAATTTGCACGAATCCAATACTTTCTTCTATATATTAGATATAGAAGAAAGTAAAAATTGCCAACATCCAGCTTGTTCTTCGCCAAAAATCGAATGCAGTGTTTTAAATTTCAATTTTTTTGCATCATGTAAATTTTCAGGAAGCTATTTTAACATATGCTACCTTTAGTCTGTTGATTTTATGTTATATTTTAAGTTTACTTTTTTTGTTGTTTTATTTTGATTTAAGTCTTCAAATCATTGGCCCTCAGCAGTCTCAATTTTTTGGCTTTAGATCATATACGAGTACTAAAAGGATGACTAGCTACAAGCTCTGGTGCGCTCTGAGCCAAATACACAGTTTTCCTATATGCATTACTCATGCATATATCTTAACCAAGGGTATCCAAATAAAATGTTATTAAGGTTTTCTGCTATGATTTAGTTTTTCACAAAATATCTTTAATAAAGCTTAATTCTAGGAGGAATTATAAAAAAGAATTTAAAGGGTTAGATACAATGGATGGAACCTTAGATTTATAGAAAATATTTTATTAGTATGATGTAAAATCACCTTTGGCATGTGGTACAGCTTGAGAGGAAAATGTATCACGCTTATAATACTTCCTTTTTTATGTAAAAGGACAAAAAAACTTGTAAATATTATATTTTAATGCTCGCAAAGTGCATTCAATGATGTTGCTTTTATTCACTGGTGTTCCCGTTATTTTGATTATCAGTTGCATATATGATTGTGTTTTTTGAATTCTTAAAAACTGATTTCATTGTTCCACATGTATATAGATGCCTTACAAGTTGGAGCAATTTTAATGCTTCCTGTAGTAGTTTGCCAGAATGCTGATAGAAAATCTGTATCATTTTTAAGATTCAAATTGGAAGTAAGTAACTCAATTTTCTTTTTTGTGTGTGTGCTGTGAATGCATAACATCAATTGAACTTCCATATGGGGCTGTCCATAAATGATGTCAGAATTTTTTTCACCACACATATTTATTAACTGCTGTAAAGGATACAAGAATAAAGTTAGTTTTTTTATAGTATATGTACAAAGTCGACTCTCGATATCTTGACATCGCTTAGCTAAATTTTTCTCTTATGTCAAAGTGTTTGAATGGTTCCGAATTGCTGTAAATGTTGCATAAGGGAATCTTTTGCTATTGTTAACTTCAAACAAAATTTTTAACAGTTTTTATCCTGGCTTTTGCTTGTTTGTTTCGTATTAGCAAAACTGACCAACCACTTGACCTTCAGATTGATAACTTACGTTGTTTAAACGGAAAGCCAAAAAGCTATATTCCGTAAGTCAGTCAACTATATTATGTGCTTATATAAGCAGAGATGATACCACACAGTAGAAGATACAGAATTAATGTCAATGTGAAGAAATGAACATTGAAAACTTGATTAAAAGCTTACCAAAAATGTATTGGTCTATCGAAACTAAAATGAATAAACGCACAAAATAAATAAATAAAAATAAACCCTGGCAATAGGCCGAGGCAGAGTTCACAATTCCCCAACACCTACCAGGCCTAACACCTAAGTGGCTGACGAAAGAAAAAGAGAGAGAATGATTGGGATTTTGTTCACTACTTATTACTTGCATTCCTCGTTTGCATATGATTGGGCATCAAAGGATGCCAACCTAAAACTTAAATTTACATGTGCCGAAAGAGTTGAGTAGTTAATCTCATTTGAATAAAGAATATTTTGCATTACATTAGGAATGAGAACCCAATTGAATATCGTTTACCGAAGACTGCACCATTTGCTTCTTTAGTGTGGGAACTATTCTTCTGTTATTGAGAGAGAATTTAGGTGGGAATTTGACAGGTCACCACCTCTTTTAACAAGAGAAGAGCTGAAATGCACCCATAACTGTGCAACATTTTCTTAGTTGTTATTGAAAGATAAGTTCTCTTCAGTGACTGTATCATACTTGCCAACTCTACAGTTTTTAATGGGAGACTCTCATTTTTTGCGTCCATCTCCCAATTTCCCGTTTTTTACCATTTTCTCCTGTTTTTTTTCAGTTTTATCAATAAATCATCAAAAAGTCTCAGTATTTTCTCAATAGATGGCTCCCATTTCCAGTCATTTACCATTTCTAGGAGAGAGTAGAACTCCATATAATGCATATAAGAAAACACGCACATGTAATTTTCCTGAAATATATTTGAACTTTTATATAGTTTATATTTTTTATTTATTTTTTCAGGATCCTGATGAAGAATGTGATCCATATATATACGTCAATATTGATGACTTAACAGAATTGTGCATGAAGAAACATTTATGCAAAATAATAGTAGAAGGTGTTAAAGTTGGTGAAACTTTCAGCTTTGTTGAGGCTGTGCTTGTTTATTTTGCTTGTTTTTTCACCTTTGACATTGTATACCCCGATAAAGATCTCGATACACATGTTGCAATGGAGCGCCTTTTTCTCAATGCAAATGAAACAGAAGAAATCAGTGATTACTCCTCTGAAGTGATGAAACGATTGAAAGCGACAAAATAAGCCGTTGTTTTCTTCAATAATTGTCTTTGTAAAGAAATACTATTGTCCAAGGATTAACAGTACACGATAAAGCTTTTTTTTTTTTTTTTGGCTTTTGTTTAGAAATACTATAACTAATATATTTACGGTACAAGATAGCCATTATTCTCTTGGATAATTGTTTTTGCAAAGAAATGCTGTTTCGGGTGGATTGATAGTACAAGATAAAGCAATATTTTCTTTGATAATTATTTTTGTAAAAAACTTATCAGTGGATAAGCATTAAAAGATGAAATCATTAATTTCTTTATTAGTTGTTTTTGTAAAGAAAAGCTGTTACAAATGGCTTTATTTATTTGTAAAATAAAATTTATATTTTTCTCTAAAATAGTTTCTTATATTTTGTTTGAAAACTCTTCTTATGTTTAACTTGTTAGCAGAGAAATTTTCCTTTTTTGCCCACTTTGTTTTTTACATTGTGGACGTTTTTCTTTATCTTCTGGTAAAATATTTCATCATACCCATAGCAGTATGAGTTCCTGTATAACAAAATATTTCAACATACTCTGATAGCTGTTTAAACAACTCTTCATTCTTTTGATTTCCAATATCTTCATCGGTAAAAGAACGTTATCTAATGTTAATATTAAAGGGGGGGGGAGGACTTGAATTTCTAAGAATCGCTAATTTATATGGCTATCTTATTTGCTTTGTTAGTCTATAGAATAATTTTTCGCCAAGAACAACAAAAAACCAACATTCTAAAACTAATAAAATTAAGCATTTTGAGAAACAAAATTATAAATTTTACTGTGCTATCTCCAGATTTTATATGGTAGTAATTCATAAATTAATATTTTACATTTGAAGGAAAAAAAATTTATATATATATATATATATATATATATATATATATAAAAGTGAAAAATATTGAAAAGATCACACCAAAAGCCCATAGATGCGCAACGCTGCAAAACTAAAAAGCCAAGTAAATATAAAATGAGCAAGCCAAATTCCAAATATTAAACAAATTATAATGATGATAAAAAGGAAAATTGCAAATAGCTATTAAATAGGAAAAGGAAAAATAGCTATTTGCAATTTTACTTTTTATCATCATTATAATTTGTTTAATATTTGGAATTTGGCTTGCTTATATATATATATATTAGAAAAAAAAATAAAACCAAATAAAAATTTTCAGCGTTTTAATGTAGCTGTGAGTGTTTGTAACCAAAATATTACCTTTATTTAGTAATAAATTGAAAGTCATTTTTTTTCAACGGTGCTATTATTACATATCTACTTGAATGTGATAAATAAACAACACTCTGTTAGTGCAAAATGAGTTATTGAAATCAAAGTTAAATGTGTTGAAATTTCTCCGATATTAAACTAAAATAAACCTATATAAAATCTGTAAACAGATGTTTTTTGCACATGTTTTAAAAGCACTAACGCTATGATCAATCTTTAATTTCAAATAATAAATAAATAAATTCAACTCAAAATCTAGACACTTTCTGATTTAGAGACGGTGAATGAAAGTTTTGTGATTAAAGTAAAAAATTCTAAGAAATTATTCAACATAGAAGATGTAAAATTTTATTGGTTTCAATATATGAAGAATGTATAAAGTTTAGGATAGAAATAGCTTAGCAAAACAAAGAGTCTCTAAAATACAAAATATTGTACTGCATTAAATCTGAGTAAAACTTTCCTTGCTGTACACAAAAAATATATAGATATATATATGCCCCGTCACGATCCAAGTTATTGACCTCTAAACTTGGCCATATTTTGAAAATCATCGACTTTGAGACTTTAACTACTAAAGCCAAGAGAAACGAAAGCTATTTTATATTTTTCTTAGTACTATACTGTGGTAAGTAGTTAATCATATACTTATTTCCGAGGGTTACTCACGGCTTTAGCAGATCAGGGGTGATTGTGTTCCGGTATTTTACCGGATTTCCGGTATTTTCGGACGTATTTCCGGTATTTTTATGTCCGAAAATACCGGAATTATGTTGTTTTTTTTTTTGTTATGCTTTTATCTCCCTACCTCCGCAATTTTTTAAAAGTTATATAATACTCATCAAATATACCTCCAAGAGCAGTAAGATGGACACCTATCCCTTAAGATGGACAAATGTCAAGATAATTTTGCATAACATCAGCTCAAAAGTAACTTGGTAACCCATTAAAATTTTAATCAAATGTACACACACTATTTTGACTCTGATTATTGAACTATTTAATACTATGGCATAGGTGCACTTAAGTAATAGGGGCCAAAGATCCCCCCCCCTTCTCGCTTTGAAACTTTCAGGTATTTTTTGATGAACTCACAATCGCCCCTGGCAGATGTCCGAGCCCAAACAAGGCAAAAAAGTTTAAAAAATTGTATTTTGAATTGATCTTTGCTTTCAAAGCCATGAGTGAGTCACCAAAGTACTAGAATGTACCTAGTATCAAGTAGTATCATTATTTAAAAGAATTGGCTGGTTCACTCATTGCTTTTGAAGCAAAGCAATCATGTATTTAGCTCTTTTTTTCCCATAACCTTAAACTTTCACCCCTACTCAAAGACAAACAAATCAGTTTTTAAAAAAAAGGAACTTCACTTTTTCTTATCATAGTACCACTAACGCATCCTGAAATTTTTACGAAAATTGAAGACATCAACTATCAAAAGTGTCAAGCTTTTAAAAAAAATGACTCTTAATACAAAATCACAGTTAAAACGAACATTTTGTTTATTATTGTACATACTTGCACATAAATTCAGAAATTTAGTACAAAAATATGATTAAAACTTAGGGGGTCGACTTATATGCGGGGCAGAACTTTGGAAAAATTTTCCGAACAATTCTTGGGGGGGAAAAAAACACTCAAACGTAAATATTTTCCCGATTTTAGACCAATCCTTTAAAGCATATGCTATAGAAGTGAATACTTACACATTCTGCTATAATTTTACATGGTTACAATGCTAAAAATGTACAGTCTTGAGCAAAGAAGAGACTAAGGGGACATGATTCAGTTGTTTAAATTTATTAAAATGAAAGATGTTATGGGGCTAAAGTTTAGCTCTGAAAAAAGGACAAGAGGTCATTGTTTTAAGCTATTTAAATCTCACGCTAACATGGATATTAGAAAAAAATGTTCTTTTAGCAGGGTAGTGGAACCTTGGAACAGCTTACCGGAAGAGGTGGTAATGAGCAATGGAGTAGATAGTTTTAAGAGGGCCATTGATCTTCAACTGGGTATTGTAAATTGACTAGGACCAGCCTAGCTGTTCCCAGAGCCTGTTGCTGGTCATCAGTTTTGTATTTGTTTGACTGGAATATAAAGAATAATTACATTAAACGGCGACTATGCATAAAGTGCGAAATTGCTGTATTTGTGAGTTTTCCCGATAGCCGCGAATTTTATGCTCATCTTTTCAAAAATAACTATGGCTATGGCATAGAGTAATATAGTTATTTATTCAAAATAAAATCAACAAGTAACAAAAATCGTAACAGCAAAATTGAAACCTTTATAAAAATCGCGATCTCAGAAGTGAACACTTTTTGTGCAAATGAATAATAATCTGACGTTTCTTAACACAAAAATGTCTATTACATTTCCTTTTCTTTCTATAACTTTTACATTCAAAATTAACAGCACAACGTATCCGATTTTTTTTTAGAAAGTAGGGGTCGATTTATACGTTGGTTTTTGATTTTTTCCCCCGAATTTCCTTTTAAAAGTAGGTGGTTCGACTTATACGCGAGTATATAAGTTTGGTTTGCTATATAATTACATTAAAAATTTCATTTATAATACATACATTAAATCAAAAGTCTAAGTTAAGACAAACAAAAATTTTCTGTCCTCTTTAGTTAAAATATTCATGGTTAAATACTGTAACAGATTACAATGTATTTCTCATAATGTTTTTTAAATATAGATAAGCATTTATTCTTTTTTTCACAGTATTACTTTACGGTTGTTACAAATTGCGGCTAATACAAACAAATTCGTGGATTTTTGAGATTTTGTATTAACCAAGTTCAACTGTACCTAGTTTTCAAATATCAAGTTAGAAGTTAAAGAAATTTAACTGCTGACAGTTTGAGGGAAGGAATACTGAAGGTACTATCATGAGTTAATACTTCTGTTTCTATTTTTTTTTTTTTTTTTTAATAAAAAAAGATACACTTCTGCGAAATTGGTTCCTACTTAAAGCATATATTCTAACTTGGCATAAAAGACCTAGGAATAAATGATGAAATTTGTGTATAATTTAGAATGCTTTTTTTTCCCCAAACAAAAGTAAATCTTTCTCTTAAATGAGAAACTATTTCATGTACAAACAAGTATGTTAATTATTTCTCTCCTCTTTAACAGGTGGCTGTTTATGCTTTGTTTGTAAAAAAAAGTTTATATAGCAATCTTTGTTTAGCCTCCAACATTTCAAAAGTAGTTGCTTTGATGAGATGTTTTCTCAACAAGGCTAGTTTCCTGATTAAATCAAACATAATACACTTAGTGAAAAACAGCATTCGAAAAATTGTATAAAAAAGGCACTTTACTTGATCCTGATCTAAAAAGAACCTTGATTGTCTAAAGCAGCAGTTGGCAACTGTGGACCGCGATTCCAAAAGCTGAACTGCCAAAGTATAAATTCAGCCCCGGATCTACATGCGCCTGCAGGGGGGGAGGGAGGCACATCAATAAAGAGCCCTACAGTCCAAGAAATTGAAACAAAAAATGAAAAGAACTAGCACTAAGATTTAATAAGGTTGTTTGCCTCTGGGGAGGGGCCTTACAGATTTTGTTGTAGGGGGACCACAATTTATAGATTCGGACCTGTATAAATTATACAAAAACTGCAAACACACTTTTAAAAGTATAAATTACACAAATCAACTGTTTAAGAAATAATTTTGTATAGACAACAATACCTTTAAGCCCCACTTTCATCACTTTTTCCAGTATTTTGGAAGTAATTGCATGTCTTATTTAAGTTTATAATGGTTAGTGTGGAATATAAGGATTTTTTCTGGAAATCGGTAAAATTTTTCAAAAGTATCCTTGCTGACACCTGATCTTAAGTAAATGAAACTAATCACTTTCAAAAAATGAAAATTTTCAGCTATCTGAAATAGAAACAAGAATCAATTAGTTTAATAGTAGCACCAAAGATTGTTTTAACGCCTCTTAAAACATATTTTATGCATTGAAATTAGAAAATATGCCTATGAAATTTTGTCATGCATATTTTGATGCTTAGTGTTTTAAATAAAAATCTAGCAACAAGGGAAAAGGGACAAAAGAAGTAATGTAATTTTCTAATTAATTTTGATTTTTTTTAAATATAAATATAGTTGTTAAAATTTCTATATGTAAAAAATCTAAATAGTACACATCTATTCTTTCTCTGCCATGTTTGTTCCATTTGATTCTCATAAAGTTTTAATGCAATTGATAACTATTATTATTGTTTTCATAACTTTACTCCTCTAAAAATGTTAAGGAGCATTTTCAAGCCTTGAAAAAAAACTCTAGCAATATCTCTGAGCAGCTACGCATATTAGATTCAATTAAATTTTAAAATGTCTTTTTCAAGCAGGTAAAAGTTTTAAAAATAAAAAAGACACTCTTTTACTCGTAAATGTGTTTTAGATGATCCCATTTTTACATTATTCTGATGTTTTAAGTACTTGATAATAACATCTATTAAAATTATTACGAGTGTTGATGTTTTTTTTTGGAGAAAATCATCAAATCCAATGACTTAACAAGATTGTTTTCATAGATTTTATCTTGCAATACTTCTAAATAAAAATTAGATATTATTTAAAATACATCAAAAACTCCAAACCGAAAGCCTCACATTGGATGTGTAAATTAATAACAGTATCAAAGGGAAACATTTTTAGTACAATATCAATTCCCTTGTAAATATCAATTATAAATGAATCAGGGATGCCCATAATGAGTGTCATGGCTAAATTTGCCACATTAAAGTTTAAAGGCATCTTCTTTAGTGGGTTTCATTCTTAGGGTATGCCATGACTCTAAGAATGAACACCCAAGCATGAATGGTATATAATGACATAGTATAATTCATGAAATACACCGCCAGCATGAATAAAGAATACATAGTATAATTATCAAAAAATATAGGCTTACAGAGTTCTCGGAAAAAATTCTTCAAATATAACTAGAATCAAAAGCTTATGTTTGACCATAACATTACATCACAAATTGTACTTAAAATTTTCCATATAAAAGTTGAAAGCATGAAATCTTGAACATTATCTCTTTATAGGGAAAACATGAATTTTAAGTAGACTAAGTAAATTTAGCTCATTACTAATAATACCTAGTGTAGCCATGTCAGTACAAATTATTAAGGAATAGGAAATCAAATTATGTTGACATATTTATAGTGCATAAGGGTTAAATATTTAAAAAGACATAATAATCGCAATATATACATAAATGCAACTGTACATCAGCAAATGACAATGTACATCACATAAATACAAATAGTTTGACAGTTATCATCACTTCACTGGGTAGCAATAATTCATAAATAATCAAAATTAATTTTGTATATGTGTACCAATAGGGTAGCATAGATCCTGAAGCAAAAACTACCGAGATAGTTCCCCTAATTTTAGGGGGCAGAAAAGGCGGAATTATCATCACTGATGAATCCAGGGGAGGTGTTAAGGTCTTCAAGTCCCAAGTCCCTCATCTAGGGGCTTCAGTCCTTTTGCACAAAAGATTTTTGAATTTTTTAGAACAGAAGAGTTGTCGGGAAGGGAAAAAGCAATAAGTTATAAAAATTAAAAAAGGAGTCAGCTTTGTATAATATAATGGAATTTTTAAAAACAACTAGTGCTCTATGAACAAATAGTACACATATGTAGAATATATAGAAATTCAGCATTAAAAAAAATGATATATGAAATAAAATTACAGTCCATCATAAAAATACAACACTATATAAGGCAGTGAGAAGCAAAGGGATAAAAGTGCCAGAATTAAAATTTTGGAGATAACCAGTACAAATGGTAGGTGAACCTCTCCTTTCTTTTGGTGCAAGAGATAGTGCTAGTAGTCCTGGTAGGTGCTGTTATGCAGCATGATTTTAAAAAAACTTTTCAATGAAAGACTACTGAAGACCACAACTTTAAATGCATTTGACGCAAAAACTTTAAAATGTCAACAGACATCCCTTTGCTTCTTGCTGCCTCGTATATGAAGCGAATGGCTGCAAATGTAGGCATTTCCAAAAAAAAAAAATAATTTTAGGAATGGTTCACATATCTGTTGCTACAAAAAGATATGAATAGCAATAAATATTCCAGCTTTGTTTAAACTATTCAGGGAACCATTTTGGAACTGACTGTCTCAGGTTGTTGGCCTCCCTAAGCATTGCCATGAAAGAACCATAAAAAAGAACGTATTTGCAAAAAAATATGAATTGAAGATAACTACTTTTTCAGTTACACACTTCATATCATCTTATTGATATTAATGATAAATAATCAAACGATTTCATGTCCACAAAAATTTTTGTTCAGATTTCACTGCATCAAAAAACAGAAAAATATTTCATTTACATTAACATTCTTTCCAAAAGCATTTACAAAAATGAGATCATATGAAATGATGTTAAATTAATTATGCAATAAAAGAACAACTTTAATGTATAAGAGTTAGAAAATTTTACAGACCTATTCTATTATAAAATATCACTGTAACACCGATTAATGATATTTTTTAAAAGATGAGATGAAGAGCAATGCATACAAAAGATGTTAAAATGGCAAATTATTAGATCCATAAGATTCACGTCAGTGCAAACAGAATTTTATTTGATGGGGGAGGGGGGCTCACAACAGTCCTTACATGTAAATATATAACCACTCTAGGAATGACAACATTCTTTGGAACCATAAGTTCTTGGGAGCTAATCCCCCACCTCCTCCTATAGTGCATCTGAATTTGATGGTTATCTCATTAATTCTATAGTCATATACTTAAAAAACTAGATGTTGTAAAAGTGAAATTTTCAATAAAGGTCATAGGAAACCTTTATTTCAAGAACTTTCTTTCTTTATGAATCTAATTTTTTGTTCATATTATTCCTGTATTATGAAATAACATAATGATTTTCAATTCATTTATCAGTCATTACATGAATAATTTATTGGCACTAATACAGTCACAATAGAATCCTTCTCACTTAATGGGAGTGATTGATAAATATTTTGCATTAACTTTTAAAAAATAATAATGCGATACATTTTTTGACTGCTATTTTTTGCTTTTTAATTTATAAATCTGATGCAAAACAAAATATTGAAAGTTAAATAAAAACTGTTTAACACAACCATCAAAATTACAAAAGTTTTTAAAAATTTACATTACACTCAATTATTCAATAAAGGACTAAAATTCTTGCATCTGAAATTACTTTTTACATTCTTAATGTTTATATGAATTTTAAACTATTTACTTTACTATTTTGAAAAATATTCATACCTGCCAAAATATATTATTGACTTTAAAAACAGTCACATTTGGATTCAATATCATCATGGGGTTTCATGAATAAAAAATGCAGTTGATAAATGGCAATACAAAAAATGAAAGTATTATTAAAATTTTACACATGATATTTTTATGAAATGCTATGAAGTTTTAAAATATGTTATATATTTATTAAAATAAATAAAGTTATAAAAATATTTCGATGCAAATAAGTTTCAGCCACATTACGAACTGGAAGCAGAATCATGCCTCACTTTGCCCATCTCCATGTCTTTAGTTCTACCAGATCTGCTACGGTTAAGTCTACCTGGACATAGTTCAGGGGTAAACAATGTAAGTAAATAAATAAGTATACAAGTCCAAGAAGAAGCCATTTTCACCCAAACAGAGGCCCAATTCCTTTCAAATGTCAATAATCTGGCCTGTTCTGGCCTACGGATAGAGAAAAATGCTTAGTGATCATTAATAAATACTTTTTGAAAATTATTCATTTCATTTTGCTATTATTAGAGCAGGAATTATATGCAAATGCATGTGTGCATATATAAGTGCATATGTTTGCTTCTTTTGATGTTAATGCATAAAACTGTTTTAAAAAATGGAAAATTTTCAAAGTAACTGCATTTTTTTTTTCTTAAAAGGAAGATTACAAAAAACTATTTTGTTCTTCAGAAGGAATAAAACATTGGCTGACCTGAGGGTTTTTCTCTTGTTGCCTGATTTTTTCTGTATACTTATTAATACATATACTAATCTTTGTGCATATTTTTGCAAAAATATAAATTTATAGCAAAAAATATAAAAAATGTAAAAATAGAAAATCTGTTCATGTTTATATTCAGATGTGAAAACTTTTATTTGCATAAATGAAAATTTTTTAGTGCATTTTTTTTTTAAATTTTAGTGCATATTCTAGGAGTTTTTAATGCATACCATGAAGCACCGTTTATACATTTCTCTTTTATATGTGTTTATTAATTATATGTTTTATAAATTGTTCTCTGCAGAATCTAATGCACGTTAACGTATACCTGTTATACATTTTTTCATTTGCACGCTATTTTCATCAAGTCCCTCCAAAAACGTATAAATGCTGTTTCACTGTATTTTGATCACTTTATTGTGCATATAAACCTGGCTCTACTGTCATCAACTGAATTTTTTTTTTTTAATTTAAATATTGTTCAAATTAATATTAAAAATGCTTAAAGAATCAATTCCAACTACACTTTTAATATCTTTGGAAAATGATAGGAAAAATTCAAATTTTGTTACTGATACCAATACTAAAAGAGGAAAGAAAACACAAGTTAAAACATTCTGACCTGTGTGTCTTTTTATTTTTTTAAACTGTTAATTACTAATCCAAGCCCATCATTTTTTGGGGGGGGGGGGGAGCAAAGGGTACACAATCAATACAAAATTTATCAGAAAAAATGGTGTAAAAATATTAATTTTTCAAAGTCAGGCGGGTAATTGTTTTCTCTTAATGGTGAGCCTGTATTAATAAAAAATATTTTGATGAATAATTGTTTAACTATGAATAAGAAAAAGTATGAAAGCAAGGGTCAAGTTTTGCAACAGTCACCTTTCATATTCAACTATTGTTTTATTTCATTCATTTATTTACTGGATTCACTGTTCTTTAAATTAGGGTAGACCAGGGGATTGCTGCCACCTGGGGAAATGCCGCCACCCCTGATATTTGAGTCAAGGAAACCAGATAGTCTGCCTGACAGCTCCTGACCTGTAGCAAACGATGCTACAACCAATGCCCCAAGTCGCTGGCAGTCATTGCGCATGTTGTTTTTTTCTTCTAGTGTAGAACGTTGTTTTGAAGAAGTTTGATCATATTTTTCCACTTTAAATAAGCTGAGGTATGTACTTTTAGATGCAACAGTGGCAGCAGTTGCTATGAACATACTTTAACTAGATATTTTAGACTACATTTTAAGTCAACAATATTGTTCACTTCCGTTTGCCTTGATGTATTTAACCTACATTTCTTCCATCTTATCGGATCTGGGTTATGACGGCACCTCTCCGGGGGTAATGCGGCCATGGTGGCGGTCAAGACCAACTTACGTAGATATGACTCGAGCAATGGCGAGGCTTCTAGGAGACTTCGTATTAGCACGTACCGTACCCCCATTACAGTTGAGTTGTATCGCCACTTACCGGCTATTCCGATGGTAAATTTCAGGCCGAGAAACCAAAACAAAGACTAACTTACTTAACACATTTTTATGAATGAATTTTTAATTAAACATTTGTACCTTTCAAATTAGGAAATTATACAATAAACTTGTTTTAATACAAGAACTTATAAAAAATAATACAGTCGAACCTGTTTATCTCGAACCTGCCTATCTCAAAAACCGCTCTATGTCAAAGTTTTTCATTTTCCCTGTACATAAAGTATTAATTCAATGTTTCAATGTTTTCCCCCATGTTTGTCTTGAATGAAATTTTCTGAAAACCTGTATATCTCGAATTTCAACTTAAGTCTTTCTTGAATTCGATCCCCAATGATCTTTAATAACTGGAATTTGGAGAAAAAAAGCATTTTTCTCAGTATTAGCAGTCACATAATCCTCCAGAATTAAAACTTTATGTACAAGAAGCAAGTTTTTTCAGCAATTATATCCATTCGGAAACTGAGAGGAAGGGGACATTGTTGATTAGTAAAATTGCTTCCAAAGTTTTACTTTCGAGTCATTTCTCCAATTACTTATTTTTAGAACTTTTTTCAAAAGCTCTATATCTCAAAACCTCCATATCTCCATTTTTTCATCTTTTTCGTAAAATTCGAGATAGGTTCGACTGTAGTGCATTTTATCAACAGAATAACATAACTTTAAAATCAAAAAGTAATATAATTTCAGTATTTGTACTTAAAAAAATAATTTGTTTATTAAGTTGTCATAGAATGCAAAACAATTTGAAATAAAAATGTTTAAGCAATTGCAAAAAGATGCACTTAAAAATGTGTAAACAAACACTGATTGAACTGTCGATTTCATTGATCTACTTATGGACCTGAATATAAAATGATGCAAGATTTGAGCACTTGATTTTGAAATTTTTCAGAGTGTGAATTTTATAAGATGATTTGAAACGGGTAACATCATTAAAATACTACAAACTACTTTGTCGAAATATACCCACATAGAGTTTAAAGGTAGATTAGGATACAAATTAAGGATTGAAAACTACAATTTATGAAACAATTTAATAAATTCTTACTCTGTCTCGATATGTTGTTATTCCATATTGTTCTACATGAGCTATCACATGGGAATACATGAAATGAAATCCCAAGCTCTTTAGAGCTTGAATTTCTTTCGGAACTACAGCATGACACACAACAGTATACCATTTTGTGATTTTAAGTCAAAAGTTGATTAATAAAAATGAATAGAATTAATAATAATGATTTTAAAACTCAGATTTTAGCACACAAGCAGCGCCGACTGAAGAAAGTACAGTTGAATAGGAGTGACACTAATCGGTATTTTTCAAATTTGTGCGGTCATGGAAGATAGCTCATTGGATAGGTCATATATATGTAAGTTGGTCTTGGTGGCGGCATTACCCACAGAAGCATATTTCCACTGTATAGGTCAAAAGTATTTTTTTAAAGGAATGAAAATGCGCTCTTGTAAACTGTGCTTAGTAAAAAGAATTGTTAGTCTTAGCAGAAGAAACTGGTGAAGAAAATAATATTGTAAATGCGAGCAATACGTCTGAAGGTGAGTTACTGGATGTAGCACCTTGCTTATTAAAGCCCATTCAGGAAGTGCCTCAAAAAACGTTTCTTCAATTGCTAGAAAAGTTTTCACCAATTCCAAAATTGGCAACAGAAAGGAGGAAAGTTCTAAAAGTAAAGGCCACTCGGCAATTCTAACGGGAGCCCTAATGAAGGCAGTTTTGGAAGAAACAGTAGCTAAAAGAAAGGAAAAGACATTGAAAAAGATACAAGTCGAAAGAAAATCTGCAGTAAAGGTTTTGGGAATGTATATCACAACTGAATCCAAATGCAAAGGAAGAGAAAGCAGTGACAACACGGCGAAAGAAAATGAATGAATCTGTTAAGAAAAGGTGCAAGCGACTTTTTAGTTTGGAAAACTCTTCAGATGAGGAGGACATCAACGTCAAAAAGTTTCATGATGATGACGAAAATGATGACGTTTTTGATCCAACCAAACTTTTTTCAACTTAGTGCTGTATTGCTTTGTGCAAACGAACTGTGATACAAATGCACCCACTGTAGCAAGTGGGTGCATTTAGAGTCTAGCGATGCTGAAGCAGCTGAAAACTACATTTGTGATTTTTGTAAATTTAAAAAAAAAAGCAGATGAATTTAAAATACTGTTTTTTCACTTGTATAAACTAAAATTATCATTTCTTTTGCTTTATAGTTACTATATTGTATTGTTAATTGCATATATAAGCTTTTCAATAAATTTTCCTTCTCAGTCTTTAGTCATATTGGCTAGTAGCGGGATTACCCCATGTCCGTGGGGGGATTACCCCATGTCTGTGGCGGGATTACCCCAGCTCCCTGGGTAATAATACCCTAACAGTGCAGAGGTTGACAGAGTGATGTTGTATGACTATTTCTTTTGTAGATTTATTAATGACAAATTTTGTGTACATTCTTAAGATGGCGAACAATAATCCAAAATATTGATCTAGCTCATAAATACAATTTTTGATGGTGATAAAAATTGAAGTTCCTTAAGGTGGCGGCATAGCCCTGGTCTACCCTACACTGGCTTCATTGAATAATTTTGCCGTGGACAGGTAAAGAGCAGTGACTGAAAATTTTTCATTTTCTTGCATTTTTGCCATCTATTGTACATTAATTTTATCGTTAAATCTTTCTTATTAGGTTTCCATTGGAAAAAAAGTGTCAAAAACACGTGTATTCCAACATTTCCCTACTGTTTGTATGGAATGCAAACGGGTCTTCTTGAATATCTCGAAAGCACATTTTTGCAGACACTGCCGTTTACCTGCCCACGGCAGAAGTATTCTTAATTATAAAGTACTGTAAGATGCGGAAAAATCCTTATCACAAGTAATATAGCATAAATTAATTGGAAACAACATTTTTAAAAAACAATATCACAAAAGCTGTTAAAATTTCAGTACCTGAACCAGTGTGTCAATTGCATCATAATGTATAAGGAAGCTAAAAGGAACATAATGTGGAAGAAAGAGTAACTATACACAACTCCTTCTACTTCATTCTTCAATACTTTTTGCCCTCCACCTTCATCAACATGATTAGTGGCTGTAAAAATGTAATGAATGATTACTTTTAAGATTAAAAATACTTTTCTAAATAATATTTCACTTGTAATAAAATGAGCATCTTATATTTAATCCTTTATAATGTACAAGTGTTGTCCTGGTGGTTGAAATGCAACCATAATCCTAATTGAAATTTTCAAGGAAACCGTAAATGAATTTTTCATATTTCCAACATTTTAATTAGGGGTGGAAAATCAAAAATTCATTTCTGTATCAGCAAAAATGCCAATTTTGTATCAGGACGAACAGCTTTGTATCAGTAAAAACACAGTTTTGGATAAGAAGAATCAGTTTTGTATCAGGTAAAATCGCATGTGAATTCAAGATTAACTTAGAAGAAATAAAAGTTTTTATACCTCAACATGCCATGAATATAATTCAGAAACCATTACATCAATAAGTTATTCACACATACACAACCAAGCTTATAGATCCTGTTAAAATCTTGCATCAATATCTGAAATTTTACTTTTAATGCACCCAAACCTGTTTTTGTGCGGTGGATAGGGACCGCATTAAAAAAAATCGCACAAAGAAATCATCTGTTTTATAAATAATTTCGTCAATTGAGTCCCAATCTGATTGAAATTTTCATATACCGCACAAAAACAGGTTTGAGTGTACTTGAATTTATAGATCCCCCATAAAATTTTGAAAATAAATAAATAAATATACAAAAATTCCTCAAGCTTTATAATTTTTTTAGTAGGGGAATGTGAGGCAAAGTGAAATGGTTAAGACTTACTTTTTTCAAAATGAACAAATTGGAAATTTGTTTTGAAAATTATGGTACATAAAGAAATAACACTATATTTTATAATAAAACTTGCATTGAAACATTATTTTTTATTTTTGACAGTAAATTTGTACCTTTAAAAAAAACATAGAAAATTTTCCCTTCTTTTTTTCATGGGGTAATGTGAAAAATAAAATATTTTTTTAATGAAATATTTTTTATTCGATTGTTAAAGATATTTTTGATAGAATAAATGAGTAAATAAAAGAATGAATGAAGAAATGAAAATAAAATGAAACAATAAACGAATAAATAAATATATAAATAAGTTAATACGTGAGAAAAATTAAATGTTTGCATAAAATAGCGAATGAAGAAGAAAATGAGTGAATGAATGAACAAATAAGGGGATTTTTTAAATGAAAGAATGTGAATAGAACAACTAATTTTCTAATACGTAAATGATTTTATAAAAGATTGAATAAGTAAATGAAATGGACTGTATTTCACTTTTAACTTCACTCAATGTTGATGTGTCACTATTGATTAGTTCAAACATCGGTAGTCTCTGGTAGACAATGTAATGAATTAACTATATTTTGCTTTATAATTTAAACCTAATAGATGCAGGTATGCATGGCAGCCCGTAAATAATGTGCTAAAGAAACTACTTTTTCAAAAGTATTTTAAAAGAAATCAATGCATGTATGTGTGGTAGATATTATATTACTTAAATGCTGTTTTTAAAAAAATAAATTGTAATATTTTTATGAACTCTTAAGACACTTTTTCTAAATATATTATTAAATTATAAGTAGGGAAATGTAGGGCAAAGTGAAATAGTTAAGATAATTTACTTTTTTTAAAAAATGAACAAATTGGAAATATGTGCTGAAAATTACGTTGTAAAGAAAGAACAATGTATTTGAAAAGTAAAAATGCATTGAAACATTATTTTTTATTTTTGGCAGTAAATTTGAATCTTGAAAAAAAGGTAAACATTTCTCACTTCTTTTTTTATTGGGCAAAAAAGAAAAATAATATTTTTTTCTAATGAAATATTTTCTATTTGATTATTAAAGATATTATTGATCAAATAAATGAGTAAAATAAAAAAAAGTAATGATTTAATGAAAAGGAAATGAAACAATAAACAAATTAAATAATAAGTTAATATATATAAGAAAAAGTAAATGAAGGAATAAAATTTTGAATTAATAAAAAAATAAGTAAATGAATGAATAAAAAAGGGAATTATTAAATGAAGGCTGGTAAAGAAAATAATTAATGTATGAATACCTAAGTGATTTCATAAAAGATTTTATAAGTAAATGAAACAAACTACTTCACTTTGCCCCGCATGGAGTTGACTATGCGTCATATATGCGTGTTGCATATTCGTCAATTTTGGTAAACTTCCAGGAGAGCCCCTCTACTGTAGCGCCCGAAAAACGCCCTCTTTGTCAGAATCATCCAAAACTGAGTTTCCAGAACTGCAATTTTGAAAAATTTATGGGGAGAGCCCCTGAACCCATTGGCGTCGTCAGATAAAATTTATTGTGGGGGACCAACTTTAAAACTGCTAATTTCAAATTGCATAAAAAAAGCATGTACAGTAAAAATGGATAAACATTATCATTTAATACATAACTCCTTATAAACTGAAACACCTTGATCAGCAACTGTGTGTTATTTTTCTGTAGCGAATGTTTTCTAAGATATTTTAATGAAGCTTTAACGTTGCATGACTTAACCTTTTTTTCTGTATTTTGAGCTGAGTTACCCTACTAAAGCATAATATTGACCCCGAAATGGGGGGGGGGATTCTCTCCAGGAAAATTTTCGAAACTATTGTTCTATAAACGTAGTTTTAGACGGTTATTGGTGATGTTTAGGAGAAGAGAGATTGAGTTTTAATTGAAGTTTTAAAAACACGATTGTAGGTCATGTTGGTAAGGTAATTTCATAATACAAAATCTCGATGTTCCTAAATAATACTTAAAGATTGCAGTTTGGAAAAAAAAAGAAAAGAAATATTTTCTTTTCACTTTTATTGTATATTCTCATTTATCATTTACTTGTCAATTTTTAAGACTGAAAGTTTTTCTTCTTTTTATCATTAAAATGAAATTGGAGGGGAAACTTCTAAAAAAAAGGGGAGAGGGCGACATATCAGTTATAAGAGGTGGTCTTCTACTGTTGCAGAAGTTTTGTAGAAACCCAGAAAAGTTTTTTAGGGTTTTTTTAATCTTTTAATTAAATGGAATATTGTACTCAAAAATGCTAAGAAACGAGCTGATGTGTGTGTGCATCACATGACTTTCTTTTACTACAATTTAATGTTATTTCCTCATTACTGGCAATTTTAATATGATTCAGTAGTTTACTCTCTAAATATCACCAACCGTGGCCAAATTGAAACAGATTTAAAAAAGAAAAAGAGAAAATCGCGAAATTTGTCGCCAAGTTGGCGACAAAACAGCGACCAAAAAACTGGCGATATATCACCAAATGTCCGCCAAATGATAACACCACTTGAGTTTACATCGAAATTAGCAATGATTTACCCCCAAAAAGAGGCAAAAGACCCCTTTAGAAACATCCGAATGCAACCAAAAGGGGAGGTACACAACTAGACCCCACTAGGAGTCTACATACCAAATTTCTACTTTCTAGGACATACCGTTATTGAGTTATGTGACATACATACGCACATACATACAGACGTCATGAGAAAACTCATTGTAATTAACTCGGAAATCGTCAAAATGGATATTTTGCGTGTCTATACATTTTTAGGCACTTATCCACGTGTGGTCGAGTCGAAAAAAACTCATCATTCATTCGGGGATGAGTAAAATGGAAATTGAGGTATCAAACTATCAAATGAACAAACTCAGCACAACATATGCAGCAACATATAATGGCGAGCCTCCATACAAGAACTAGGTAAGTCCAGACTCACAAATTTCTGGGAAGACCAAAAAATAACACCAGTGGCCAATAGAAACTGTTTTATCTTTCCTACATTATTTACTACAAAGCAGAGGCCTGATCTTACATTTATGTTCCTTTGTTGCACCAATCGGAATATCTATAGTGTCCACAGGCAAAAGTGAATTTCAAAAAAACAAAAAGAAAAAATTCGACTAAGGGGCCACTCATTAATTACATAAGGCTGATTTTGGCAATTTTTGCCCCCCCCCTCCCACCCCCATGTAAGGGTACGTAAGATTTTTTGAACCCCTCCCCCCTATTCTTACATAAGATTCCATTTCGTTTTTCAAAGTAATAAAACATTGTTAGAAAAAGGATCAGTTACACTGAAACTTCCAGTTTGACATAAATCAAAGATTTTTATTTTTCAAATATATTATATGATGCGATACTAATTAAAAACAAAATATACCATACATAGTGCAATTCTATTATATATTTCACATTATTCATTCTTTGTAAAACAAGTAAGAAACAGCTCATCCTAATACATTTTTTACCTTCCAGGCACATATGAAATATGATCTTTTCCAATCACTCAAGCAGGCAATACCTAACATAAAATATCAACTTGGAAGATATTACATAAGAACGGGTTTGACCTTCCCTCCCCCCCCTGAAGTAAGGGTATGTAGAGATTTTTCTAATCCCCCTCCCCCTCAGGACCCTTATGTAATTAATGAATGGCCCCTTACTTGGTTCTAGCATCACGGCCCTCAATTGTCCATATAAAACCACTTAATGTCACAAAAAAACGTCAATTTTATCAAACGTTTGACCTTGTGATTTGTTAATGGTCACAGCAAATGCAAGTATTAATGGCACCTGTGTTCTTTGAAAGAAGGAGTCTTTAATCTAATCAGAATTAATTTAGTACCAAAAATTAGGTTACAATTTGGGGGTCAATTTATATGTGGGGCAGAATTTCTGAAATTTTTCTCCAAACAATTCTTGGGAAAAAAACACTCGAAAACATGAACATTTCCCCGATTTTTGTCCAAACCTTTTAAACAAACACTAAATGGCTAAGTACTTATACATTCTGCTGTAATTTTACATGATTTGACTATGGAATAAAGACAATAAAAGACAGACTCCACGAAAAGTTTTTTTTTATTATTTATTTTTAAGTAGGGGCTTGACTTTTACGTGGGTTTCTGGTTTTTTCCCGATTTTCCTAATAAAAGAAGGGGAGACTTATAAGCGAGATTGACTTATGCGCGAGTATATACAGCATTTACCTGTTTCATAAAATTTGAAAACATGAATTGACACCCTCAGTCACAAATGTTTTGAAGGTTTTATTTTAAAAGCATATTAAATGGCTTTTCTGACAAACATAGAAATATTCTTTACTTATCAAACAAGAACAACAAATAAAACAATAAAGTAAAATTATTACAATTATAATAATAAGAGTAACTGAAAACAATAAATAAAACTCTTTGGAGTTATTTCCAATTCACAAAGAATACAATTAAATTTAAACATTACCAATTCAACACATACTTAAGCAACATAACTCATTATACTAACCTATTTTATGTATGGAGCACAGAAAAATATTGATCAACTAAGGACACTAAAACTAACAATAATTTTAATTTACCACATATAAAAATAATGAAACACGATTTGACTATTGAATAATAATGAAGAAAATTAACTTTGTTTTTAATAATACTTTTTTACCTTTCCTTGAAGAAGATTTGTCACAGCAAGTACAACAATCCTGAGAAACAAATAAATAAACATTAATTTTATAATTGCAGGCAACTTCAGTTTTATGCAATGGTATGTGATGTGCATATCAGTAGCAACAAGGACACATCTGCTTACAGGATTAAGGATTTAAATAACTGCGGTATGAATTGATCACTAGAAATTATGTGTAGCACATTTTTTATTCTTTTTTTTTTTTTTGTATAACATGAATGTAATGCTATTTAATACTGTCCGACCACGGATTGTATGGAATTTTCAAACGTTCAAATAAGACGAATCTATCTGAATGAGTTGGGAAAGTAAAACTTTGATGCCGGTATTCCGCTCATTTGAATGAGACTGCTTTTTCAAAAGCTGGAATCACTAAAAAATAATAGAATCGTCCATTTCTGGCTGTAAAACGGATGTTTGTCTTTCCATACAATCCGTGGTCAGACAGTAGATTTACATTCATCTCTTTACACATACAGTGAAATTGCATTACAACAAACATCACAAGACCGTAAATTTTGTTTGTTGTAACAAGAATTTTATTGTAATGGAAACTAAATCAGGGCTGAAATTTATTTCCTCGAAACTTTTATTTTGTTGTAGTGGTATTCGTTTTAATGGGATTTCACTATAGTAAAAATTTTTTGCTTTATAAAATACAGTATAACCCCAATTTAATGATTGTCAAGGTACTGGAAAAAGTTATCATTACATCAGGGACATCCTTAAATCGAGGAGCTTATTCATCCAATGGGGTTAAATCCAGACCAGTGAAATGTATCATTAAATTGAGGAAATCGTTAAATCGGGTATTGTTAAATCAAAGTTATACTCTACTTGAAAACCATTAGTTTTAAGTTTAATATTGTTTAACTCATAATTTTTATGCACTAAACTAGTTAAATAACTTTAAAAGGTGGAAAACCTTTGGTAAATGTAAAGTAGAATAAGTATGGTAATCCAATGAATGAATATTTTTGAATAAAAGCACACAATTTAAGACTTCAGTTAACTCTTTTTACAGTGCAGGATCAAATAACTCAAAAGCTCAAAAGTTTTTTTGTTTCCTGGTTACTTTAGCATTTATCAAGGAAGACTTTCTTCAAATCTTGAAACACCTGCTTGCTTTTATGCAAGAGTTTTCTTTATTTTTTTTAATTGATAGAGTTGCTTCCTATTTTTAGAACTACTTTTTCCAGGTACAACGGATTGAAAAAAATTGTTTGCAAAAATATTGTGGTTGTTACAACTTTAATGTTATTTTTGATTCATTTTTTAACGTGGTTGTGTAGGCAGAGTAATTTAAACTTGCAGTACAAAGTTTTTTTTAGTTGAAAATTGAGTACAATAAAATGATTATAATGATCTCTAAAAAGTTCATTTTAATTCAGCTCAACGCATAATACTGCATGCTTTCTTAAAATTTGTGTTCTTTCTTTCATTCAAATCAAAAGTGGAGGAATTTAACACTCTATCACTTAAATTAAAATTTATGCATATTTTTTATCTAAGATCTTTTAATTTAAACTTAACTATTAATAAATTGGCAGAAAATGCTGTCAGATTTAAAAAAAAAAAGAAAAGACTATATGAAGTTATGTCTAACAAACATTCCAAAACTTTCTTGTTGTGTTTACAATCCTAATACATATCTTAAAAAGTTCCTCACTGCAATAGGATAATAGAAAGGATTAAATAGCTTAAGAAAGTAAAACCAAACTGCTTTTGAATAATTAAAACTGAACAGTGTAAAGGGCTTAATTATTCATTTCTCGAATAGAAGAAAAAATATTTTTTACACAAACTAATAAGAAACCAGCGCATAAAAATAACAACTATGCAGCATACTGATATTGTTTCATTGCTTTATTTTTTAACAGATCAAAACATCCATCCATGGGAATGATACCTCATAAATAACAAAATATTTTAAGGTGCAGCCAAGGGTAGATCCATTTTCTGATTTTTTAAGGGTTAATTTTTATAAAATGAGTTCATATTATGGGGGGAGGGGGTTATATGAATAAAATTCTGGCACAATTAAGGGCCTAAGGCCCTTTCCAGTAATAGCTTGAAGTTGCAGTCCTCAAATGCAGCTTAATGCTATCTTTTGTCGCCAGGGCCGGATTTAAGGGAGGGCAGGTGGGGCTACTGCCCCGGGGCCTCCACAACAAAGGGGCCCCCCACAGTAAAATTTTTACAAAATATCCTAACTTTCACGGGTCAGCAAATTTTACGTTTTTTTCTCCCAGACTTTTTTTTTTGGTATTTCTACAAAAAATGCTTGCACAAAAATAATATTTTTATCGATATATCAGAAAGCATTGATTGCACGTATCCATTTACAACAATTTTTTTATTTGATTGAGCATTTCAGCCGGGGCCTCCATACTTCCAAATCTGGCCCAGTTTGTCGCTCGAATCATAACCAGCAATAATACACCTTTCTTCGCTCTTGTTTAAAAACAAAAAACTATATACTATTCAAAAGCTGTAAAAGGGAAATTCAGACAATGAAAGTTTTAATAACTTACTGAAGCCAAATGAATAAACAAGTAAAAAAGAATCACACTTGTAAACAAATTCTGTTTCTACAGCAACAAATTACACACCAAATGTCACAGTAAACCTTACCCCCTTTCGCAGAATGTTTAATATCAGACTCTGGGTTCTCTAACTATGCAAAATGAAAACAGTTTCGCACTTATGTTTTTACTTTTCAAAGTTCTCATTAGATTCCAACTGTTAAAAAGGGCTAATTTAATTTAAGAAAACAACCCTATCATGGCCCTAATTATTTTTAACCATTGCAGGAAAAACCAATACACACTTCAGTTAAAAAATGGATAGTATTACAGATGAAGGTTTAATCATAAAAGACATCTTGTGCTCATTTTTTTGCAAAATTTTTTTAATTGCAAATCATCAAACTCACCGTAGGATCAGGAGCTCGAATTCCAAGTTTATATGAAAAATGGGAAGTACGAAGCCTGAAAAATAAGCATATAGGGATGAATCATACCATTAACTGAAAAAAGCGGGTATTTTAATTACAACCTTAAAAACACAAATTAAAGCTAAACTTATCTTAATTTAAAATCCGCTTGATAGCATGTTATAACTCAATTCAAAGTATAAGAATATGTCATTTTGTGTGGCCCTGGGTTCACACTAGGGAAAAAGGCAAGGTGGGATCTCCTACTCTGACCAACATTTCATGGGAAGTTTTCAGAATTTAAGTAGGGGGGGGGAGTAGTTTTTCTTTTCTTTTTTTTATTGCTTGAACATTTCAGATAGACAATTATTTGAACAAAGTAAATAAATCATTTACTAAACGCTGTGCTGAAAGAGAACTTTCAACTGCTGAAAAGCATCAATGCCTCTTAAAAGAAAAGTCTGAAAGTGGCGATTTTGCCGACAAGACCTTTTTGGTGCAGCTTTTGGTATTTTGTTTCATGGAACTAGGATTAGAAGATAAGCCCATAGTTCTAAACGTTTTTGAGCATTTGTTATACCAAAAGAATAAAACTACTGTCGGCCCTACTTAATAGAGCCTCGGAACCTCGAGTTTTTTGGAACCTCGGTTCCAAGAAATTTTATTCGATTAATCGGGGTATTCGATTAAGCAAGGAAATTTTCTTTACCTTTCTAAATTGACAACATTTGTCTTAAAACGTAATAATAATGAATCAATAGCTAAATAAAGGAAATAATTAAAGTTATATTGGCAAAAGGTTTTTGAAGTAAGTTAAAGAACAAAATAATTTAACAATTAGTATGTATATTACAGGTACATATGAAAAATATAGAAATAACTTACAAATTGAGTTATGAAATATGTTTTTGCACCTTTTTTTTTTCAGTACATTTTTTTTGAAAAAGTCCGTACTTGTGAATTGCTTGCTCTAGGTCTTCTGGGAACACTTTTCTGACTCCTTTTTCCCCTTCCTAGTCTACCATGTTTTACATTTAATGCTTATCAATTTATTATTGTTTAAAATGTGTATATATTTCTTTGTGTTATTTAATTTAATTATTGAATGCTTATTATTACTTTTTTTTGTACTGGCAAAGACAAAAGAAATTTGGTAGAACATAGGAAATATTTTTATGAAATATGAATGTTGTTTTTCTTGCCCATTGTCACAAAAAAGTATTACTTTTTTTTTGTCAGTAGTTGTTTGTACTTTATTCAAAAATTTTCGCAGTAAAAATATTCGCCAAAGCTCATCAGTATTATTCAATGATCAGGGGAAACTTCGATTAAGTTGGGATCTTTAACATTGCATCTATGGGAAAATATTCGGTTCCAGGAGGTTTTATTCGTATAAGTGGGGTATTTATTTATCAGTTACCCGATTAAGCGGGGCTGACAGTACTCTCAATCCTTTTTACCTGATTTTCTGTGGTTAAATTCCTAGATTTTTCTGTTCATTGATAATAAGATGATAGTTGAAAATAATCGCACGGCTTTACACTTATGCTGGCTGTCTTCTTTAAATCTATATGAAAAATAGAAAAATTCGGTTCAAAAACTTCATGTTCTCTTTAACGTATGTCTCCCAATAGGTGGAAAGTGGGAACAGCCCAGAGAGCAATTTCTATTGAGTAAGATTTTGGAAAAAGTAGCGGGAATTGTGCAATCCCGCACCCTAGTATGAGCCCTGGTGCCGAACTGAAATGCCGAGTTATGGGCATAATAAATCTAAATTAGTACTGATTGGTTCATTATTATACAGTTCACAAAGATTTTGAGCCAAAATCTTCTAGCCAGAATGCTCATACTAAATTAAATCTGTGAGCAAAAAAAAACATAAAAAGTGTGGAAATAGTGCATTTTAACAAAAAATAAAACTTACGTGGAGCTTATAACCATCACAAAGGTGATAATGACGCCACCATAGCATATGATATCTTTGTTGGAGAGAAAGGAAACTTCAGATGGACCACAGAATTCTTCGCTTTCAACATTTTCAGTTTTTACAGTGAAAACACCAGTACCTGAAAATTGGAAATATGAATTCCTAGCTATAAAACTATCTAAAAAACGTTTTTAAACTTGAAAAAAATGGGTATGATGCAAATGAAAAATTATGATTTTTGAAAACACATACTGTCATCCCTCGCTACTTCTCGCTTCAAATTTAAGTTTCACTCTGTCACAGGTTTTTTTTTTGTTCAAATGTATTCATTACTCTTTTCTAAAGGGTTTGTATTGATACTTTTCAAAAGAGTAATAGAATCTTCTTTATGAGTAAGGCTAATTTTTCTGAAGGGCTAGAGCAGAATTAAAGAGGTTATAAAAATGCTGAAGACAGTGTCATGTACCATGATGGTGTCATGAATCTTTATTAACTCCAGACTGTAAAACACTTTATTATGCAGGGGTACCCACCTGAGGGGGAGGGTCATGGTGCAGACTGTGCCATTAAAATTTTTAGGGGGGTTGAGGGGTATTTTTCACTTTTTTGAGGGGGGATCTTACTTTTGGAGGGGCCTTTGCAATATTTAGGGGGTGGGCCCTTGCTCTTAGGCAAGGTTGGTACCCCTATATTATGGGGAGTGTGTCACTGTACTATTGCAAGGAGATGAAATGCATTTGAAAATGATGATTAACTACTTGCTTTTCAAACAGCAAGCAATAGCTTAATTAGGAAAAAAATGAAGAGAGAGGAAGGTACAGTTACTCATTGGCACTTATTTTGTCATCGGACAAATTGCACTATTTTCACAGTTTAGTGGTACTGTGAAATAACTGTGTGTTGTGTATTTAATGCAAAATAATAAGAATGAAATGTTTTCAACTTCTAATTTGTCATACTTTCTTACATTTTGTGCAATGTATTAAGCTACATGAGTATAAGGGTGACAAAAGGTTGTTATTTTATGCCAGATAAGGCTGATATTATGTTAAAAACGTGTTTAAAGAGTCAAAAATAAGTTTATTTTAGCTTCTACTAGAAAAATATTCAACTTATAAATAAAGAATCCTACTTTGGGGATATTCACTTATCGCAATAGAGTCTGGAATGAATTAACTGTGATAAACCAAGGTAGGCTGTATATATTTTCTATCACAAAAAAATGCCTCAGTAAATGCAATAAAATACAACACTATAATAGAAAAAAATGTTCAAATGAAATAAAAAGCTCCTTGAAATGAAAAAGGAGCGATCACAACAATAAAATGGCAACAAAAATCTAATAAATTCAATAATAAGAGATAAAGCCACAGGCAAAGATATTTTTAACACCTGCACAAGCGTATTTATCTTATGTGATTCAAAATGCACACAAATTATGTGCATCTTTTTCTAATTCTTTTGAAAAGGGAAGAACTCAACAGTTATGGCTCCTCAACAAAGATAGCAATAAGTATTATTATTTTTTTTCGTAATGTATTTTACATGTAAAATGATATACATAAATACAGTAGTGGACAAAATTGGGGAAACCTTTTGAAAAAAGTAGATTTTAGTGGTTTGGCGATTAATAACACCACTTTTTTTGTACCAATACTATAAAATTATACATCATTGTAAAGACCAATTAATCAGGATTGTAAATAAATAATATTTAAGACTGGTTTTTTCTAGAACAGCATTAATAAGGAAGAAAAGTGACATACAGGAGAAATCAAGGTGTGCAAAAATTTTCATCATTCCAGTTAATATTTAGTTGGGTAATCTTTAGCCTTAATTACGGCATTACAGCACTTTCCCATGAAGTGAACTAAGTTCTTCAGAGTCCTGTTGAAATCTAAATGCTTCATTATTTTGGAAAAGATCACTTGCAGAAGGCAGCAGCTTGGGACCTAGTACTTCGTTTATGTATCTTTGGGCATTTATATTCCCACCAATGACACCAATTCTGCCCACACACTCTTGATGTCATACAACCCCAAATCATAATACTAATTGGGTGTTTCACAGTAGGTGTAATGCACTCAGGATGAACATCTCTCCAATTCTTCTCCATACGTATTTTATGCCATCACTACCAAACAGGGAGATTTTGGTCTCATCACTCCAAATTACGCTGTCCCATTGTTCCATTGTCCAGTTAACGTGAGCTTTAGCCCAGTTTAATCTTTTTAGCCTTTGTTTTAGAGATAAAAATGGTTTTTTTTCTTGGAATTCTGGCATTTAAACCAAAGTCATGCATTCTGCGTCGAACAATCCTTGCACTTACTGTCACGTTGCATTGCAGCATTTCATCTTGTATACATCAAGATGATTTTTTTCTGTCATTTAGGCATAGTCTCTCAATTCTTCTATCATCAGTTGCTGTTGTGCACCTTTTTCTGCCCTTACCAGCCTGATTTTCTAAAGTCTGAATTTCGTATCTCTTCAAAAATTTAGAAATTCCTCCTTTGGTTACGTTTCCCCCAATATTTCTTCTAATTTCTTCATAACTGTAGCCTTGTTCACTTAATGTTAGTATTTTACATCGCTTCCTAGGTGACCAGTCAACCCTTTGCGCCATTTCTTAAATTATGTATTAATTATTTTTTCATTACGTATCCCCACAAGCTCACTAGTAAATCAAAAAGCACAAAACAAAAACACCAGCTTTATAACAATTGCTAAGCACGCTACTAAATGTTCTGCAGTCAGTTGGCACATCTCCAAAACAAGATAACATCTGATAGGCTCTGTAAACACTCATGCTCATTGGCTACATTCATATGAAAGAATGCTTACTTCCTGCAAACGTGAGCAAGCTGTGCTTCTTTCTTTTGGTTATTTGGCTATAACTTTTGACGTAATATAGATAATTAGAAAAACGTTATTGCTTCACAACCTTGATTTAATTATCTTATTTTGATGGTGCAACTTGCGCCATAATCCCCCCTCCCTGTCGGCACCCCTGCATACAACAACTTACATAACCAAAGTTAAACAGAATTTTAATATACAAGGGGGTGGGGGAGGAAATTGCATCAGAATATAAGTATGAGAAATTCTAATCTCTTTTTGCTGAAAATTTTAATTAAAACTACCTGAAAAGTTGAAAAAAATAATTTTTTCAATTTTTCCGAAGTAGAAATAAACCCCTTCGGAAAAAAACGTTTTTTTTTTTCTGAAATTTTCTGTTTTTTTTCTGACTGTTTTCCTATCTAGTCATCACTATTGTGTCAGGAAAGCGTTTCCGATCATGCATTACAATATGATTTCCCATTGTCTAGGTGTACTCTACCTGCCCAGAAAGTCTGTAAACGAAGTACTGTTACACCCTGTCTACTGCATTTAAGTCAACTATTGAACTATATATTCAACACCTTCATCTGCACTTTTATTTTTGCAACAAAATATGGTTTGAATAGATTTAATTCTGTTTTTGAAATTTCCTCAAAAAATATAATTTCACCTAAAATAAAGTTTTGGACTCAAAGATTTTAGACAAGATGAAACTTTGCCAACCTTGGCATAAAATTTTAATTTCTAATTGATGAATAATTAATCAGAGAGATATTTAAAGTGGCGTTAACTTTGACATTTAAAATATTTTCTTTTTCCAAAATGCATTAGCATATCAGAAGAGCTACTGAATTCGAAATAACTTCCAGATATGAAGTAAAAACGGACACTGTATTCCAAAATTAAAAATTTACAGAATGTTTTTAAAAATGATTCAATTTCAAACGTATTTTTTCCACAAGTATTAGTCTACAAAACCTCACTCCAGGTGTTAACTATATTTTCCTTGAACCCCACTGCATAAAGGCACTCAGAAGACATTTGCACGACGGCGCCAATCAGGCTTGGAGCGGACCTGAACGCACCACATGTTAAACTATAAACAATAAACAAGAGCTTAAACCTAAAAATAAAAGCAGGGTGTTTCGCTTCAACTAATTACGAAAACAAGTTCCAAATAATTAGCCATCCATGGAACAGTATCTGCCAATAATTAAAATTATCTTACCTTGAGATCCATTTATAACAAAACCAATCCGATATCCAACTTGACAAAATTTATTCCAGTTAGCAACGTAAAAGTAAAATCTAAAAAAAATTAGTCCATATTCGAAGAGAATAATCCAAAATCATGCCAGTTGTCCGTTTCCCACGTGCAAAAACCATCCACACCAGCAATCCAAAAAAAAAAAAATGGTTTGTCACAGTTGTATCACATTTACACAGTTAAACGGTTTCAAGAGAAGCGAAATGTTCATCGAAGGCTATACTTAAGCAAATGTTTTCAACCAGATTTTTAGAGAAGTTATTATTAAAAATATATTTTTGAGTACAGAAATTTCTTGATTAAATGCGGAAATGGTATTGCAAATTCTTTTTATTCTGATAGCTTGTGAAACAGTGATGCCAATAAAAACCTTTCTACTTAAGCAGGATGAAAAATCTTGTAAGCTGTTGACTTTGAAATTAAATTCACGTCTTTTATCATAGATTGTAGTGTAACAATTAAAGACATGAGAAAAGAGTGTTAATAGGAAGCATTTTAAAACAACATTTTCAAACATTTGTACTCTCAAAAAAAATTTGGAAATTGGCATTTTTTATCTTCTTTTCAAACTTTTAAGCTCGTTCCTGTTAGCTAAACCTTAATATTTTTCAAAAATAATTTTAGAAATGAATTTTCCAGGTGCAAATACATCTCATCCCAAATGTGCATGTCAACGTTTAAAATTTTAATTTTTTTGACATACCCTAATGTATAAGTACACCAGGTCAAAGATCGAGGATCGGGGGGAAAATTTATTCAGACGCAGTTCTGTAAGAAAAGAGAGCAGCTCAGATATATAGCAGTATTCGTCAAAATGGAGAAAGAATTCATGAGATTACAATTGTACGAATTGCTGAAATATTCAAACGATAAAAGCTTGAATTTATGGAGATTTAAGTTGCTAGTAGAACCAAGTGTCCGAGTGCTGAGGGAAACTTACTCAACACTTCACTAAAACATTTTCAACATTAGTTTAAGAATGATGGATTTCGGCACGGAAGACAGCAAAGAGATTTTTACAGTACAATGTTTTTTTTTTTTTTTTTTGATAGATAACAGTAAAGTGTTTACCTTTCTTCATCTGACTCAGCTCCCCCTCAAAAATTAACTCAAAAATACACTGTCAAAATTTTTCACATGCACGCAATCTTTTATACATCACCTATATTTTTCTTGCATTCACTTAAACAAAAAATAACTTTTGTACAATGAGTATAGATAAAAAATATGCTTATTTATTTACTGATGTAGCAAATCAAGAGTAATAAGAAATGTAAAGCGAGCAAAAACTTTTAAAAAAAAAATTCAAGCTTAAAATGGGCAAAAATATTTTTGGCCAGGATTTTTACTCAAATACTCCTCTGAGGTGTCGTATAAACGATGTTATTTTAAGTTAAAGTGATTACATTAAACAATGGTTCATATAAATTTATGACAAGATTTTATTTCACTGTAACTTCATCAAATATTATATGTCTCCTGGTTTTTTTGGACTAATTTTATACCACTCACCAAAAATCAAAAGCCAACGTATGATCCATTCTGTGAGTCGTATAAACAATGTGCCTTTTTATGAAAACGATTACATTAACCAATGCGCCTCTTTATCACTTCTTGTAGTGTTTTTATTCAGCAGTGAATAATTTTAACAAAATTAACCGCGTAAATGTAATGATTTATTCCCTCCTAACTATAAAACAATAATGTAGAATTAGTTCATGCATTTTGTTCATAAACGCTTTATACAGCGCAATCGTTTAAAACTGGCTTTAAAACGCAGTGAATGTCTTATACATATATATATATATATATTTATAGATATATATATTTATATATATATATATATATATATATATATATATATATATATATATATATATATATATATATATATATATATATACACACAGTCCAGTCACATTAATGTGACCACAACGTACTTTCCACGTCAGAGTTAAATAACCAATCACAGAAGGCAGGTGGCAGCACAGTGCAGTTGAGCGTATATAAAGGGTGTGTGAGGGCTTCGGAAAACATGCCAATTGTTGGCGTAATGCAGAAACGAAGCGATTTATCCCACGTCCAAAAGGGCATGATCATTGGCTTTCGGGCCAAGGGTGGAAGCATTTCCGAAACGGCTGAGTTTGTGAACTGTTCGTGTGCCGCCGTGGTAAAAGTGTACCGTGCATGGCAAAATGGGACTGTCCAAAATCAGCGACGTGGCAAATGTGGTGCACCACGGGCCATAGATGACAGAGGCGAACGACGGTTGCGGAGATGCGTTTGGGCAGATAGACCGGCTACCGTTGAGCAACTGACCACCAAAATGAACCAAGGGGCTACCAAAAGTGTCTCCCAAACTACTATTCAGCGAACATTGCTGCGTCTGGGCCTCCGAAGCAGACGCCTGGTTCATGCACCTATGCTGACTGCTGTTCATCGACGACGAAGGCTAGAATTTGCACGCCAGTACAGCAGCTGGACGTCCACTGAGTGGCGACAGGTAGCGTTTTCAGATGAATCGCATTTTATGCTCCATCGGACAGATGGACGTTGGCGTATAAGGCGTGAAACCTCTGAAAGGAACCACCCTGCAACCATTGCCGGAACGGACCAAGCTGGAGGCAGGAGCATTATGGTTTGGGGAATGTTTTCCTGGCATTCTCTGGATTCACTGATAATTGTGGAAGGCACGATGGATCAATACAAGTACGCATCTGTCCTCGCGGACCATGTCCACCCCTACATGCGCATTGATTTTCCTCAGGATGATGGCATCTTCCAGCAGGACAATGCGAGGTGCCATACAGCTGCCAGTGTACGTGTGTGGTTCAAAGAGCACCAGGATGAGTTTACCGACCTCTCCTAGCCAGCAAACTCACCTGACTTGAACCCAATCGAGCATCTGTGGGACCATCTTGATCGAGTTTTTCACGCCATGGATCCTCAACCGCGTAATTTAGCGCAGCTGGCCACGGCATTAGAGTCGGCATGGCTCAACATCCCAGAGATCACCTTCAGGGACCTAAGTGACTCTCTTCCAGTACATTTCGCAGCAGTCTGCTCTGCGAAGGTGGTTATTCTGGCTTTTGACAGATGGTCACATTAATGTGACTGGGCTGTGTATATGTGTGTGTGTGTGTGTGAGCGTGTGCAATCCAGCAAGCTTTTTACAAGTATTTTACGAACTATTTTGAACAATTTCTTAATTCATATAAACAAATGTTTATTGCAGTAATATGACACATCACCTGTAGGTAGAGGTTGGCTTGACAAGGAAGACCAAGTTAAATAGATCACATAAGCCGATATAATAGCAGACTGAAGTAATCCAGCTCTTGAATCTCCAGTATCTGAAATATGAAAAAAAAAAGTACATTGTTTCAATCAATAACAAAATAATATGTCAAAAAGAAACATTCTTGCTATACAAATACAAATACAAAAGTGACGACCAGCAACAGGCTCTGGGCCCAGCTAGACTGGTCCTAGTCAATTTACAATCCCCAGTGAAGATCAATGGCCCTCTTAAAACTATCTACTCCCTTGCTCATTACCACCTCTTCCGGTAAGCTGTTCCAAGGTTCCACTACATTGCTAAAATAATAATTTTTTTAAATATCCATGTTAGCCTGAGACTTAAATAGCTTAAAACAATGACCCCTTGTCCTGTTTTCAGTGCTAAACTTCAGCCTCGTAACATCTTTCATTTTAATAAATTTATACAACTGAATCATGTCCCCTCGGTCTCTTCTTTGATCAGGATTGTACATTTTTAGCCTGCTAAGCCTGGAATCATAGTCTGTAAGAAAGTCCATTTATTAGCCTTGTAGCTCGCCTTTGAACCCTTTCCAATATATTAATATCTTTCTTCAGATAAGGAGACCAAAACTGAACAGCATACTCCAAATGAGGTCTTACCAAACTTCTATATAAGGGCAGGATAACTTCTTAAGATTTGTTTGAAATAGATCTATTGATAAACGCAAGCATCTTATTGGCCTTGTTACTAGCAATGCTGCACTGTTGACTAAACTTTAAATCCTGACTTATTAAGACCCCCAGATCAGTAACTTTGTCTGCCTGACTAATGACTGAACCTTGCAAATAATAACTTGTACACTTATTTCCATGACCTAAATGTAGCACTTGACATTTCCCAACATTAACAGCCATACCTCATTTATCAGCCCACTCCGTAATATGATCTAGATCCTCTTGCAGCTGTTTTGCTTGTTCTTCATTTTCTACAGTCCCCATAACTTTGACATCATCAGCAAAACAATTCATGTTCCCAGAAATATTTTTGTGAATATCGTTCATAAAAACAATGAACAAAACAGAACACTGATCCTTGAGGAACGCCACTTAAAACCTCACTCCAATTAGAATAATTTCCCCTTACAACTACCCTTTGTTTCCTTCCGATTAGCCAGTTTTTTACCCAAATAAAGTTTTCCCTCCTATTCCTATATCAGCTAATTTGCTGAGCAACATCAGGTACCTTATCAAAAGCTTTTTGAAAATCAATGTAAACAACATCTACAGGCTTCTCTACAATACTTGTTGATAAATAACTAATAGGAACCAATAAATAAACATGAATCAAAGACAGAAAATCGAATAAATATAGCAATCACAACTTTATACAGCACAAACATGCAATACAAATTGCATATACGTTTCAGGTTCAGAAGAAACCTTTTTTTCAATGCACAATATGTGAGCTTCTTGATGAATAGAAGCATCTTCTTTGTTTAAAAAAGAGTTTCTTGTAACACATATTCACATGTGTACTATTCAGTTTGAATGCTTGTGTATTATAAAGATGAAAATTCAATTACTGCACAAAAGTATTTGACGAAAATAAAGGTCTTGCAGGTTAAAACAGAATACCCTGTGTGTATATATATGTATGTGTGTGTGTGTAATAAAAATTTACTTCCTTAAAATTTTTCCTACTTGAAGTACAATTAGTATATGTTAGAATATTATTAAAATGTAATTAAAATATTTCACTCAACAATTTTTTTAATTTACACAAATTAAAAAATTGTTGCAATGTTATTACATAAATATGTATTTGATTAATGAAAAGTAATAAATATGATGTAATAAGTAATAAAAAAAGCAAATCATTTGTAATTGTAAAAATTTTGAAGTTACAGACTTTAAACGGCGTATTGTTTATGGGGACTAATGGTTGACATGAATTATTATGCTGAAAATGCGTAAGCGCTGTGCGCTCTTTGACCTCAATCTCAACATCGGTTAATGGTACAAAAAAATGTTTTATAAAAAATTTTTAGAGAATTTTATGCTCTACAATATTTAAAACATATGTTTATAACATTAAACCTATAGGAAGCGAGATATTTGCAAAACTATGATTTTTGTGACTTTTGACCTTGAATATCTTAAAACGCAGACAAACGATTTCATGAGACTTTCGAGACAGCATTTAGAATTTCAAAATAAAGGTACATACGAATTTACAGCTTCTTAGTTCGCATTTCGAGGTTGACCCTTTTTTTTGGCTAAAATGATTGGACTAATAATGAAAATCTAATGATGTTGTTGCAGCAGTTAATGAAATCGTTGAAAAGATATAACAAAGAAAACTTGAGCTGACTTCAATAATTGACGCCTAAAATATAAGCAAAAGCAGGGTTGACAAGAGGTCATGTCATCCTAGTTGGAAACAATGGGCTCGGCTTGGAATCGGAGTAGTACAAATTTGACAAGCTTTATGGGGAGAGGGTTGCCTAGGGACCAAACTGACAATAGGCTTGTCAGGGTTCTTGGCAGTCATGAACAAAGGCTGAAATTAATCAAATGCTTTTGATTTCAATAGATTAAAATAATACTGGAGTAATACTGCTATAAACTATATAACATTTATTCAGTAAATTACCGTCCAATAGCCAGGGCATAAGCAGAAATACATAAATATAACATTTGTTGTATAAGCATAACATTTTTTAATTTATTCAACCAAATCATTAAAATGTCGAGTAGGCACTCAAAGGTGGGGAATAGTTTGATAATTGAGATTCTGGCACTGATGGCAAATTTTAGGCAATTATCGTTTCTTCTGTCCAGATTTGCAAAGTTCAAAGAAGGACTATAATGTAGTCCACATGTAGTGAACCATACAGGCGAGTTCAGATCCGAAAGCGACGTTGTAGAATTGCTGGTGATTTCCAGGGGTTAGTGAGAGATAGTGAACAGACACTCGTAGTTCCCTAGTGTACATACAGTGAGAGAAAAATTGGATAAAATTGCACAGGCAGGTTAAACCAAACTCTCACTTTTGCGTGACGCATTCTACTATCTTGTGAAAAGAATATCAATAGTGAAAGTTGCAACTAAAGAAAGTAAATGAAGGGTGACTGTTTCAGGTGTAAACATTTGTTTTTTTATTTCTTAACTTTTTGTCTGATTTTAAAGTGAATACATTTTTTTATGATTGACATTTCAAATTCTTAATCGTTTTCTGATTGAAAACCCCTTTTGGAAGAAGCTGAAAAACTCTCTGAAAACTTCCAGATCTTTTGGACTATCCCTATTTCTGTAGAAAGGAATAAATGTGTACAGTTACACTACTCAACAAATAAGTTAAAACAAAATACATTAAAATGAAATTTATTTTGTAAAATCTCTTTTTTCTTTCTTTATTTCATTTATTTTTTTTTTTTAATTTTTGTTATTCTTTACTGTATTCAACAAATTGTTGCACTACATGTGAGTATAGCACAGCTGTTCCTTGTATTTCCTACTTTTTAAGATTTTAAGTGTTTGCGTATCAATATCACACTCACGCATGCATTACATACATACACATACACAGAAAAACCCTTACTTTTTTCAACACAAGGCATAATTGATATGAATGAACAAAGAAGACATAAAAATGCGTTAACGCTGATAAATATTTTGTTTGTGCCACATCCTTCCGCTTTTGTGTAATTTTGTGCCAGCATTACAACAACTATGACTACAGCAGTATAAATCAACAGAGCACAGAAAACCATAGCTAAAAGAAAAATTGATGCATGTAAATATTATGTTAAATACATATTCATCAAGCAGAAATCATAAATCAGCACTGATTAGAAATCACTTTTAAAAGCATACACAAATTGGCTAGATTAAAATTAAAAAATTAAATGAAGCATTGAAAACCACGGGAGTCTATTGGCAAAGTGAACCCACCCCAGAAAAACCTGCCCGGGTTTTTCTAGGTGGATCCACCAACAAAAACCCACCTGGGTTTTTGTGAAAAGTGGGTTTTTGTTAAAGATCATTTCTGAGTTAGCTCATTTCTTTCATCAAAATTATGTATAAAAATCAGCAAATAAAAATAAAAAATTAAGTGTATTTGAGAGAGAGAGGTACTTTGTCTCAGAATATTTTTTTCATTTATTTTATTAATAAATTTCATTCCTTTAAATTTTAGGAATTTCTTGTCAATGTAACTAATGCTTTTTTGCCAAAGGTAAAGTCTTGATCCTTCTCAAAAAATAAGCTTTTTTCCCACTTTGAAGGAGTCAAAAATATTATCAATTAATTTTAGTTATTTGTATTAATTAATGATTCTCTGAACGTAGAAATGTACAATTATATATAAATAATACTTTCACATTAAGAAATTCAGATGAAAATCATTCTTAAATTTTCAAATTTGAAATCACCATTTAGAAATTTTTTCTAGTTATGCTACTACTTATTGTTACTAATACTTATTATAATTACTAATGGGCTCTTTAGTGGTCTAGTCCAATAATCTGTTTTTAACGTTTTTTATAACTTCTTTGTACTGTTTTAATTCCCCATAAAAAAATTTCAAATTTCGACGGAACGTGGCAGTGTAGTTGAGTCTTTTAGCAGTTCATCAAGAGCTGAAGATATGATTGTGAACTGCTTGTCTTAATTCAAGCACTCCCCGTAAATTGCAACATCATCCAATATTTTGTAATTCGTTTGTCATATTCATTTTGGTGTTCAGATGCAATTGTTGCATATTTATGATAGTTTTTCAAAAAACTTGAATTGCACTCATTGTGTGATTCCAACGACTATTGCTAGTCATTACAGGGACCAAACAACCATGACTTTTGAGCCATCCATGAGGTTGATGATGATTACGGAAATATTTTTGAACATCAATAACTTGGTTCAAAATGCTTGTAGGTGAAATATTTTTCGCCACTAAGTTCTGTCTGAACTTAAGTCTAACTGGTTCTGGATCTAATTTATTTTAAAAATGGGTTTAATTATTATTCTAACTACAAAAATAAAAACTGTTTACTACGGCTACTAAAAGAAATCAATTTAACTTTAGAAATCATCTAATACTAATACCAGGAAAAATTTAGTAACTGATATGATTAATAATATTATTGTTAAAAATGTGTTATTGTTTATTAATTGATATTATCAATGAAATTATTGATATTATTTATCAATATTATTAATAATGTTAATTACTAACATTCATATTGATCAAATGTGATTCAGAAATTTAACATAATATATTTTTACATTAATGAATAAATATATTATACAGTAAAACCTCGCTATAACGATATTTTGGGGACCAAAGAAATATATTGCTGTAGAGGAATATATTGTTATATCGAGGGCCTATATATTTTGATAATACAATAGGTTCTTTTTATTTAAATGTTATAGTATATGCATTACCTAGGTGTAAATGTTTTTATATATAGTATATTTGTAATACATTTATTGGCAAGGTGTTAATTATGATTAAATATTACTATCAATTGAAATAAATTCCGAGAATAAGCTCGTAAACATATCTCAAATCCGTTTTTATCGAAAAACATCCAATATTTTTGTTTGTTTGGCCGCTTTTTTGACTGTTAAGTCAACCAACAAGGTATACATTGAGTCCAAAGCACGAAAATGATCCTCGTTTGTGGATGGAAGACATGAAAAAAATGTCCGCAGAGATTCCATTTATTGGGATATTTGTTGCCCTCATCTCTTGAAACCACTTCAGGACGGCAGCATCAATGTTTTCATTAGTCGCGACTTTTAGTCGTTTTCCCTTGGGATTAACTGAATTTGATCTCACAGCATCTTCAATATGTTTCCTCTTCTTGAGGAACGTTGCAACTGTAGATTGAGATAATCCATATTTCTTAACTGCATCAACCTGCTTCATTCCTTCATCAATATCGCTGATGACGTTGAGTTTATCTTGAAATGAAATTTGCTTTCTCCCTGCCATCTTAGGGAAAAATACACTAGTGAATAAAATCAAATCTTTCGTTTTCGTCGATCATGTGACAGTGATGACGCAATCAGACGGGAATGTTACACCTTTTCGGATCATCTTCATTTGCCACTCACTCAAAAAAAAAAATTGAACATTTTCTGTTTTTTTACTTGGCAAGCATTTTTAGATGTTTAGTTTCCCTCTTTATGTGCATGTTTTCTTTTTCCAAAAAAAAAAAAAAAAAAAAATCACTGTGGTTTAAACGAAATAAAAGAAGAATTTCGAGGGGGGGGGGACAGTTTCAGCTCTTTACTCCTTTGGTCTAGACGCCTTTTGATACAAGGGCGCCTTTTCTTTTTGTTCATATGTGTTGCAAAAGAAATTTATACGATTGTACTGCTGTTTTATTTATTTTGGAAGGTGCATTTTTGTTTTGACTTGTGAAAATGAACTATCTCCAGCGTGACGCCATTTTGGAAACGCATTGTTTAAAATGTAGCGCGAAACTTGGAGCTAACCATTTTTAAAGAAAAAATAAAGTTCTAAGTTTTTTTTTTTTGAAAATAGGAGGGGTTACTTTCATGATTTTACTGTACTTGAAAACCAAATTATCGTAATAAAGATTGGTTGAAAACTTAAAAAAACATTGCTTTACAGAGGTTTATTGCTGTAGAGAATATCGCAATATTGAGAGGAGGATAACATTAATTCCTATGCGAGTTCACCGGGACCACGAAATATTATCGTTGTAGAGGGATTTATCGTTGTATCGGATAGCGTTGTAGCAAGGTTTTATTGTATAACAATACCTGCATACAGAAATAAAACTTAAGCCCACAAAAAAGCCCACAAAACCCGCAATAACCCACAAAAACCCAAGTGGGTTGAGCTTTTGTAGAAAAACCTAGGTTTTTGTCAACCCTAGAAATCTTACTATTATGCCATTTTAGCATCCTAGTATTATCTGACTGAGAATAATTCCACGATCATGTGAGGGGGGGGAGGGGGGACAATTTAGACTACATATTTCCATAATTTTATACGCACAAATTAATAAGGGATGAAATTTTAAAAAATGTTGACCAAGTAAAAGTATGTGGTTCATTTGATGCGTTGAGCAAAAATTCTTTTTTTAATTTCTTTTGTAATTTCATTTATTTAATTATTATTTTTTTTAATGTTCAGCTCTTACAAGTGAGGGACTCTTTTTTTTAATACTGTCCCTAACAAGAATAAATTTCTTTGAATTTTGAAAGTGCCAATCACCTACTTTTTAAGTTTCAAAAAATATGAATTTAAGAAGCATTACTTCGAATTGCGTGTATATGAATACATGCATCTATTCTTGTGACTTATTTAAAAGACATCGAATATTTTACAGGGGTGAAGTTACATAGTCTACACATATTTTTTTCTTTCATTTAATATATACATCATCTTTTACTTACTTACATTAATACCTCTAAATTACCCGTTAAATAACCTAGTCCTAGTGTCCTAGTATTTCAAAAATGAATAGAATAGTATATGAATGAAATAAAATTGTGTCCCCTATGTGTGATCATACAGATTTCCCCAGAAATGTACTTGATAAAGCCCTCCCCTAAACAAAAGCCTAGTTATGACCCTGACATGTAGTGCTTTCCGAGTTTAGTACTGAAGCTAGGAACTTCATCTATGGATTAACATAAGTATTTTAAGTGAGTTAAAGGGGCTGACTTGAGTATGACATTGAAAAAGTATGAAATGTAGTATATCTAAGTGCATGCACCTTAGTTCTCCTTTTCTAGCAGTTACAACATAGGCAATAAAACTCCTTCTTTTCCTGCTGTCTCTCAGTGTAATTTAATATGAACTTGGTTTTATGCTATAAAACTTCCATCTGTTATTAAAAAATTATTTTGCACATGTCAATTATTTTTGTATATAATTATCCTTCAGCTATGCAGTAGCACCTCTAGTAGCTGAAATATTTTTTTTAAAAATGTAAAAGATTGTGACCCCCCCCCCCCCCAAAAAAAAAAAGTGACTGAAAGGGTACTTAAAAATGGCTGACAGGAGTTTGTAGAATTTCTTACTGAGGGTTAAAACATGTACAAATATCCAAAATAACTACCAAAGGTAAAGTTTTTAAATACCTTTTTGTTATAAAAAATAAACTTGTACAGTATACAGGGTTGGTAAAAAAAACCATTTTTTCAAAAAAACCAAAAAAAAAAACAGTTTTTTTGGTTTAAACCGGGGTTTTTTTGGTTTAAATACTATTTGCGAGAAAAATAATTAATTTTCGGAAGGTAATTAAGGTTCCATGTAATTAACAGTTATTCAATCGTCACATTATACCTAATTTCTTGATTAATTAAAGAGATAAGAACAAACTCTTGTAACTAAATTAAACAATTAAAATAGCTTTCTGCGGGGAAATATTGATTGAAATGTTTGACTTGATTAACATATTAGTATACATGTATATATAGACCCTTTATGATACAAAATACTTCAAGAAGTGGTTGTGATGCGGGTTAAGATAAAATATAATGAAGATCCAAGAAAAAACTTTATAAAACCAACATGATATGAATAATTATCGAATAAAGGTAAAAGTTATATTTTTAAGCATAATCTTTTCAAGAGAACAATTTTCATATTTTTTCTTTCTGATCTTACATAATGCTGATTTTTATATACACAATGTCGCAATTATTGAAATAAAGCAAAATGTACAACAGTACATGATTGAACAGTCAAAAAATCGATTGCTGTTGTACTGACAAAGTTTTTAAAAAAGGTGCTGCTCTATATTCGACTCCATTCTTATTTTGGAAAGACTTGGAAAAGATATCGACTATCGCTAAAACAAAGAATCAAATCAAAAATACAAAAATTGGTGTAACATGGCTTAAATTACAGCTTATTTACTGGCATACATGTTGCATCCAGCATTGAAGTTTAAAAAATATTAAATGCAAACTCTTTAGAACAAATAAATGTGTAGCAAATTCTATTTCAAGAAAATTTTTTTGCCAAAAACATTATATCTTCTGCAACAGTGACTGAGTAGTGGAAAAGCCAGGAAAAAGAATTTGAAAAATGCAATGCAACCGTCTGCAACCAGATTACGCCTTTTTTTCTACCAAAATTAGACATTCTTTTTAAAACAATATGAGTGAGTAACTTTTGTAAACTGCACAGGTTAGCTGAGGCAAAGCAAATACCAAAATCCCAATTCCAATGAACAAAAGGGGATAACAAAACTAAGAATTATCTGCACCCAATAGTCATAAAGCAGCATAGGTGTATAGCCAATCAAAATCTTTTGAGCACACAGAATCCAAAAAAAAAAAAAAAACCACCAATGGAGAGTGTAGTTTATATGTGAAGATTTATATATTTCTCAATCAATTTTTACACATACATTTGCATTTTGCTCTGGGAATTTAAAAATTTGTCTTTTAATCTTCCTACATTATAATATAAGGAACTATTATGTATCATAATATGAAGTATAAACTTTTTTTTTTAATTTGAATCAAAAAATATTATTTGTGTTCACCTGCAGAACAAATCTTAGTTTTTAGGTGCAAACAATTAAGTTAGACTGTTGATTACCTTAAAAGTCAAAGTTAAAATTCCAGGAAAGTGCAAATAAATGGGCAAAAATGTCACACCCCTGCAACAGGAGTGAGCAATATAATGAATTGCATCTACAATAAAAGATTCAATCCTTAGTAAATCTTAACTAATCATGCAAATTAAGCATAATGATGGAAGTTGACTGAAATCTGCTTTATGGCACATATATGAAATAAAAAATATATTAATATTTTTTTTCGATTAAAGCTTGTAATACATTTTGAAGAAGCAACTTTGCAATTTTAGTATTTATCTCTGCAACTTAGCTAGGAACTTAGCATAAATGGAATTTTACATTTTTCAATATGTGTGGGGAAATCAATGTAAACCTGTAAAATGGATTTTTTTTTTTGGCTTTTTTTTAAAAAACCATTAAAAAAAACGCATGTTTTTTTTTAAAAAACCAATTGGTTTAAACTGTGGTTTAAACCATGGTTTAAACCAACGTGGTTTAAACCAAACAACCCTGACAGTATATGTCACATAAGTTGGAAAATGTAATGCAATTTATAGGATATAATACAGTAAACTTTAAGCAGACCCATAAACCAAATAAGAGGAGAAAATGCTGAAATTTCAGGGCTTTGTGAACAAAAACAGCATTGCTAGTACATTACTACACCTGTCAGTACACCCGTGGCTTTTTATCTCTATATAGAACACTAGTTTAATTGCATGCATGACATTCTAATAGATGTTGAATTTAGCCTGCAATGCCTTTTTTTTTTTCTGAATACAGTTTTTTACTCTTTGAAAAATTACTGAATTCAAAAAATACTGTCTGTTTAATCCCTCCTTAGTTATTACTAATGCAGTGAAATTTATATTTTGGTCTTTTGATTTCAAACATAAATATTTAATGTAGTAAATAAATAATTAGAACAAGAATTTACTTTCAGATTTGGTCACTTTTGATTTTAATAGGATTCTAAAAATTAAAATTAGTTATAATGCTCCAAAATTTACTGGCAACTTAGAAAAAAAAAAGCAATTGAAATGCATGCATAATTTGGGGCTTGCAACAGGATGACCTGCCTTCAGTGACCACTTCATGAAACTATTTACACACTCAAAATATTAATAATAATCAGTGATAATAAATAAAAAAATTCAAGGAAACTGACATTGGTTAAACAAGTTTCAGAAAATCAAGGTGCTACAGCACTTTCAAATATTACATATTATATACATAAAATTTTGATTTTAATAAGATTATAACAATATTTGATGTCATATAAATTTTTTAACAACTAATTTGGTCAACTTACCAACAAACCAGCATCTGCTCCCTCCATTTGATACTCTTTGATTCCTGCAGGAGAAGTAAAATATAAGTTAATTTTTTTTTTCTTTTTTTTATGTGAAGAACAAAGTAACTTTGGTCAACAAAAGAGAAACTACTTTTCTTGCATTAACTAATAAAAATTTGTTTCTTTATTGACAAAAATTTTAATAAATCAAGTGCTGTAAAAGTTTACAGACTCGCGAGACTGTTATAGCAGTAAAAAAAATTTAGTGAACTTCACCCCACCCATAGAAAAAGATATTTTAAGGTAAGTGAGGTAAGTTTGGAGTATATCACTAGTTATAGTTACTTGAAATAAAGCCAGTGGATTTTTCTTTTTTTTTTCCATATGTCTTTAAAAATAAAATAACCATGTTTCACTCATTAATAGCTGTTTATGACATCATGATCTAGGGGTCCTGCATTCCCTTTAATGACAGTTCTCTTCTATAATTTGATTTTTCACATCATACATACTCTGATAAAGTTTTTTCATATATGTTTTACATAAGTTACGTTGAGCAATATAAAAGTATTTATAACTGTGTGCAGGGCCGGATTTAAGGGAGGGCAGGCGGGGCGGGGCTACTGCCCCGGAGCCTCCACAACAAAGGGGCCCACCACAATAAAATTTTTACAAAATATCCTAACTTTCAGAGGTCGAAAATATCGGATATATACATATATATCAAAATATTTATTATATATCAAAGTATCGGATATTTTCGAAAATATGATGATCTTTTCGAGCCCTGATTAGGCTCCAAGAGTAAGTTAAACCTTAAACTTTTTTAAACTATAAAAATAATTAAATTAAAATTTTATCAAAATCTTTTCATGCTTTTACTTTTATATAAAAAGGAAAAAAAAACTGTTCGTAAGTTTTTAACACAAAATCTATTTTTGCCACTTTGGCAAAAACCTATTTTTGCCGGGCGGTAAAAACCGTGGTTTTTTCCATGGTTTTTTCCACCCCCGGCAAAAACTTACCAACCCTGGCTGCTTCACTGTATTTACTGTTTACTTTAAATATGTAGTAACACACATAGTCAGGCCCCGCTCTAGGGGTAGGCGACCTAGGTGGCTGCCTAGGGCAACAGATTTTAGGGGCGGCAAATTTCGAAATTGAACTTTTTTTTTTTTAAGTTTAAATATCTGTTTCAGTGCCAAGAGATACACAGTTTTAATGTTAAAAAAATAATTTAGAGTTTTTACAAGTGCTTGAATATGCAAAACATAGTTCGGAATTCAACAAGAAATTCAGTTTAATTTGAGGGGCAGCAAATTACGTGATTTAAAAGTCTTTTGAAAATATTAATACATGTTTCAGTGCTATAAGATGCACTTCTTCAATGTTAAAAAAGAGTCTTTAGTGTGTACCAGTGCTTGGATATGCAAAACCCACTTTGGAATTAAACTAGAAACTAACTTTAGTTTTAAGGGCGGCAAATTACTTGATTTACTTATCTATTAGTTGCATCGCTCGGCTTTGCATGATCTACCTCGAAAATAAAAGTTATGTCAAGTTGGGCTCAAATAACAGAAAAAAAAGAAAGAAAAACTAAAATTTACGGTTAAAATAACGTTTCTTAAATTTTGTTAACGATAAATCTTAAAAGTCCTAAATAAATGAAACACAACCCTCTATTAATGCAACTAAAATCCTTGATTATCTTCTGCTGGCAGTACAAAGAAAAAAAAGTAGAGGGGAGGGGGCAAAAAATATGTAAAAGGGGAAATTTTTACCTCAAAGCAAAAGTAAGAATTTTATTTGCTCACAGTCGTGAGAAAAAATGGCAACAGATCAAAAATGATTTTATTCACGTTATTTTTAACTGAGCTCATTGGCAAACAATAAATTTCTGATTTGATATGGATGTTCCATCGGTCTTAAAAATGCTTATAACTCTTTTACCGGTGATTTCACAGCCTTGTTTTTTTTTTTTTTTTTTTGAAATTCGAAAGAAGAAAATAAACTTGAGGGGTATTTTTCGTGAGCTTTCGAATGAGACCTAAATCAAGAGAATCGGACAACTGTTTCAAGTAGAATGAGCTGAGTCCAAATATTGAAATTTGGACTGTCCGGTATTTTTTTGGTGTACAACCCCCCCCCCCCATGTTTATTTTTTTGGTCCCAAGTACCTCTCTGCCAAATTTGGTCGAGATCCGATGTAAAATGTTGATTTGCACAGGGAACATATAAACACACATACATATATAGAGGAAAAGGGGGCACATGTGAACATGGTGTGTTTTACCAGTCCAGCAATGAGCCAATTTATGCTTCTGTGGTGACAACTTCTTATGATTTTAACAGGTATTGTATGTGATTTTATTGCTGTCTTCTTCAAGTGAAAACATATTTTTAACCAACTTCAAAAAAGGAGGTTATGATTTCATATTGCGGCTTTTTATGTATGTTTTAGAATTATTCCAACACTACTGAACCGATTTGATTTTTTTTTTTTTGTTTGGAAGGGTATACTTCCCAGATGGTCCCATTGTAATTTGGTCTGGATCTGATAAGGGGTCCTGGAGAAGTCCAAGAAACTTTAAATTTCATACGTCATGGTCACGTGGTGTTGCTGTGATTGGTGCATTTTCACACCTAAGGTTTTGACTTTCTCTTGAACGATATTTAATTCTCGCAGCACATAGATGATTAATTTTCACAATGCTGCGCCGCCTGTTATATTTTTTATTATAGGTGTTTACATTAGTAACACCTATTATTAGTAACCTAAGTTATATATTAGTAACCTAATGTATTTATTACTGCGTAGCAAAGCAGTAAATTAAATATATTTTGCTACTTTAATACTTGAATCAATTACCTTAATATTTTATTTACTAATAAATAACTTTATTTAGGCACTAAAATATAAAGTTCTTTATTTAATATTCCAGTTTTTAAATATATTTAGTGTTCAATTGAGGGGGAATTGAATACAGAACACACCTCCCCCACGATTTAATTTATATTCTTTAATAATATACATTATAACTGTGTATGATTTATGAAGTTTGACCAATACTCTAGATTAACTATTTCACGATGCTGCCATTTCAATTTGAAATTAGGGTTATATTAATTAGCAGGCTTCAAAAAAAGGAGGAGGTTCTGAACTTGTCGGATTTGTTTTTCCTTTGTACAATGTTCCATGAATACTCGAAAACACCTGTACCCAGGGGCTCCCTGGTGTCCCTCCCGCTTCACAGGGAAGCGGGAGAGACACCTGTTGGCCCGGGCCGGCCCGAGCCTGAAGGGGGCCCAATAATTTTATAACTAAGGGTGAAATATAGAGGTAAAAATATTGAGAGGGGCCCGGAAAAGTCATTTGTTGATGGGTTCCAAAATTTCAATGCACGCCCCTGCCTGTACCGATAAGGAAAATTCTTTTTTTGTTTGAAACAGTATACTTCCTCAGCGGTCTAATGGTAATCAAGTTCAGGTTTGATGAAATTGAGGAAACTCTTCAAATATCATGCTCACATTTAAATCAATTTGTACTTTATTAACTTTGTATATTGTCTCACTTAGTGAACTGGTTTTTATGCTTTTTTTGTTTAGTGGTGGTCTAACTTAGGTTCAAAATCTTTGATTTACCCTATTTATTCTTTAGGGAAAAGTTAAGAGTAAAACAATAAATTTCATGCAATTTCCCTCACAAACGATTAAATATAAAACACATTGATAAACAAAGGCCATAAAACAAAGGTATATACTGTCTTTAAATATAGTTAAAGAAAGTACTAAAAAAATATATTATTAAGGGTAATGATAATGAAAATTTTGAATTAAGGATTCTCTGAAGCAAATATAAAATTCATTCTAGTGGAATTTTTAATCTTCATCTATAGTGGGGCCATGTGAAGGAACATGAGACTTTTATCATGAGTTACATGACATGTATTGCGAAACATAAATTATAATTTACAATATTACAATTCTAAAATTTACAATTTTACAAATTTAAACTTAAAGCGATTTCGTTTTTTTTTTTAGTGACTCGTGCATTTGCTTTCGGAAAGCAAACTTTGATAAAGTTGAACTAATGATGAAGACTTTTTTTTTTTTTTTTGTACATTAGTTACGCATTTGAAAAAGCCTTCTTCACAGTCGTCAGAAGTCTCCGAGACCCTCGCCGTGTTATTTACACCACTAAAAAGCAAAAAATAAATTACTTTTAAACAAAAAAAAACGCTTTCAAAAAACACCCAGGAACTAAAAAGCAAAAAATAACTGATTACACTAAGATTCTATTTCCTACTCAAAAATAGAAATGAAATTTATTTTACAAATCCAATACAAAAATGAACTAAACTAAACACCGAATTATAAAATAAACACTGATTTAAATTACTATATGATGAGTTATTTTAAATACCTAAATAATTATATATGATTTCTGAACATTTAATAACCTTTTGAAGGCGGTTTTTTTTTATTCATTTAAAAGTAATTTTAACAAACTAATAATCAAAACGTAACCATTGCAAACCAGTATACGAACATTCAAGTAAATTTATGACAATGTTTAAATTTTAAAATTAAATTAAGAATTCTTTATTTTAAAAAATTAGTTCTAAGGTAGGTCACGGGGCACTTGTGAACACAGCATGTAGGGGCACATGTAAACAGTTTAAATATCCTCTCCGTAATATAAATATTTGTTTAGGGTCATTATAAGTCAGTGGCGCCGACTCCATGGGGCCTGAGGGGGCCCGAGCCCCCTCAAAAATATTTTTGAGGGGGCAGAGCCCCCCCAATAAATCAAGAAAAGTATTAGTTACATTATGTTTTCTAAACTCATAAATTTATCTTTTATTTTCCTTGTTTGAAGATAGTTTACCTTGTAATATACATTCAGTAATTAGTTAAAACAAATAATTCTTACGGTAGTAAGCAGGTTAACTGAAAAGGAGTAGTGTGAATAATGATGGTGTTATAATGCTGCAAGCACACTTAAAATTTGTCCCAGTGCTCGAACTTACGGGTCAAATCTATTGCCGGTGGGGAGCGCTGCGGCGAGCTCATCTAAGTGTTGCTAATCTGGAAAAAATATATGAGGGTTTGATTTGTATATTAAATAGGAGGCGTGATTGTTTTGAGTACTTTTGGGAATTGTGTTTAAAAGAAAAATCTTCACAAAATGATGATCCTTCGCTTCCTCGGAATCGACGTATACCAAAGTATGAAAACAACAAAGCCAGTTCACCGCATGCTTTCAAAATCCCAAAGGCACTTTACATTGAGGTTTGCGAAATGGTGCAATCTTGCATTATTGGGCGGTTTACATCAACTGAACTCGCACAGAACATTGCAGTTGAACAAGAGTGCTTGCTTTTATGAAACAGAGGTGAAACAAATTTTGAAAAATCAATTGAGTTTTCAAAAATAACCTAGACATTGAGAGACTGCGTTTACACTTGAATATGTTAGACGGTATAACTAATGAAAAAACTGGTCTTAAAAAAAAAACATGCGTAAATTAAATTACCTTTTTACGAAAATACTGTGCGTGTTTGTATTTATAATTCCTTTTTTCAAAGCCAAAAAATATGTGTCAGGCTTGTCAAGTTTTGGGGGTTCTAATGTTGATTATATGACTTTAAAATGCTTTAAAAAAACTTTAAAACTCACTATTTTTCATCTCAAATTTAGAAAATTTCCCCCGGTTCCCCCCCCTCCCCCATTTTTTAAAAAAAGTCTGCGTCTCTGGGAGTGCCTTTCCATTCAAGTCAAGTGTCCTTCCTACGTTATAATATCAATGCTTAACTACGGCACTGCACGGCTCCCCATAAAATAGAACAAAAAAATCTCTTACTAAGACAAGTGATAGGATTTAACAGTTGAACCAGAAAATTCGTAAACCAATTTTTAGATTCTTTTACTTCGAAAACGCCGTGTCACATACTGTTTATTTGTTAAAATTATACACACCAGAAAATATGGCATTTTCAAGGTACAAAAATCTGACCTTTATTTGGAATGGGGGACCTCAGAGGGATTACATAACACCCTAAACCCCCGGTGATGTCCGGCCCCCCCCAATAATTTTTGCAAGTCGGCGCCCCTGTTATAAGTGTTAAAAATGGTGAAAAGGTTCATAATTTATATTTTGCTACAGTCAGTTTGCTGGTTTATTGTTAATTATTTTTACATTATTGAAAATTGATTATTAGTTATTTTATTATTATTTTTATGTTTTTGATTCTTTTATTCTCAAATAGTTGGCCAACAATTTAGTGTTATGTAATATTTACAAGAGAAAAAGAAAACATATTTTCTTTTAACTAAAAACTGAGGTGCAAAATAAATCTCATCATATTCTGTATGAAGCTTAAACTCACTATACACACAACAAGAATGAACTTCACACAATAAAGTATTCTTTGTACTAATCTCTCTTATAAGTTTTTTCCTGTCGATCCTGTGATTACAACATGCTACGAAACTTTAAAATTTGATAGTAAGCAGAATTATATAATTTGGAAAAGGTTTTTTTTTTTTTTTTTATTGACAGCTGTCCGACAGACCCTCCTATAGGGGCACATGTGAACAATTGAATGTACAGTCGATTCCAGTTAATAGGCCTACATTGGGACGGGATCATTTTGGTCCTAATAACCGGTTGGTCTGATAAAGCGAACAGGATCTGTGTAGCTTGACTGAACATGTTATACACAAAACATATAAATGCCCTTATGATTATTGTGAGTCCCCATATATGTGGAAAGCATACAAAGAAGAAAAATTCCTGTTTATGAAATTTTTCTAATACAAGTTAAATTAAAATAAAGTGAATAAACTTTTTACACTCATCCCAGACAGATATGGTTTTAGTCATTCCTTCCAGTTGTCAGTATTGAATCAATTCAACAACCAAAAGTAATTAAAAATGTGAGAGTGAAAAATAACTGCTGAAAAATTACTAATCGGTCACTGAAAATTTCCAATGTTGAAATTGGGAGTTTTGGTTCAATTGAAAGTTCCAATGTAAATCGCGTATTTTACATTATTGAAATTGAAGAAATTTGAAATTACACTGAAATTTTGTTTTTCGCTGGAACAGTGCCGCTATGAAATGGTTGTTTTGTTAAACATTTTTTCCTATAAATATTGCCGAGTTCAATTCAAAGTTACAAGGAATCATTTTTTATTTTTATTGCACTAATTATTAGGTTCGTTAACCCATTTGAAACTTGCTTCAAGTGAGTGATTTTCATTTTTTTTCCAATTTGTTCTCATATTCCTTGGTTCGATTTAGCGGATTTTTGGCCCCAATAGACGAATGCAATGGAAATTGTTTCAGTTCTATAAGATTTGGTCCAAATAAGTAGCTGGTCCAATTAAGCGGAATCCACTGTATTTCTTTAAAAATTCCATAAGGTAACAAAATATATACGTTTTTTAATAGTTTGAAAAAAAATCCAGGGTGCTAAGAAAAGACTATTGACATGAACACAGTTTCGCTCTGAAAAATTGATAATATTTTTTGAGACACTAAGAATATGAAAAAAAGTGTTCACATGTGCCCCCTTTTCCCCTATTCTTTGTTATATTCACATAGAATTTATTAATTTATTTAGTATTAATTTTTTTTTGTTGAAAACATTAATTTATGTTTCAGTGCCATAAGACTAGTTGTTGTAACGTTAAAAAATATCATTTAAATTGTGTTCCCCCTTTTTGATATGCAGAAAAAAATTCGGAATTCAGCTTGAAACTCAAGTTAAAACTTGTACACTGTCAATAGGGAATTAGAAATCACATCATTTTTTAAATGCTATATTGATTTGATATTTTCATCCCGAAAACTCAACTACAAAACGCAGCCTTTATTCCTGCAGGTTTAGATCATGTTTTGTGATCTCAATCTCAAATTTTAGGTGATGACCCACCAAAGATGTTTGTAACAATTGCTACTTGTTTAGGGATTCCAAACCAGTACCGACATTGTTTTAAAAAATTGTGGGTTATTTATTTAGTTTAAAATTACAAATGAGGGCATAGGCGGATTTAGGTCGAAATATTGGGGGTGCAACAATAACAGGGATCTGGGGAAGGGGGCGGGGTATTCCCGGAATAACAAGGCAGTGGCGAAATCAGGAAATAATTTTAGGGCGGGACACACTTTTAAATCTAAAAAACGCAATGTAAACCATATTTGGTAAGATTAGGGGATGGGCAATTCTTAACATTTCAAACTGCAGAAAAAGTCTTAAACGAAAGTCGATATTAGAAGCAATGGATGAATCAGGCTACTGGTTTGGAATGGGATTCACGCCCCCAGAAAAAATTTGAAATAGTAGTTTTGGAAACGCAGTTTTACAGTTCTTGGTGATATTTTAAGGGCAAGAAAGGTACGTGTGGCTATAAAGCTATTTTTAGAAATTTTAGTCTTATAAATGTGATTATAGTTCATATTTATAGTTTGGGTTAGGAATGAGACTCACAGACGGTCTCCAATCGATTTTTTGAAAAGCAGATAGAAATACGTAACTCCTTCCCCACGTTACCTCTTTAACTTTTCATAATTGAAGTTCCAAAAATACTACGGACAATTTTTGCTTCTGTTACCGGACGGGGTGTTCTGGAGCTCTCCCCTGTAAAATTTTCGAAATTGAAGTCCTAAAAATGAAGCTCTTCTGCAATACTCCATGGTATTGAAAAGAAGGATTGTTCCACTTAAATATTTCGAAATAGTAGTTTTCAAAACCAAAGTATTAACACTCTTCAATGATATTAGAGAAAGGGGGTCGGAGGCCCTTGTTCGAATATTTTCCAAAATTGAAGTCTTAAACACATGAGTGTAAGGCCATATTTGGTAACGTTAGGGCAACTGCAGTTTTTCAAAACTGAAGCTCCAAAAACGCAATTTTAAACGATTTTCGATGCATTTAGGTGGTTAGAAGATCTTTCTTGGAAATTTTGCGAAAGTGAAGCCCAAGAAACGAAATTTGAGGTACTTTGTAACAATTTTGGCTGAAGAAAGGGCTTTGGAGAAGAAATTTTTTTAGGACTAATAGGAAAAATGAAAACGAAATAGAAAAAATGAAAAAAAAAAAAAGGGGGGGGGGGAGGAAGGAGATATGAAAGAAAGAGGATTGTACCAGGAGGGGGGGGGAGGCACACGATTCGCCGCCAATAATCTGAAGCTGTTGAAAAATTTAAATGTCAATATTTCTTTTTGAAAGAGAAATTAAGATTTTTTCCCAACATTCTTTTTTTTTCGTAAAATAACTGCGTTTTCCCAAAATGAGATCTTTTCTTCTCTTCAAAAATAAAGAATATATTTTTTAAACATCTACTCAGCATTTTGCGGGGAGGGTCACCAGTCTTGTGCCCCCTTCCCCCTGGATGCACGACTGCAGCAAAATGTCCGGGAGTCCTCCTTCAAAAAATTTTTGAAAATTCATCTTAAAAATGTTGGTTTTCGGTTGATTTCGGTGTAGATTTTATTGATAAAGTTTCTCGCAATAGCCATGTTTTTTTTTTTTTTTTTTTTGCACTTTCTTAGCCATTGTTGTTTCAAAATTGAAGAATTGGTATTGGTATACGAATAAATACCCAATTACAGAACATGCAATTACTATACGAATGTACAGTAATTAATCACGAATGTACAGTAATTAGTTTATAAATAACAGCACTGAACAATAAATTGTTTGAGAAGATTCTTTAAGTAAAGTTTCTTTCAAGTAAATTTAATAGTATAATCAGCTATGATTTTTTTCCCCCAACTGCGTTTCTGAGTGAAATATACTAAACTAATTTTTTTCAAAACACCGGCAATAATTTTGGGGGTGCGGCGCACCCCCTGGCACCCCCGTAAATCCGCCTATGAATGAGGGAAAAGGGTTACTTTTAATGTACCAGTCTATCTGGAGCATTCGATCCCGGAAAACAATGTTAAGGCTGAGATATAAGTCAGGCTTTTATTTCTTTGTTTATTACCTATATGTATTTGAATAGCTTACTCCACACCTTCACCTACCAGGCAAATCCAAAGGCAAAATCTGCCACCCCCCCCCCCTCAAAAAAAAAAAAAAAAAGATGCACAATTTCCCTGATAAAAAAAAAGGGTTTCCGAAATTTAAACTGTCAAGCTTATGAAGAAATTATGACATTTTATATTCAGGGATGCCCCAATGGAAGGTCACTGTGATTTTCCAAAAAATTCCTTATTTAGAAAATTTGGAGACAAAATTGCAATATTGAGATTCTTTTTTTCCTTTTAAAATTTTTTGAAATTTTTTTATTGATGATGCTTAATGTTCCTTCCAATTAGGTGTTATGAATGTAAAATATTTGTGCATGCTCAAATTTTATGATTCGGTAAACTGAGAATTGTTTTCATCTATGAATCAGCGATTAAATTAAGTTCTTCTGTGTTATTATGTTTACTCACTTAAGGTTTCTTACCACTCCTCATTGCTCGATGGTATTTCACTTGTAATTTTTTACTGATTAAATTCCAAAAAGTCCTAGGATTTTGCTTTGAAAACTGCCCATTGTAAAAATATGTATCACTTTTTAAAAACTTTTTGAAAACTCTTTTTTGTTCATCGGTTTTTAACTAAACATGTTTTCTTCATTTAAAATGATTCAGCCTTTTTCGCTCCTCACTCATTTTTATTTTCACCCAGACTTAATACTATTAACAGAATTTTTTTTAAATATTAACAATGTAGAAGAAATGTCAAGAGAAAATACAGGTCAATCATTGAAGAAACCATAATTGAATAAACTTTACTATGGCACTAAATATCTAAGTCAAACTCCAATCTTGTTGGAGCTTCTGGACAACCCAATGAATATTGCTTTTCTTCAATCAACACTGCTTTTTGTCTTCACATTTATTGTTGAACATGCAACTATTACCATGCTTGAAAAATATTTCAGTTTCATAAGATGAATGAAAGTAAACATGATTTAATTACAAGAAAAGGATGTCACTACGGAAAATGAAATAATGCTAATTCACTTCAAGAATAATAATGTAATAATTAAAAAAAAAAAAAGGTTAAAGCAAAATTTGCTGCCCTTGAAAATTTTGCCACCCTAGGCAGCTGCCTATTCTGCCTATTGGGAAATCGAGCCCTGGATGGGGGGGGGGGGGGGCATTTGTCAACCTCGCCTAGGGTAGCAAAACTACTAGAGCCGGCCCTGCACGCAGTCAACTTTAGACAGGAAAAAGTTATCTCTGAAGATCAAAGCATATGATAATACAAGCAATTTTTTAAATTGATATTTGTTTTCTAACATTTTGTTGTAATTCAAAAAGATTTTTTGTTATGATAAAATGGTCAAGATCTTGTTATTAACATTTTAAATATTAATTGGGACCTCCTAATATTCAATGCATTATTAATTTAATCAATTTAAGCTTGTTTTTATTTTTAATGTTTTTTTTACGATTAGTCAAGTGCATGCGGCGCAAAGTTAATGGGGCAGAGTGAAATAGTTCATTTTGTTTCTCCTTTTTCAAATAAATTATTAAATTACTTACACATTCATTTAGTAACTGATTCATTTACATTTTTTCAATACATAATTTACTTTTATTCATTCAATTACAAATTTTCATTCTCATTCACTATTTTTTTTCTCTCATATAATATTAATTTATTCATTTATTGCTTCATCACCTTTTCATTTATTCATTAAATCTTTTATTTATTCATTCAATTGACTAAAAACATTTCTAATAATCAAACAGAAGTATTTCATTAGAAAAATATTTTATTTTTCAATTTGTCCCAACATTAAAAAAAAGGTAAATTTTCCTCTTTTTTAAGGTACAAATTCAAGGCAGAAATAAAAAATGCTTCAATGCAAATATTATTGCAAACTACATTATTCTTTCTTTCAATAGTGCAATTTTCAAAACAAATTTCCATTTTATTTATTTTGAAACAGGTAAGTTATCTGAACTACTTCACTTTGTCCCAATCCCCACATAGAGTTAATTTTAATGCTTTCTAAAACTACAACAAATACATTACCAATTATCAGTCCATGCATGAGCAAAATCCACAATCAACATTAGTTGAATAATGATGAATATAGAAGCAGCACCCATAGAAACATACATCCATACTGCAAAAAGAAAAAACACACATAAATCAGAATATTTTATTTTTTAGGCAAACATATACTATTAAAAAAAACAAAATCTAGAAAAATAAAAACTGAAGTTTCTCTATTAAAGGAATACTACCTACTATGGCCAAAATTATTTATATAATTTGTAGGGATGAGGAAAACACCAGCACAAATCATGCACAGTGTGAGAAATTTTATTCCCCACATTCTGAAAAACAAAATAGGAATGTTTATATATAGTTAACTAAATAAAGAAAAAGGTGATAAAGCTTTTTAAAAAATTTTGAAAAAAGGAATCTAAAGAACAAAATAATATAAACATAAAAGACCACGTTATGAAAAATTACATTTAATGAAACAAATAAGTAAATGACCAAAAAGTTAAAATGCATTGTAAATATCTGTACCTCAGAGTCAGATGGACGTAAGTCCCAAAATTGAGATTTTCAGTTTATTAGTGCATTGTATGTATAAAGAAACCCATTCCGTATCAAGCCATCTGAGTGTAATTCTTTTAAATAAATCTTTTTTATTTTTTTACCAGGGTTAAAAGAGTATGTGTCTTATCTTTTGCAAGCACCAGAAAAAAGTTTTTACTCTCTCCTGGTCCTGTAAAATTATCATAACGTGACTTACGTCCTTCTGGCTCTGAGGTATAGATATTGTAACGCATCCGGTGCAACTTCCACTTTCTTGAAAGGACGATACAGGTAATGAGGAAAATACAGGAAATTTATTTACACTATGTACAGGAAAGATCGTCAACAACTGCTAAATTAATCATCAGCAATTAAGCAAATATCACTCAACACCGTAAACTCAACGGTTACACATGTATTTACTTCCAAATATGCAAAAATACAGCTCAAAAGGCTTCACAAAACAGAGCAATAAATGCTCTCCAGCGTTCCGCTGCAACGATTCACAAGCAAAAACTAACTCGAAAGTGACTCATTCACAAGACGCCCGGCGCTTTATACCGAGCGAAGAAATCTCTAAAAAATCCTACTAAGTTCTACGCATTTCTCATATCTTCTTTTTACTCATTCACAAATCTTATCAATGAAAAATCGGGGGAGCATATACTTCAATCGAATGTATAGGGGCTGTATATTCATTACAGGAAACTATTTACAGGTTACGTTATTACAATAATTTTAGATGACAGATAATTTAATAAACACCAAATTTAGCTAGATTACGACAAATTAATCACAAAAATAACTAATATTTACAGAATTTGTAACAATATATAAAACAACAATATTAGTAAAAAATTAGAATGACATTGAAAAAATTTAACTAAAAAGGAAGGAGTAATTGGATTTGACTCTCAAGCAAAAAAAAAGAGACAGTATGTCAGTCAGGATGGTAAAAGTTTGGATTTTCGTTAAAAGGGGGGGGGGGGCGGGGTTTTTCTAATGATTTAAAGGGTTTCTGGGTTGTTTTAGGTTTTCATGGTTTGTGTAAGAATTATGTGCATGACATTAGCTGTAGTAATTGCTTTTGTTATTTAAAAACCATACCGTAATAGAAAATAACAGAAACTCATTTATTAGGAAAGGAAATCTTTTTATTGAACATAATTGGGTTTATAATTAATGTAAAACAATTAACAAATTAATTTTATCAATTAATAGTTATTTGAAACTGGGAGAAATAAAATCATAAGCAGGAGCATTTGAAGCTAATATATATATATATATATATATAAACAAAAAATGATGAGAAATTTTAGAACAAATTTAACCAGATATATAACTAGACAAATTTACCAGATGTTAGATCTTTTTTCAATGAATAAAAAAACTTTGACATTTCTAGAGGCATGAAATTCATTTTGAAAAGAGTGAAAAAACAAAAATAGTAAAGACTGAACTAATGATGATCAACCTTATAAACTAGAAATTCGTCCGTCAAGGTATGACGGGTGAAAATTCCTTTTACTCTTCTACATTTGAACAAAGCCATTGCCTGTTTGGTAATATTTTGATCTTTGAAATTGTAACCCTAACTCCAGGAAATTAACCCTAAAATCCAGTACATAGAGCTCATTTTGTTGACCATTTTTTTGTTTCTCCATTCCCCTGAAATAACAGTCTTACCAGTAAAACAGTTAAGTTACCGGATCGAGTTCAGACTTGTCACAATAAAGCTTTTCCCTGCATATTAAACATTACTAAAACATATTCGCAACTCCAACAAACTATAGGGGACGCTGGAGTCACTGTCTAATGGCAGATGAAAAAACTAAAACAAACGCACGCCGTAATGTATAAATTGCTTCTAAACTTAGGAAATGACAGAAATTTTTGTTCGCATGTATGATTTTTTGTTCTTTATTCATTTGAAAAAAATTTTCAAAGTCTTTTGGTTATTCTGACCCGTGTAGAAAGAGATGGGAAATCAAAAAGTATTTCGAAAGTAAACAATTAATGCAGAACACACAGTAAGTTGTTCTGAAGCAGCCATTTTCACGATGTTGAATTCGGTATTCATTAATTTTTGGTTCGCTTCGAACAGCATTTTCATTTTGTACTGTTTTTTCTATACATTAGTACATATTATGTCCAGTTTTGTGACATTTCCGGCATTTGTTGGCATTTTTGTAACATTTCCGGGATTTGTTGACATTTTTGTCACATAGTGCATTTACATGACAGACTGCCAAGAGTAACATTTAACTCTAGATAATATATTTCTATGACTGTACGATTGGATATCAAAAGAAATCATCATGCATTTAATTCATTCGTCATGGAAATAATTTAACTGATATGCGAAATCTTGTCAAGATACATTATTCTTTTACACAATACTAAAACCATAACCCTATCAACAGATTTTTGGCGAAAATCTTCCACCGAGACAGGCGCGATATTTTAGCGATAAAAGTTCCAAGCTTTTATTTTTTATTGTACAAATTCTTAACATTCTTTCTGGATTTTTCAATCTGTTCTGCGATAAATATTTTCAAGAAAATTTATTTGCATACTGTCCATTTCAGTTGGATGATATAGTAACAAGGTTATTTAAATCATTTATGTGGAATTAGGTTAAGAAAAAGCAGTAATTTTTCAGCATGGAGTACAGTCAATGTTGTAAAGTTCGCTTTTTTTCATCGAATTGAAAAACTGATATTTATTCAAATTCACTCAGAACAAGATAAGTAAAATGTGTACTCACAGTTTATATCAGATATTTTTGAAGTTACGCTGTTGCTGATGACGATTCCAAATTATGAATTACGCAAATAAAAAAAATGCACATAACAAACTTTGTTTTGCCCAAACTGAACACATGGAACGCAATGTTTTAGTTTTTTCGGTAGTTTTGTAAATCACCGCAAGGTAGCGTATTCGAGCGCTGGAGTTGCGAATTATCAAATTATCATGCTGTGGCGTGAGTTTCATTGTTGAAGCAAGCAGGTTACTTGATCATCGGCTATTATTTATATGAGGATGACTTTTTTAAAAATTTAAAGGAAAAATGGCTGAGAAAAAAGATCAGTGAACTTTTTTGATACTTTGAATTTAAAAAATTCGCTTGACATTTATTTTTGAAAATAACAAAACATTTAAATAAAAACTATCGTTAAAAATCCTATTACTTCTTTTCCTTCTTTTTTCCATGATGCTAAATTTTCATTTAAACCACTAAGCATGAAAAAAGGCTTGACTTAATTTTTGAGGCGTAGTTCTGATTTTCAGTGCATAAAATAGGCTTGTAGAGATGTTCAAAATGTCTCTGGTTTTAATGAATTGAAATTTTGGAAATTCAGGCACAATGAAATAACTACAGTTACTAAACATTTGCATCAATAATATAACAATTCATTTCAAAGATGCAATTTTTGCGAGAGAAAACTAATGCATAATTATTTACATTTTCCTAACATAACAGAAAATAACAAAATTATTCAGTTCAAAAGAGAAATTTATTATTAGCTATTGGTTGATGCATGTACATAAGAAAAAATCTAGTAAGTAGAGAAGTCTATTGCTTTTCTTGAATGCCTCATTGTATTTGTATTAGGGGCATTCCAAGGTATTTTTGACATTTATGTAGAGTCCGTAACGTGACCTTTTTTGGCAAAAAAGGTCACATTACGGACTCTACATAAATGTCAAAAATACCGTGGAATGCCCCCATTAAGTTAAAAAAGGTATTTTTAAATTTTTTATTGTTACTTTTTTTAATTATTTTTTAGTTTTTTATGTTTTAACACTTTTGGGCATAAATAGTTATAAGCATGTAAAGTCCATGTGTATGTCATTTTCTAATAATGAGAAATGAAGGTAATAAAAAGGATCATAAACAGAAGAGAAGTTATATCTTTGAACATAGTGGAAGGTTTTAAAATAAAAAAATAAGAGTTTATAAAGAGCAAGTTAAATCAACCAAAATATTGGAAGTTTCCTCTTGTGTTATAATGAATAAATTAGTAGCTACAAAACATTTTTTGAATAAATATGTTTTGCGTTATTGAGTGTACGGATAGTTATAACTTTTTTTAATGAATAATTTGCCAGTTATACATGGGTGCCCATACCCTTTCAAGGGCAATAACGCACCCTCCTAAATGAAATCGAAAACCCATTCAAATTAAACTCCTTTAAAAAATTCAATGGCTTAGTCTGGTACTGAACTTGAGTTCCTAACCCAAGTATCAGCAGCTTATTGAGGTTCAATGGGGCCATGTAATAGAAACTTCTATGAAATGTGAAGAATTAATATGATTGCAAAGATGACAGAAAAAATAATAAATAGATTTTCTACTGAGCTCTGTGTATGGAGGTGACCATGTATTTTATATCTGTGAAAATAATGCACAAATCTAAAGAGTGAAAAGGGTATGGTATTTAGACTTTTAATGCACAAATGGGTGATTGTTTAAAAAATAGCTTTAAAAAGTAATCCAACACATAACTCACCCATTATGTAGACCAGATCTCCAGTTTGAACTAGTAGATATTGCAATGGTCAGAACAGCTAAGATGAAATAAAATGCAGCCATCGCCAAAGAAACCCTATAGACTGCCATGTAGCCAACTAACAGCTCACAATTTTCTCCAGCATTAAGAATTATACAAGTTATATTGAACTGTGGAAACTGTAAATTAACAAGTAAATTGATTAATTAAATTAAAAAATACTACTAAATTTTGACAGTTGTTAAAGCACCTTCTTTTCTTCAATACTAAAGTTATTTTATGTGTTAAGTTTGTTACCTATTTTTTTAATGTTCAAATACCAATTTATAGCTTTCTTTTGCTCAAATATAACTTGTTAATCATTTTTTTAAGGATTTTGCTTTATTTCTTAGTGTTATCAATAAGTATGTAAGCTTTGATTTTTATTTTCCCGTTACTGTCAAATTCAAGGGCGGAAAATAGGGGGAGGGAGAGGGGGCAGTTGCACCCCCAAATGTTTTGGCTCAGAATGATAAAAAACGGACAAACGTAATTCATGTAAATCGCAAATCACTGATCATATGCAAAAGGAAATTACAACCAAAAAAGAAAAAAACGCCAGCTGATTCTCCATAATAGTTGATGAATCTTGAAACATTTCTAGACACAAGCAAGTATTATTCACTATTTGAATGATAACTTGGAAAATCTTGAATCATTTGTAGCCTTTTTCGAAAAACTGGCTGGGGATCAAAGTTTGTTTCAACTAAAGAGGTACTCTCCTCATGCAGGCAAAATACTTCATACTTGTGCACCCAGTGCTATGATAACACATCCAGAGAAGGCTGCACGATTTTACTGGAATTTTGCATAAGTTGCTACACTTATATTTCAAATGTATGTCAAGTTAGCGAGTGAACACCAATTTCTTCTATTAGAAACACATTTCATCAACTCAATACATTGTATACTTTCATAGAAAACTCTTACAAAAGACATGCTTTTTTTTAAAAAGGCGCATATCAACAAATTCATTTTCTGGATGCTCTTTAACTTGGTCATCTCTGAGTGACACAAGATGGTCTCTAAGAGTTAAAGCTGTAAAATCCCTCCTTGTTAAATCTGAACATTTGAAAGCAGCTCTTTCAATGGTGGTAAAGCTGATGCCCTTTAACATGTTCCTTTAACGTGTATTTAAAGTTACTGATCTGGGGTTCTTAATAAGTCAGGATTTAAAGTTCAGCCAACAGAGTGCAGCATTGCTAGTAACAAAGGCAATAAGATGCTTGGGTTTATCAATAGATCTATTTCAAACAAATCTAAAGAAGTTATCCTGCCCTTATATAGAAGTTTGGTAAGACCTCATTTGGAGTATGCTGTTCAGTTTTGGTCTCCTTATCTGAAGAAAGATATTAATGTATTGGAAAGGGTTCAAAGGCGGGCTACAAGGCTAATAAATGGACTTTCTCACAGACTATGATTCCAGGCTTAGAAGGCTAAAAATGTACAGTCTTGAGCAAAGAAGAGACCGAGGGGACATGATTCAGTTGTTTAAATTTATTAAAATGAAAGATGTTACGAGGCTGAAGTTTAGCACTGAAAACAGGACAAGGGGTCATTGTTTTCAGCTATTTAAATCTCAGGCTAACATGAATATTAGGAAAAACTAGGGTCTGGTGGGGTAAAGTGGTCATAAAATCGTAGGTTTTCAACTTAAGTGGATATTAAATAAAATAAATTCTTTAAACACTTAAACTTTTTTTGTTGTTATTTTACATTGCATTATTAAAGAACACAATACATAGAATTTCAGGGGAAAAAATATTGATTTAAGTAGTTTTATAACAGTTTCATTTCCCTATGTATTTATGACCACTTTACCCCATGGGGTGGGGGAAAGTGGTCATAGCATGGGGTAAAGTGGTCATAGTTAAAAATAGATGCAAAACCGTTACAAATAACCGTAATATTTGTATATTTCGGTTATTTTTATAGTTACAAGTATATGCGGGTATACATAAGAATGTATACGTGATTACCTACAGTATACTTGTCTACAAGAGTATATACACGTATAAACGAACATCATATGCGTGTATGCACTTGTATCTCGAGTATATACATGCATATCTGAGTATATGCGTGTATAGTAGACATATATACGCATATATAGGTATACACACATATACGGGTATACACGAGTTATTTGGAGGATACATCCAGTGCGTGTTTGTATATGTCTACTCACGCACATACATATGGAAGCAACGAGTATACACGTATGTTTACGTGTAAACACGATTATGTACCAGTATAGACGTATATACGTACCTTTACGTGTATATCAGTACATGTATGTATACACGAGTATATCCCCTAATACACAAGTATGCTTACAGAGTGAATCCAAGCCCTGGGGCAAAGATAAAAGGGGTGTGAGAAGGGAGGATACGAAGCAAAGAATCATAATGATTTTATGGTCACTGACGCACTACATGCACACTAAGCCAGAAACTGATGGATGCAAAACAGGTCACAAATTTGTTACACAAAGATGATTTTACTTGACCAGTTGGTGGCGTGATGGTTAGACGCTGACCTTGTACGTCTGTGGAATCGGGTTCTGACCTGGAGATGCCGGTCGGTGGATTTTCGAGATGCAGAAACTCATCAGCGCCCATGTCGTATGATTATGCGGCATGTTAAAGATCTCAATGGTATCCGTTTTGATTAGAATTTCTTAGGCAAAATCAAATTCCTACTGCAATTTCGCATCAAAGAGAGCCCAGGTGCCTCCCCCTGGGGGAAACTGGGCGTCAAAAAAACTGTGTCATACATCAGCGCCTTAATGGTGACACATGAAAGACTGATACATTGTAGGGGAGCGCACTAGGTCTGGTTATGGCCCAGACGCCTCTTCAGGTAGGACTCTTATACAGCCCCATTGGGGAAAAAAAGATGATTTTAACCAACATTCTAGTTTTTAAGAATTATTTAGAGCAGATGTTAAAGTTACGGCCTGTAGTAGCTCTAATACACGCATCGCAACAAAGGCACAGCGACTGTTGCAAGTTTTTCAAAAGTCTCATTATTGCAACAGAGAGTGCTTTGTGATTGCGACGCATGTACTACAGCAGCCGGCCACAAATTTCATCAATCACTTTAACACTTTCTTAAGACCTAAAATGTTGTGTAAAATTGCCTTTGTGTAATAAATTTGTGACCTGTTATGCATCCTTTAGGTTCTGATTTTGCGTGCATGTAGCGCGTCAGCGTTGTGTTTGTGAATATATGTTTCTTATAATTCCTGCTTCTTCTACTCCCCTCTTACATCTTTTAAGAATTTGCCCAAGAGTTTTAATTCACCCTATATACATGTATATCATGTGCTTGTGTGTAAGTGTCTGCTCGAGTTTCGAGTACGTACGCGTATATACGTGTCTACCTGAGTATATAAGTGTTCGTATATGTACGAGTATAAACGGGTATATACGTGTACCGATAGTCGAATGTATATCTTTATAGACAAAAAATGCTTGCAGTTACCCATATACTACGCGTTTATTGGTGCATTTATGTTAATACGTATATATACGTGCCTACACGAGTATATGAGTATGCATACGCATATACTCGTATATTTAACCCTGTTTACTGCAAAAACAATACATATTAAGTGAAATTAATATTTCATTTATATCTGCCTCATACTTAAAGTTTAAGTGACGTTAAAAGGACAATATTCGTTAAGCCTAATATTATGACCACTTTACCCCATCTTACTTAAATTGTTCTAAAAAATTAACCAAAATAGATTCAGCTAACTGCTAATGAGTAAGAGTTCTTGAGACATGTAGGAAGCTTCCTGTGCAGTCAATCTGTTCATAATTCTAACAAACAAAATTTTCCAAGAAAGTTAAAAGAGGTGTTTAGATTTTTAAATTTTTCATATTCACACAAAATATTTTATTTTACCAAATAAAATTTTGCCAGTTGTGAAATTTTGTATTCAAAATGTAGTTTTTAACTGCCCTATCGTAAAATAAAATTTTCACATTCATTCGAACATTTATTTCCAAGCTATAGCCATTTCTTTGACGTATGACCACTTTACCCCATTGACCACTTTCCCCCACCAGACCCTATTATTTTAGCAGGGTAGAGGAACCTTGGAACAGCTTACCGGAAGAGGTGGTAATGAGCAAGGGAGTAGACAGTTTTAAGAGGGCCATTGATCTTCACTGGGATCAGTCTAGCTGAACCCAGAGCCTGTTGCTGGTCGTTACTTTTGTATTGTATTTGTATGTATGACTTTGTTTGAGTTTTTATTTGCTTTGTTTGTACTGTGAAGATTTTTTGAAAATTGCTTTACTCTATCAAAACATCTTCAATCCACTAGCCTGAATTTTCGGACTGTCCAAGCTTCAGCTTAATCTAAAATTGAAACAATTTGTAATTTTTGCGCAGATGTATATTTTAACCAAGAGTGAAACGAAAAAAAATCTTACTGCAGACCAATCTTAAAAAAAATCCAAATGAATTTAGAAGAGGTGTCAAAAATCTACATGATGATATAAAGTCATAAAATTGAATTAATATTTTGTATAATATAATAGATTCAGTTTATGATGAATTTAAGACAAGATCTTATGATAAATTTTTAACTGCGTTGCTGTCCAATAAGTTCAAGATTTATATTGATATTTTCTTGCAAAAGAGAAATAAAATATTACAATTGTAAGTAAAAGTTATAGCACAAAGCAAGAGGAATTGTTTTGCAAATAGCGACTATACTATTAAATGATGAAAAACGAAGACTAGCACTATTTTCAAAGTGGCTGGCGTTGTTCTAAGGAGAAAAAACTTGACAATGTGTTTTCCATCATAACTTTGTTGCTTGAACTGTTTTTCAATTATTCCAATTAGCTCAGCTAGTTGTGAAAGTTTTTTGTGTGTTAGGAGGTTAGAAAATTACCTTCCGAGCATAACGGGACAAAAAAAACTTTCATCTTCAATTGTACTGGCAAAAAAGTACCACACTGCACATTAATGTAATCAAGTAACAAGATTTCCACACAGATTCTGAAAACCATACATTAAAACTTTCTAAAAGGTAAAAACTCTAGTATCAAAATATTTTGTGATTTTATTTATTACAAAATAAGTTAAAACTGTAGTAATTAAAATTTGAATTCTTTGAATACCTTCTATTTTATCCTGTAAAACAATATGCATTTTATTTCATTCTCAAGGGAACGCAGATTTAAAAAACTCGCCCCCCCCCCCCCAAATGAAATGTTGAAATGCCGCCCCTGGTCAAATCCGCAACCAGTCAAGTCTGTTACCTTGTTTTGTTACTAGTCAAGGATTCAACAGTTTTTCAAATTAAATTGCTTTTATTCAAATTGGAGCAATTACCAAACATTAATATTTTATACTCCTACGTTAAAGAGACACAAAACCAAAACAATACAACTAATGTTCAAAACTTTTTACTCATTCATGCATCTAAAATCAATTGAATATGGCAGGCAACAAATTGACCCACACTTTTGAGAAAAAGATTTCACAAAAAGTATACTAAAGGCGTTACCTAATTATATTTTTAGATACATGTTGAGCAACCGTTTTAACTTTAATCTGAACTTTAAAGGGAAACGTCTTTCTCTTGAATAGTATTTATTTATTGCAAATGACACTAGCTGCTTATGGTGAATAACTTTTGTTTTACATATTTTTGTAGCATCCCTTAAAAGCAAAATGTGTGTGATTGTGGACAGGATATTGAAAATCCAGAACACTTGTTGTTTCGTTGCAATCGTTTTAACCCCCAGAGAGAAATTCTTATGAGGGAGCTGAGGAAGTTGTCCGTTTCTTGGCCTCCTGTTCCTTCTGCTCTGGTTCAGAGTGTCGAGACTTTTTCTCTTTTTAAACGTTTTATTTATTCAGTTGTTTGACCTTTTTGTATGTGTGTGTGTGTGTGTGTGTGTGTGTGTGTGTGTGTGTGTGTGTGTTTTTCTTCTTTATTCGTTGTTAATTGTTTGTATGTTGTGCTCATTTTATTTTGTGTATTTTGTACTGTTGTGCCTCTTACCTTCGGGCCCTATGCGATACTATGTGGTGCATAGGGAGTTTCTTTTTGTGTCTAATAAAAAAAAAATATATATATAATGTTGTGGCGTACGTCAGAGAGCACATAACCTAACTTTGCACCCCGAACCTTGAGGTCCCTTTGGTTCAGTGGTTAAAGCACTGAGTTAGCATCACAAAGGTCTATGGTTCAAACCCCGACCCGGACAATCATCTTCCACATCATGGTGATCCCGTACGCCACATAATGGTGACTCAGCATCGCAACAGATGGCACCATGTAACGCAGCATTAGGAATACGCCATAGGCCCTTCATTCCTTGACCACGCACTTGCTCAGTCGTCCGCCCGACCGCTGACACTCACGCACGTGCTTTACTGTGGATTGCTCATATAATTGCAACGGCACAACTACAGCCAGAATGCTTGGCTTATCAGCACCCCACATCTGTTAATAAATTGAATAGCTCTCTTGCTTCCCTGCTTCATCACTTGATGGGGGGAGTAAGGTAACGTACGTCAGGAAGCATATAACCTAACTTTGCCCCCGAACCTTTAGGTCCTTTTGGTTCAGTGGTTAAAGCACTGGGTTAGAATCATAAAAGTCTGTGGTTCAAATTCCGACTGGGACAATTATCATCCATGTTATGATGATCCGTACGCCACAATGTCATCTTTTTCATCTCGGTAAACAATATTTATTTTCATTCAACTTACAAAAATGAAACATTTTCCAAGTATAATAATAAATTAGTTGCAGTTTGGAGAAGAAAAGAGCAGCATATTTTAAGTCTGTCTATTGGGGATATGAAGCAAAATTTGATTCTGGTCAGTTACTCACAATATTTTTCCATGGGAAATATTGTCAGTAATGTTTCCCATATGCTAGTAATATTCCTCAAAGCAGGGAATTTATACTTAACATTGGTCATAGTCTCATAGTAAAAATCAAGTAACAAAAATTTTTACATGGCACATTAAAGAGGATTAAAAGATTTCTTTTTCGGCGCCGATGGTTCAACAATTTCGCCATCGGCATCGGCATCGGCGGCCGATGCTAACTTGCAGGAAACATCGGCCCATCGGCCTTAAAAACATCGAAAAGCCGATGGAATTGGCCGATGTTTTTGAAAAAAACAAGACCTTTGTTTTACTTTTAAATACAAAGTAAAGGGAGTTGTTGTTTTCAAACAAAATTGTTCACTTAAATTTCAGTATGAATTTATATTTTAGTCACCCCTGAAAGAGTTTTTAATACTGCATTCAGGTACCAAACACGTTAATTATTGCGTTGTTTCTTGCGGCTGGATGCACGTATGTATCTCTCATAAGTCATAACTAAAAAATGGTAAGCTGTAGAAGGCTAAATTTTCGCCTGTGGGAAGTGCGCACGTTTCAGTTGTGACCTTCCCTCTTTGTTTTCGATCGGATGTTCTAAAAAGCCTATTAACTGATTTTTTGTGGCTATTAATTACTTATTTCAATGCAAAACTAATATAGCGTCTCAGACTGACGATCATTTGGTGATATATTACCGAATTGGAGACTGTGGAAACAAATATGAGATGGCAAAACCGGTTTTGTTTCATTTTGTTTGATTCCCGTTGAACCGACGGTAATTTTAAATTTTTCGATGTTTGTAATATGAATCACAGTAATGCAGTCTTTTCTGTATCGCTTCGGCGGAGCTACAAGATTGGGGCCCGTCAAAATCCATTTTGGGGCCGTATTTCTCCATCACAGAAGTTGCAAAACATTTATCAAAAGCATTGTTGTAACTCCTACGGTGCCCCTATGGTTATGGGGCCCTCGAGGAATTGCACATTTGCTACATTTTAAATCCACCATTGTACATCAAAACAAACTCGGGTGCAAGTTTTAAAAGGGTTTTCTGCTCAAAGTTTATTATTATTTTGAACTCTATTTTTTGCAACTATTTTTTGTATTTCCGAGAACACTTGCGTGCTCCTCCTCCCACTCCCTCAATTTCTGAAATTAAACTGAAGTTGTACTTCTGAGTTGTTTAAAACCAACACCATTCATAAAATTAGAGATTTTTTTTTCAAGTTTTATCTATTGTTTAGGAAGAGTTTAGAGCATTGATTAGAAATTGATTAAAGACGTTTTGAATTGTGACATATAATTCGGAAAACAAAGGTTTTGAATTTTTCTTCGGAAGTGCTGAAGTAGATACAGAAACTCTTCCGAGGCGTTGGTGGTAGCGCTTCTGTACTAAAAAAATTAAGCCGAAGTTGGGGCCGAAGTTTAACATTGTGAGTTACTCCAAAATTAGAGGGTGACCCCCTAATCCGCCCTCGTCGTTTCAAGCATTTCTTAAATATTTAGCGATTATTTATTTTGGTCAAGAAATGTCATTTTGCGTATTTTTTATACTTGTTTCACCTATATTTTGTAATGCGCCACCTTTTTTGCATCATTAATAGCGATCGATTTTTTTTTCTGTTGTAACTATTTTTATGTATTTATATAAAATCAATGAATAAGTTATTTTCGTTTTCATCATATGTTTAATAATATGTTATAGAAAAGTTTCAAGGATTTTCTACTATGCAATTTTTTAAATTTCAGAAAATTATTGTTAAATTGAAAAATTTAATTTGAACGTGTTTGTAGTGCTCCATAAAAGATTAATCAATCAAATTGTTCAATATTACGTGTGCAAACATCAAATCAAGTAGTATGTATATGTATTAAGTTATTAAGTTGGGGTAAATATTGAGTTTGTTTATTATAGCTACGTTTTAAGAATCTCACTCATTTCGTGGCTATTTCTTTTTTCCGCAAAATTTACGCAACTGTTATACATTTTATGAAAAATGCCAACTTTTCTATTCATAAATTTTAAATAAGTATAAAAATATTCCTATTATGATTTAATATTGTAATTTATCTGTTACCTTTTTTGTTTAACTTGATGACTAAAAAAGGTCTACGTGCAATCTTTCCACTTTAATAGCGTAATTTGCTGACGGTTTCATAGTTTTTTTTTTTGAATGATTAAACAACATAATTTAATGCTTTTTAACTATGTTTAGTTTACCTAAATCCAAGCATTATTAAAATATTACTGAAATCTTAGTTATATGTTCAATTTAAAAAAAAATCAATCGGTTATTAAACAGTCTCTTTGTTTTTCCTCCATTTTTTGTTTTTTTTTGTTTGGCTGTTGTTCTTCGTTTTCCATCATACAGCAGTCAAAAAAGGAGAAGCATAACTACACCCTATACAGATTGTACGTGGTACGATCCAAAAGTTCGAGGGATAAGCTGTATAAAACCTTACCCAGAATAGTTCACATTACCGAAGCACATCCACCTACAAAAGGTCATCTTGAGGGACTATGTACTTCTGCCAGTGTTCATATAACTTTTGGAAAAACTCCTGGAAGCCATTTTTCACTACCTTCTGTGATGCAGCTTTATCTTATCCTGACGGAAGAAAGCGGCGTCCATGCAAATGTTTTTTTTTTTTTTGCTGGGAAAGGTAAAAGTCACACGGAGCTAAGTCCGACGAAACGTGATGTTTTTGGTTTGTCATATCAGAGTATTGACCAATCGAACCGTGCATCCTCAACATGAAAGTCGCCTTCTTCTCCACGATGAAGTCAAAGCAGCAACGAAAGAGCCCTTACAGGAGGTTGCGATAAATGTCTTCCAGGAGTCCTTCTAAAAGCTATACGAACGGTGGCAGAAGTGCATAGTCGTTCAAGGTGACAATTTTGTAGATAGATTCACGGTAAATTTTTATACAAATTGTCCTCGAACTTTTAGATTATGCTACCTACGTACGAGTTTTCAACTTACTATTTCATAACATTTTTGAGTGACGTAAGTTTACGCGCATGAAAACATCACAAGAGAATTTGCGATAATTTTAACTAAGGAGGTTTTCAAAATGGATATTTCGGTCATCTATATGTTCTTAGGTACATATGCATGTACATGTGCGCAGAAAAAACTCGTGAAGTTTAAATTGGATGATCGTAAAATAAAAATTTAGGTCGAAATCTGATTTTTTTTTTTGGGGGGGGGTACTACTATTCCTTATCCGTAGAAAGGAAGTAAAGTGAAATGAATCTATGATACTTTAAATCCCTGACAATTTTATCAATTTATTTCTGTTAGATTTTTTTTTTTTTTGCCATCGGCCAACAGCATCGGCCATCGGCCATCGGTAATCGGCCATTTGGAGGAAAACAATCGGCCATCGGCCATCTTTGAACAATCGGCCAACAATCGGCATCGGCCCATCGGCCAAAAAATGCCATCGGTCGAGCCCTACAAATAACTTTCATTTTAATTAACTCTAAAAATTTTGAGGTAAATTATAATGCTGTATAGAGACAAGAATTGACATAAATTATGGAAAAAAAGCTCTTTAAATGCCCTTAAAAAATATTTCCTTTGCTAAATGACACAATTTTGGACATACCAAAACGTTAACTGAGCAAATGTACCATTAAAAAAAATTTTTTTTTAATTATTTCCATACGTTTCAAAAAAAAAATTTAAGGCATGAATCTTACACTGAATAATTTTTTGTTAATATTTTACACAAATAACAAAAGTAAAGACAAATTATTTACTTTGTAAACGATTTTAGAAAAAAGTAAGTTTGAAGTTTGATGCATGTCCAAAAGTTACGATCTTTACAATGCTATTATTTGAGAACTAAGTATATGATGTTTTCGTTTTAAAGGTATTTATCGATCCTCAGAATCAGTTTTTAATTGTTTAAAAGTGTTTTCATAAGCTTTTATGTAGTATCTTAAAAGAAAAATAATTTTTTTTAAACGTACATGTGAGATGTCCAAATGGCGTTACGATCTTGACGCCGATAATTCTGTCCGTTTATTTATAATTTTTTTATAATCCACTGTCTTCTAACATCAATAAAAAAGATTATTATGATGTTATCTTCTTTAATCCATTGGTATTTTGCATAATTAATACGTTACACATTGAACAATACATAAATTACAGTCGAAACTTGGCTGGTTATGATCGAACGAAAGCCATTTTGCGCGAAAATCGCCAAGCAAACCTCCATTGGCAACAACACAGTATACGATAAGCTAAAGGTTACCAGAGGGGGATTCCAGTTTGACTAGTTAATCGTCAGCTGCACCAGTTTTGGCGACATTATCACCTGCACTAGCATTTTTTTTCCCCACCGCTTTTATTATTTTAGAATTTTTTTTTTTCTCTTCTTTCTTTTGGAAACATAATTTAACGATCTCCACATAGAAATACGAATTTCTTATTTCAATAATTTATTTTTAGACATCGTTTTAATTCTTATGACATTAGAAAAAATATTCATTATTAAAACTGATGTCACTTTTTACATTCTTTCTTAAAGCATATTTTGTTTATTTTTCCTTTAAAAATATATATGTCGTATTTATTTGTCTCTATTTTTATTCCTTATTTGTCCCAAAAAATCAAACTACAAGTTTGTATAATTATTTCCATGAAGCTTTTTTCTACCTTTCATCAACTTCTTCAAAATCATTCCAAAACTTTATTATATGTAAAGAGCAGTATGTATAGCCATTCAAGTACTTCATTAATATCCTCTTTATCATTAAATTGCAAAATTCAAAAAGTAGTAAATAAAATTTTCATTGGAAAAGTTAAAAAACAGATTAACAGTTGTCAAAAATGGTGAAACTTACATTATGATGATGTCCAAAATCTGTTACCTACAGACTGCTAATTTAATTTGCTAATTAACAATTTTTACAAATACCTGCTGTCTTTTCATGCTCATATATTGTGTTCTAGGTTTACATACTATAGAATAAAAGCAAAATTGATATCAAATTCGAAAATTTTTGAAATTGCTCAAAGTTAACTTTTTTGTTCCCACCTTTTGAGAACTGCTCCTAAACCTCCATCTTGACGACAGTCAGAAGAGACCAAGGATATTCCCAAAGGGTATAACTCCATATATGCTGTATACTCTCAAACATTTTTTAGATATATAAAGTTCATTGATCGCATACACATATTCAGGTGCATGCTTAGAGTTTTAGCGGCCCTGTGCGAAATTTGTCTTAATAGTCGATAAATAACCATTTTTGTTCTCTGATAAAACATAACCCAATGTTGTGTGTCACCCAGCTGTATAAGTTAGTTTGAGATTTTTATAAGTAATTACAAAATTAATGTGAAAAAAATTGACATAAAATACAGTTGCAAAGAAAAATTTTGGAATCTTAAAGAGATGTAATTGTTGAAATAAAAACTGGTATCTGCACTGCATTGTTTTCGTCCGGGAGGGGGGGGGGGGATATGAAATATGAAACTGAAATCTAACTTCAAAACAACGTTAGGAAAAAAAATGAAAAATCTTGACCTTTTTCTGCCTTTTCACATACTTTTACTTCTACCAAATATAAAAGAGTCATTCCATGTCAACAAATCTAATGGTCCCCACTCAACCATCCCCGAGTTGAATGAAATTTTATAGAGTTGTAGAGATGTCTTGAGAACTTACTTATACAAATTTTCAGCTTCTTAGATCCAAATCCTGAGGATCTAGAATCTCCGGAAAATGTGATCCAAAATGACAGATCAGCTTTTTGTGCCAAATGGCCAAGTTTAGATTAAGTTTACAGAAAATTTTATCACACTGAAACTTTAGACGCTTAAAGTACAATTGGCTGTTAATACATTCAAGTATTTTTGGAAATTTGAGCTTATTAGACTTTTTATTGCACGCCTGTAAACTCGTGAAAACGCTGGCGGGGAAATTTTCTCCTGGATTTTAGGTTTTCATAAAATCTGAACAAAAATAATTCAAAGGATCCTACTTCGTGATTACATTGTAAAAATACTTGTTTTTAATTGGATACAGTTTCAGAGATTAAATATCTATTTTCTAAAAGGTATTGTCATCCAAAGTGGCTATCAAAACCGTTCAAGTGAAAAATACCGTATTTTCAAAGCGCTGCAGCTCAAGTTTGTCACCTCGCATCTTCTTTTTGTTAATACCATTAGAAAGAACAGATTTTTTCCTTTCAAAATAAGTTTTTTTTTCGATGGTGTACTTTTGAATGAGGATAGAAAAATGAGTTGAAATTCTGTCGGTCGTATCAAATTGCCATGTTTAAGTTCAGATTACGGGAAATTTTATTACATTGGAGCTTGAAACTTTAGGAGCTCAAAGCACTTTTGGTTGTCAATAGATTCAGTAGATTTATGAATTTGAGTTCATTAAATTTTGTGTAGCACGCATGCAAAGTCGCAAGAAAAACACAGTGGAGAAACTTACTCCAGGATTTTAGAATGCCATAAATTCTGAACAAAAATGATTCAAAAGCTCTAACTGAGTAATTGTATTTTTACATTATACATGCTTTTGATGGGTTATAGTTGCATAGCGTAAATATTGATTTTCTAAAAGACATTGGCATCCAAAGTGGCTGTCAAAATCATTCAAATGAAAAATAGCCTATTTTTAATGAACTGTAGCTGAAGTTTGTCCCATTGCATCTTCTTTTCATTTGTACCATTAGAAAGAAGATATTTTTTCACACAGAAATATTATATTCTCTTGTAATACTTTAGCGGCCCCTTTTGTCACCCCCAAAACACGGCCCTGCAGATATTGTGCATATTGGATTACCGAGAGTATACCCTGTAGTATAGTATTTCCTTTCGATTCAGAATCATTTCCCTTAACTTTTTACATTGAATAGGAAAAAATAAATAAAAAAAAGACACTACTTTAAAAGAAATAAAAAATGCTCAAAATGGAGCTAAAGCCTTCCTCTGGACCTTGCAGTTTATTTGAAATTTTGTGAAGTAGTAAATTAATCTCTACAGTACTATTTGCATAAAATTCAAAATTTACAATTTTTTTTCTTTTTTTTACCTTTTCAATGATTTTTTCTTGAATTTCGGGAGTTAGCATTACACACATAAGAAGTGTTCCTAAGAGTAAAAACAAGGTGTACATGAGGCGTGTTGATGTTGATTCTTTTATTGCTGGAAGAAACCCACAGCAAAGTCGACAAGAGCGACACCCGCAACAGCATCCAACCTGTGAAATCATACATATATATTTATAAAAAAAAACATATATCTAATGAAACTGAAAAAAAAAAAAACCTGAAATTTATGGCAAGAAAATGTGTATTAACATTTAAAAAAACAAAATTCTTGCCAATACTTACGAAAGGAATAACCTAAAATGAGCCTAGTACTGTAACCAGACGTAAATTTTACTCTTCTACAAACCAGAAAAAAAGAGAAGACACTAGTAGCTAAAACAAGGTTTCCTAACTGCCAGAGCAAATCCTAAGACTCAACCAAAAGACACTTCAGATACTTTATCTCATAGAATGCAAATTTTTGCAATAACAGAAAATATGGGAAGCAGTTTTGTAATTACCTTCTCCCACAGTTAACAACAAATATGGACAGCAAGAAGGATCTATGATCCTCCTCAAGCACCCAAACATAGCCTAAAACTACATTTAGGTACATTTCGAAACATTTGCCTTGGACTTCCTATTTGTGCCTAATATTGAACTTTGACTTGGTGAGAGCAGGGGTCTGGCCAGAGGATATTTGGGTCCATTAACGGACCCTTCACAAAATTCTGATAAACAAGATCGGATCTTTCACAAATTGTTTATTAAAGAGCAAATCTGAAAGCAAAATAACGCATATTTCCGTGTATAAAACCAATAATTTCTGAAACCTTTTTTGAAGTCAAATTAGAGGGATCAGCTTATAAAAAATCTGCTAATTTTGCAAAAAAAAAAAAAAAAAACTGCACTTTTGCGATGCTCTTGCAAGCGATAAATAATTGCTACTGCCAAATAAATATAATGCCTGTTGTTTGTTTCTTGGAAAGAAATTAACAGCTGAAAATAAGTTTGGTTTTAAATAATTAGTTTGTTTTATCACAGCTAATTTGCAGCGATGTTGTTCTAAACTTTTCTGAAAAGTTGTTGGTAAGCACTTTTCTTCCCCCCCCCACTCATGATTTAATAAACAATGATAATAATAATATATATCAGCGAAATAAACTTAGAACTGCAAAGGGATAGTAAGGGCGGCGGGAAATATATGATCGGCGGGAAATATATATGATCGCTTCAGATAGGGTTACCAACTTCAAAATTATCACCACTTAGCGTCTCATCATTTTATCAGCTTGTCAATATTTGAGTTTTTATAATGAGGTGCAATGTTTAACTGTTACTTTGGGAGAAAATTATATGGGTTTGATTTTTCGATGCTAACACAAGCATGATTAACTTTAAATAAACTCTTTTAATTACCGTTTTTTTTTCCGTAGATGTCTACATTTTGAAAAATGCGATCTTTTAGCATCTGATATGAGAAACATATTTTGTTATTTTTTTCAAGCTAACTTCGTTTTATTATTATGCTAATAAAAGAAAAGTCTCTTTATTTTGTTAGAACTCTCATTTCAAGTTTTTAAAGCAAAATTCCATTTTCTTTTATGAGTTAAAAATTAAAATGCTGAATCGATGGTTTAATTTTCTTTTTTTTTTTTTTTCGCTTCAACTGTGTCCACAGATATTAATGAAATGTTTATCATAGGACTCTAAAATGCAATTTTAAAATAATTTTATGAAAAATATTTCTTTTACCAGCCATTTTTATACTTTTGATGCATAGGCGGATTTAGAACTGAGTTCCTGGGGGGGGGGGGGGGGCAGGATTTTTTTTAGCAACATTTTTATTGCTCCCCACTGCTTTGTTTTTGTCTGTTTCCTGTGCTGCATAAGTGTGTTACGAATTCTGTAAATAGTAATTATTGTAGTAACGTAACCTGTAAATAGTTTCTTGTAATGAATATACAACCCCTTTACATTCGGCTGAAGTATACAAGCCCCCTATTTCCATTTTTTTTCATTGATAAAATTTGCTAACGGTCTACGCATTTCGAGAAGCAGTAAGAATGTTGTGGAAACTTTTCGATGTTTATAAAAGCGTCCCACGTGATAAAAAGTTCAGTTTCGATTGAGAATTTGTTCTGAGAGTGTATAAGCTGTTTATTGTGAGGCATTTCGCTGTGTTGTTTTCGTATTTGGAAGTAAATACGTAAGTAACCGTTGAGTTTACGGTGTTGAGTGATATTTGCTTAATTGCTGATGATTAATTTAGCAGTTGTTAACGATTTCTTCTGTACATAGTGTAAATAAAGCTCCTGTGTTTTTATCAAGAACTGTGTCGTCCTTTCAAGAAAGTTGGAAGTCGCGCCGGATCTGTTACAAGTGCATGCTTTATTTTTTTTGTGTGTCGTTTTCATCAATGTGTGTTTTCATGCTGTCCTTTTTGAATTGCTCTTAAGAGAGGGAGCTGTTATCAAGAGAGTGACGCATTTCTCCCTTTTAAGTGGGAAATAGAATATCCCCCATTTTAGGGGGCCGGGGGTTTCTCTCCCGGAGGAGATTTTGCAAAATGAATATAAAATTCTGCATTTTGAAGCCTTATAAAGGTTAATTGGATAGACAGAAATTGATAACTAGATTATACAGTTGTACAGTATATTGTTCAAACTTTGTAAGAAACAACCATTTTAAGTTTGAAAGAAAAAATAAACTATTGATTTCTCATTACAACAACCTTTTTTTAATCATTAGTAGTGCAGAAAATGAAAAGGTAGTGTATCATTTTTTTCTTGGCTAAACAGATTAACAATATGCAGTAGAAGAAATTGGAGCCCACTTTGCTTAGGATTTTCAAAGACTTATTTAATTATTTTCAAGGACTCTAGAATAAATAAAATTATTTAACGCATTTCATTTGTACTTTCCAGTCTCTGATATTTTAGTACTTGATCGTAAATTTTTACAGGCCTGTTCTAAATTTGAGAAATAGCTATTTTAAATTTAAAAGAAACTACAGATTTCTCATGACAACAACTTTTCTTCAGTTGCAAGTGGGACAGAAAACGAAAAGAAATAGAAGTAGTGTGTATTTGTTTCCGTGCTAAACAGATAGACATTATGCAGAAGAAGTAAGACAAAAGAATTTCCAAAATACTGCATTCGGGATTGAATAAATAGCAAGATATGAAACATGTGAGTCACAAAAATTTATTTCAAATAATATGTTACAAACGGGAGAACCATGATTTTTACATTTTTAATACAGGATGTGGCAAGGAGCTGAATTTGACATATTTTGGCATTCCTCCCCCTCTAATATTTGTTAGAAATTTTAAAATTTAAGGTTTGTAGCTACACGTTTCCAAATATTCAAGGTTTTCAAGCACTTAAAAATAAAAATAGTTTTTTAAAGCAATTACCATTTTTTAAGGAAAGAATCATGAATTTTTTTTGGGAATTAGGGACCCACTTCAAAGCAGGGGCTCTAAGTAATAGCTTGTTTATCTCATAGGCGAATTCAGCCCTGTTTGTAATTCACTCTTACCTGCAAATTTTTGCTTGATTTTTTGTAATTTTTACGAAAATTCATCAGTTTTTACAATTAAAGGATTTTTACGATTTTGCCAATCTTTGTTAGAGTGTTATAGACTTTTATAAAATTTCAGCAAATTTTTCCAAAACTTTTGAGGACTCAATTATTTAAATTTCAATAGTTACAAGGACTGACTCACTTTGACTAAGATGATTATGACTTACCTTACTTTTTAAACAGTATTTATAAAGTAAGTAAAATTGTACTCTCTCTCTCTAAGTAAAAATATTCATTTAATCAGATAACTGAAATTTATTCAGTTTGCGGTAGTATTTATTTTCTCTCTCTCTCTCTCCCTTAAAAAAAAAGAGAGAGAGAGAAAGGAAAAAAAAACTGTTTTTTAGAATTTCTCAAAAGATCAATTAATCTACTAAGAACATAAATATTATGCACAAATATACTTGAAATATGGACACAAATCATAACGAGTAGATCGTTCTGTTAGCAAGAATGGGGGGGGGGAGTTTTTTCCCCTTTGCTTTAGGTTCTAATATGTTAAAATAATCGTCAATTATAAGTGTTGCAGCTTAATGTATAGCTCGTTTAGCCTATATTTTCATTCATATACCTGCCCAAATGGTTTTCAGTCCAAAATAGTGAATTTAGACATTTTCAGCACCCCAGTGATCAGCTGTACTATTTGTATTTAATGTTCGTTCCCCCCCCCCCCTTTTCTTTTCTCCCATCAGAAAAGGACGTTCGCTTTTCTCTTCATTTTCATTGAACTATTCAAAAAAGAAAAAGTCAAAATTTTTTTTTTAATTTTTGGAAGATGTGTTGTTACTACATAAAGTCCTCCCAAAACTGAGGGAGCATTGCCCTCCTCTGCCCCCCCCCCCCCCCCCATAAATCCGCCCATCACTTTGAGAATTGCGATCTCTTTGCATCCGCTATGGGAATCCGATTTTTCGAATTTTTGATGCTTAGTACGCTTTGTTAAGAGGTAAACAAATAAAATCTCTTTTTATTTTTTTTAAAATCACGGAATTTATAAGTTTTAAACGAAATTCTGTGCTTTTTAAGTGTTTTGGGTCAAAAAGTTAAATGCTGAACCCTAGTCTGAATTTTAATTATTATTATTATTTTTTTTTTTTTGTTACAATTATTTTAAATGCTGTACAGAAATAATTCGAGTATAATTTAACATAATGTAGAATGGTAGATAAATATTAATACTTGAGAGAGCGATTCCCCCCCCCCCCCCGGCAAATAGTAGAAAAACACTCCAGAATGATATTCTCGACATAGAAGAGGAAAACACTGAACTTTAAGTTTAAATGATGCAGTTTGTGCCATCACTAAATTCTAAAATTTCGTTTTAACAAAAAAAAAACTTTTTTTTTTCAAAAATTATTTGATTTTTTACAAAATTAATTCATTTTTCACAAAATTATTTGATTTTTCACAAAAAACGGACCCTGTGAAAAATTCTGGACAGACACCTGGAGAGGGTTGTAATTTAGCAGAAAATATAGGAGGGGACTACAGGGTTGTCAATGAAGCTCTATGTAGTAAGATGACTTTTAAGCATGGTCTCCAAATTCTTTACAGGACTTCATTGGCAGACTGCTTGATGAGCCCCCTTCCAATTTTGGCAAGTTTAGAAATGGGCATAAAAAATTACTTTGTTCGTAATTTTTTAAGTAAAAATAAAACGATTTAACAATATTTTCAAGTTGTTTAAAACAAAATCTGAATGCACTAAATAAGAGGAGTTTCTCAGGCTTACATCAGTTATTTCCTTTTCAGCAGTTTCTTTTTTTCTAAAGATTATAAAACTTACATTAAAGAACTAAGTCACAACAAAATATGTATTTGCATCCACTTTGATTGTGTGCTGAATTTATGAGCAGTGAGTTGATAAATTTCTTAATTTCAACTTGGCTTCATAGATTTCTTCATGTAATATTATCTATTCAGCATTTCAGAACATAATAATAATAATAATAACGAAGAATTTTTTATTCATAAATTAGATTTTACATGTAAATTGTATTTGAGAAGGATGTTTTTGACCTGACAGTTTAAAAAACTATTGCCTGCGAATAACTTGCCAACATTGTGCACAGGCAATTGAAATTTTCTATTACGAAGACTGATCCCTTACTGTAAGGTGGAAATAGGCGATTCTTAAAAATTTTTCCTGTGTGTAACGCTAAGTTTTTTATTTTATTCAAGTAACTACTGGTTAAATATTGGATTATGCTTTGAGATTATATGCTATGCAAAGATTATATGCTTTGAGATTATATTAAAGCACGTATTATTCCCAACAGCATTATTTTTTGAAGGCTTTGGTTAGCTGGAAAAAATTAAAAACTAAGCTTTATGCATTTTTTTGAGAATTGCCCATATATCTGTTCGTTGGGATCTTAGTTTATATTGGATGGCCTATAAATGTTCCCTAAGAGCGGGCTCGGATCTGACAGAACTTGCAGTGCAGGGTGCAGAGTCTTAAGGGGCCCAACCGCCCAAGAAGCTAAAAAGCATTGACACTAAGACTTATTAACGCTGAAAACACACGCTGTTGGCCTTTGCCGAAAGGCCCTACAGATTTGTTGTAGGGGAGCCCAAATTTTATAGATCAGGGTCTGCCTAAGAGCAATTTTTTACCTTTATTGCTCTTTAACATATAAATATGATGAGGTGTTTTATCAATTGTGACAATTTAAATAAAAATGACAATCATCAATCACGATAACCAGCAGAACAAGGTAAGGAAAATTTACTCCGGTTAGAAAACTAAATTAGAGTAACATTAATTACTTTTCTATCTTAATTTATTCATCACAATCAAATTTATCAATACAGTTTTTAAACGACCAAATTGTTTCATGTTTTGCATTTGAATAAATTTATCAAAATATTATGATCATGGAAAAGTATTTATATTTTTTGACAGTTCTTTTTTAAAAAAATGCAATACTACACCTGGCCATGACAACATCTACCCATTTTCCCGACCGACCATACAATAATTCTCAGTAATTTACCATGGAACTCTGCAACGAGTCATTGTGCGGAAATTGAAACAAACGAAGCGTGAAAAAAACATAAACAAATAGACGAAATAGTTCACTGTTGCCAATTGCTTGGTAAGAAACATTCACTGCTTATTTCTTTGTTAGTTTGGCAACGATCTCTGACCGGCTGATTACGGTTACGATTGCGGCTTTAACGGTAGCTGCGTCTTGTTGCTTGATTCTTCCTAAAAACTGGTAAAACCTTCAAGTTATTTTCCAAAGTTTCTTTTGTTATATGTGCAAACAAATAACTTTAAGTGCTCAGCTATCACTTTCTTGAAGTTATACAGTCGTATTTGCAATTATTTCCTTATCTTCAGGGCAGCTTTTCCACCGTTTTGCTAAGTGTACTTGTAGATTGATTTTAAGTTTTACCTGGTTAATAGACATTTCATGTACCATTTAAAAGTATTAAAATGTTCCTTATTCCCTTTATAAAGCTTACTATAAATTTGAACTAAATTACACTTAAACATCAAACAGTTGATTGAATAGTTTTCTTGTATAAATGATCGGACCATGCCAACAGTGTTAAAGCTTCTTAGGCAATTAGATACTTAATTAGACTTTATGACTGAAATCAACTTGGACAGTGCGAAAGGACGATATGCTGATCAGTTTCCTTTTTATGTAATTCGAAAAAATGCTAAATGAAATTTGTCAAGAAAATCTATAGATTTTCATTCTTGCGTCCATTTAACATTCTCAAGGACTGATTAGTGAATACGCCGTGACCTGCGAACCCCTAAATGGCAAAAATTGTTTGAGTCAATGACTAAAATTGGATGTTTTGAATATGGTGGAGAGAGGTTCAAAAAAAGAATTAGGCCTACAGCCAACCAATATCTTAATCAGGCCCTGAACATTCTGCAGTATTATGAAATTGTTTCAGTCAGAGTTAGACTTCATCTTAAAGTGGGATGTAAAGGAAAATTACCTATAACTATATTTCCTGCTATAAAAGGTATGCACTACCTCCAGAAAAAAACTTACGATTTCTAACTCGGTTGTAATTTTTACTTCCTTTTACATAAAAAAGGGAGTATTGTAATAACAAAAAAATGTTAACTCAACTGTTCACTAACTTACCATTTTGATCTGATGTTGAGTTGGGTTTTCCCCTCCCCCCCCCCCCCCTACCGCACATGCATTTTTACCTATCGGACGCCTGAAATATCCATTTTGACAATTCCTAAGTTAATTACCACTAGTTTTCTCCCAATGTCTGTGTACGTATCTCACACAACTCTAAACGGTATGCCTTTGAGATTTGGAATGTTTGCCTCTCCCAGTTTGGTTACATTTGGATGTTAAACTAAATTTGGATGATTAACTAAATTTGTCATCAAAGATTAAATGTTCAAAATTTTTAACTAAGCAGTAATTATATATTTGTTTCAATCACATACAAAACTCAATTTATAACTCCTTTAATGTTGTCTTAAAATTAAAAATATATATATATATATATGAAGATTTTTTTTTTTTCACTTTGAGACACTTAAAACGTGACGATACACGTAACATCTTTGTGGCGTTACATAAAAGGTTACTTACATTTTTAAAACAGTAATTCCATCAAAAAATGCTAGAAATGAACTAGTGTTGAAACAAAAGTTAAATCTGAGAAATTAAGTTTTGATTTTCTTGTATTTACTAGATGTAGTGATGTTTCAAGATGTGGTTGTGTCATGCAATGTAGTTTTTGAGTTAGCAAATTAAAAAAAGATTATTGGTTAAAGCAACTTTACAGTTTAAAAATGCAACTTAACTGTTCCTCTGAGGAGACTATTTAAGCGACTATTTTTTAAATTTCAGGCTACTAAAGCAACTAAATTTTTTTTTATGGCAACCCTAAAATAGTGTACTCTGATTAATTTTGGGGAAAATACGATAACATGAGAAACAATATTGGTATGGTTAAACTCAAAAGTTCAAATTTTGTGATGGGAACGCTGAACGCTAAAACTATATTAGTGAAAATAAAATTGTTGTAGGTGGTCAGATTGTATAATTGTAGCTTTAACTAAAGGTTCCCCTCCGCCCGTCTGAAGAACCAAGAGAAAAAAATTTCTTGAGACAATTTGATTTAATGGTCACAAAAATAATTTTTTTAATAAGTTAAGGTAAAATTGTTTATTTAGGTAAAATTTTTGTTTTCAATTAGAAAAACACACATATTTCTGCAAAAAAATTTATTTTAAAGATGTTTTGCATTGTTTGATTACAAAATTGCTTTTTCTTTAATGTATGTCTGCTTTTTTATTTTAAGCATTATGTCCCGTTATCGTGACAACGGCTGCCCTCCTGATTGCAAAGTATATGTTGGTGATTTAGGAAATAGTGGTACAAAGCATGAAATTGAAGATAGTTTTGGTGCTTATGGTCCATTAACCAATGTTTGGGTTGCTAGAAATCCACCAGGATTTGCATTTGTTGAATTTGAAGATTCACGTGATGCTAGAGATGCTGTAAGAGCATTAGACGGATCGTAAGTATTTTGCTATTTAAGATTTGAAATATTGCATTGCATCACATGTTGTATCATTCCTGCTGTATACATTGTGACAGCCCTTGCTTTAACCCTCACCTGCCGAGAAAACTTAAGAGTTTCACTTCTTGGTGCCATTGTTTTTCACGCAGGTTGAAAGCAAAAGTTGGCAATTTTTTTTTATATAAAAAAGCTGGGATGCCGGAAGAAATTGAATGGAACTGGACAAAAAAAGAAATTTAATGCCTATTGAAAATAATGCAAAATGTGCTTTGAGAAAAAGAATAATGTGCCTTGGTAATTTTTAATTATTTTCTTGAAAGATGCAAAATGAAGAATGTTATCGTCATTACTTTGCAAATGTGCTAAAAAAAACGACAATTTCTTCCAAAATTGTAGTTTCTTGAATATTTTTAAGCATTTAATTTTTATGCAACAAATTCAAAAATATGATCTCAGTTTTTCATATGTTTGGTTATACACAAGATAGAAGTAGACAAGACTTAATTGCCTGAGGTTCCTAAAATAAAATTGGATGTTCATCCCAATGCAAACTTGGGGAGGGGGGAGATTCAGTGTGATGCCAAAAATCTGGGTTCTTCCCCCAAAAATAATCAAATATATTTTAACTTTAAAAATTTTATTATTTTTAAATTTTTTTTATGAAAAACAAAACTATTTAAACTCTCCATCCCTCTCTTTTGTACTTTGAAACTCGGCAACACTGGTGGTCAGTAAGTTTATAAAATTTCCAAGTCTTGACTTGACTTTTATTTGATACGCAATCAGTATATATAATTCGATTAAATTATAATTTTACTACAATAGTTATTAATAAAAAAAATATTTTAAGATTAATCATACAATTAAAATAAATTAGTTATATATTAATCATAATATAATTAATTTTTAATTAAAAAAATCTGAAAACTAATTTTGCATCTGTTTTTGAAAGAAAAAGTAATTTCATTGACAATGAAAAACTTTCTTCCAATAGTTTAATAACATTTCGAACAGTAAGATTTTTTAAAGCAAGATTTGTTTCTGTACAATTTCAATGCTCTGTACAAGCTCTCTTTTATCTCCAAAATATTATTACTTGATGGGACAAACTTAATTTTTATTGTTAAGATAGAAAATTAAGGGATCAATTAGGTATATGGAGACCCCAAAGAGTTCCTAATTTTCCTACTTTTTAGAGCTCTCTCCTTATTTTCCTACTCTTCCTTTTTTTTTCCTATTTTTTCTTTCTTTAGTATAGCACTTCTAATTTGTGCTTTGATTCTTATTTTTACAATACCGCACTGATAATCTTTTGCATGTTTCAATTTTGAAAAGCAAAAGAAACAAGCGGATCCTAAACTTTTCATTGGCTGGCTACAGTAATTTCTGGAAGGAACGCCACGGGGTCTGCATATTAAAAAGTTAAATTTAAGTGACTTTTTTCCACCGTTGCGGCGTTAATGATCGACTTTTCATCGACTTCAGTCCTACTGTTTTAACGAAACAATAAAGAAATAGATACAGGCATTCTAATGCAATTATAAATTATTTACCCGTCAAATAGAAGCTTAAATTAAAGTAAACGGCCAATTGTTCAAAAAGTTGGAAAAGCCAAATTTCCTATTCTCCAATTTTTTGTATAGATTTGCAAAAACGAACCACTTCAAAAATAATTGTGGAAACTAACTTTTTTCTTACATAAATATGATTGTTGTTTATTCTAAATGGTAAACATGATTATAAAATTTCACTTTCTTATAGGGTTGGCAAGGTTTTGGACACTACGGTAAAAACCCTGGTTTTTACCGTCCTGTCCGAAAGTGTTCAAAACTATATTTTTAGAACAATTGTTTTTGTGAGAAAACAACAAAAACAGAATTAAAATGTACCAAAGTAATGTTTTATACTGAACATTAATTCAGTGAGAGCATTCAACTTTTTTATGCAGCTGTTTTTTATCTAGTTACATAGAAGTTGAATTATTGATTAAAATTTCAATTTGTATGCATGAGTATATTTGGTTCTTTTCTTCTGATTTTTTTTTTTTTTTTTTGATAGTAGTAACTAAATTTCCCCTACATTTATGCATGTGTGCAAATGGAAAGCAGAGTTGACAAAGTTTTTACCATCCTATTCAAAACCCGTGTGTCCAAAAGTGTTCCAAACTACTTTTTTAAGAAACTATATTTTGTGAGAAAATATCAAAAACAGAACAAAGTGTGACAAAATTATTTTTTTGACTATTTAATATATTTATTCAATATGAACATTCAAGTAAAATTATATATGTAACTTATTTATGAAGCTGATTTTAATCTAGTTACATAGAAGTTAAATTTTTCACTAAAAATTTTAATTTGTATGCAGGAGGTATTTTTTTTCTTCCATAAACCAAATTTTTCAACACCTATGCATGTGTGCAAAAGAAAATGTTTAAAATATAGTGCAATAATTAACATAAATGTAATAAACTAAAATTAGTTGTCTTGGTAGTGTTGTGAATTTCCTTTCAAAACTCTACCAACTGTTACATGAGGAAGTTTTTATGCAGTATTAATTGGATTTTTTTAAGTAAATATTTTTTAAATGAGCATTTTGAAGAAAAATATCATCAGATACTCATTAATTAAACCTCATTAATAATTACGAATGTTGCAGTAAATATGAATTGATTATATTACACCGCTTTAGCTTTCGCATAGTTTTGGACAGTTTAAGACAGTTTTGGATGGTAAAAACCACCTGTCCTGTCCTAAACCAGTTTTGGACTGTTCAAAACCCAACCCTGCTTTCTTACCTTGCAAAGAGTGCATTTGTGTAAAAAAAAACCACAGCAAAACCTTAATGGGCAAAACGTTCTCGATTTGTGGAGAAAAGTCGGAAGTCAATTTTAATGTGAGGTTCCGTTTTTATTGCTTCACATTTTTGAAAGTTGGGGATATAGAGCCACAAGCAAATATGTACTGTATTTTTTTTTTTCTTTTGAATGCGTATTTTCTACTTTGATCCATCATCAATATCAAGGAGTTGCTCATTTTTAAAACGCAAGACATGAACATCCCCCCCCCCCCAAAAAAATGTTAAATATGTTGCAAATAACTTCTTACCCTTCCAACAAGAAGGGGGTAAAAAGTACCATCATTTTGTGCGTCATGTTTGGAGGGAAGGGGGGACAAAAAATTCTCTTTTTAAAATTCTATTACTTAAAAAATTACTCAAATCGCAGAAAGCACTCTATAATAGTAAAATAATAAACTCTAATAAACAAAAATGCTAGTTAACCGGAGTGCCCAGGCGGGGAAGGAAGGGGAAGTTTTATTTATTTATTAATTATTATTTGGGGGCTTTTATTCTGAAAGGATATTTCCGTTACGCTTGAGGGGTTCTCCATCGCTTCTTTTTTTCTGGGGGGGGGGGGTAATTTGCATTCTAAAATCAACAATTACAGTGAAGTTCATGGACAAAATTCACTGATTTTTAACTTTTCCGAAACAGGTTAAAATGCCTCACAAGCCCAATGATATAGACAGTGGTGTAGCTACGTTTCTGCCGGACGATTCCCCTCTTTGCCACCCTTTCATTGAGACATATCTAATTAGGGTTAGAGCTGGGTTCAAAAGTTCATTAGCATAAAAGCTAAAATTGAGGGAAAAGTTTTAGCAAAATGCTAAAATGTTACACATTCTCATATATTTACATATGCCTCAGTGTCTTTCGTCTTCAGTTGAAAAATAAAACTCAAATTTTATCTGTGACATCTTTGAAGAAATAAGTACAGCAGATATTTTTTTAAACGCAAAATAAAAAAAGAAAACATGATTGGTCTTTAGAAGGTTGCAGTCCCTCCTCCTAATAAAGCAGTTATTGGGGGACATAATGAAGGATAAGACAAAGTCTCATTGAACTTAATAGCTGTTTAATCATCTTATAGCTAAAAAGATTAAGTTGATCATGGCCATGCATGCTTCCTCTCTCTAGGATCATACATTTTTTCTTTTTTTTTTATTAAATTTCTTATTTCAGCAAAAAAGCAAAAATGCATTGCTTTGTTTTCGCAATTGAGATGGTGTTTTCTCATTCTGCGAAAAATGCGACCATAGCGGAAACCCTATATCTAAAACATTAAACCGTCAAAAATTATTGAACTTAAAATTGAAAACTTCATTTAAGGAAGTAAAGGGGAACTAATTTAATCCATATTCTTCCAACCCGAAAAGGGGGGGGGGGGTCAGATGCCAATCTTGGAGAAATATTCTAAATTTGCTTCAAAAAATTGCAGTTAAAAGTAACGTTTGGGGGGGATGGGGTTCTCTCCCAAATCTTCATCAAGTCAGGGTCTTTTCTTAAATATTTTCCGAAATTTAAGTTTTAAAAATAAAATTTAAGTCTGTCTTAGGGAACGAAAAGAGAATGAGAAAGGTTTAGAGGTTCACTTTGGAAATATTTAAACTTTGAACACTAAAAAGCGCAATTGTACAGTCTTACCAAAACCTTACATTTCGAAGGGGTTTTTTTTCTTGGCTTCCACTAATAGATTTAAAGTATGATTCCAAGAACTATTTTTTTTTTTTCGGGGGGGGGGGGGGGTACACGGGCTGGAAAGCTTGTTTTGCATTCATAATTTGTTACGAAAAGGAGAAGTTTTAAACACAGATTTGTTACCCAATAACTGTATTCATTTTCGACATCAAACTAAAATTTGTTGAGTGAAACTGAATCAGAAAATTGGTTTCCAGCAGATGGACTCTGAATTGCAATTATGACTCATACTCAGGCATGGACAGTGTCATTGGTTTCTCAAATAAACAATAATAATTTTTATTGTCTCAAAATGTAATTTCACTACATTTTCTGCATCGAGATTGGTTCCGGCAGAAATTCCTTTTAAGAGAGCAAAACATTCTATGTTTTTCTTTTTAGGCAAGGAGCTCAAAAATTCAGTTTTCTTTTTGACGCTCTTATTTTGTCTCTCACAACAAATGTGGCTATTGTTTTCCTTTGAATAAAAACCTTAAGTTCGTCAGTTCACTAAAAAAAAAGTCAACAAAGTATTTATTAGCTACATGAAAACAGCTGAAATTATTGATGCCTTTTGCTCTTGTTAAAAAACCTTATTTCATCTGGAAGTTCATACAACCTTTTACTAGCATATATATTTCATATAGAAAAGTAGTGATTTTTGCTGCCTATTTATGTCTTCATAAATCTTGCTAAATAGTCTTGACTGGAGAAAACAAGAGTTGACAAAATAAACTTTTTCTGAAGCATTGTCAAAAACTTTCCTCAAGTCAGATGTTTTTTTTTCTTGATTATGCTTGCATGCAGTGGCGCAGCCAGAGAATTTTTCTGGGAGGGGTTTTCAAAATTGAAAATTGTTGCTTTCATTCCCATTCATTTACAATGCATAATTATTCAATATCAAAGAATTTCTACAAATTAGTAATTATTCATTCAAAGTAACTGCTTAAAAACAATAATTCATATTGATATCACTATAAAACGAAGAAAGTGGGAAAATGCACAGAATATTCATTATTGGTTTTTCTTCAATCTTGTATCCCCCCCCCCCCTTTTTTTGTGTGTGTGTGTGTGTTTTTCGCAAGATCATTTAAAACCTCCTCCTCAAATACAGTCATGTCTTTATGAATGTCAAATGCTAGCTAATAACAGTTTCGATCTTTCGATGAGAATTGGTTAATTGCCTCAGAAAATCCGGTGCAATAGGCTTTCTCTCTCTAGATGTCCCTAAAAAGGATTTGTGCAGTGATGGATGTGCTGAGGGACCATGATATCCTCTAGAGCTTTATTGACACCATTTTAGCTATCTTATATCAGGGGGGGACGTGGGGTGCTCATCATGAATTACAACTTTTATATTTAAGAATTGAAAAGTAATTTCGACAACTTCCCGATCATTAAAAGCAGTAAGACATTTTGTTGAAAACTATTCCGCTTGGAAAAGCTCAAATACTTTGCTTTTTTCCCTTGATTTTAACGGAGGAAATGAATGCTTGTGTTCTAGGAGGGGTTTTAATCTCAAAACCCCTCCCGTGGCTGCACCACTGCTTGCATGGCAATGCAAAACATTGGGACAACTACTACTTCAGTCTGAAGTGACATTTTAGATTCTTGATATTGATTGTTTCATTTTTCTTGAAACTGGTGGAAAATAAATGTATGCAACGGCTAACTGTTGCAAAACCCTTCTTATACTTCAAGGGTTCTGCAGAACACACTTTGGGAAACGCTGTATTACAGTAACATTGGCAGGGCTGCCACTGACAACTAAAAAAGCAACTATTGCAAAGAGTTGTAGACTATGACTACTATTTTAGCTTAAATTAAGGCAAAAATGATTACTTTGTAAAAAAACTGCTATTATTTCAGCTTAAAAGCGACTAAAATGTAAATAATGCGACAGATAAAAAAAAGTGAAAACATTTTCTTTTTCCTTTTTTTTTTTTTTTGGAAAAAACACAGCTTGATGATTTTTTTTTTAAATTAAAAAAAAAAAAAAAAGCTTTAGCTCCAAGTTCCTTGGCCAATTTTTTCTAATTTTGAATTCACTCAGGTTTGCCAAACTATGCTAATATCGCCAAATGAGTTAGCACGGCTTTATTTATCACCACAGCCCTTTTTTTTTTCCTGGGGCCATCAAGCACGGGATGGATGTATAAATTCCTCGCCAACGTTATTATTTTCATTTTTCTGTAAACGTTAATAAAACTTAAATGTGCAAATATAAATAAAAACTAAAGATTGTTTTATCTGCAAAAGTGATTGTGAATTTAAGAGCAGTGCTAAGCATTTTTCTATTGTGATTTAAAAGCCTGATCTACCATATAAAATACCAGGGTTCGCGTTTACGCGCTATAGCGGGTTTTTTACGCAAAATTGCGGGAAACGGACGCAACTTCCGTGAAAATTCGGGTCCTGGGGACCCAGAACACCCAAAAGATAAAAGCCAGAAGAAAAAAAAAATGGGGAAAATGCTGAAGATCTATCTAGTGAATGCTTTTAAACAACCAGGAGAATCAGTAGAAAAGGATTAAAATGACCCTATTTCTTTATCAGCTATTCAAACACACCCCCTACTGTTGATCAGTCAATGGAATTTTAGTGATAAGACTGGAGCTTACAGTGACCTCCTGGGCAGAGCTCAGGGAGCAAAATATTGCATGTTCATAAATATCCCATTGTACTGTATTCTAAGAATAAGTTCTCCCTCAACTTTTATCTTGGGAAATTCCTAAAAACAGCAATAAAGACTAAACGTAAGAGTGGTTTCAATGCAATCTTCAGGATTAATACAGGACAACTCTAAAGTTAACGCTTGGATATTTTGCATTCATCTAACCAGAATGACTTTTGAAAATCATTATCTTGCATCCTCAATAAAAGCAGGGGTGAAAAAAAATGGCGAACATTTTCCCGATCGCGCTAAACACAAAGTTCTGAACTTCACATTTTTCTTGTGAAATTGCTTATGAATACTTGAATTTTACACAAAAGCACTTGGATCATGTTCACTTTCTAGTAATTCACCTATTTCTGATGGGCAATTTTTATTTGGACTTGCAAATTTTCAATTAAAATCACGCCATTTTGAAAATGGCGAGATTTTAAAAATAACACGAAAGCCAACACAGATGTTTTGAAATAGTCAAAATGAAGTCAAATATACTAATTTAAGATTGCAAATGAGCAATTTTCATACTCATGTCAGAAAATGTTTCGTTTTTGCGATCACCATTTTTGCGTTGGGTTAATTCGCTTGCAAATTTTTTCTATTTCTAATAAATTGCCAATGATATTTGATAATTCATGGAGGGGGGCTGTTCGCTTTTTTACACCTAGGAATTTTTTTATAAAAGTAAAGGTTAAGGGAGTGCTTGCTGCTTGATCAATCAAGGGCATTTGTTTTTTGTTTCATGGTAAAATCCAACTTTAAAGTAAATTTTGAGTTTATCTTATTGTATTTGATTAAATAGTTTCTCAAATAACTAAGTCTTGCAAGTGTATTATTTGAAAATATGATAATCACAGAAAAAAGGACGAAATTAACCAATTTAATTTATTTCATACCTTTAAATAACTATGTGGATAGTTTCTTTTCCCTAAGTATAAATAGTTGTATATTATTTGTTTATAAGCTAAGATTTCCTGTTTAAAATTTAAGGGACTCATTTTTTCCACCAAAGGACCCAAATCTATTTCATTAATGGGTCCCTGGGACCCAGGTTACGGATAGTTGAGCGCGAACACTGAATACTATAATGTGTTATCGACACTTATGTGTTTTGTAATGTCTATTTGTTTCACGTTGGAGGCAGTGAGAAGAAAAGTAAGTGGCAAAATTAAAAATTTGGAGATAACCAGTGCAAATGGTTAAGTGAACCTCTCCTCTGCTTTGGGGCAAGAGCTTGTAGCTCTGGTAGTTGCTGCTATACAGCATGATTTAGAAAAAAAATTCCATGAAAGCCTACCTAGGATGTTATCTTTACACGTGTTTTACTCAAAACTTGAAAATGTCCACTTGCATCTTTTTGCTTCTCACTGACTCATTTGTAAGTCCATATTCAAACCCTACTAATAGTGAAAATTTTTGGGGGATGACGTGTTAAAATCTTTCAACCACATGCCTACTAAGAACCATTAGAATTATATGAGTGCTAATAATACTGTGGGCAGGTAAACGACAGTATCTGCAGAAATGAATTTTCGAAATATTTGATGAAACGAGTTTTGAATTCGATATTAACAATGGGGAAATGTTGAAATTTGACATTTTTCTCCGCACTTTTTTTTTTTTTTTTTTTTTGAGGAAGACAAATTGGCAAGCTTGCACAATAAAGTTAATGTACAATGCATGACAAAAACACAAAGAAAGAAAAATATTACTGTATATGTGTAAGTGATTGTGAATTTAATAACAGTGTTTTTTTCTGAATTTAAAAGTCTGTTGTACCTAAAAAAATAGCTATTGTATTAGCAATGCTTCGAAACAGAATTGTGTTCAACTGTAGTTGACATATGGTAGACAGCCGATGGTTTCTTTACAGACTACTCGGTTATCCATCATCATAGCTGCCAACCTCAAGATAAAAAAAATAGGAGCACTAAAGGGTAAAAATAGGAGCAATGAGGGTTAAAATAGGATCACGAAATCATGTTCCTATTCAAAAATAGTCTTTTGTACATATCCTATATGCATTGAAAATGCATTGCATAAGAACATATTGAAAATTAAAACACAATTACTTCTCATACTTGGAAGTAAAACAACTTCATGGTAAAGGTCAAGGCTCGGAAATTTTCTAAGTGGCCAGTGGCCACTAGACTCCAAAAACTTAGTGGCCACCACTGTCGCCAAAGTTTTGAAATACAAACTGGGGGGGGGGGGGAGCAGTTTTTACAACTTACATAAGAAAAATATATGAATAGGACTCTCTCTCTTTGCACATTCTAAAAGAGAGTTATTCAATACTTTTTTTTTTGCACATGGAAAATTTAGAGTAAAATAGTTTTCTGAATTATCTTTAAAAAAAAAAAAAAAAAAAACAAATAAATAAATGAGAAGTCAGCAGGAACCTTCATTTTCGATGAAATAGTTTTAGTTTATAGCAAAGCCTCCTAGGCAATGAGAGAGGATCAAATACAGATAAAATTTCCCCTTCAAGAAAGTAATTAAAAAAAAAAAAAAACATAACTTTTTGCCTTTTTTTTATTTTTAATAGTTTGCATTCAGACAAACAACCAATTCTGTTTTCGGAAACTTAGGCTATTAATAGTCTAGTCTACTTCCATGTTGCAAATGACCAAACATGGCAACAACGCGAAAAATTTAAGATGATAGATTTTTGAATTTTTTGCTTTAAAAGTAATTATAAATAATTAATAATCCTTAAAAAACTAAAATTTAGACGAAATAGTTAGTTTTTAGCATATTAGTGTCTAAAGCAATGATGATAAAATAATATTCTGAAGAAAAAATTTTGAATTTTAAGAAAAAAAAAATACGAATTTTCCGGAAAAAAAACAGCTTATTTTGCATTACTTTCAATAGTTTGCATTGCAATAAACATCTAGTTCCGATTTTGAAAACTTGGTCACTTACAAGTCTTGAGTACTTAAATCTCGCAAATGACCAAATATGGCGACTAAGTCAAAAATTCAGATATAAAATTTTGTATTTGTTGCATGAAAATAATTTTAAAATAAAAAACCCCATGAAACTACAATTTAATTGAGAATTTTTAGCCCATTCATGTCCAAAGCAATAAGGTAAGATGAAATTTTAAAAATAGTACAATTGTTTTCATTTCTTAATAAAATTATTTAAAATAACAAAAAAAAAATTTTTTTTTGCAGCACATGTTGCTTATTTTCATTAGTTTCCAGTTAAAAGAAACACCCAATTCTGCTTTGTCTTTGAAAATAAAGGCACTTAAGCATCGTCTACTTCCCTGTTGTGAATGACCAAACATGGCGGCTACGTTTTACACGTAGCTGAAATGTTCTATGAAAAAACGACGTTCTCCGATTGACGCTCCCCCTCAGTGTTTATCCTGACACTAATACTTCCAAAGCATCAAATTGTCTTCTCTTTTGTTGTGTTTGTGCACAATTCCTGCCTTCGAGGATAGGCAAATTTCTTCTTTTTCCTCAGCAATCGAAAAGTGTACTAGTCAAGTCAAAAAAAAAAACGGAGTTTTTTGGAATAAATCGGATTTTTGGAGCACGCAATAAAAATCGGAGAAACTCCGGGAAAAACGGAGCACTTGGCAGCTATGCATCATATCCTATTATGAAAAATGGCAAAAATTTTGCTTTGTTTAATGGGTATAGAGAATAATAGGAATGATAAGTTGCTTTATTTAAGACAAAAAACCGGCTGATTAGACTTAAAAGAAATTTAAAAAAGAATTTTTTTTAAAAACTTTTATGTTTTGAGACATTTTAAAAAAATACCGGCTGTAATTTTTTCATACTTTTATAAATATATTTAACACATGCACAATGCTTTCACATTCTTATTGAAATGGCATGAAGAAACCATGTCCAGAACGCTATTTCTGTGTAACTGAGGAAAGCTTTATATATCATGCAGCTGAGGTATGTCTACTCATCAAAGTACTATATGTATCATGATTTAATATTAATTCTATTTTTAAAAAATTGGAGACTGTTTTAGATACTACTTATCTTGTTTGGCGACTATTTTTCATTTAAGAGGCTATTAAAATGACTATTTTTGGGACCATAACCCAATGGCAGCCCTGCATTGGCGAGCAAATGATCGTAGCCAATTGGCATAAAATTTATCATCCATTATTTGTAAATGTACAGGCGAACCAAATGACCTTTTAATTTTCTACTACGGGCAAAGCCGTGCGGGTACCACTAGTAAAATATATGCCTGTAAAATGTTTATGTTTGTTTAGAAAATATAACTATGTACCTCTCTTTCTAAACTTCTCTAGAACTATTTGTGGTCGTCGAGTAAGAGTAGAACTATCTACTAGACGGTCCAGAAACAATTACAGAGGTCCACCACCACGCTCTTCTCGTCCTGATGACCGCTGTTATGATTGTGGAGAGAGAGGACACTATGCACGTGACTGCAAACGTTACAGTAGAAGGTAATTTTTGGCTTATCTTTATTCAAAAACTGTTACCATTTGAAATTTGAGAATTTGCCATTTGTACTGTACAAATATATATGCTAAATGTTCTTCCTAAAAACATTTTTTTGAATCCTATCATAAATAAAGCTTGAAGGGGATTCATTCTGTTGCTTAAAAATTTTTGAATTTTAGCTCCTGGCTGCTTTATCATCAAGACTGTTTTCCTATCACATGATTAAAAAAATAAAAATAATAAAAATAGCATTTTCCTTTTATAAAGAGTTGAAAATTTCATTTTAAACTTTTGTTCTACTCATTTTGTCATTAACAGTTATAAAATATCTATTTATTCGGAGTGAGTTTAAAGGAACATCAAAAAGGCTAAGTATTAATGCAGCAAACTTGTATAAATCTTTGATGGAATATCTGATTTAGATTCAATTCAACCAAATTTTCATTGTTGCCATCATAGCAATATTTAAACCTAAAATTGAGCAAAATAGATTCAAAAAGTTCATTTGATAGAAGTTTGATAGTTTTGTCAGATTGAATCAGTATTTTCTTGTTTACACTATTTAATAAGAAAATGTTTAGCTATATTTCAGGGAAAAGTACTTCAAATGTGCAATTTAAACTAAAAGTGATTTAAGCTTTTTACTCCCCTTTCAACTATAGCGCAGCATTTGCTCTAGACCAGTGGTGCTCAATCTACATTCCGCAGAGCTGACTCTAGTTGCCTGCTTTGTTCAGTGTTACAAATTAAAAACCAGTTAGTCACAATGTCTCAAATTTAGAGCTAAGCATTGAAAAATTTATTTTTGGAAGCCAAATGCAAGACTTCTAGTACCGACTCTTACTCAATTCGAGATGGCACTGCGCCCAGCAGCGTTCCTATCCTATCCTTTTTGTGCCCAGTGGCCCCTAACTTCTGTTTCCATGTTTTTCAGAGTCGATCTAAAATAATGTCACGACGGCTGGGTAACGGGATTTTTTTTTTCATTTAACCCATGGGTCTCAAGAATATCTTAAATTTATTGAATGCAATGTCTGCTACATTAAGGATGACCAACCGATGACACAAGTGCCACACTGTGGCATGGCAGGGTAAAAGTGGCACACACAGACTTATTAAAAAATAAAAAAAAAATAGAATATGTTATTTTCAGGATCTTGAAAAAACTCTAAAAATATTACTCACATTCAGAGAAAACGTTTAAAATCTTACTTGTAATTTATATTGAAATAGAAATACAATGAAGTCAAAATATGGTCAATTCTATAACTTATTCTGGAATTATAGTGATGCTTTGTATTGATGACTAACAGGGGCAAGGAGGTTGGCGCACAAATTGTTTGAGCTACAATATTGCAATTATTTATTATTAGTTTTTAACTAAAATATATAATTAAAGCTAAGAAAATACAATGAAAAAAATTAAATGTTTGCAGAAATAGAGCGCCTTGCATAGTTGGCAGCATAGTTACATTGCTTGAAAATTACTTGAAGAGAAAGTAGTAAAACATTCAGAAACATTAGTTAGCAAATCATTATTTACCATCTATCACGAAGCTCTTTTTGCTAAGGATTTAAACCTGTCTTTTCTTGCTGACATTTGTAGTGTTAATAAAGTACAAGCTCGTACTTTGTTACAGCTCTAAAATGACTTCATTGCTGTGCACAGACTTATGACCAAAAAATGCGATTTTGGCTAAAAATCACTTAATCAGCCCATAAGTGATAATTTTCATTTTTTCCATCTTTCATATTTTTCAATATGTTGAGAAAAAAAAATTTGTAAGTGGCACGCAGAACTTCAAAAGAAAAATCAGTGAGAGGACAACTGAACATCTTTTTTTCTCCAGAAAGTGTCACCCCCTCCCACAAAAGTTGGCCACCCCTGTACTAGATTCCCCCCCCCCTTTCTTTCATGTTTTCTCTCTCCTCGTAATCTATTTACTTACAATCGGAAATGTGCGATTATTTTCTTCACTTGATTAAAGGTTTTAGCTTTGCAGAGGTTGTTTTCAAGATTGCAACTATTGCTTTCAATTTAAATTAATAGCATTTTCACTTTTGCAGCTTTATTGCATTTTGTTTTTAAAAAAAATAGAAAGATCACAAATTGGAAAGTTGGCTTAAATTTGAGAAAATGTCTAATTTTGACAATAACTGCGATATGTTTTAAGATACTTCTGTGAAATTATCTATCAATTTTTTTTTTTTTTTTTTTTTGAGATTAAATAACAGAATTTTTTAAAAAATACTAAGCACTTTTCATAATGCACTCAAAAGGACAAAATAAAGAACAATTCAAGTATTCCTGTAGTTTCCAATAATTGCAAGAAAATGACACTATAAGCAAAGAAGAGTGCGCCTCAAGTCATGTAGAGAATTCCTTATCATTATCTAGCTTTGAATCATAAATTTGAGTGTTGAAACATGCATATTTTTCTTAATGGGAAAGTTTGGTTCCTCTCTACGATTTAGTTATACGTGTACTAATCCATTTAAATATAAAAGGTTTCCCAAACAAATTTATGTTTCACAACATAGAAGTTACTCGAGATAAAGACCCTAATACGTCTCTTTACTTAGCCTTCTTATCGATCATTGGTGTAGGCGAAAATAAAAACCTACAAGAGCAATAACAGTGCAGAGCAATACATTTCATGCTTGCTTTAGAGAAGCCTTGATTCAAACTTTTCATTATGATTACTATTAACTTCTGTTGCAAGGCAACAGAATTTAATAGTAATCATAATGACTATATATAGGCTATAACTTCTGTTGCAAGGCAACAAAATTTGTAACAATGGGTTTTATATTTAAATATTTAATGAGGAATTTACATGAAATTTGCTGTTTTCCATCCTAATTGAAATAATTTTATTTTAGAACTTTAATTTTTCAGCGCTAAGTTGTACCTTTAGATAAAGCAAATCATTTAGTGAAATCCCGAAGTTTTTAAGTGGTCTAGTTGCTGAGATATAAGCACAATCAGGCCAAGTATAATAAAAGTGCTTAAAAATTAAATCACTTGAAAACACTTCACTACTTACTTAACATAATTTATTGCAATTAGGTTTACAACAAAATTCTATGAATCAAATTTCTCTGTTCCCCCTTTAAGACAGCAGTAACTGGCATGAAAATATCAATCTTACAATAGATTTTCTTCATCTAAATTCTTTAGAATTTCTAAAGTTTTATAGACTAGAAAGTTGCCCGTCATGGTATGACGGGTGAAAATTTGCTCCTACATTTGACCGCAGCCATTGCCTGTTTGGTGATATTTTGGTAGTTTAAGTTTTACCCCAACTACAGTGAATTAATCCTTAACTTCAGTAGATAGCAGTCATTGTTGACCATTTCTACGTTTCTTCATACTCCTAAAATGACAGTCTTACCAGTAAAAGAGTTAAGTCACCGGATCAAGTTCCGCCTTGTCACAATAAAGTCTTTCTCTGCATGTTACTCCCTATCAAATTATCATGCCATGGCGCGAGTTTCATTGTTGATACACATAGGTTGCTTTATCATTGGCAATTATTTATATGAGGATTCTAAAATTTTCCTCCAGAATTATGTTGCAACCCTGTCTTATTACACACAACAGATTATAACATTTCGGAATCTTAATTTATGAACAACAGAAACGATCCTAACTTCAGTATAAATCACAAGTATTTTAATTATAGTAGAGTCTTGAAAATCTGATATAATTGGGGCTCGCCCTACCTCGGATTACTGAAAACTCGAATTATCTGAAAAATTCTTTGGACTACATAAGGACATGTGCTGTTTAATTCCTTATGCTATGAAAAGGAAATATTGTCTAATCTAAAAATTTATCACTGACATATCAGCATAAATTTATGTTTTAATTAACCCTAAACGAGTTTTGATTAGTTTATTTTCTTGATGTCTGCATGTACTTATGTGTAAACTTGCAGGCAACCAAAAACTGCCCTTTGATCATCCTCGAATAAGTTTTGATGAATTTTGTCGTGACATTTGTTGCTATGTGTAAGCGTATGTATGTATCTCACATAATACAAAAACTGTCATAAATGAATAAAATTTTACATATACACTTTGTACACGTCAAGTTTTGCACTTTCCTTTTAAATGGCAATCTGATATTCCAAGAGCTGTTAGCTCATTCTTTGGGGCAAAACAATGTTTTAATTTCAAGTTATTTTTTGTATTAACCTACTTCCTACTTTCTTCAAGGCGTTTCTTAATCCATCTCTAACATTCAAAGAATTTCATATCACTTAGCAGCTGTTATTGATATAAACCTTTCCATTTCTTTTTATTACCTTATTGCATATTGTTAGGGAAGTTCTACATAGTAAAATATTTAAATTTTCAGATTAAAACATTTTTTGTCTATAAAATGTAAACCTTAAAAATATCAACAAAGCACCTCGAACTTTTGAGACTCGGATTTTCGAGACTCTACTGTATTTCCAGACATACACCGAATACCGATAAATTCTTGCCATATCCAAGCTTAAGTAGAATAATTGTAGGCTTCTTTGATACATCCCATTTCCTTAGGTATGAATTATAATTAAATCTGATCCTCATTGTAGTGGCCAACTTTCTAGACAAATGTTGCTTCATTACATTTTAATGAATGATGAGAAGCCGATATTTGTCTAGGGTTTACTTCACACTAGTCTTGAAAGTCATGGCCTATTTATCTGTCTAAAATTTTTTCAGCTTAATTCTGCGCTTCGTGGAAAGAAACTTGGTTTCTGCATGCATGTTACCATTACATCTAGCAATTAGTTCCAAGTGACATTTATGTCCTTGACATCCCAGCCTACTTACGCTACTCTTCGGGGTCTTCTGTAAACCTGCCTAGCAAAACCAATGTGAGACTATGATTAGTTCATCAATCATCTCATCCTAACTCTGCGCTTCTCTGCGTAGTCTTCGAGGCCTTCATGTTGGTATAATCCATTGAGCCTGCAAAGTAGCTTCAGGCATCAATCAGTCTTCTGGTTTAATGAAAGAATGAAGGTACATATTTGGGTTCTACTAAAATGATTACTTTTCCTTTATTTAACAAAAATAGAATATTTTGTATTAGTATGTTTTTTTTTAACATTCAGATTCACTTACAAATTAAATTGCTTAATTTTGTTGAGATTAAAAAGTAAAAAAAAATCTAATCTACTGAGGGTAAAGGTTTTTTATTTTTTTAATGCAAATTCTAATTTAAATGCAAAATTTTGTGAATTTCATGTTTAATTGATTTACTTATGAATTCCGCCTCCTTTTCCAAAAAGCAAAAGGTAATATTATGCACATTCATGCAGTATATGTTACCCTTTTCCAGTATGTAGAAAGAAGTGATAAATAAATACGTGGTTTGACATTGAAGTCTTTATAATGTTGATTTTACGTAGTTAAAACTTCATTTATTTTCTCAAGTAGCATGCAAATGTTTCTTCATTTACTGAAGCTAAATATATATTATCCACTTTCCCCATTTTAAGCATATGGTTTGATGTTTTTAGGAAAATATTAATATACTTGAAAGGTAAATATCATGTCTCCTATTCCTTTTTTGTTTTTAATCTGATTTTTCCCTAACCTACTCAGATCCCCTGCTAGAAATCGTCGAAGTAGATCCCGATCTCGTGGACGATCTGCTAGTCGTAGCCGATCAAAAACTGCTAGTAGATCTCCAAGTAGAAGTAGAAGTGCTACTCATAGCCGTTCCAGAAGCAGGAGCAAGTCTGGTTCACGAGGAAGGTAATCATTATTTTTTTAAAAAAATTCTTTACATTAGTACTGTTCCACTGGAAAAGCTACCCAAGTCTGATCTTTGGACACTATGAATGTGCAAGTTTAATTACTAGATAAAATGAGCAAGTAAAACATATGTCTAAAACAGAACTTGAGTCATTTTTCTAGTGGATCCCTCTTTTCTATAAGTCATATTTTATGGATAAATGTTTGAGGTGGCAAACAGTTGTGCAGTGCCTTAAAATTGTTTTTTCCCCTCCCAGTTGCATGTTTGGTGTCATTTCACTCATTAAAATTCTGGAGAGCAGCCATGTGATTTTTCTTTCAAATAGATACAAAGCATTGAAAAATTATATTGTGATCAAAATCCTTTACAGGGTTTATTGACTGAAACTCTTTAAAAAAGCAAGTTTATGTCATGATTAATCTTATTACAGGAAATGCACACACAACTTTATTTTCTAAATATCTGGTTTCATGAGCGAAGTTTGAAATTACAATTGATAATGAATGTGTTGAAGTAGTGTTTTAAGTATAATTGCATCCAAATAATCTCTGGTGCAGTTAGCTATATTGGTAATTTTTTGTTTGTAGTAGAAGTTTAATTGGAATAAATATTGCTAAACAATAAATTAATTTACGAATGAATTGTTTCTGATCTGAAAAACCTGGACTTAATAGGTGTTACAAGTTGAATAATTAAGGAGCTTTAATGTTAGGAATCAAATTTTTGAAAATCTTAACCTAACATTTTAGATGTACATGTTCAAAAGATTTTTTTTTTTTTTGGGGGGGGGGGTTAGTTCCTTTAATAGTATTTTTTGAGCAATCAAAAAAATTTTCAAATGTTGAAAGGAAGAACTTCAAATCTTTTTGTTCTAAAATCCCATAATCAGAATTTTCTGTATTATCCGGCATGCCCGAAAAATCGAGGTTGGGGGAAAAAATATTAATGCACTATGAAAAATATACATGTTCTGCTTAAAAATGAATCTAAGTTCTATACATAATCTTATTAAGATTAATAAACAGTTAAACAGTAATGTACAAAATTAACATTTTATTACAAAACTAATATTGTCATTTGCATACCTGCCAAGTGCTCCAGAACTTCCGAAGTTGTCCGGAAATTTCGATCAACCTTGGATTTTCCGCGTCAGTTTAAGTTTGCTCCGGAAAATTCAAAGTCCCCCCCACCCGCGGCAAAAAGGCCGTTCTTCCCCTCGCAGAGAAGGGTGGAAAGTGGATTGCGCTTTTTTTTCTCTCTCAGCAAGTGGAATTTAGTCAACTTCAAAGGTTTCTGGGAAGGGGAGGGGAGGCGATGGCAAAAGGAGAAACTGGCACTCTCACGTCTCATGCGATCAATGTTAGGGAGAATTTCTAATCTAATAATATCTCCCCAATATTTCCTTTGATACTAGCAGAGTGAGTTCTGAAATAAGACTAACAAACTATTTCTAACTTTCATGACGTTTATTTAAACAATAACGTAAATAGTTAAAACACGCTGTAAATGATAAAAATAAATACTAAGAACATAATATCTCCACATGCTACTTTTGTACAAGATAACTAATACTGTAATGCAAACTGCATGACTATCGACTAAAAACTTCGACGAAGAAACCCATTTGGAAATAAGCTAACTCCAGCTCATCATTTTCAATAAAGGACGAGGGGCACGAACAAACAAGTTCGAATACCGATCTAGCGACCGCCTACTACGACAAGAAATGTTCAAAGAGAGAAAGAACATAAGCCGCAAGCAGTTTAAATATCCCCCAGGTCATTAGCATATCCGAGTCACATGAATGGACACTCATCAGTGCTATCGTTAAGCACACGTACCATCAGATTCCTTCTAGAAGCTTCGATGTGACGTCATCCACTACGGAGTTTCATTAAATTACTTCTGTTTCATTAAATTTTTGGTTGCTCAGTGTTAAACTAATTATACCAATAATGAAGCACAAAGAGTGCCTTTTATTTAAAAAATCTCCATATATATATATATATATATATACAGTCGAACCTCCGTATATCGAACTTTCACAAATCGAAATTTTCTAGATATTAAAATCTCAGCAAACTTCTACGTTCATTACATAGAAAAATTGTTTCTATATATCAAAAAAATCTCAACATATCGCGAATTTTTTTTCGAGACATTCGTAGATTTTTTTCCACTTCTGACTGTTTGTCCCATGAAAAATGAAAATTAGGGGAGAAAATTATGCCCACAATAAAGGTTGCTACGAAACTCAGGAATCTGGGGTTGAGGGCTGTGTAGATAGGTCGTTCTGTAGTTCTTAAATTCCCTCAAGTTTATTTCAAATCTAAGTTGTAACCAATAACAATGTAAAATCAGTTTCAAATTGATCCCTTTTGTCTGCTGACTATCAGTCCTAGTCTTTTTAGCTTCAGTAAAAGTCATTCAAGTAGATTGATTTTTTACTTTTCTTTCGATTACACTGTCGAAACGAAATCCCCCTAATGTTGCGAATCAAGTTAATTGTCGAAGAATGAAGATGTATGACGGCGCAAAAATGTAATTTCTGTTAATTTTTTATTTTTCAACTTTAATCCGATCGTATAAATTAGAAATTAGGTTTTAAACACGAAAATTAGCTTTAATTTTGGTGTTTTAGGAGATTTGTACAATAAAATCGTTTCTATATATCGAATTTTTTTTCCGGAAATTTGATACTTCGATATATGGAGGTCCGACTATATATATATATATAGTATATATATATATATATATACTTTCTAACTTTTGCACTTCATTGTTTCAGTTGACAAATAACTCATTTAACTACATATTTTAAGAACAAGAAGTTAGTTAAATATAATTTTATTCATTTGTGGTTCTGATTCCATCTTCCACCATCGACAATAAAACATTTAAAAATATGTAAATTAGTGTGATGTCAAACATGCATGTTTTAATTTTATTGTAACTTATATTTTAGGCCATGAAGAACCTTTAACCTGAACATTCTCACGGACAACATCCAGTGAAGAAATTTTAACAATTTTATCTGGATTGCAAATAGTAACCTTTGAACATAACTATTATTTTATGTGGGGAAAAAGGATAAATATATTCCTTTTTGTTTTACAATCATTTGTAAACTGAAATATTGTTAAGCATTTTCACATTTCAATTTATATATTTCACACTAATGTTTTGAAAATATTGTCATGACTCCACAAAATTTTTTTTTTTTTTGGGGGGGGGGGGAGGTGACTAAAATTGAAAGAAATAGATATGTAACAAAAATTTTAAATTTTTTGCGACACAAAATGTATGACACCTTAGTGTTAAGAACGATAAAAGCAATTATTTTTAATGATAACTTTTGTCCTGGTAGATTAGTACTTGATTATTAATTTTGGTTATTTAATATCAGTTTTAAACATCAAATATTGGAATTTGAGGTATATGTTCAAAATATTTTTGAATTTGAACTTAATTTCAAATGTATATGAAAGAATGTATACTTTTCAAGTTGGCTAGTAAATGTGTTTTACTTTATAATCCACTTATCACCAAAAATTCAAATTTTGAATTTGGTACAATTGTATCTTTATACTTGATTATTTCCACACAACTTCATTTTACAATGAAGTTTTATGTTTGAAATTAACTTAAATAGACGGGTTCCTGAGATGTTTGTTTTATAAAATAAAAAAAAAGAAAAGGAATTTGTATATGTAATCTGCTAATAGATTTATGAAACATGTATCATTTTTTTATGTTGAAATAAATATTCAGTTCTTTAGCTTTATTTTTTTTTATTTAATACAAAGAAATATGTACATGAAGCATATAATGAACTCCAAAACTTTTGCTTAAAAGTTAGCATGTTATAATATTAAAATTTTGTTCAATACCCATCACAATTGAATAAATATAGCAATATATTAGCAATGAAATGTTCAGGAGCATATTATATAGGTCACATTTGCATTAACTATGTCATTAACATTAACTTTAGTATTTCTAAAAACAATGATGAAAAACATGGTTTTCTTAACACATTTTTAGACTTTCAGCATACTTGCCAACCTTTGAAGAAAAAAAAAACAGATTCCACTAGAGGTATATAGAAGATTCACCAGTGACATATCTTCACAACAGAATGATTAAATTATGCTTTTAACGTAAATACTAAATTAAAGTGAAATGGGGATTTTTCGCAGATGTAAGCTAATTGGTAGCAGCATGAAAAATAAACTGAAAAGGAAAAACAAATAATGAGTGAATTTTCCTTAAAGTTTCGTACATTTCCCGGTCTGTACCGAAAAAATAGCTACAAAAATTTAATTACTAAAATCCGGAAGAAAAAAGTTAATACATAATGAAAATAAAATATAAGTATCTATAGGGTCGAACATGTTGAATTAGCTTCAAACTTTCAAAATAATTGAAACCTGCTGCTATTTTCGGCAAAGCACGTGCTTCGTTGAACATGCAATGTGGAAAGCTTCCAAAAAATTATTTTTTACCAAATGAGTTATTAATTGGAAAAATTCTTATTCCCTAACATTGGTACACTAGAAAAGGGCGCAATCTATTGAGAAGAAAGTGAAATTTTCTGATGATTGACTGCAAAAACAGGAGAAATTCGTAGAAAACGGGAAATCGGGAGATGGAAGCAACAAATGGAAGTCTCCCGATGAAAACAGTAGAGTTGGCAAGTATGCTTTCAGCAATCACAAAATTTTACATTATAGCTGCCAACATTAAGGGGATTTCTTGGTTCCTATGCTTTTAAAAAACCTTGAAATCTGCTTACAATATGAAAAAGTGTCTTTTGTCCTTGAATTTTGTTTTAAACAAATTTTTTGTAAAGATGACCATTTTTGCCGCAATTTTTTATGGAGGTTCTCCGATTACAGGGGTAAAAAATCAAAAATTCATTTGTGTATTAGCAAAAATGTCATTTTTGTATTAGGATAACTTACGGTTTTGTAAGAAATTTTTGAACATGATCACTACACAATATAAAGCAAATGCAAAATACTTGTAGCAAAAAATACATAATTTTTAAAATCCACTTTGGTCACTTAAAAGTGTGCAGAAGATACTATTGGTAAAAGTATGATTAACTAAATACGCACTTAACTAGTATCTTAATTTAGTTGTTTCATAGCATTTGTTACAAACATTTATCACACACAACTATAGCATTTAAGTTAAGAATTGTTTCTTAAAAAACATTTATACCATCACAGCAAAGTTTTAAACTGGATTTCATCAGTCCTTAATTTTTAAATATTTTACTCTTATTGTCATTTTAGGTGAGTAAATAGACACTCATCCTTACTGCCCACTATTAAGATTGATTTTGAAGCTTTTGTGTGTTTTGTTTAAGGTTATGTCTAAAATGCTGAAACTTTTAGATGAACTAGAACAAAATCAGCATTTATTATTTTATTGTTGCTAAAAAGTTCAATCATGAGCTACTCCTTGAAAATAGCTCATTCTATAATTGAATAGTCATTAAAATAATTTCTTATTTTGTGTATGAAATAAACCATGGATTTATACATAAAATTAGGGAAACATGGGAAGAATAAGTTTGAGTGTAAAAAGGAGTTTTAAAATAAAAGTAGGGATAGGACTTGATATTCAATGTTTGAAAATCCTGCAGGAACCGAGATTTAGAAATTCAGATTACTTTTGTTTTTTGGAATTTAAAAACTTAATTTTTTTTTTTTTTTTAAGATTTGAAAAAAAATACATTCAGAAGTTTTTCTCCAATATGCAGTAACATTACAAGTAACAAACATTTTTACAGCAGATAAAAATTGCGAACTTTTTAACCACATTTTAAAAAGAAGTAAAATGACATAAATATGTTTAAAAAGTCATCCAGTGTGACTCGAGCAAGAAAAAGTTTTTGGAATAGCAATAGTTTTATCCCATCGGGATTTAAAATTCCTTTTTTAAGAAATTTCATTATTTTAATGATATTTACTTCATTAGAGAATTCAGGGGAAGGCTTCAAGATTCTGGAACCTCCCAAATGAATCCAGAGAGTTGGCAGCTATGCTACATTGATGTATGCAAGATGATCTCATGTGTTGTCCTTAACTTTGTTTTCATTCCTTGAGTAAAAGGCTTACACTTAAGCAACTACCATTAAAAGGTAATATGTAATACAGTGAAACCTCCGAATAGCGGACAGCCAAGGGACTAGAAGTTTTGTCCGTTATTGGGAGGTGTCCGCTATTAGGAGGAACTACTTAATTTACCTTTTTCAAAATGGGCTGTTGTTCCCTTTGTAGAACATAATCGAAACAATTGCGAAAGGTTTACTACATTTTACATCAAGTGTAGTTAATCTGTTTGGAGTAATACCCCACTTATTGAGAAGTTCCTTGCACGAGCAGCTCTGAACCATTTCATGACAACCTCGTCGATTTCACTGGTTTCTGTTTTGCGAAACTTTACATTTTTTCAATTTTCATTCGAACTCACAATCCACAATTATCTAATTTCGTCTTTATCTTTTAAAATTTCGCTGATTTGAATTTTCCCAACTTGAAAACGATCGGCAAGACAACGCACACTTATTTTTTCTTTTTCGGCAACATCCAAAACATTAATTTTTTCTTTCGATGTCAGTTTCTTTCTTTTAGTTGCCATTTTAAAACTCAAATAGTATTGTCACACAAAAAAATCAAGCAAATCAACACGAATATGCCCGCTCCTTCAGGAAAGTTTGCAACTGCAAAGCTACGATTGCTACATGAAAAGCAGTTTCGCTTGCCTGGGATATTCATCTCAGGGTATGAATATCCCATTATCAACAGCGGCGATTCGGCGGAGCAACCCCCTCCCCCCCCCCCCCACACACACTTTTTATGGTTAATTTATTTATTTTATCTCGAGTCACTATTGCATGATTGACTGTTGGCAATATGACCTTGAATATGGGCAAATCTTTTTCATATCTAAAAATTAAACAACCCAACGAAACCACGGCACCATAAAGCCGACTACTACCGGCGCCGGTCTGTTCAATTGCATCTCCCGAGAGACCCAGTTAGAAAAAGCGCCCAGTTTCCTCTTTTTTATCTTAACTTTTAAATAGTTATTGTATACAAAATTCAAACGTACATTATTTGTTAGACTGAGATTAGTATTCACTTATCTACTTCAATACTCTCAAAACTAGCCATAACAAAATTGACTTTTTTTTCTTTTTTCATTTTTTGCTGCCGGCAAAAAATACCATGTCTTTTAGTTCTTTTTTTTCTGCCCTCAACTTTTAAGCCCCAATCGCTGCCTCTGCCCATTACCACCCTTTTAATTCCAAGAAAGAGTGATAAGGGAATGACGGGGGGGGGGGGGATATCAGTTGTGGATGATGAAAAGCTTTGTAAGGCAAGCAGTTACTAAGATATTCTGTGAAAAGAAAAAAACCCGGAAGTGCTACGATCGCAAGGGAAATTTTTTGTGAAATAACTGTCCGTTATTCGGAGTGTCCGTTATTCAGAGTGAATTACATGGAACGGCCGATATTGAGGGACTGGGACTTGCAAAAATGTCCGTAAATTAGAGGTGTCTGTTATTCGGGGGTGTCCGTTAAGGGAGGTTTCACTGTATAGACATATTGATTTCATTTTTAGCTGATGTAAAATAACAATACGGAAAAAAAAAAGAATATTACGTCATTTGTTACTGTTTAATGCAATCCAAGTCATTGAAGATTAGTTGAAACATTTTTATGGAATTGAAGCTAGTTGTCATATTCATGAAGCTTTCACTTGTCACCCAAAAAGTAAAACATGGGTTTGTAATAACAAAAGAACTGCATTTTAAGGCTTTGGCACAAACAACACATGACATAATATACACACACTAAGAAAATTATGAAAAATTCAGATACGAATAAAAGTTAATTTAAGAAATAAAAGTTTTCGTATGGTAATACCAAAATACTGACGTGAGTTTATTATTATTTATATGTAGTTTTTGAATTATTAAGTGTTTTAAACTTTGATTCCTGCTTTAGTTTGTTGCGTACTTGTATTATTCAGCAGTGAATGAGTCTGCATCCAGTCCTAGATTTATAGATTAATTTTGTCATTTTTTGATTGGGTTAGAATAAGTTTAAATTGCAAAAGTTCAAGTGAGAATTGTTACTTTTGATCTGTCATCAAGAAGAATCCATGACATGTGCTTTGTGAAGGATAACCATATTCAGTCCCTAACAATATAGGCCAGCTTTGTTTGTCTAAATATTGTGGGGTTAGGAGTGAAACACATTAAATTGAACATGTTTTTTATTAAGGTGTTTCACCTACAAAAACTACTAGGCTAGAGCAACGGTTCCCAAGCTTTTTAAGCCACAGAACCCTTACTGTTTTGCTTTTTCATCAATGAAGCCCCCATTATTGTTTATGATTAGAAGTGAAAATATTAATGATCGGGAACTCGAACAATTAAGATGGATAATTCACTATCGTAGTTGAATGGATTTCTGTGGGACTTGCACCCTTTCTGAAATAAATGATTCAATTACTTTTATACAGAAGACTATTGTTTTTGTTAGACTTCTCTCATTTTGAGATTAACACGTTCAGTTTTTTAGTTTTTTATATTCCATCTTTTAATCTTGGTTAGTCTTGTTTAAAATTTATCCACTACCGACCTTTTCACAAAGAATTATACTGAAATATTACAAAAGAATAAGTGACAGCAGTTAATGAATGAACACTTTTAGTACACCAGTTGAGAGACTAAGGCAAAATAGCAATGTACTAGTGCTGGCGTTTTATGGAGTTGAGTATGTAAACTATGAGGATCGCATTTTGTAAATTGTTTTGAACTCAGAAAAGCTTGCAGATTACGATTCTGGATGTTGCCAGGAGGCTTGTTGGTCCATTAATTTTTTATACCCCACTCTCTTAGGTACTAAGTAAATGAATTGAGCAAACTCATCTGAACCATTTTAATGATTGTCCTAGTTTCAATGTCCCGTTGTTTCTTAAAATTTAAGATATTTAAAGCTAGGTAATTTTAAAATAAAACAAAAAAAATTATTTAATGCCAAAAATCAAATTTTTACATAGGTCTTTAAAAGCAAAATATAAAAATCCATCTTTTTTATTTTGACAATCATTATTGATGCATTTACAAAGCGAAATACAATTTAATTGTAATTTTTTACAAGAACGAGCCTTTGTTTGACAGTCGGAAGAAAATTTACAGGGCTGAAACAACAATGTTGGTAATGGTCGCTTTGTTAGTTGCCGTGGGTACCATTTACGATTTCTTCTTTTGCCGCCATAATTCAGTTAATTGTTCGACACTGAGATCTGTATTTCCTAAATGTCGTGGAGCTTTCTGTACAAAATCCAAAGACGCAACTTTTAAACCTTTTCTTTTCTTTTTTTTTTTTTTTTTTTTGAACCCAGTCTGCTGGTCGAATTGAATTACAGCCACTTAGAGGGTGTAATGCTGGCAGAATATGACAAATGTTTTCACCTAGTGATTGAGCTGCCAACTGACATCCTGAAAAGAATTTCTTCTTGTACGAACCATCAAACCATAGACCTAAACAACCAAGACGTGCCAGACGTGTGGTTGGAGTTTAATTCAGGTACTTCAAAAAATAAAGAACTTTGTAATTTAAAACGTTCTGATGGATCATCAAATAATCCACAAATACATAACTCGCAACCTTGATTTTTTTTGTGCATATCTCGAAGCAGCAGTACAGAGAAATTGATTGAGCTGTAACGCATTTTCAGTGCTGGAAAAGAAATCATTTCAAATGCTTGGGACTTTTGAATTATCATTTGAAATCATAACAATTTTAACTTGTAAAGCTGACTCTAAACATTTAATCGTAAGATCATCATACCTGTCAAATACTATGTTCACTCGTTTCACACTTAGCTGCAAGAAAAAATTGTGGATTCTTTTGAAGAATGCCTCAGGAAAGTCGCAAAAGGTATTGAAATTTTTTAATGGAATTCGGTGAACCTGTGCCATACCATCAACAATAAAAATTTTAGAATTTTGTAAATTGAAGTTCCCCATTCGCGTGCTTAGACCGAACTTATAATGACTTGCAATTTCAAGAGTGAGTTCCGATTTTGGAGATTTCCTATAAAATCCTTTTGCATCAAAAAGGTACTTGCAGTAAACCAAAAATTCATGAGCTGCTAAAATTTGTGTGTCAAATCCTCGTTGATCAGCAAACATGAATGGTTTTTGAAAAAGACTTGTATCTGTTGCGTTTTGTAACTTTTTATTACACATAGTTTTTCTTCCTTTTTCGTAAGTAGTCACACAGTTGTCAAATTTAATTTTTTGAACAAGGTCGGATAACTTTTTTACTTTTTAGAACAAACCGCTCTTTTTCGTGCGTACTTAATGCAATCTCTCCATTTTCTACAATATTTAGCAAACATTGAGAAGAAGATTCATCAGGAAGTTCACCGGTGTAAATATTTCGGAGCGCGCAATTTTCGCTATCATTATTGGGATTGCAAGCAATAAAATATTTGACGATACTTTGAATATCTTTTTCGTCTTTATTGAGCCTGGATTGCATTCATTCATTATGGTAATCAATGTCGCTTGTAGAGTTTGTCTGTATTCCAATGTATGAAGAAAAAGCCTTGTGTGTCGTGTATGCTGTTTTCAAACGGATAAAGAAGTAGCCATCTCTGTGTCGCATCTTCATTTTTTGCAATACCAATCAAAAACCTCCAGTCACTGCGGAAGATCGATTCTGAGACGGCTCTACTGCTAAATCGGGACTTACTGCATTGAATCTACCTTTCGTTCGTTTGACAGACAGCATTCCTCTCTTCATATCATTTACAACTTGTACAGGTAGTTTTATCATATCTTGTAAATAAAGAGTCGCTCTACGAATGTAGTTTGTGTGATTCGTGGAGAAAAAGTAAGATAACATTTGTCTAGTTGTTAACAAATGCAGTTCAAAATTATTACTCCTATCAGCCATAACTGAACCTAACAAATTTCAACCATTTCACAATAGTTGTTCAAAGATTTAAATATTTCGTTTTCAGTGCTCTTAGCACGTAAAAAAATTAAAAAGCTCATCAAAATATCAGTAATTATTCTTTTATATTGATTATATTTTTCAATTAGGCCTGCATGATCTTTATCAATTGTATTCTCTCTTATTTCTTTGAGACAAGTATTTAGCAAATGCATCAATAATGATTGTCAAAACAAAAAGATTGATTTTTATGTTTTGCTTTTGAAGACTTATGTAAAAATTTGATTTTTAGTACTGAATAATTTTTTTCAACAAAAATTATTCTTTAATATTTTTATTATTATTATTTTTTTTTTTAATTTTAAATTACCTAGCTTTAAATATCTTAAATTTTAAGAAACAACGGTACATTGAAATTAGGACAATCATTTAAATGGTTCAGATGAGGTTGCTCAATTCATTTAGAAAGTAAATAAGGGAGTGGGGTATAAAAAATTAATGAACCAACAAGCCTCCTGGCAACATTCAGAATCGTAATCTGCAAGCTTTTCTGAGTTCAAAACAATTTACAGAATGCGGTCCTCATATTTTGCATACTCAACTCCATACAGTGCCCACTCTATACTACAACCATGCTTATTTTGATCCAATGATTTCTGGGATCTGTGATTGGATTGCCACTAATTGCCTCGCAAAATCTTATTATCAGTGCATTGAACTTAAAAACATGGTTTTAAAAAACTACATAAATATGGCATGTGCAAAAAGCAAATATACAGGTGAATACACATTTTAAAAATTTTTATTTAAATGCTAAGTCTGAGCAACCAATGCAGTAACAATTTGAATACATTACAGTCGGATTCCGACTTACACGTTATTCCTCACGTAATTCAAGATTTCGCATTGTGGAAAAGTGTTGTGAAAATGATTTTTTTATTAACATACCCAATCAAACATTGAAACACCTTTAAAACTGTTTTTGACAATTTTTGAACTATATATTAATTACCGTTTCTTACAGAAAGAGCTGAATTTTTACCTTATTTTTTAAAAAGTTGCATTATTCAACATAAAATACGGTTACGATGCACAAAATCAATGATCAATGGGAGAGAGAGACATAAAAAAAAACAGTACGGTAGGTACAGTATGTAGTAATAATAAAGCATTGTAAGAGTAGCTACTATACAGTAGGTACAATAAGTTACATTTATAACTTAAAAATTGTAGATGATTTATCCTGCGCAATCTGATCATTATTCATATATATTTTCAAGTACAGTAGCTTTGCATTTTCTTTTATAGCATATACATCTATGGTAACACCCCTCTGGGACCCCAGGGACTTATACCGATTGACTTCTCTTGACTTTTAACTATACGTATGAAAGATTTACCCCCCATACCTAATTGTGCTACCTTCGACCCACTTTCTAGTTGTTCAAACATATCGAAAATCTTAACCTTTTCTTAAATCGTCGCAAACTTTTGCTTTTTGTTTCCATCTTCAAACTTTAGATGAAACAGAGTGCGTAGGTGCCCCCCCCCCCCAATTTAATCACCTTTCATATTTAGAATGAATAATTGAAAAATGAGGAGTGGTGATACATACACACTAACAATGCTATGTTTATAGTGTGGTATGAGAGAACTTGCATTGATGCTGAAAGGATGAAAGTACTTTCAAGAATTAATGTTTAGTAGTGAATAACGAAGCCGAAACTTACATCACGATTCCATTTCAAATATTTTCGCATTGAGAGCGAGAATTTCGCTTTAGCTCTAAAATTCGTTGCTCCTGAAAAACTCTCGTTATAGCCATTTCGCATAAGTCGGATTGCATTGTAGTGGGAGTCAACTGTATAGCAAATTATTTTTAAAAGATTAGTATATTTTAATTAATTTAACTTTTTGTAAAAAAATAAATAAATAAATTCCAAAAGTTTTGCTTTAAATGAACAAATAACATTTTTAAAAAATAGAAATTTTTGTTCTGTTCTGTCAAAGTAATGTATATACTATGACCAAGTGCAAAAAAAAGAAGGATGAACAGGAGGGAAAACATCTGATTCTGGAGCTGAAGCTTTTGAAGAGAACTTATGGTCTAAATAGAGAAAAGAAAAAAAAAAACTTTTTTAGTATCATTACATAATGTTTTAGGCATCAGTTATTTTTCAAAAAATGTAATCAATGGAAAAGTTAATTAAGAAAACAATTATTGCATATGTGGAAAACACCAAGACATTCACCAAGGCATCTGGGTTATTTTCTGGCTGTTTGAACATAATTAACTAGGATTAAGGCTGACTTGGTTTCAAAGAAAATTTACTAATGAAAAATACCAGCAATGAAGTAGTATTTAATCACTTTTTGCATGTAATGTAATAGTACTACTTAACATGGGCACCCATATGCAAAGTTGCAAGGGGGCTCAAATATTTTCCCCATGGAAACTGATTTCAGGACAGATTAGAGTCATTAAAATTTGACATTTTTAATAACCTTTTTATTGATGGCTGGAGAAGAAATACATTTTTGCAAAGAAAAAAGTACAGTGCAGGACCTTTTATCCGGGAACCAAAAAACCGGGAAACCAGAAAACCGGCAACCTTTTGCCAATTTTCCCGCCATTTTTAAAAAATGCGCATTTTCGGCAATTTTTGAAAAACTAAGCATTTTTTTGAAATACCTAAAAGAGTATGAATGGTTTCTTAATAAATACCATATTACTCATCTATAATTAGGGAAAATGTTTTCAAAAACGAACTTCAGAGGGTTATGCTTAACGCAGGTCAAAATTTCCGAAATATTTTCTTGAATTAAAAAGTACACTCGTAAGTCTGAAACTTTCATGTTTTATTCCAACTGAATGCTAAAGAAATGAATATTGTCACATTCTAAAACAATATTTTATTGAATAGTCTCTAATTAAAGCCATTTGGAGCGTAAGTCACGTCGGAAAAGCGCGGGAAACACCGATTTTTAATATGTATGACTATTTATTATGGGAATTTAAGTTTCATAAACAAACGGCCAATAGCGCTTTTTAGCGATCCAGAAAACCGGGAAATTCAGATATCCGGGACGGCGATGGTCCCGAACTTTCCGGATAATTGGAAAATTTAATTTCCTGGGGGGGGGGGGCATATAAGCTACCTTTACTCCTGTTCGGTCATAGGAAATTTTCAGGCCCTCTCATTGACTTATTCGAGTGTCAATCAAAGCTTCAAAGCTGTGACGTACTGCAATGTTGCTAGTCCTCTCTCGCAGTGTTTCATGTTTCTTAATCTGCTGAATACGAATAAGCATTTGCAAATGAGATCTTTAATTGAATGTTGCTGACAAAAGCAGCATTATTATTTCCAATCAATTTCATCCATTGCAAAACAATTGAAAGCTTTTATTGAGAAGCTATGCTTCGAAATAAAAATAAGTGGCGCCATCTTTAAGCAAAAAATGTATGTTTTACGACATCGTTTTAATTTAAATTGAGGTTATTTTTAAAATAATTCTCACGGTAAATTATTTTGTTGATGGAAAAGCGAATTCCGCAATTTTTCATATTCTTAATGATTTTTAATGCAATTTAAACAGCTCTTCTTAAAGAAATAATTACCATTTAAGTTAATAATAAATACTTCTAGTGAAAAATTTAATACATAATAATTTCTAAAATAATTTTCTCTTGTGCCAGTTTATTTCTAGCTAATTTCTATTGAATATTAGCATCCAAGAATAAGACTTCCAATTGAATATTGAGCGAGTCTGGCGAACATATCCTTCTTTTCTCACATTAATTTCATAACTCATAAAATAAAATAATGCGCTGCTTTAAAAAACATGTAAAATACATAATTAAACGAATAAATAGCATTATCTTTAAGCAAAAAATGAGGCTTTTGAAGAAGGTACTATTGGAGTTTAATTAAGCTCATTTGTCAACTAACTCTCAATGTAAGTTTTTTAAATTAAGCAGCGAATTCTTTATCTTTTAATATTCTTCATAATATTTAAAGTTATGTAAAAAGGAATAGATAATTTAAACCCTTGAATGAAATAATTGAAAATAACATTAAAAAGCAATGTTTCTTAATGTAAAATTATATATATGTTATTTTAAGTCAAACTTTCAGAAATTACTCATTTATTATTTTGAAAAAAATTTATCTTGCACAGTTGATAAGGAAAATTCAAGAGAATTTCATGCAGTTTCATTTATTATTTAACTTTAAAACATTTGGGGGAAAAAAAGTTTCGCAAAATTCTAAAACTTGAAAACTCAACCATTTTTGAGAATTTTGAAAAAATTTTGAAATCAATATATGATTTTTAATGTATTGTAATAAATACAACGAAATATTTTAGACTGGGCCCATGAAGAGATCAGCAGCTGCTAAATATTTTCAGCAAAATTAGCAAAAGTTTCCTTTTTTTTGCTGTACTACTGATACGACCTTCGTGGTTTCATGAATAGTTCTGAAACCATTTGAATGTAATCATTCAAATACATTAAATATCATACATTGATTGAAAAAATTTTAAAGCATTAAAAAAATTGAATTTAAAATCCTGTGAAAATATTTCTTTATTTTGAAAAATGTCAAAACTTAAGTTGTCTTTGAAACAAGCTGCTTTACAACTCTGTGTTTCTCGTAGAGCTTGAGAAGTTGAAAATTAGGGTGAGCACACTTTCATAATTTGCATTATTTTCCTTGATGTACATATTTTATCAATAAAAGTGTTTGTGTGTGTGTTAAAAAACTTATTTGGTTCTGAATCGTTTTGCAACTGTTTTATGAAAATGTAATTTCTCTTCATATGATGTGGAAGAATTATTACTTTAATAATACTATGGCTTTTTAGTCCAGTCACATGTGCTTGAAAACCAACAGGGAACTAATCATAATTTATTCATATTGAACTCACATAAAAATAAAGTAAATATTGTAAAACAGATGTACATTATATATAAGCCAGATACAATGTGAAACAATAGATATAGCAATGAGAAAGAAAAGTTATATGATAAACAATTTATTTACTGTCACAAAAGCAAATTATATTAGAAATTAGCATGTATAAAATATTTCAAAATAAGTATTTGTTATTAACTTAAATGGTAATCATTTCTTTAAGAACAGATGTTTAAATTGCATTAAATATCATTTAGAATATGAAAAATTGTGGAATTTGCTTTTCCATCAACAAAATAATTTATCCTGAGAATTATTTTTAAAATAACTTTGATTTAAATTAAAGCAATGTCGTAAAACATACATTTTTTGCTTAAAGATGGCGCCACCTATTTTTATTTCAAAGCATAGCTTCTCAATAAAAGCTTTCATTTGTTTTGCAAAGGATGAAATCGATTAGAAATAATAATGCTGCTTTTGTCAGCAACATTCAATTAAAGATCTCATTTGCAAATGCTTATTCGTATTTAGCAGATTACAAACATGAAACACTGCGAGAGAGGACTAGCAACATTGCAGTACGTCACAGCTTTGAAGCTTTGATTGACACTTGAATAAGCCAATGAGAGGGCCTAAAATTTTCCTATGACCGAACAGGAGTAAAGGTAGCTTATATGCGTGGGGGGGGGGGGGTCAAGCCTGCCTATATGGACACCCTTGCTACTTAATGATTACATTATGAATTTAACTTTCATGCATATGATATTCTCACATTTAGTTGTTATAATATTGATATTTTAAAGACATAAAGTATGACTAACAAGATCAGAAAAGTTAAATAAAAAAAAAAAAAATAGCTGTTAAATTTAAATAATCAGGCTGATGCTGGTATGCAGTTTGCCTATTACAGACTGTACCATAGTGACAACTATTACAACACTAGAAAGTCGCCCGTCAAGGTGTGACGGGTGAAAATTGCTTTTACTCCTCTACATTTGAACGAAGCCATTGCTTGTTTGGTGATATCTTGATAGTTGAAATTGTAACCTTAACTCCAGTGGATGAACCCTAAACTCCAGTAGGTAACGTTCATTGTTGCCCATTTTTTCGTTTCTTCATTCCCCTGAATGAGTCTTACCCGTAAAACAGTTAAGTGACCGGATCGAGTTCAGTCTTGTCACAATCAAGCCTTTCCTGCATGTTAAACATTACCAAAACATATTATAAAAATCATGCCGTGGCGTGAATTTCATTGTTGAATTTTGCGGGATACTCGATCATCAGCTATTATACATATGAGGATTTTTCATTCTATCAGCATTAGCAAATACAAATTTAACAATATTCAAATGTTTAGAATCCTAACACTACACAACTTACTGCACTTCTTTATCTAAAAAATTACATTTGTCAATGTGCCATTTATTTTTCGCTGTGTTTCTCCAAACTAAATTTTCCATTCATGATTATGAAGCAGTGAGAAGTAAAGTGATGTAAGTGAACATTTTAAAGTTTTGAGTAAAACATGTTTAAAATAATGGTCCTAGGTAAGCTTTCATTGAAAAAATTATGCTGTATAGCAGTGCCTACCATGTCTACTAGTTTGTTCGCTTGTCTCAAAACAGAGAAAAGGTCCATCTACCATTTTTGCTGATTAACTTTAAATTTTTAATTTTGGCACTTACATCCCTTGTTTCTCACTGCCTCATATGTCAAGTAAAAGTGATTGGAATTTTTTGAATCCAAAACTCCTATTTTTCATAAAATTTGATCTTTTGCAAGACTTGCAGAAATAGATAGTTTTTGATGTCAGCTTGTGGCATATCAAATTGTTAGTGATGAGCCGGATTAACTTACACCATGTAAAGTAAAAGGGACACAAAGAACAAGAGGCTGTTTTTTTTTTATTTTTTGTAAGATTTAACATGCAAGAAAGGAAAAAGTGGAAAGGGGAAAAATCTTGAAAAGCAAGATGAAATAGCTTTTAAATTTTTTTGCTGAAAATAAATGGAATAATTGAAGAGATGGGGTTTAATGGTTCTGCATAAGTATAAAACTAATGCACAAAAGATTATTGAAAAATTAAAACAAAGGATGAACTACATTAAATATTTTTTAATGCAATAAAAATAACAGGAATGTTGGAACAAGACTTGCCTTAAGTTGTTTTTATTTTAATTTTGGTTTCATGTTTAAAAATTTAATTACAAATCTTCATCTCTAATTCAAAGATACATCTTTTAATATTTCAAAATTTACTAACTTGAAATTAAAAAAAGTTCATGCCAAAAAAAAAAAAAACATGAACTTGTTATAATTAATAACCTTGCGTGGCCAAAAAGATAGCCCTTCAAAATGCTTATTCTTATGTCAAATTACTCCCTGAACCAAAATATGACCACTGTTTTCCCCTATCACGTTACATTTTTTGAAATGGCGCTCCCCAAGCAAATGATGCATGGGAGAGTACTCCCTCTAAAGTAGTTTTTAAATCAACAAAAACATCTTTTTTTTTTTTCTAGGAGTTTGTTTTACAATTTTTCACTTATTTCTCTAGATAAAACCAGAATATAGGACTTACTCCTATGAGCCCCATGAGAAATTTTCATGCTGTAAAAAAATCTTGGAAACACCACATGTTGCATACGAGTCACTCTGCAGATCTTCAGTGAGGAAACTTTCACTATTAGCTATACTTATCGAGTTACAGTCACGAATACAATTAAGATTAAAAGTTGTATTAAGTATACTAATAATATAGCATTAATGCATACAGTAGACACTTGCTTTACGTTGGGGTTATATTCCACGAAAATCCCACATAAATCAAAACCATAAAAATAAAGACTTAATAGTGGTGTTAAAATAAGAGTTTGGCACCATAAACTATAAAAAATTCTTCATTCCAGTAATAGATAAATACATAATGTGTTTAATGTGTACTATTTTCATACATACACACAACAGGCATAGGGAAAACATGAATTAACTTAGTGTTTATAAAAAAGAGCTGGTTCTGATAGTCTTTTAGTAGTCATTATTTTTCTCTGAATTCTTTGTAGGGCATTGATGCATCCATTATAACTCATGTTACTTCCATTATGGAATCTTTCTTCATTAAGAGATCAGAAAGATCATTTCGTTGTAAAGGAATAGCTCAAAATTTTCAATGAAATTTTTTGATTGTGTTGTGTGTCATCAAGGTTGATATCCTTGTTGATTTCATCCTTTTTTGTCACTTCTAAAAGCTCTTTTTCCAGTGAGCTCTGAATTGTGTGACCTTAATAACTTTATTTCTGAAAAGAGCTCTGGAACTGATCCCAAGAAATGTCTCCAGTGACCAAAGTTTGCTAATTAGCATGCCAAAATGCAGCTTATTGCATATATTCTGCATTCTCAAAAGTTTAGATTTTGAAGGAGGGGAACATTTTATTAATTTGCAATGCTGCATCAGAGTAAAATCAAAACTTATTGGCATAAAACAAAATAAAGACATCAAAACAGTGAAAATCAAATTCGCATAAAATGATGTACCATATTTAAATTTCTAGGGATGTACCCTCCCCCTCTTCATGGTTTATCCCTTTTTGTGTTTAAGCATACTAAACATTTCACTTTTAATTTTGAATTTCACTTATAGTCATATCTGAACCTAACTTGAACAAACATAAATAATAAACACAAGAAGTTTGTTTTCTAAAGATCTGCAGTGCGACTCATGTGCTATATGCAATGTATCCAGGATTTTTGAAAAAATATTTTTATTGCATTAAAATTTTTTGGAAATAAATTTTGTACTCTTGGTAATTTTGGTACTCTGGTTGAATATTGAAAATTAAGTGAAAAAAATACCCCTAGAAAAAAAATTGTTCCTGAAGATTTTTGAAATAATTTAAGGTTGTCGCGTAGGGCCACCCAAGTGGCGAAACAATTTTGTGAATAGGCTAAGAGATAAAAGGTGTGCTTCAGTGCACCAAATACAAATTACATGACTTACAAATGGTTTTTCCCATATCAATGAGATTTTGAGGGAGTCGGGGCACTCCTTTACAGAATTGGCAAAATTTCAAGCCAAAGAAATTATGTTAATCCTTTATCTCAAGCCAGGCTCAATGATCAAGATATTTTAGTACATATTGCGTCTGTGTTAGATGAAGAAATTGCATCGCAAAATAACCTAAGGCCCCATGAAACAACACCGCAACAACGTTGGATCACTGCAAATAAAGAAATGAGTTGTGAAAAGGTCAGGCACTTTGCATATTCAGAAAAAATACGAACATTTAAAGAACCAACCCGAAATTCAGATACATTCAATTCTAAACAAAACAAACTGCATTTTAAGAAAATCGGCACAGTAACAATAAGAACTCAAAATGTTAATACTCACGGCAACTGAAAAGCGGGATAGTATGAAAGAAAAACAGTTTCACAAGAAACGACGAAGCCAGGAACAGGAAATAAAATTTAAAAATAGACACTTTATTCATTGGAGACATTTTCTAAAACGAGCTGATGTGTGCATCACATGACTTCCTTTTACTCCAATTTAATGTCATTTTCTCATTATTGGCAGTTTTAATGTGATTCAATTGTTTACTCTCTAAATATCACCAACAGTGGCCAAATTGAAACCAGTTTAAAAAAAAAAAAAAATTAATTTGAATTTTGTCATCTTGAATTCAAATTATGTTTTTCGCAATCACGAGTGTGTGTTTGTATGTGTGGGGGGGGGGGGGGTATGTGTATGTGTGTAGGCATGTGTGTTTGTGTCTGTGTGTAGTCATGAGTGTGTGGGTAGTTGTGTGTATGAGTGTTTGTGTGCGTAGGGGCGGGGTATGTGTATGTGTGTGTAAGCATATGTGTTTGTGTCTGTGTGCAGGCATGAATGTGTGGGCAGTTGTGTGTAATTGTGTGTATGTGTAGGTGTCTGTATGCATGCGTGCGTGTATGTGTTTGTGTGTGTATGCGTTTGTGTATGTGTGTGTATGGTGGTGTTTGTGTATGTGTTTGCGTGTGTGTATGCGTGTGTGTGTAGGATATGGACGCAACCTGGAGACGGTTTTCGCTAGAGGAGCAGCATCGTGAGGCCGGCCGACGCGACGGGTGGTGCTGGCAGATGGAGGCGCCGCGCCGGTGGGAAAAATGATAGCACGCCAAAAACAGTCAAATGAAAGCAATAAGCAATCGTGATTGCTCAAAAAAAAGAAATTTAATCGCCAAGTTGGCTACCAAAAGAATGGTGATATATCGCCAAGTGTTCGCCAAATTATAACACCACTTGAGTTCACATCGAAATTAACAATGATTTCTCCCCAAAAAAGGGGCAAAAGACCCCTTTGAGCATCCGAATGCAACCAAAAAGGGAGGTGCACAACTAGACCCCACTAGGAGTCTAAGTACCAAATTTCAACAATTCCAGGACATTCCGTTCTTGAGTTATGCGACATACATACACACATATGCACATACAGACGTCACGAGGAAACTCGTTGTAATTAACTCAGGGATCTTCAAAATGGATATTTAAAGTGTCTGTACGTTCCTAGGCATATATCCGTGTGTGGTCGGGTTGAAAAATAAACTCAACATTCATTCAGGGGTGCGCAAAATGGAAATTAAGGCCGATTTTTGAGTGAAAATTTTTTCGTGAATACAAACTTCCTTTTTTGAAAAAGGAAGTAAAAAGGGAAAGTTCTGTGAACACAGCAAGTACAAACACGGATACTTGATGACATGTAAGACCTGGTAGAGGTCGTGCACAAAACCAACACTAATTAATCCAAGGGGGAGCACACACATCTTTCATCTCTCACACAAATTGGGCGGATGGTGGCTAGTTCGTCCCGCACGAAAACACTTAAGTCATCTCATAGCCATGGCACAGCGAAGCCATCAGGTCAAAACCCCTTTGTTTATGCACACACGCAGAATCACAAAATTTTAAATCAACACATTCCCCAAAATTCTTAATCTCCTCAAAAACACGCTTCACCTCTTTGTATAAACTTTTCATGGAATTTTCTGGAACAAAAGATTGCATCGCCAAAAACTAGTGAGAAGCAGTTCCAGGACCAATGAAGGGAAACTCAAACTGAAACCAGTGCCCCATTGGCTGAAAGTAAACTGACTGAAACTAATGAAATTCATGACGTCATCACAAGTACTTCGCCACAGACAAAAGTGGTGATATGAAACTGTTCTTAAGGGGAACTGTTCTTAAAACAAAATGCTTGCGCAAATTCGAAACTAAATAAACGGATTCTAAGGTGGATACACCACATACCCCATGATTCTCAACTTGCTACAAATTTTTATGCTTTTGAACTTTTCACCTCTCTAGCCCCTCAGTAGATTGTTATTGGTTAACATAATGCTCCCTTCCCCTCCAAATAAAAATAAAGTCTATGAAATTGTCGAAAACTTGTATGAAATTGAGGGGCATCATTTCAAAAAGTGGAACATAATGGGGGAAAACGGTGGTCATGCTTGGATTCAGAAGGTCATTTTGCATAAGAATAAGCAAGAATGGTGTCAAGATTTTTTTTTTGCCACACATTGTAATAGATTTGTTTCAGAAAACACAAAAACAATTGATTCACCTTCCTCTGGAACCAGACTTGCTTCTACTCCTAGAACGACTTCTACTAATGCTGCGACTTCTGCTAACAGACTTGCAGGCTGATTTGGAACGACTTCGGCTAACAGTGCGTCCACGAGAACGTGACCGGCTATGGCGGCCCCTAATAAGTAAAAAGTAATTATTAATCTTTATCAATGCGCAACAAGTGAAAACTATTCCGAACTCTTTGTCACATATGTAAATTTCTGCATGCAGAAGGTGCTTTTCTTCTTGCTTTACAATTCAAGAACCAAGCATTTAAAACAATGTTTTTCTCAAAAGTGCTCGAGTTTTAAGTGCAAGCAGCACAAACGGATGATACTTCCCCAGAAGTATTTAATGGAAATTCATTTACAAAGACACACAAGTAAGTGCTTACAACAAATTTTAGTGCCCCCCCCCCCCCCCACTCCAGCCCTTTCGAAAAAAGGAAATTACTTCTTCCACCTCTTGGGCAAAAGGCTTTCGTAAGACTATTGCTGTTATTTAGGCTCTTTCAGATTAGGCGGCTAGTGGAATCAACTTCTTAAAAATTTGAACGTCAACTTGTTGAATGGTGTTTTTTGGTGTGTTCACATGAGACAACTTAGTTGAATCAACTTTACTTCTTGAAAGAATATTGATACAATTTTAATAACATTTATTTACAATGTATGTAAATGTAAAGGTAGGAATGATTTTTTTTCTTATTAGCTATGAGTAAAATAAAATTTAAAAACAATTATGCAATAGTATTTAAAAATTTATAGTCTAGTTTGAAAAAAAAAATGGCAAACATGAACACTTCAAAGACTCTAAATATTAAATGTATGGCATTAAGATAAAAAACTTTTAACAGAATTAGTCATATTCTATAAATAATTATAAAAAAACATGCAGACAGGTAAAAATCTGAGGATCGCTCAAAGTGTCCCACGAATTGTTGTTGGTCCGGCAAACCAACGGTTGAAAATCGCTGAATTAGAGGGAAAGTTTAAATATCACTAAAAATAGAACAGAAAAAGAATTAAGTATAAAGATATAGTTTTCATAGTTTGTAGCCTTTTTTTCTCTCGGTTATTCAGAATGTATTCAACAAATATACCTACAGTCGACTCGCTGTAGGCCAGGAGAAATGTGGTATATTATGTATAGTGACCAGGGCCATTTAAACAAATGGCCCTGGAAACTATACATAATATACCACATTTCTCCTTGAAAATCTATACAGATGGAAGCAGGGGAGAAGATGGCGTTTCGGGTAGTGGAGTATTCATTCCTACTCCCTCTGGGGCCTTGGAATTTAAAATCAGAAACCCGAATTTCTGTTCAGTATTTAGATCAGAACTGATTGCTCTCAGGAAGGGTCTGCAGTGTGCTGTTCAGCGGGAGGAGTGTTTCCAGGAAATCTGGATTTTGACTGACAGTCGTGCCTCAATTCAGCACCTCGCTAATTGGAGTAATGTGGGCGACAAGACCAGCCTGGACATTCTGAGTCTACTACATACTCTTTCATCAGGACATACAATTCACTTTCAATGGATCCCTTCCCACGTTGGAGTTGAGGGTAATGAAAGGGCTGACTTTTTGGCTAGATCTGCTGCTGTGGAGGGTGTGAGCCCTTGTGGAGATCTTACTTTCAGTGAGATCTCCACAATTTCAAAAATGGAGCTCAATCGCCAATTTAAAACACCTCCCAGACACGCCTGGTATTTTGCAAAATGTCCTGGTGAGTCCTTTAGACTCAAGGGTAGACTCCTCCAGACAACATATTCGAGATTCCTGAGTGGCCACACAAAAGCTCTTAGATTCTCTGGGAATATCAAGACTTTTCCAGAGTGTCACTGGTGCTCTGCTGGAGAGGTTTCACCCGAGCACATTCTATCTTGTTTGGGTTTTACGAAGGACAAGGTCCTTAGTGACCCATTGCTGTTCTTGGATTTTTTGCAGATATTTGGATTCATGGGGGTTGTTTAGCATTGCTAAACATGCCCGAGATAAGTCAAAAAAAAAAAAAAAAAGTCGACTCGCGCTACAACAAGATTCCACTTAAGCGAAATGGCTATAAAGCGAGTTTTTCACGAGTAGCGAATTTTAGAGTTAATGCGAATTCCTCGCCCGCAACACGAAAATTTTGGTTAAGGAATAGCTCGGCTACGTATCGTCTTCAGTACTTGCTAACTAAATATTGGTATCATGAATCGACTTCATTCCTTTGGCATCAGTGAAGTGCGGAAGTTCAAACAATGTACTACTCGATTCATCGCTTTGCTAGTGGAAACAAATAACCACTCGTTATTTTCCACTCAAAATGAAAGTTAATTTAACATAGTAGTATCTAAGCATGCTGTTTCAGCTTAAGCTAGTTAAAAGAAAGTTTGTTAAAATTTAAGCAAAAGGGAAGATCCTTGATATGCAAGAAAACATTGATATTAACGAAGGAGCTTCACAGCACCAACTATCATCATCTGCAGTTTTTTAGTTACAACAATTATTATTTTATCTACTGTAGAGTAGTGTAATAGTTATGCATTTTGTTTTTATTATTTTTTCATACTGTACATACAGTATTGCACTTTGTCTCACTCTCCCATTGCTCATTGATTTTGTGCATCATAACAGTAAATATAAGTATTTTATATTAAAGTTTTTTTTGTATAGTTTTTTTTTTTCTTCTTTTTTTAATGCAGTATAAATTTAGTTCCTTACGTGGAAAAGGTTGTTATATACTTAAGGAATAGCTTACAGCCGTCTGAAGGACGTTAAAATATTTGTTTATTTTTATCAAAAAGTCATATACATACCCTTTTTCACAACGCGAAATTTCGACTTACACGAGGGCTCAGGGAACACATCCCTCACTTAAGTCGGGACTGAACTACTTAGTTTGATATTTTTCACGTAAAAACTTTCATGAAATAAAAAGTTAAAAAATAAGAGTTTGAATTCAAAACAAAACTGGAAATGGTAACAAAGGCAAAAACATGCAGCTGCAGGAGGGAGATTTGGTTTTTTAAAAAAAGCTGGTATAATATTAACAAAGCATTGGGTCAGAGTATTAATAAAATATAAATACGATCTGAATTTCTCCAATAAACTCCTCAACATCAAAATTCGAATCCATAAAAAATCCCTCCATGCTAAACAGAGTTTAGGCTTCAATAAATAATTAGTTAAACTTTAAAAACTGAAAATGGTAGCATAAACACTTCGAGTTAAAATATTCGGGAGGGAATTATAAAAACAACACATGTTATGAAATTATAAACACATTTGACATGCTAGAAATTTTTAAAAAAATATATATATCATGTACCACATCATTGTACCATCCTCTTGTACTTTTTCCCATTTAAAGTTTTGCTGTCTAAGTAAATATATAATTTTCAAAGGAGCTTGAATTTTCATGCACTCAACTATGTATTCAGAAATTTTGAATAAATTGATTCAACAATTCCTAGTTTCCCACTAAGCATCAACTTGAAACTTTGTAATCCAAATGTCTGCTAATATGAATACCACAAAGATACAGTATATTCAGTTACTAAATAAATTTATTTGCACACCACTGAGTAAATTCAATCGCTATGTAAACTAATCTTTGAATGCCCCAAAAATGAAGTCAGTTGCAGAAACTTGTCACTTAATGAAGTTAGTCCATTGCACTGAGTCAGCACCAGTTCAGTAAATACTATGACAGATGAATATTATTAAGTAACATTGCTTTACACTGTACTGGATGTTTCAATTAATATTATTCACATTATGTTTGATAATCGAAGTGACTTTTTCTTCCAAACTATTCCCAACGTGAATTAGTTTGGATTGACAAGGCCTGAATAAAACATTGAAAATTAAATACATAATGTTTTCAACCACAGTTAAATAAAAACTTTAACCAAATTTCATTCATCACCACTTTCTTCAACATTTCTTAAGTTCAACGTTCAACATACACACACACACATATATATATATATATAATATAACCAGGGTCCGACATATCCCAGGCAACTAAAACATATTTTTGCGACTAGTTCTTTCAGAAGCCTTATGCACTGAATTTTCTATTAACTCTAAGAAATATTTTGTCTGGTACCTAAATTGTTTTTCTGGCACCTATTTTTTTAATTTTTGTCGATCTCTGATTATGACACACTAAAGAGTAAGTTCTGATTAATTGGGATATGCTAAGTTTAAATGATAAGACTCTATACATGTATCTGATACTTTTTTACTTTCTGAAAATTCAGCTTATCATTTCTAAACAGCTCAATGGTTCAATAAAAATGCTACATTAAACTACTTTTATCATTATATTTTAATTCAGTTGAAAAATGTAAACAATTTTTGGAAAAAATATGATGTATTCTAAAAATAAGGCAATTTTTTAATAAACTAAAGAAACTATTTGTAAAACCCAAAAATATACCTTCAATCTTAGAATGCAGTTTCGATTGTGCCACAGACGTTATCTCAGAAGTCAACGTAAGTTCAACCAATAAAATCAACCCTTGATGAATCAAACAGCTATGCTGAGAGGCTCTATCATCAGAAGAATGCTGACCAACTGACAGTACCCAGAAGATCTCTAGATCATATTACAGAAGGCCTCGATGTAGGAGTAATTGTTGTTTAGTCGACGAAAGCCAATTGATTTCAAGGCGTGCTGCTTGTTGTATCCTTATGTAACGAAGATCTATGTTGAGAGTAGATCAGATTTATGCTGAAGTGAGCGTTGATGGAAAATTGTACCACGCTGAGGATGAAGGTTCATGGAAGAACCTTGGTGCAGTCAGTGCTCGAGGTCAATATATCTCGAAGATCTAGATTAATCACTAGCAGCATGTTGGCCGTAGGGGCGAAGAATAGGCTGTATCGCAAGATGATCCTGACCTGAAGTGAAGATCTCAATCGCTGAATTTAATGGCATAGCATTTATTGAAGCATCAGGTTGTTCTAGCCGAATTTACGAGAACAAAGCTGTTTTAGCCTAAAAAATATGGGTAAAAAATCATTATGTTTCTAGGCCTCCTTTTATTTTTACAAAGGAACTGATGTCACAACATTAAAAGTTCTCTTATAAATTTATCAACTACTTACGGGAGGATTCTGGTATTAATATAAAATCCTTTTCAAAAAGAGAACTAATTTTTTTTTTTAATTAGGAAAATTAATAAATGTTAAATAATCTATCCAAAAATGGTAAGTAAGTACAAAATCAATGTATGAGATGAGAAGTAAGAATGAATAGATTTAACAGTAGTCTCGTAATTTTTATTTATTTTTTTTTTATTTAAACTGTTAGATACAACATATTAATGGTTACTAAATGAGCTATTAAACAAAGAAATAATTCTGAAAACAAGCCATAATTGCAGTTTCATAAACATGTTTTTTTTTAAGTATTTTTTTTAATTACCAGATTGGAAATAATCAATTATCATATAAAAATATAGACATTAAATAATAATTTTATTAATTTATACTAAGCAATACTTCACATAGCTTGAAATTAAATGTGTTTCATTTAGTTTTAAAATGAATAATTATTTCCAATCAAATCCAAATAAGTGATTTATTTTTTCCAATACTATATTGAAATTTATTACGTATTTTTACATTATGATAAACTCTATAATTGTAAGACCTTACCTTTTGCTCACCCGCTTACAATCTCTTGCATAATGACCCCTTTCACCACAATCATAACAACGATCATCTGGATGAAATGGACGAGGAGGAGGACCCCTGAAAGAATTTCTTGTTCTTCCAGTTGAAAGCTCTACTCTAACTCTACGGCCACATAATAACCTATTACAGTCAATTATAGTTTTAGTTCATCAAATACATTACTTTAATAATTTTTTAAGGAGTAGCAAAATGCAGTCACAATAAAATTTCAAAACAATGTACTCTTCTTAGTTGTAGTAAATTATATGACTAAAGTAAATGTGACACTTCCATCAGATATGGTTGTGCAATCATGATTATTTTATATGAAATGGACAAATTCAACTGTGCTTAAAAAGGAGAAAGTAAAGATATTGCAGATAACAATAACAAAATTAGCAAATTTAGTGCTTTCATGAGAGATATTCAACATAGAAAAAATATCTAAACAAAAAAAAAGAAATGCACTGAAATGTAAATGTTATAATTTTTTATTTTATAGATTATTTTGTACAAAAAACTTTTAAATTTTTCTGAGAAAAAATAAATCCCATGGGAAAAACTGGTTTTTCCCTCAAAATTTCCGGGTTTTTTTCAACTGTTCCCATCTCTACCCCTGACTTAGATAACTGATGGCAGCCAATTAATCTGTTATCGTTAATGTCAGTGAACTTGAAATGGAAGGGTATTGTAAAGTACCTTTGGGAGATAAAGAGTTAAAGTATTAAAATGATTAGTTCACTTGTTTTTCATAACATAAAAATTATATATAAATAGAAGTTAAGAGGTAATTCTTACTTTCCATCTAAAGCTCGAACAGCATCTCGTGCATCTCGAGAATCTTCAAACTCTACGAAAGCAAATCCAGGTGGATTACGAGCAACCCAGACATTACGAAGAGGACCATAATAACTAAAAGTATCTTCAATCTCATGTTTAGTTCCACTATTTCCTAAATCTCCCACATAAACTTTGCAGTCAGGAGGACATCCACTATCTCGATATCTTGACATAGCTGAAGGTGATAAAATACAATGTTTAACCATTATGGTATGCTCTATTCTAGTAACTACACATAAATTTAATAACCTAAAAAGTGACATAAACAGAAATCAAAGATGAAAGGTTTTTTTTTTTTTTTTTTCAAAATAACAAGTATTCACTCAACTACAAATCATACAAGTAACATGTCTAGCTTAATTATTGTGCATTAGGGTCAGATGGGGTGGAATGGGTAATAATTATCTTTCGAGTTACAGAAAAGAAAAAGAATTTTTTTAAAAAATGGCACTCATGTTATTTACAATAGTTATTTTGGTTCAAGAAAAACTGAATGGAAGCAGTCAGTTTCGTGGCAGCCTTCTTGGAAGTCATATTGTAAAAATCAAAACTAACTGATATCTTTGAAACTTTGTTTTCAGGATTTCGTTTGCATTTAGATAGCATTCTATTGCTGTTATTTTCATTAAGGGAAGTCTATTTTGCCAATTGAAAAAATCAGAAAAGAAAAATTCCACGCATTAAAAGAAATATGTTACAATCACAGGACACCAAAAACAGTCAAATGAGACCAATAAGCAATGTGATTGCTCAATAAAAAAGGTTTTACTTTTCCCCCCTTCTTCCTTTTGAAAAAAAATATACATAAATGTCTAGGGCAATATCAAAAAATCTAGTACATTTCTCAACGACTTTATAAGAAACTCGCTGCAAGAAAAGTAATGGTTACAAAATTTTAAAAAATATAAAAAAGGACAAATTCATGTTGTGTGCAATATGTTTTTCTGTGTGTCTGTAAATTCTTCGACCAATAAGATAATTTTTTTTGCACAACTACCCAGGATCTTGTAAGACCCTAACAGCGCGGGTACAGAATATGTCCGATCCGGCGATCTAGGATCGGGGGAAATTTGAACCATCTGGGGAAAATTTCGCAGATTCGATTTAAAAAAAAGAAAAATCCAATTTTTTTTCCTGCAAGTCTATTTTGAATGCATTTTCTTTTGCATCACCACTCTTTATATTTTCATCAACTATTTGTTGGATAATAATTTACATTTAAAATAAATGTAGATATGATATTTTAATTAAAACTTACATGCATTTACTTAATTTGCTTTTTAGATAACCAGTTCTAAGGCTACTAGTTCATTCTATTAGTTTTAAAGATGCAATTGCTTTTTTTTCCCCCAAAAACTATCTTTACCTATAGTAATAGGAATGAATTTTTATCTGAAACATATAGGATATTGTAAAATTTTGAGGAAATTTTCATACAGATTTGGGGAAATGTTGGTGTTAAAAACATTTTCTACACCCCTACCTAACAGAAGCTTCTAGTTCCAAGGGGACAGTAAACATGTCTAAGTAGGGCCATCGCCAGGCTGCTAATTTTGATTTAGTGATGAACAGAAAAGAAAGAAAGAAAATGGTCTCTGTATTAAAAAATTGAAATAAGTATTAATAGTAAAAAAGAAGAAAATTCAAGGTTTGAAAATTAAGCAATTAAACCTTTGAACATAATGAAGAATAAGTTGCTTTCACAACTTACCTAACTGAATTTCATTGAACTGAATGTTTCGAATACTTGTTTTAACGGAAAAAAAAAGTATTCAGTACATTGTACAAGAAACCTATGACATGCTTCAGCTTATTACCAAAAATGAATAGATAAATAATTATGACAGTTTCATAGAGGCTGCCCCGCCGAAGCATGATTTAAATAGGAAAAACTAGCCTTCTATTACAAGCTTTGCCTTCATTTTATGAGTTGAACCGCACCATACTATGGACACTTGCTGGTGAGATCCATTTACTTGATTTATCAGCTTGTTGGAGCTCTCAGTTTCAATGAGATGACATTTGCCTCCAGCTTGATTATTCACTGTCCCAGACTAGCGAGTTCTAACAAGAACATATCAACAGTCTCTAGATGTGATAACCCGGCTGTCTGGTATATTGCAAGTACTCACACAGGTAGTTCCAAAAGTTTGAATGTTTAAAACAAAATTAAAACAAAAATTTGTCTAGATATTCTGGGGGCACAAGGCAGTAGCCAGATGGGGGAGGGGTAAAAGGTGAAAAAGTAATGCTACATAATATAACATAAAGAGCATATACATTGTAACAAAATAATCATTAAAAAAAAACAGCTGGGGAAATTAAATGTTTCTAAATTTGTGACATTTTCTATGCTATGGATAATGTTAAATTGAGGGGTCATTGAGGGGTCTCTTAAAATTTGAGCAAGAAGCTAAAACTTTTACAGCATAATGCTATTAGTAAGTCTAAAAAAATAGGGGGAGTCCTGGACTCTAGTTGAAAAAAAAAAGTTTTTTTGAACCACCCTAATGTCCTCTCCCCCCCCCCTACCCCTATATCACTAAAGATCGTCTAAACTTTCGTTTTTAGTGCTTCCATTTGAAAAAAATTTCTGTTGAAGAACCCCGAAAATTACCGAAGGAGGGGCTCCCCCAAACCTCTCCTCCCACTAACATTATCGAAGATGTTCTAAAACCTGCGTTTTAATGCTGAGATCAAAATATTCTGGGGGAATGTCTCTCTGCCTCCCCCCCCCCCCTTGCCTCACCAAACTCATTAAAGATTGTCTTTAATTCAGTTTTCATGGCTTAAATTTCGAAAATTTTCCAGGAGGAGAGCGTCTGAAAACTCCTTCCCCTAACACCATTGAAAGTCAACCGAAATTATCTCTTTGGAGCTTCAATTGGGAAAGTTTACCGGTCACCTTAACGTTACCAAAGATGGTCTTACAATCGCATTCTGAAGATTTCAGTTTCAAAAACAATCCCGGGGGGATTGACACTGAATCTCTCTTCCCCTAACATTACCAAAGATTGTTTAAAAATGCGTTTTCGGAACTATATTTCGAAAAATTATTCCCGAACCCCCATTCCCATAGCATAATAGGTGATAACCAAAAATTTGGATTTTAAAAGATACAATTTCAAAAAAGAACCGGGGGAGCACCCCTAAGCCTCTCTTTGCATACCAAAAGTTGTCTAAAATGCATTTTTAAAGCTACAAATTAAGAAAATTTGTGGGGTCGGGTCATGGAATCTCTCCTCCCCTTAACATCACCAAAAATCTTCTAAAACTGAGTTTTTAGAGCTACAAATTAAAAAAAACTGGTTGGCGAGCTCCCAAACCACCTTTTTATTAACATAATTAGAGATATAACATTTGCACTTTTACAATTACCCTCATACCTCTTCTCTCTCTAACATTACCAAAGATCATCAAAAATGCGTTTTCAAGACTACATCTCCTTAAATTGTCTGCGGCAGAAGCCCCTGTATTTCAGACCCAGTTGATGTAAAAAAGAGGCCTTCAATTTAATACACCTCCTTTTTTTTGAGCAATCACGATTGCTTATTGTTCTCACTTGATCGTCTTTGGCGTCTGGTTCTGTTTTCAGCTTGGACCAGCAGCACCACCGCCCACCGTCCTCTGCAGGGGCGGCTCCTCCGGTCCCAAGCTATCCGCTCTCCTGGTTGGAGGCGTCCATGTCCTATACACACAAACGACTTCACACACATACACTCACACACGCCTATGTGCATACACACAGGCCTACACTTGCACACACAACTATGCACACGTATCGGCCCAGGAGGAGGGGCAGGAGCCGTTTCCAGAAACAATAACTCCAATGAGTCGAGTCCTGTCGCAGTTCGTGATTGCGAAAAACACAATTTGAATTCAAAATTTCAGAATTCAAATTAATTTTCTTTTTTTTTTCTTTTTTTGACTTTGGAATGGCCCTGAGAATCGGATCATGCAGCAGCAGCAACTTCTGGCTTTTATCACTGATTCAAAAGAGGGTTTTAACTTTTTTGACAAGACCAAAGACAGTCCAAAATTAGGTTTTTAGGCTCTTAATTTTGGAAAATTTTCTGATCAGAGTCTCCAATCCCTGCTATCCTCTCTAATAGCTCTAAAGGTAACTTAAAATTGCATTTTCAGAATTTTGATTTTGAAAATTTACGGGAATATGTATTTCTGCAGAGAAAGGTATAAAATACAAAATTGGAAGATGTAATTGAAATAAAATAAATTCGTGATGGCTGGGAAAAATTAAATCAAAACCGCAATCAATTCGAATTTCAACATAAATGCTAAAAAAATTTTCAACGTATTAGTTTTTTGAAAGAATGTCATCATTAACAAATATATGAAACATAAGTAACAAAACTTTATAAGATCAAAAATAATTTCAGCGCTTTACCATATGATTTAATACAGAAAATAACGCATTAGACAAGCCCCATCAATATTAACAAAATCAACACATCAACACTACTACAAGCGAGAGCGACTAGCGACAGACAGGAGACAGCGTCTCGCACTTGACAGAGAAGTAACCAATGAGAGTTCAACAAAATATGTTGCCAAATTTCAAATAGCTATAATTTTTATAATCCGCTACCCGTCCAAAAAGGATGTGTCCTAGCCGTAGCCTACGAGGATGCAACGCTGCTCGTTTTGAGGAGCCTGTCATTTTCGACCGATTTCCGAAGCTGAAAGGGGATTAGAAATATAGTTCAGTTTGAGCCGATAGATGGAGCTTTTAGCGTTGCCAACAAACCGCATGATAGCATATGTTTGCGTGCTAAAATGCGGTTTTGCTTTCGCTTTGAATAGCAAATAATTGATAAATTGAAGCTGAAAGGAAATATTGTTGGATACTTCAAAGTTCAACTTCTAAGGTACTTCAATGAAAGAATGTCCCTAAAAATAATGTTCATAATAAGTTTTAAATAGTGCTTTAAAGGAAATGTTTTATCGGACCCAACCCTCTTTTAAAACATATTTTAAATCGAATTGCATTATTACTATGGGCGTATCTAGAGGGCGGCAAGCGAGGGCAGCCGCACCTTTAAATTGGAAAACATATTTTAAAATAAAGCATGAAATTTCAAAAAATTGATAATTGACATTTGTTTCAATTTCTCAATTCGGAACTCCAGCGCTCGAATAGGCTACCTTGCGGTGGTTTACAAAACTGCAAATGAAACTTAAACATTGCCACGTTGCGTTCCACGTTTGTCAGTTGACGTAAACACAAGCAGTTTGTTCTGAGTATTTATTAACGCAATCGATGTGTCTTAGTTTGCTTTCAGCTACAGAAATTAATTCGTCCCTTAGTAGTATTCTCGAGCTTCTCAAAATAATGTTAGTTTTCATTATTTCCTTAATAATTGGTGAAAGCGAAAATTCTGGATTAACAAACTTGGATAACGTTATACAAGGTAAAAAAATTTATTGCTTTGTATGAATTTGTAAGAATATGGGGTTTTTTTTTAATCTGAAATTAATTAAACTTACCATATTTTACAGCAGCATTTAGTTGGAATGGACAGCATGCAAAATATTTTCTTGAATATATTATCGTAGAACAAAATGAATAACCGAGAAAGAATTTACTTTATTCCTTTTATTCTCAGCTGAAAGGTTACGCCAAATTTGTTTAGGGTTATAGTAATAGTATAGTGCGAGCAAAGTAGCCTTGGCGAGATTTCGCGTTTTTAGTTAAACCATTTTTAATTTTTATCATGAGTGGAATAAAATGGTAGTAAGATTACAGAATTCGATAAGTGAAAGGAAATAATGGTCAATCAACTGAAAAGAAAAGTACCACCATATATCCGTGAGAATTTTGTTGATGATTTGCATAACATGACAAATTAAATTGTAACTCAGAAATTAGAAAAATCGAAACAGAAAATTTTTAAATGAACCGATTCGGGAATTCGAGAGAAATAACCCAGCTACAAATGGAAAAAAAATAAGCGCTAGCCAAGCAAGGCAAAAAAGTATCATCTTCTTTCGATAACAATTTGTAATGTCACATTGAATTTTCTAGCATTAATTGTTATTCTTGTCAGGCCACAATTATTATTTAGTTTTATCAAGAATTGATAAATATCGAATTCAACATCGTGGAAATAGCTGCTTAGAACTACGAACTACGTAGTTTGCATTAATCTTTGACGTTTAGTAATGCTTCTTGAATTCTCATTTCTTTCTACGTGGGCCAGAATATCCACAAGACTTTGAAAATTAATTTAAAAAGAATAAAGCGAAAAAATCATGCGTACGAACAAAAATCACAACACTTTTAGCATTTTCTTCGTTACCATGTGCGTTTGTTTTAGTTTTCAATTCCGCCATTAGACAGTGACTTCAGTGCCCCCTATAGTTCGTTGGAGTTGCGAATTTATTGATAATTTGGCTTTAGTGACCTGACTTTTTTAAAGTATAAATTTCTTCTTTGGGAGCTAAAGCGAACATAGATAATTTCAACTGCGTATTTTAATCATATTAATTGTAATTGGCATTCGGGGGGGGGGGGGGTAATTATTTTTTATTTATTTATTACTCTATTTTATTTTTTTAATTTATTTTATTTTATTGTTTACATTTTATATCATTAAACTTTTTAGTTTGCATGTGTGTGCGGGTATATGGGGTATGTCATTGGCAATGAATTTTTCGAATAAAGTAATAATTATAATAATAATTAAAAATAAATAAGTAAGTAAATAAAAATATTCAAATAAATAAATAAATAAACAGAAAAAAACATAAGCTACAAAATAAGAACAGATGGTCGAGATTTTTTTTTTTTTTTAAGTAGTGGGCGGGGGGCACCCCTGATTGGCTTGGATTCTCAATAAAAAATGAGAATTTCGATTATCTAGATAGGTCCGCTATTTCAGAGGGTAGGAGAAACTGAAAAGCAACTATAAAATCTTTCTACTAAATTAGCTGGATTATCGCCCCCTCCTGCTCCCCCCTTAAAATTTAATGTTTTTAAAGAGGTGCAAAATTTTTTTATTTTAAATACATTTTAATTTTTGGAGCTTAAAGGAATGCCTCTGCCAAAGCTGTGATGTTATTTAGCAATTTTATTCAGTACATATACATGGCCGCAAGGATCCCAACGCCCCCCCCCCCCCTCTACAGGACTGATGGAAATAGCTTCCCTATAAAATTATCTTCCTTCAAAATTAAAATGGCGAAACTGGCACCATGAGTGCCCTTCATAGGCACTTCTGACCAGGGCCGGATTAAGCCAGCGCGGGGCACAGTGGGGCCGAATGGCCAAAAAGTGGAAAAAATTCAATATCTCGAGAACGGGTTAACATAGAAAGCTGGGGCCGGTCTCATTCAAAAAAGAACAAAAAAATACATAAAGTTCAACTGTTTTTACTGACATTTTGAAGTTAATTAAATAACTAATTAGGAAATAAAAGACTATTGGAAATATTTTTTTTTTTTTAATTTCCGAAACAGGTTGTACTTATAAAAACAAGTTGCAACAAGTATTTTGAGCATATATTTAAATTAAGTATTGCTTAAAATGATTCCTTCAAGGAAGCTTAAAGACCCGAAGAGTTTTAAAAATAATAAAGTTTGAGATTCTTAGTCAATAGTTGTTTAAATTGAAAGAATACATACCAATTCAAATTCAAGGAAATTAGATTAACAGTTCCTTAGCTGCCTCACTGATTTCCAGATGCTTTTTCTTTGGTTCGGGTCTCATGTTCGTAATAAAAGGATCCGAAGTCTCCAGTAGCTTTGTGGAACACGTCTTCGTTGGTGGATATACGAGACATTTTTCGCGAGTTGGTGATCCTGAATGCCTTTTGTAATCTTTATTCCTACATTCTTGTGCCTCTTCCGACAATATTCTGACTGGGAGAATTGACTTCTGCACTATTTCAGCACCGTGTAACAAAATCTTATGTACTGTGGATGGCATGTAGTACCATGAATACTTCTCAATGGCCAGCTCTGCTGTTTCTTTTGAGAATAGTCGGAATTTCTCTGGGTCAATCATTGCATTGCTGTTTATGACTTCCAGAATGGTAGCGATCCGGTGGATTAGAATTTCGTCGACTCCCGTTATTGCACTTGTGACCTTGCAATCATTGAAAAAACGTCTGGCTGTGTTGCCATTATTTGAAGATCCACAACCTTGCTTAACAAAGTCCACTTTGATGCCGACTTTCTCAAGAAACTCTTGTTGAATACGTTTCTTATCGTTTTCGTGCATGTCTCTTGTGTCTTTTGTAGTCCTCCATTTTTCGAATTTTTTGTTGTATGCAATGTGAAGGATGTATTCCATACACTTGATTCTAGCATGTAATAGAGAGATACCGAATTCGAGAGCATTTACATTAAGAGGTTTCTGTTGGATTTTGCTAAGTCGTTCATTTCCGAAGGTAAAGCATTGCATATGTAGCAGGCACTTGCAGACTTTGTATTTGTGATGACTTGAGCTACCTTGCCGTCCAACATTGTCATCACCAACGTGTGTCGAATACGGATGACATTAATGCCGATCACAACTTGGGTTATTTCCAACTTCTCTATTTCTTCTTCAACCCTTTTTTTTTTTTCATCTCGTGCCAAATCAAGTGTCTCTTTCTGGAAGCTGTATCTCAAGGGCCTGCAATGTCTTGTTAAAGAAGGTCGGCCGTTTTCCCAAATCGATCCATTTTGATCAGCATCAATTGGAATTGTGAGCTTCAGAGGAACTATGGACGTCATGAATAAATTCGAGTCACTTATTTCGTTATTGCTGATCGAATATTTTTGGGAAAATTCACTTTGACCTGAGGCACCGTCGAATCCCCATTTCGTTGTCAATATTAATTCATGTTCATTTAATTTTTCTAGCTCTTCTAAGGGTTTTGTTTCCAGAATTCGTTTAGCTGTATGGTCAAACAAATTCTGCAAAGGAACAGCTGCAGATGTTTCACTAATTAACATATTATCAGGGTAACATTGCTTCTTTGAGATGATTAATTTTTTATAACTTGGAAAAACATAGCATCCAAAGTCTTTTAGTGTTTGTCGAATCACCTCGTACTGATATTTTGTCAGATTGGCCTGGAGAAATATTGCTAATGCTTGATCGGCTGACAAAGCTTTGGGTTTATCGTGCTTTTCATATGTCGCAGCTGCGTTAATCAAGCTTTGTTGGTACGATGCTTGAAGTTTACGTATTTTACTCTTTTAGCTTCCTTCACCAGAATCATCAAAGTCTTTACTTGGTCTCCCAACACATCCTGTAGATTCCTGCTCCGGTATGTTGAAAACGTATTCATTTTCCATCCACTCGCTGAACAATTTTTTGAACCTCTCCCGGTCTCGATTTACTTTATCTTTTTCTTTATTAAAATGAGGCAAGAAACTCTTGCTAAGAGCTGTCAGCATTAAAGAAATGTTTCCTTCGTCAAGTTCAGGGTGATTTTGTCGAAGGAATACGTCGAAATTTGTACCACTCCACAAGCACTCACACAAATCACGGTATTTAATTTTGATAGAGCTCATGACTAGACAACGTTAGCAACTAGACTGAACTCAAATAAAAAAGGTTTTGACGTGGGGAAATGTTTTGACTGAGCCAATTCTATTAACAAAATAGTGCAACAAATAAATACGTACTCCCGTATTCCCCTTTCCTTTCTTTTCTGTGTCATGATCGGATAGGCAGATAAAGGCAGGTGATTTGTGTTCTAATGTTTACTTAAGCACCCCTAGTTTGATAAATAACCTTCCCCATCGCGGAGGAAGCCGGAGCTTTTTTTGTTATCTTAGCTGTTCTCAATGCTAATTTAAAATTCGTAACTTATAACGCTGTAAAGCACTGTAATATTTTTTTGCACTGTTTGACTGATGAGAGGCTTAATTGACCATCGTAGAACAGGGGAAAAAATTGATCATTTTTTTCTAACTCTTTTTTGCACTTTTTTATCACCCATCTTGAGTAGGGTGGAATTTGGTCAAACTTGCATAATTCTGACTTCGAGCCTAAATTAATGGGAATACCCTCGATACAGCGGAAAAAATCATGCCGTTCCTACATCCTGTATCTTATATAGTGTGAGAATCATACACCAGATAATCGAAATAAGCGCTTTCGAAAATCGAATTTTTTTCACTCTGGTACCACTGTGCGGGGCCCGTAGCAAATGTTTCCAAGGGGCCCTCGTTTTTGCATGATATAGTAAACAACAGAGCTTTTCTTCATGGAGATGGGAGGTGCACTTATAACACGCATGAATACATAAATGTGGATATACTTTTAGAGCTTTACGACGCTTAGGACCCTCTTATGTTGCCCCTCGTCTTCCCGTTACTACACGTTTTCAACTTTTAATTCCAAAAACGCAATGTTTGGACGATATAAAGAGAGAGAGGTCCGGGGGCTTACCCCCGGAAAATTTTCGATATTTCAGTACTAAAAACTCACTTCTAACGACTCCTAGTGATATTAAGAAGAGAAAATTCGGAGGTCATCATTTGGAGAAACTGAAGTCAAAGAACGCGATTGCATCCTATCTTAGGTATAAGATCAAAGGGAAAAATTTGGGCTCACAGCGACTCTCTCCAGGCATTTTTTTAAATTGAAGCCTTAAAAAAACTGTAGATTATCTTTAATGATGTTGCAGAGAGAGGGAAGAGGGGTGTTCAAGGAGGTCCCATTGGAAAATTTTCGAGTTTATTACCTATTATTAATCTAAAAACACAATTTTAAGCAAAAATTCTCGTAATTATATACTCTGAAAGGGTAGTTTTTTTTACTTTCTTTGGTGATTTTGGGACTGAGTTCACACGAAAGCCATCCCCTGGAAATTTCTCGAAAGTGAAGTTGTGAAAACGTGACAGATTGAAGGCCATCGCGGGTTACGTTTCGGTATGATATGGGGTTCAGGCACTCTCCAAGGCAACCCGGAAAATTTTCGAAGTTGAAATCTAAAAAGTACATTTTGCACCATCGTTAACAATGTTGGAGGGGGAGAGGTACACTCCCATAGAAATTTTTCGAAATTATAGTCCAAAATACGCACTTGTTGGCCGGCTTATTAGACGACGTTATAGGACGGGATCGAGCTCGGGATTACACCCGTGGAAATTTTTCGAAACTGAAGTTCCAGAAAGCAGTTTTAGCGGGTTTTCGATTATGTTAAACAATTTTCTTCCTGAATTTTTCTGAATTTCAAGTTCGAATAAAAAAGTTTTTGGCTACCTTTGGTGATGCAAAAGAAAAATGGGTTAGGTTCGGGACATGGGCGGCAGCTTTTTAGTTCCCTCCCACTCAGAGGAAAAAATTAAAAACGATATTTAAAGTAGTTCTTCTACACATAATTATTTTAGTTTCATTTTAGTTCATCAAAAAATAATATTCTCTTAACAATTTATTTATTTCGCTCAACATAAGTGTGAAGTCTCAGAATCTTTTTCTTTTCTTCTATCATGATCTCTTAATTTTGCTCATTGTTGTTTACAGTGCCGGATCTACGGGCTCGTGTCGCGGGAAGGGGGGGGGGATTTTGAGGGTGACAAATTGATATGAAGTTAAGTAACCAAAGAGGATTTAGGATGACTAATAATTACCTTTTCAGGACTCCAATTTCGAAAGCTTTAAGAAGAAAGCCACTTTCAAACAATTTCTGGATGGTAACCCTTTCCCATCTCTTGTCTAACATCGCCAAAGAGAGCTTTGAAATGTGGTTTTAGGATTTGTGCTTTAAGAGTTTCAGCATCCTCCTTCTCCGGCTATCAACAAAAGTTGCTTAGATTTTTCGGCCCCGAATTCCGAAAAATTCCGAAGAAAGTTTTTGAACCATCTCGATTTCAAAAAAATTCCAAATGAGAATACCCACCTACTTGCCTAGCTTCTCAACATTCGGGGGGGGGGGGGGGGACGTTCCAAACCACAACTCTTTACCTAAAGCTAAAACTAAAGATAGCCTGCGTCTTGAAATAATTCAGTTTCCAACATTTTACGAAGCAACCCCCCCCCCCCCCCCCGATAACGTCTCCAGTGATAATCTAAAACCGCGTCAGAATTGTTTCTGGGGAAGTTCCCTTTCTCTTATCTTCCCACATAACTTGAAATTTTGTTTTCAACTATACCATGGGACGATCCCTCAAACCCTTTCCTCTCAAAGATAACCTGCAATCAGTGGCGGATACACCCGGCGGGCAACCGGGCATTTGCCCGGTGGGCCGGTCATGTTTTGGGCCGATCAGTTGCCTTGTCTACAAACAGTAAAATGTAAATACCGCTACGTAAATTCTATAGCTTCAATCCTTCTGTACGAATGGGCTCAAGCCCGCGGATGGAGGGTGCAAGGCCGTCGCTAAGGGGGCCGTGGGGGTGCTACACCAGCCCACTTTTTCAGAAATGGGGCCGCCAATTTCATTTTAGTAATGCAATAAAAAACAGAAAAACAAGGGCAGTATTTAAAAGTTAAAATACTTTTTTCCATTTTTCAATTTCATCTATGAATTGCAATTCACAATTACTTTACTTATGAATGGCGAATTCACAATTGTTATGAATTGCAGTTCATAATAATTGCAATAAAAGTGACGATTGCAATAAGAGTTTTTTAATAAAGCTTTAACATAAAATGCCATCTTAAAACACAATTTGAAGCATCCAAAATTCTATATTATGAAGATTATTTAAGTAAAGACCTCCTAATTGTGCGTTTCTAACATTTTTTTTTTTTGCGAAAAATAAAATATTCAGTTTCTCTCACTCCATTTCCTTCGAAGGGTTCCAACGCACGGTTGAAGACCCTTCAGTTTAAAAATGATTATATTAAAAAAATGTGATTCTCAGGGGCCGCCGACACACCGACCTTTTCTACCATTTACCTTTCCTATTTTTTTTTAAATGAAAAATATCATCCTGAAAATCAGAGTTATGCATATAGGAAAATACACAGACCTCCGAAATACGGTTTAACTAGGAGAAAAATTAAAATATAGCGGGAGAGATTGAAAATAAAATGAAATTAATAGTCACACCAGTAATACTAAGTGTTTTATTGTAAAAATCGTGTATGAATTGAAAATTGAAACAAAACTCTATCAAGAGGTGAAGAACGAATGATATTTAAAATAAAATAGAGTGAAAAAAAAGACCAAAGATCATTAAGGTTATTTAAAGTCACCAAAGCACCAGATCAGTTCAAAAAAAGTTTTTTTACCTAGGTCCGCAGATGGCTTGTATTTCAAGCAAATAAAAATACTAGGCTGGAAATTGAAAATTTTACTATGGAAAATCGAAATGTAAATGGTTTTGAAGGAGAACACTGTTGAAGGGTGTTTCATATTTTTTATCATAAAATAAAGAAAAGAAGATTGGGACGTAGCCAAAAGGGGAGAAGAGAGGGATCTAAAAGCTCATATCTTCCTTTTTAGTCACCAAAGCTTGCCTAAAGCGCTTTTTTGAAGCTTAGCTTTTTAAAGAATTCCTAGAAAATACTCCCGAACCCCATTCCCTAGTTTAACGTCATTAAAGATGGCCTACAACAGCGTATTTGGGATTTCAGCTCCGAAAAACTTCGAGGAGAGTATTTCCGCCGCCAATCGACCTTGAAACGTCCCCATCCCATCATTAAACAGCGTCAGAAATCAGTGTCGAAACAATTTCGAAGGCCCCTTAAGCATCTCCTTCCCATAATATCATCGAAGATCGCCTAAAACTACCTTTTTTGGACTTCAATCTCAAAAAAAGGAGGAAAACCCCCAAACCCCACATTTCCCTTAACATCATGACAGAAGATTTTTTGACCTATTCCCAAAAATGAAATTAAAACCTCAAATTTAAATCTAAACACCACATACCAAGCAATTTTTGTAACTGGCCATAGTCCTTTCCTTATCGATCTACTTCGTTTCTCACTTTCAGATTCTGTATCATGTAAAAGTCCATGTCATGGTGTCATGGACTCATAGGTACACCAGATTTTTATATCCTCCATTGTCCACTAACCTCATCTTTCCGCATTAAATATCACCCCTCTAATTTCTCTTCCCTAAGTTTCGATTGTTTACCGGGTGAAAGCCCTCGATCTTCTCTTCTTAGTAACATTATGAAAGATTGTTTATAACTCCGTTTTCGAATCTACAGCATCAAAGAAAGTCCCCCCCCCCCTCTTCGTCATCATTAGTAAAGCACGGCAGAAACCTCGTTTTTAATACTTCAATTTCGAAAAAAATCCAAGGAGAGCCTCGCCATAACTCCTCCTCCTAAAATCATCGAAGGTCGGTAAAAGTTTCGTTTTTGGAACAACTTTTGAGTAACTGTCGATGTCCTAGATTTTATCAAAAAAAAAAGCTTGCAATTACCTTTTTAAAATTTAAATTTCAAAAAAATTCTTGGTGTATGTTGCTCGAATCTGTCCTTTCCCTAGCATCACACAAAATCTTTTAAAACTGCGTTTTCAGAGCTAATATTTTGAAATTTTCCCGGACCCCATCTTCTTAACATAATTGAAGATAATACACTGGTGTCCAAAAGTTAAGCATAATTCATAAAATGCGAGAAAAATCTGTAAATTTTCGTAAAATTATATAAAGTTGCTTATGGAGATTCATTGGTTGAAGAAGAAACAATATGTTTATGCAAAATAGTATAGTCGATGGTGTCATGTGCGAATTAGGTGCGCGTTTCGGAATGTGGATAAAACAGCTCGCACGCTTTAGAGAGTTCAGGCGCGTTCCATGCAATTGCTGTACCAAGAAACATTGGATCTGGTGAAACAGAACTAATAACGGCAAGAAAGACGCCAATTGGACATGTTTGCGAAAGGAAAAGTCGTTGGAATGCTAAAATCTGGACGATCACAAACTGAAGTGTCTCGTATTCTTAATGTGCCTCAGTGTGTAATCTCGAGACTGTGGCAGAGGTTTTCAAATACGCGAGATGTTACCCGCCGACCAGTACCAGGTCGACCAAGAATTACAACCGCAAGCCAAGATCGTTTTCTGGCAATTTCTGCGCGACGTCATAAGGACAGCTGTGCCAGAGAACTGGGTTCGGCGCTCAGTGCCGTCATAGGAATAACAATTTCGAGGCAAACTGTTTACAGGAGATTCTATCATGTCGGTCTGTATGCCAGAAGACCAGCAGTTTGCATTCCTCTCACATCACCGCATAAACGCGCTCGTTTAAACTGGAGTTTGCAACATCGACATTGGAGTCAGGGACAGTGGGCTAATGTGATATTCAGTGACGAGTCCCGCTTTACTCTACAGGGTGATTCTCGTCAGGTAACAATCTTGAGAGAAAAGGGGACTCGTTTCCAACCACAAAACATAAGAGAAAGACATCAATTTGCGTCAGCAGGAGTAATGGTGTGGGCGGGCATTATGTTGGATGGCCGCACCGATTTCCATATTTTTGAGACAGGCTTAGTCACTGGTCAAAGATACAGAGACGAGGTTCTTGAGCCTTATGTTCGCTTGTTTCGAGGTGTTGTTAGTCCTGAGTTCATATTCATGGACGATAACGCGCCATGTCACCGAACAGCTCTGGTCGATGACTTCCTCGAATCAGAAAATATCCAGCGAATGACGCGGCCTGTGAACTCCCCTGATCTGAACCCTATCGAGCATGTCTGGGATATGCTCGGGAGACAACTTGCAGCCCGTTCGCCCCCGCCAAGCTCCGCTCCGGAGCTAAAAAGAGCTCTCCAACATGCTTGGAACTGTTTAAGCCCACAACTCATCCACCACCTCATAGAAAGTATGAGTAATCATTGTGCAGCGTGCCTAGCAGTCAGAGGTGGCCATACACACTATTGAACTTCAGCATCATCTTTTAAAGAAAAATTTTTGTGCAAAGAGTAAACTCCTCATATGCCTAATTTTCATTTAAACTATTTTTTGGGATGATAAAAGTAAATATTACGGTTTTTTTTGAGTAGTTTCCTTATTTTGTAACCGTGTTGCACTCGCATATCACGTTTCTCCCTATTTCGATGTATATTTCTCACATTACTCACATAAATAACAATTATGCTTAACTTTTGGACACCAGTGTATATAAATGCAAGTTCGGAGTTTCACTTCCGAAAAATTGCCGGAGAAGGACCCTCGAACCTCCGTTTCCCTAACATCACCAGAGATCATCTAAAATTGCGTTTTCCGGACTACAATTTGAAAAATTTTCGTTGGAGAGACCCCAGGATCCCATATTTATGACTCAATGTTAAACTTACAATTAGGTTTCTAATGCTAATATTTAATGACTCCCATATGTAAGAAAATCAATCTACTCCCTTGATACATGTGTTTGACAAAATTAAGGAGCCATACATACCCCTCGCCTCCCCAATAACCTCCCGATTCTAACTGAAGTAATGTTAGAAGATATCATTACGGAAATAATCAATACAGCACCAGGCACTTGAAAATACTTAAATAGATTATTACAATCACCTTTTTTTTTTACAAACAAACGTTTAGCTTATTTTGTATCAATTGTTCATCATTAAAACACAGAAAAGAATCCCATCTGTTAAATTTTGTTTAAAAGAAAGTATTTATTTATTATTATTATTATTATTATTATTATTATTATTATTATTATTATTATTATTATTATTATTATTTTTTTTTTGAATAATTTCCTCATATTTAAGTGATATCGTTTCCCAATCATTTTTGTAAAAATTAGTATCTATAGAAGCTATGGGGCCGCGACACCCCTTTATGCCAGGGCCGATTTCTTTAACCAATCCGCCACTGCCTGAAATTGACTTCAGTTTTGAACACAATTTCAGGAAAGAACCCCTTCCCCTATCCTCTATTGTTATCAAACAACCTAAATTTTCTTCTTTTTTTTTAGGCTTGAATAGCTGAAAGTTTTAGGACCCTAACTTCCTTAAATTTCTAAAATGCCTTAAAATTGACTTAATTTTGAAAAAAAAAAAAAAGAAAGAAAAAAAATCTAGAGAAAACCCAATTCTCCGTTATCCAAACATTGCCTAAAATTGTAATTTTTAGGTCAGTTTTGAAACTTTTCTGACCCAACGGAGCTTTTTCTCCTTCCACTAAGAAAAATCAATTAAAATTGCGTTTTTAAGACTTCAATTGAGAGAAATTTCTGGAAAGCAATCCAACGAAAAAATAAGATTTTTAATTTACCTGAGTATTTAGAAAAGCTAGATCTAAATAAAAAGAGAAAGATAGAGATAAATTTAAACGGATTAAAGTGCGGAAAGTAGTTTTTTTTTTTTTCTGGAATTTTTTCTCATGGCGCGGGGCCCCCAGAAGCGCGGGGCCCGTAGCATTTGCTACTTCTGCTCTATGGCTAATCCGGCCCTGCTTCTGACACAAACAGACCGCACCTCTGTTTCTTTCTTTTTAGAGGGGGGGGGGTAATTTTAGAAGGTTTTCAATCTCATTTTTTTGCTACTACAAAGCCCATCCGCCATATACAGACCTCTCAACTGCTATGAAACACTCCCAAAGAATCAAGCGGTCCAAACCCTCTAAAATAACTTTCCAAAGGCAAGAGAGTTATTAACGCAGACTGCCTCATTGATCTTATTTTTTTCCAGAGGAGGGGATGTGAGTAATTTTTGAAGGCTTTTTATAGTGCAATCTCAGTTATGAGCCCCAGTGGGCTCTCCTAACATATCCTACACTATATCTATCCCTCACTATCCAAAAATTTCATCCTTTTTAGATAGTGCAAGATTGTCTTAGGAGCATAATATAACACATCAGTTCATACCACTTTGCATGTTCTTGCGGGTATTCCACCAATTGCTCTTACGGTTCATCGAAAATTAGCTTTGGGAAACATATTTATCAGGAAAACCACAATTCAAATATCACCAAATAACACTTTCTCATCTAATAGATTTGAAGAAGCCAGCCAAAAATGGACAGAACATCCAAAATTACAGTGTGCAATTCCGTATATTAGTCTAGAAGAACCTAATATTTCAATACTTCATACAGGAATTTTCACGGACGGTTCGAAAATATGTGATGGAACAGCATCAGCATTCACCCACATCTCCAATGATCAGGTTGTCTACGATTGGTCAGCCAAACTAACTGTAAATAATTCAGTTTTTCAAGCTGAACTTTTCTCCATTTTTCACGCTTTACACTATATCGCATCAAAAAATATTATCTCGAACACTACAATATTCTTAGATAGTATGTCTTCTCTCAAAGCGATAATGGACCCGATGCATACCTCGAAGTTGGTCAGAGACATTCAAACTCTCTACAGAGAAAACCCAAATATAAAACTAAACTGGATTAGAGCTCATATGGGACACTTCGGCAATGAACGAGCCGACTTTTAGCTAAAACCGCAGCAATGAGTCTTACACATCCATCCGTCTATAAAATTCCGTTTGCAAAATCTTTCCTCAAATATCTCCTCTGGTCTGAACTTCTTCAAAATTGGCAGGAAATCTGGGACACTGCAGAAACTGGTCAGAGAGTTCATGATTTCCTGCCAAAAGTAAAACTAAAACAACGCTGCAAACATTCAGAAGAAGTACAATTTCTAAGTGCACATGGACCATTTCCATCGTATCTACACAGATTTAAGTTAATTAGTTCACCATTATGTGTATGCAGTCAACCTGGAACTACTGAACATTACATATTCAACTGTCCTCTAACCAGCTCTTTCCATTGCACTTATAATTCCAACTTTTCTTTCTCCAAAAATATTTCACACATTCTATCTCATCCAGTTACACGCAAGAATATCCGTAAAATAATGTCGCTTCTCATTTCTCAAGCAGATGACTTTAAATATCCAGCCTAAAAACTTTCAAAACTGCTTGTTTACATTGTATTTACCAGCCATCCCAGTCTTATTTAGCTTCTTTATTTGTTATGTTAGTTCTTTTTATTGTTTGTTTTTATTGGTTGTTGCCCCCCCCCCCCATTTACGGCAAAAAACTAAAACCCGCTAAGATGGCTAGACAATGAACTAGAAGCAATTAAAAGTTAGTGAAAATTCATTTTTATTTTCTTTATCACGCGACATAGATAGCGTGAAGAAATCGCTGGATAATATTGGGGTGTTGCCATTCCTCGCTTGAGCATAAAGAAATGAAATACTTGCATTTTTTTTTTTTATTATTGAGGCTTTTTGGGTAACTATGGGCATTAAAAATATTTTCATTTTCATTATGGTTTCGCGATTTTAATATTTAATTAAATCCTTTTATGGAGTGAGTGAGGGAGGGTTTTCAGTTTCGTTCGTACCTGCATTTCCTATCGCCAGCAACAAATCTCAAGGTGAAACTTTTGATAAAATTGGCGTATTGTTACGACGTCCAGTGCTTTTGCATGGACAATTATATTGTCGCGAGTAGAATTCGTTCATTTGACTGTTGAAAATTTTATATTTCTAACGGCAATGGTCATGCCTACTTTTACAAAGAATATTATCGGGACCACCGTGACAAAATGCGCGCTTTCTTCGGTCCTTCCGGGCCTGGAACAACTGAGAAAAACCTAGGTGGCGCTACAGTCTAAGCGATTGAGATTCAAATCAACAATCCAATGTTTTGCTTTACGTTTTCCAACGACCGTTACTGAAAATGTTTGACCTTTCACCTTTCTGTAAGCAATGAATTGATGATTAACTGAAATAAAGGTAAGTGATCTGAAATGTTACTTCAAATGATTTAGTAACCTTTATTTGTTAAGATTCGTTTATAAAACGATTAATTGTGTTAAAAGAAAATATTTAGTGTTTCTCGAGTGGCAACAGTCTGGGCGATAGAAAGGTTTTTAAGTTTTTATCGCTAGCAATTATGTAATGTATCTAAGTAATAAATATGAGTGTTTTTGTCTGTAATAGTGCTCATGATGCTTCAATTTCTATCAAATAAGATCTAAAAAACCTTTCAGGTTATGGGTGCAATATCGCTTTCCACTCCGTAATGCGATAAGTAGCGAAAATCAACGAGTTTCTTTTCGATGCATTAGGCCTAAGATTTTAGATTTACCGAACATGGATACCGCCAAAGTCCAAATAAAACCTCTCGCTGGGGAGCGTGATTGGCAAGTATGGAAGTACGAAATTAAGTTTATTTTGAATTGCCATAAAGGTGCATTGGAGATAGTTCAAGGAGATTTAATCTTGTCAGATATGCCTGCAGAAGCAAATGCCGCTGCTCGCACGAAGTACGAGTCTGACATGAAGGACTATCAAAAAGCCAATAACAATGCCATGGTCGTCTTAACTAATTCAATGACAGAAGAAACTCTTCAAAAGGTAATGCGTTTCGAAAATGCTCGAGAAATTTGGTTAGAATTACATAAGTTATATGAAGCATCATCAGAAAATCAACTCTGTAATATATGCATGCAGTTTTTCCAGTTCAAGTGGAATGATAGCGAGGATATAGCCGCTCATCTTTCAAGGCTGAAAAATCTATAGAATGAGCTCAATTCTGGATTGGAGAATAAAGATGAAGCTGTATTACCAGAGTTGCTACTGAACTGCAAGATTTTAGATATATTGCCTAATGATTTCATATCATTCAAGTCCAGTTGGTTGCTTTTAGGGGAAGATAAAAGAACTGTAGACGAACTGACTACTCAACTATGTTCCTATGAAAGGGAATTCAAAAGTCGGGAAAAAGACGTTTCAAGTGAACTGGAAGCTCTCGTTGTGAAAAATAGAAAAGGTAGACAGAATGCTTTTAAAGGAAAATCAAGTACTTGCAACTATTGTCACCAAAAAGGCCACTGGGTCAAAACGTGTCCCAAGTGGATTGCTGACGGAAGGCCACCGAAACCTGATTTTAGAAAAGCAGCAAATTTGTGTAAAGCAACTACTTTAGGTCTGATGTCAGTTGATGAAGAAGCATATGCATCAGAGATCTTTTCAGATGGTTGGTACATTGACAATGGTGCTTCCAGACATATAACCATGGATAACAAAAACTTCATAGACTTTGAAAAATTCGAGTCTCCTCATGGAATTGCCGCAGCTAATGGAAAAATTCTTGAAGCCATTGGTAAAGGTACACTTCAGATCATCACCGTTGTTATTGGCAAGAAGCAGTTTAAAGAACTGAAAGATGTGTGGTATGTTCCTGAAATAAGTAAGAATTTATTTTCTGTTCTCGCCACCCATGATAGATATAGTAATAGCCGTTTTGAGTCAACTGCAACAGAATGTTGGTTGAAGATTGATGATATCTGTGTGCTGCATGGAACCAGAAGTAGGGGAAGAGGACTTTTTAAAGCTGACATGAAAGTTGTTCAAAAAGAATCCGTTGTAGTGAATTCAGCTACCTCAGATGAATCATTGTTACAGCTCTACCATGAACGTTGGGGTCACCAAGATAAACGGCATGTGAAGTCTCTCTTAAATAATGAGTTGAACATCAAGGTAAATATTCAAGACACATTATGTGAAGCGTGCATATATGGAAAAGCCCATAGATTAAGTTTTGGATCCAGAGATAATTGTTCGTCACCAGGAGATCTAATTTCTGCAGATGTGTGTGGTCCGTTTAATGATTCTTTCAGGAAATTTCGATACTTTGTTGTTTTCAAAGACCAGTTTACAAAGTTTCGCTGTGTTCATTTTCTCAAGCAAAAGTCTGATGCAACTGATGCTCTTAAAGAATTTTTAGCCTATGCCAAAAATTTTGGTCATCATGTCAAAGAAATCATCACTGACAATGGTGGAGAATTTGACAACAAAGAAGTGAAAACCATTTTGAAGAAAATGGGTATTGTTTCAAGATTGACTGCTCCGTATACTCCACAGCAAAATGGCGGAAGCGAGAGAGAGAACCGGACGCTTGTGGAAATGGCTAGAACATTGAAAAATTCCAATCCTAATCTAGAAATGCCTCCAGCAATATGGGCTGAACTTGTTAATACTTCTGCGTACATATTGAACAGAACGGGAAAGTCGTCAATCAAAAATGTGAGTCCTTATGAACTATGGACAGGAAAGAAGCCAAGAATTAATCATTTGAGGATTATTGGGTCAGTTTGCTATGCCCACGTACCCAAACAGAGAAGGAGAAAAATGGATAACAAAGCGACTAAGGCCTATCTGATAGGATATGATGGAGATGAAAGATTTCGTCTTTGGGTTCCAGAAACAAACAGTGTCATATTTTCAAGAGATGTAAAATTTGATGAGAAGTTGCTAAATTGTGAAAAAGTTGTCCAATTTCCTATTTCAATTAAAAATCCTAGCATGAAGGTTTCTGAATCTGAAAATCAGGGAAAGTCAGAAGAAAATCTAAATGAAGAGGATTTTCAACATGAATCAGAAGAGGAAAATATTGACATAGACTCAAGCAAAGAATCGAGATCCAGAAAGTTAAGGGACAAAACAGACTTAAGAAAACCCAAGCATTATAAAGATTACATAATGCTGGCTGAAGCTTTTATTGCTGATTTTGAAGAACCCACAACTTTCGAGGAAGTCACCCACTCTAATCAAAAGAAGCATTGGAAAGATGCAATGGATTTAGCGATGTCTTCATTAACAGAGAATTAAACCTGGACCTTAGAAGAATTGCCTACGAATTCCAAAGCTATTCCATGCAAATGGGTTTATAAAATTAAAAGAAATCCTGATGGTTCTATTGATAAGTACAAGGCTAGATTGGTAATTAAAGGGTTTACTCAGCGCTATAGAGTCGATTTTGAACAAACTTATAGTCCTGTCACCAAAATGGGAGCTGTTCGTTCAATTTTGAGTATAGCTGCTAACGAAAAGCTGCACCTCACTCAGTTTGATGTTTGTTCAGCCTTTTTGTATGGTAAACTTGATGAGACCATATATATGCAACAACCAGAAGGTTACAGTGATGGAACTTCTAGAGTCTGCAAATTAAAGCGCAGTCTCTATGGTCTTAAACAAGCTTCTCGCTGTTGGAACAAACATTTTGAAGAATTTTTGTCAAAAATTGGATTCAAACCAAGTGATGCTGATCCTTGTTTATACATTAGAAACAAAAATGGGAAGAAATTAATTGTTTGTTTGTATGTCGATGATGGATTAGTTGCGTCCACTGACCTAAAAGAATCTGAAAAGTTCTTAGATGATTTGAAGTCGAAGTTCAAAATCACCTCCAAACAAGCAAATTATTTCCTTGGTCTTGAAATTAATCGTTTTGAGGATGGGAGTATCAAAGTTAATCAGCAAGCATATGCCGAAAGAATCCTGCAGAAGTTTCAAATGGAAAATTCTAGACCAGTATCTACTCCAATGGTTAAAGAAAACACAAGTGTAGAAAAGAATGAAGAAGACAAAGAAAATTTTCCATACAGAGAAGCTGTAGGTGCCTTGATGTATTTAATGATTGGTACAAGACCAGATCTGGCATACTGTGTTGGTATTCTCTCTCGCCAACTGGAAAATCCTTCGAAAGAAGATTGGTTGAAAGTAAAACGTGTATTTAGATACATAGCTGGTTCACGTAGTAAAGGTATCACATATAAGAATAGTTATAAACCAAGTGTATAAGAGTGTTATAGTGATGCAGATTTTGGAGGATGCAAAGAATCAGGAAGATCAACTAGTGGCATTGTGATTTTATACAGTGGCGGTGCTGTATCATGGTTTAGCCAAAGACAGTCAGTAGTTGCAACTTCTACAACTGAAGCTGAAATCATAGCTGCCAATGAATGTGTCAGAGAAATAATTTGGCTTAGTCGTCTTTTTTCTGGCGTTACGCAGTTAAATGGAATACCAGTGCTTCAAGTTGATAACACAGCAGCTATCAGGCTAGCACAAAATCCTGAATTTCATCGTCGCACTAAGCATATCAGTATTAAGCACTTTTTTATTAGAGAAAAGGTGCTAGAGAAACAGGTGTTGGTTCAACAGGTATCTACAGAAGATCAGATTGCTGATATGTTGACCAAATCTTTATTCAAGCCAAGACTGTTGACTCTTTGTGCTAAAATAGGACTGTTATAACTGTGAACTTTTTAAGTTTAATTATTTTCTTATAACAAGGGAAAGTGTTAAGATTCGTTTATAAAACGATTAATTGTGTTAAAAGAAAATATTTAGTGTTTCTCGAGTGGCAACAGTCTGGGCGATAGAAAGGTTTTTAAGTTTTTATCGCTAGCAATTATGTAATGTATCTAAGTAATAAATATGAGTGTTTTTGTCTGTAATAGTGCTCATGATGCTTCAATTTCTATCAAATAAGATCTAAAAAACCTTTCATTATTAAGGTTATGTTTTAATGTTTGCGTAAGACAGTTGTTTCACACTTCTGCTTACAGGTTGAATTTGTTGTTAGTCTCTCTATTGCTCTTTTATAGGAATCCTTCCGATCTTTTAAATTCAGCTTTGCACTTGCATTAAAGATTAGTAAAAACGTTCAGATTATCATTGTTTTTATTAAGTTAAAAAATCTGTGCAACGATTTAAAAGGAAAGTTAAGAATTCGATTGCTGAATCTCAGACAGCATTCGCAACTCCAACGAACTATAGGGGGCACTGAAGTCACTGTCTAATGGCGGACTTGAAAACTAAAACAAACGCACATGGTAACGAAGAAAATGCTAAAAGTGTAGTGATTTTTTGTTCGTACGTATGATTTTTTCGCTTTATTTTTAAATTAATTTTCAAAGTCATGTGGATATTCTGGCCCACGTAGAAAGAAATGAGAATTCAAGAAGCATTCGCAACTCCAACGAACTATAGGGGGCACTGAAGTCACTGTCTAATGGCGGAATTGAAAACTAAAACAAACGCACATGGTAACGAAGAAAATGCTAAAAGTGTTGTGATTTTTGTTCGTACGTATGATTTTTTCGCTTTATTCTTTTTAAATTAATTTTCAAAGTCTTGTGGATATTCTGGCCCACGTAGAAAGAAATGAGAATTCAAGAAGCATTACTAAACGTCAAAGATTAATGCAAACTACGTAGTTCGTAGTTCTAAGCAGCTATTTCCACGATGTTGAATTCGATATTTATCAATTCTTGATAAAACTAAATAATAATTGTGGCCTGACAAGAATAACAATTAATGCTAGAAAATTCAATATGACATTACAAATTATTATCGAAAGAAGATGATACTTTTTTGCCTTGCTTGGCTCGCTTTTATTGTTTTCCATTTGTAGCTGAGTTATTTCTCTCGAATTCCCGAATCGGTTCATTTAAAAATTTTCTGTTTCGATTTTTCTAATTTCTGAGTTACGATTTAATTGTGTCTTGTTATGCAAATCATCAACAAAATTCTCACGGATATATGGTGGTAGTTTTCTTTTCAGTTGATTGACCATTATTTCCTTTCACTTATCGAATTCTGTAATCTTACTACCATTTTATTCCACTCATGATAAAAATTAAAAATGGTTTAACTAAAAACGCGAAATCTCGCCAAGGCTACTTTGCTCGCACTATACTAAAATTATAACCCTAAACAAATTTGGCGAAACCTTTCAGCTGAAAATAAAAGGAATAAAGTAAATTCTTTCTCGGTTATTCATTTTGTTCTACGATAATATATTCAAGAAAATATTTTGCATACTTCCATTCCAACTAAATGCTGCTGTAAAATATGGTATGTTTAATTAATTTAAGATTAAAAAAAACCCCATATTCTTACAAATTCATACAAAACAATAAAAATTTTTTCCTTGTATAACGTTATCCAAGTTTGTTAATCCAGAATTTTCGCTTTCACCAATTATTAAGGAAATAATGAAAAACTAACAGTATTTTGAGAAGCTCGAGAATACTACTAAGAGACGAATTAATTTCTGTAGCTGAAAGCAAACTAAGACACATCGATTGCGTTAATAAATACTCAGAACAAACTGCCTGTGTTTACGTCAACAGACAAACGTGGAACGCAACGTGGCAATGTTTCAGTTTCATTTGCAGTTTTGTAAATCACCACAAGGTAGCGTATTCGAGCGCTGGAGTTCCGAATTACTAAACGTCAAAGATTAATGCAAACTACGTAGTTCGTAGTTCTAAGCAGCTATTTCCACGATGTTGAATTCGATATTTATCAATTCTTGATAAAACTAAATAATAATTGTGGCCTGACAACAAGAGTAACAATTAATGCTAGAAAATTTAATATGACATTACGAATTATTATCGAAAGAAGACGATACTTTTTTGCCTTGCTTGGCTAGCGCTAATTGTTTTCCATTTGTACCTGAGTTATTTCTCTCGAATTCCCGAATCGGTTAATTTGAAAATTTTCTGTTTCGATTTTTCTAATTTATGAGTTACGATTTAATTGTGTCATGTTATGCAAATCATCAACAAAATTCTCACGGATATATGGTGGTAGTTTTCTTTTCAGTTGATTGACCATTATTTCTTTTCACTTATCGAATTCTGTAATCTTACTACCATTTTATTCCACTCATGAAAAAAATTAAAAATGGTTTAATTAAAAACGCGAAATCTCGCCAAGGCTACTTTGCTCGCACTATACTAAAACTATAACCCTAAACAAATTTGGCGAAACCTTTCAGCTGAGAATAAAAGGAATAAAGTAAATTCTTTCTCGGTTATTCATTTTGTTCTACGATAATATATTCAAGAAAATATTTTGCATACTGTCCATTCCAACTAAATGCTGCTGTAAAATATGGTAAGTTTAATTAATTTAAGATTAAAAAAAACCCATATTCTTACAAATTCATACAAAACAATAAAATTTTTTACCTTGTATAACGTTATCCAAGTTTGTTAATCCAGAATTTTCGCTTTCACCAATTATTAAGGAAATAATGAAAACTAACATTATTTTGAGAAGCTCGAGAATACTACTAAGGGACGAGTTAATTTCTGTAGCTGAAAGCAAACTAAGACACATCAATTGCGTTAATAAATACTCAGAACAAACCAGAGGCGTAGGAAGTATATAAACGTAGGGGGAGCTGGGGCTCATGATAGGGATGCAAGGGACAAAAGCAGTAGCGCCACCAGATTTTTTTTTTTTTTTTTGGCGGGGAAGGGGGGGGAGCACTTGAAAAAAATTTCTTATTTGAAATGATTGTCGATCCTTTCGTCTTCCTCTCCCTTTCCCAGTAATGTTTTCAATCATATCTAACATATAAATTGAGGCAGTGAGAAACAAAGGGATGTAAGTGGATATTTTCAAGTTTTGAGTAAAACGCGTTTAAAGATAACGTCTCAGGTAAGCCTTCATTGATATTTTTTCTCAATCATGCTGTACAGCAGCACCAACCAGCGCTACTAGTATTATCTCTCACCCCAAGACAGAGGAAAGGTTCCTCTACTATTTGTACTGGTTATCTCCAAATTTTTAAATTTGCCATTTACATCCTCTTGCTTCTCACCGCCTCAATAGTATATGGAGAGAATGAGGTGATAAAACTTCTGGTTTTTTTGGAAGGGGATCGGTCAGTTCTCGAAGATGAGCACATATCAATAAGGGGGTCCTGGCGCTTCAGCCCCGGAAAATTTCCGAAATCTTAGTTCTAAAAACGTAGTTTAGACGGTCTTTGGTAATGTTAAGGAGAGAAAATATTCGAATGCCCTCCCTGGAAATTTTTCGGAATTTATGTCAGTAAAGCGCGAATTCAGACCATATTTATGACGTTAGGGAAAATGATATGACTCAAGGATTGTCCTCAATCGATTTACATCTCTTTCCCAATATTTCAAAATTGAAGTTCCAAAAACGCATAAGACAGTCTTCAATGATGTCAGGGAAAGGGGGAGGTTCTAGGGCTCTCACGACTTTTTTAGAAATTGAAGTCTTAGAGAGCGTTCCTCAATGAGGTTATTGGAAAAGATTCCTTCCCCTTAAAGTTTTAGAAATTGTAGTTTTAAAAACCGAATTTTCATCCTTCTTTTTTGATATCAGATAGGAGTTTCGGGTGTCGCTCTCCGAAAATTATTCGAGATAGATCATATTTGTTAATGTTAGAGGCATAGCAATAATAATTTAGGAGGTAAGGGAGGGCTTCTGCAGCGTAGCATTTAGAAGACTTTTTTTTATGAGAACTAGAAACAGAGGAGAAGAGAAACAGTGCGCCTGAAATGTGTTAAAATAAAACGTTCGTTGTATAGTGCAGATAAATGTTAGTAAAAGTATTTCAGACAAACTATGAAATATTGTTGGTGCTTTTTTCTAACAATAATAAGTGAAAAGGAACGTTTTTAATCGTGAAAATGGATATGAAAAGTTTCCCAGAACCTCAAACATTTTGAGGAGTGTTCAAGTGCTCTCTTCCACATGCATTTTTTTTTAGCATAAAAACATATCTGTGACCAAAAAAAAAAAAATCCTTAATTTTGAGAAAACAAAAAAATAAGAATAAATGTAACTTCATAAAGTCTAAATGTTCAAAAAAAATTTTGTTTTCAATAAACTCGCAGTTTTTAACATCGTAACAGTGTTTACAATTATTAAAGTTTTTTTTTAATATAAATATTCTAATGGAGATTTCACTACCGATTTTGATTAGTGAGAATTTTTGTTTCTGTGTTGTTACCTTAGAATACCTTATAAATACCTAATATACCTTAGCATTCTTTACATTATATTTATCTTTGCAAATTTTTAACTTCATGAAAAAACCAATCCCTCATGGTTTAAATATAACAAAATAATGGATAAAAAGTTTTTTTTTTAGTTTCTACCGTGGAATAGTTCTGGATTTTTTTTTTTTAATCACAGCAATGATATGTATCCGCAAAAAAAATTTCTGGGTATGTTACTGATTTAGGTTGTTTCTTCTGACAATATTTTCAATCAAAAATAATAAATATAACTTTTACAGACTTTTAAAAATTTGTTCGAAGAATATGTATATCAGGCTTTTAGTCTATGTCCCCTGACAGAAGATCACTTTTGGTTTCGATAGACCATCGAATAATGATATTTTCGCAATCTGATCGTATCTTTTGATCGAAACGTGGAATTAAACACCCGAAACAAACGATCATAATCCCTCGAAAATTAGTTTAGAACTATTTTTTGTTCTATAACTACATTGCTAAACTTTTGAGAACTCGCTTAAGAATTTTCTTTGATCGGGGCTGAACTTTTTATGAAGAAATGAAAAAAATAAAAAAGAGAAAGAAACGATGGATAAAAATGCTAAATAAATTTGTTTGTAAATTGGACTTTTTTCTTTTCTTCCTCTGCATAGTTTTTTTTCCCCCTTTCCTTTTTTTTTTTTTTTTTTTGATAATTGCAACAAACAAAAATATTATATGACCACTCAGTATTTTAATTTAACTTTCGTTTCATATTTTGCAAGTTTGTTTTAATGAACGAATTTAAAAGGATTCGCCGGAGATTCTTTAAATAGCGTCCGGAAGATCAGATGTTTTTTACCTTAGAAACCCTCTTTTTGATACGTGTCTGGAGCACCTTCATATTTAAATACAAAACTGGCTCACGATTATCTCTTTTTAGTGGAAGTGTGAGATACAAATGGCATACAAAACTAAGAACATTACTGAGCTACAGTGTAATGTGTACACTTGCGAAAGACGAGCTCAAAGTGGAGAGGGCGGAAAACATGTAGATAACTTGTCTTTAATATTTTTTTTCTTCCGGGAATCGAGAAGTTTGAAAAGAGGGAAACACAAATGTACTGACCGTACTGACCACTCAATCTCTCCCCTTTCTTTGTTGGTTATTATGTGGAAATTCCTAAAAAAGGTAGACCTCATTTTTTAAATCAGGTTTGAGATAGACAATGTACTGCAAAAAGCTATACGGTTAGAATTTTTCCGGGGGAGCTGAGCCGGTCTGAAATATTATAGAGGGAGCTCAAGCTCCCCCAGCTCCCCCGCTTCCGACGCCTATGGAACAAACTGCCTGCGTTTACGTCAACAGACACACGTGGAACGCAACGTGGCCATGTTTTAGTTTCATTTGCAGTTTTGTAAATCACCGCAAGGTAGCGTATTCGAGCGCTGGAGTTCCGAATTGCAAGTTATATAGTGTCTTCAATTTACAATCTAGTGCTATACCTACAACATCAAATATCTTTCAGTTTTACATGAATAACTTTAATGTTAATTACTTTCTAAAATGCCATCTTTCTAGAATGGATAAACAAGTGAATAAAAGTAATTTCATAAGTTTAAAATATTGAATTGGTATTTTGGAAGAAAAAATGTAATACCAATCCAAATATCAACTGAATATTCGGTGCATCTGCAATTGATTATCAATGTTTAATGAATATTTAGAAAAAAATATTTTAAACTTTAGCTGCACATTTGGTTTAAATTATAGGAGAATGAATTTAAAGTGCTAAATTTTTCTCTTATTTCCTTACAGGGCCGATCCTAGCAGGTGTGCAGAGTGTGCGCCGCACAAGGGCGGCCAAAGCAAGGGGCGGCCGCAGGCCGCATCATATAGTTCTTATAATCAAACAAAATTCCTCAAGAATTTTTCACAAGATAACTTATAATAAGTATAATAAATATGCTGATTTTTAAATGTTTAATCGTCAAAGTATGTGTCGATTTCCCGACAGCATAGCATAGTTTAAGAAAAATAGAAGGTCAAGGAACATTGTGGTTGGTGGTTCATTGTCCTTTAATATCTGCTCTTAACACACATGCTTCATTTGGTTGCAACGTTTGTAACAGAACCGGTAATCAGGCATGGATACAAGGGAGGGGAAAGGCCCCCTTCTGAAGCATGAAATGGTGCCGTCTAGAAGGAGCACCGAGGGCGACCACTAATGTTTACCCCCCTCCCCAAGCTTTTATAGATCTAAACAATGAAGACATATTTTATTTATTTAAAAAAAAAGCTATACTGATTAGATACTCTCGCAAGCATTTCAAACAACAAACTATGTAACTAACTCTGTGTTTAACAATCGTGGATGCGTGGAGATAAAGTGGAAAATTGCGACTCCCTTGAGAGTAACATATATGAATGACGAACTAAAATGTTGTACTTTTCCCCTTTACGACAATTTTTCTGATTAAAATCTTGAATGAACTGCCCGGTTTCAGATCAGGTAGGAGGACAGGCTCTATACTGCCGTGCTAAGCACAAAAGTCCTGCGCTTTTTATCAACGGTTTTTGAGTTACGAAATCCATTCGCAAACATTACTACCAAAGACAGTCTCAATTAGCGTCTTTAGAGAAGCCCCTAATTCCACCCCCTCTCACTTAACGTATTGAAAAACAAACTAAAATTGCGTTTTTCAAGCATCAGTTTCAAGAACTTTTGAGCAAAGACCCCGGATCTCCCTTTTCTCCAACGCAATCACTATACCTGAAAATTTCGTTTTTAGACAGTTCCGTGGAGCCACAGCTTCTTGCCTAAACTAGCCTGAAATTGACTTCAGTTTCAAAAACACAGTTCGTGAGGGCACACTGAACCCCCCACCCGCTCTTATAAAACAATGCTTAAAATACGATTTTGGGATTTATATTTCTGAAGAATTCCGGAGGAGAACTGCCAGGCTTATGTAACTTTTTACGGTACTAGGGAATATCCATCAATCGTCGAGGTGAGGTGGACAAAAGTCTATAGATATATTTTTCAGGTATTAATGTTGAAAAATATCCGAAAGATTCGTAGAAGCTTCCCAGTTTTGTTAACGTCACGAAAGATAATATAAAATTGCGATTTTAGAAATATCCGCTTAAGAGCCCCAAAACCCTTCTTTTCCAAAAATAGCCTATAATGGATTTCAGTTCGAAAAATATTTTGGTTCGGAATATTTTCACGTTTCCCTTATTGTTTTCAAATCTAGCCAAAAACGGGTTTTTGAAAAAATAGTGCCAAGAAATTACCGGAGGATAGCCGCCAGATCCCCTACCGTCACCAAAGACGGCCTAAATTTGCGTTTTAAACTTATATCTCGAAATCTTTCGATGGGAGACGATTGAATCTCCCTCCCACTTGCAACGTCAACAAAGGTAACCCAAAATTGCGGGTTTAAAATTTCAGTTTCGGAGATTTTTCTGGAAAAACGCCGATCCTTCCTAAGCTACGGTCTTAAAAAAATAGCTTCAAATTGATTTCAATTTTGAAAGAATTTTAGGAAAGAACTGCAACATTACTTTCACCTAAAGTCTCGAAAAAGTTCCTAAAATTGCGATATTTGACGTCAATATCGAAAATTTCTCCATGCACCTTGAACATACTTGACTCTTTTGTCCTTGCAACCAAACCAACTAAAGATTAACTAAAAATATTTTTCATACGCCAATTTCGATAATTTTCTTGGAGCAAGCTTCCTCCCCTGAATTCCTGACACCTCCCCCCACGATTCCCCTTCCTCCGTCCCTTCTCTGATGTCACCGAAGAAAGACCATAAAATGCGTTTTTACGACTAGTAAATTTTGGTATCTATTAATTTCTTCAAAGATATAAATTGCACCTAAGGAGTTTCTTACTAAAGGGTGTCCCAAAACTAATGCAAGATTTGAATTTGCCGCCATTTTTGCAATAAATGATTGGCAACAATGAAAAAAGAACAATTTGACAGCTGAGAGTTTAGAGTAATCAAAAATGGAGCGTTATACGATACAATAACGCGCTTTCATTATTGAACAATTGTTTCAAAAATAATGAAAGTTGAGGTTGGTCAAGCAGTTACTGTTATTGGCGCTCGATATCGCAACACGGTAATGCACGGGTGGTTGTGGGCTTGTTGACATAGACCTTTGAATTCAAATAACCCCATAAGAGGAAATTTAAAAATATTAAATCACACGATCTAGGGTGCCAATTCTGATCACCGAAATGTGAGAGTACGCGACCAGGAAATGCCTTATCCAGTAACTGAAATGTTTCACTCTCTCTAGCTGTATGGTACAATAACACCCTATTTTTACTAACCCTAAACTCTCAATTGTCAAATTGTTCTTTTTTTATGGCTGCCAACAATTTATGGAAAAAATGGTGGAAAATTCAAATCTTGCGTTAATTTTGGGACACCCTTTTATAAAAAATTTCTTCCTTTTTATACGATCATTCTTCTGCCCCCCCCCCCTTTTAAAGTTCGAACTTGACATAGAAATTTAAAGAAAGATTTATACAGACGTTAAAGATCAGTCAAAATATGCAAATTACTCTTGAGGGCGGCACATTAGGTCTTTGCACACGGGCGGCCGACACCCTAGGATCGGCCCTGTTTCCTTAGTAAGGGCCGTGGTAGCCCGATCGGTAGAGTGTCGGATTCGGGGCCGGAGGGTCCTGGGTTCGAACCTCGATGGTCGAAGACCCACCGTCGTCATTAAAGGGGACTGGGCGACGTTAAATATGCTCATGGTCTCAATGTCCTCCAAGTGAAACGATACCTCTGGGGGTGCTAGTACTAGGTAGCTATTAGCTCCTGGACTAGTTCTAAATTCTCATTAACTGTTCGATCCGGTGATGGTGCTGTCATCTATCGGTATATAAAATAATGGAGGCAAGGCACTTAGTATGCAGTCCTCGACATAAATACAGTTGTAGTCAGTTGTGACTCTGAATAGGAATAGGAATTTCCTTAGTAAAATATTCAATTATTTAATTTATTTATTTTGGTTATATGCACGAGTATATAACGTTTTCTATATTTTTCTCTTTTTAACCTACTATTTTTACTTTGGTTGCGTTCGACGAGCACGACCGAGAGCGACCGGTTAGTTAATCACGTGACAGCTAAAGGAACTCGTCGCCGCATTTATGCCAACCTCTGGTAATCGTTATTTGGAGTACTGATCACGAATTTATTTACACCTGATTTGATTTACACGAGGCGTGGTGATTATGATCCGCAAAAATTGTTTATTTCTTGCATTTCTGTGTTTTATATTTTACTTTTTTGTTTTAATTTATTCATTTTGATTTGTACTTTACATTCCTAACTGGTATGCGACTACTAATTATTGGTGATTCGATGATGAAATACGAATTTAAGAAGTTGATGTTCCCAGAAGAAACTTAAAATTGATGATGTTCCGGCGTGTTCTAAAAGTGAATGGAATTAAAATCTTGATATAGCAAGTATTTTTTAAGTTAAAACGCAATATCTTTCGAAACGGTTGGTTATTTGACAGCATCGTAGATGGCTTCCAAATCATATAACACAAATTTCAATAAGTAATAATTCACTTGCTGCAAAATCATATCATAGTCAGCTCTTATAAATGAAAAATGTTGTGCCAGAGAAGAAATTTCTCGGTCAGATTATGTTTTTTCTACCAGCAAATATCAATTGCCATTGGTTCCTACTGTTATTTACGGTAAAAGATATAGAATGATCAACCTTTAGGATCCTAAAGGTTTGCAAAAATTTAGATGTTTATTCTGATTTTATAATGATATGGAGAAACTTCTTTTGTAAACTTTTAAATATCTTTGATAGTGATGTAACTCCTCATAACACATTGATAACGTGAATTGTGGAGTATTGGTTTCACTATTGAGAATTTTGCTCAACAAATTCTCAATAGTCAAAATTTTAATTTCTTCATTTGATATACTTGCCAGGGTTCAAAATTAACAGTGGTCCACTAGTCCAGGACCGACCACAAAAGTATCTACTGGACCAGTAAAATATAAATTGTAGTAGTCCACTTGGCGAGGGAAGTTTTATTTCTGCTTTCCTTTCAGAAATTGTAAGCATCAAAATTTCGATACCATAAGAAAGTTTGCACCTTTATTTACAATGTTTAGATTTTCATTCCGGAAAAAAGAATATGTTAAAAGATTTCTATAGCATTATAACATAGTGATTTTACCTCTTGTGTCATGTCGATTAAAAATTGTCGTTGTAAATTCACTCTATATTATCATGTTACTTTATTTTGTTTTTTCACCTTTTTTTGTGTTGTTTAAGATCAGGATGTGATAATGGACCACTAAACATGTGCTGTTCTGGGAAATTTAGATTTTACTAGTCCATTGGGCCAGTGACGTATTTTTCTAAATTTCAACCCCTGCTTGCTTTTAGGAAGCAAATATAAAACACTCTTGTGGGTTGCAAATAAATAATTACACGTGGAACTGATTTTTGAAAGGTATGAGAAATAATTTATTGCTCTACCTTTCTCTGCATACTTACCTCACAAAATACTTTTTTATGTTAATATACTTTATTTTACAGCTGCTGTGCAGAACTGATGAGGGCAGTTTTAAATTCCAATGCTTGAATTTTTGCAAGTCTCTTGGTGGCAATTTTTTTCATCAGAGACAGAAGACCCATAAAACTTAGACTGATCCATACTTAATCTGAATGCGGAGTGGAAATTAATCCTAGTGTATGTTCATGCAGTAGTTCATTTCATGCTACAGTTTAAAAGTTAAAATGCATTTTTTGTTCTTTCTTTTTTTTTAAAAAAAAAATCTCTTTAACACAATTTTTAAACACGCCAGCATTAACAGCTGCCAGTCCTAAGCCTGGATAAAGTTTGAAGGAAAATTGTACAACATTTTAATTAAATTTCTTTGTAGGTATATTATAGCAGGAAGAATTGGTTTTAATTAGTGCCAACCTTTCTGTTGATGCTTTTCAGTTTGCATTGGAAGAAATTGAATTTCAAGGAAATATACATAAAGAGTTTTAATTTGCTGTCAAATATCACTATGAAATGTAAAGAAATCCTAAGATTTAAATCACATATTCAAAGTGTCTTGTTTAATATTAAATAATTTCTTGCTTTTACAGCTATCCTACGACCTTTTATTTTGAGCCCTAAGATCCAGACCTGGAACCAGGAGTTTCAATACAAGGATTGGTCCAATCTCGCAATTTCCTTTTCAAGTAAATGTTTGTACTGAGTAGCATACAGCAGGAAGATTTGGTTTTAATTAATGCCATCCTTTCTGTTTGTGCTTTTCGGTTTGCATTATCTCTTCAAAGTTTCTTCAGAGAGCAGTGGATGAATTTTGCAGAAGCAGCTATGAATCTACATTGAACCCTTTAAATTGCTATCAATAAATCACACGTATAAACAACTATCAGTGTTCGCGCTCAACTATCCGTAACATGGGTCCCAGGGACCCATTAATGAAATAGATTTGGGTCCTTTGGTGGAAAAAATGAGTCCCTTAAATTTTAAACAGAAAATCTTAGTGCGTAAATTAATAATATAAAAATATTTATACTTGGGGGGGGGAGGCATGAAATAAAATAAATTGGTTATTTTTGCCCTAATTCTTTTGTGATTTTATCATTGTAAAATTATTTTTAAATAATACACTTGCAAGACTCAGTTATGTGAGAAACTATTTGGTCAGTTACAATGAGATTAACTCAAAATTTACTTTAAAAATGGGTTTTACCATAAAATATAAAACAAGTGCATCTGATTGATCAAGCAAAAAGCACTGCCTTAACTTTTGTTTTCCTGGAAATTTTTCTTAGTGAAAAAAGCAAACAGCCCTCCCCCCTCCCAATTATCATTGGCAATTACATAATAATAATAATAAATCGCAAGTGAATAAACCCAACGCAAAAATCGCGATCGCAGAAACGAAACATTTTCTCATATGAGTATGAAAATTGCTCATTTGCAATCTTAAATTAGTATATTTGACTTTATTTTGACTTGTTCAAAATATCTGTTTTGATTTTTGTTCTATTTTTAAAATCGCGCCATTTTGAAAATGGCGCGATCGATTAATACCCGACTTTTGCAAGTCCAAATAAAAATAACCCATCAGAAAGAGATGAATTATTAGAAAAAGAACAAGGTTAAATTGCTTTTGTATAAAATTCAAGTATTCATAGGCAATTTAACAAGAAAAATGTAAAGTTCCGAACTCTTTGTGTTTAGCGCGATCTGGAAAATATTCGCCATTTTTTTTCTCCCCTGTTTTTATTGGGGATGCAAAATGATGATTTTCAAAAGTAATTCTGGTTACATGAATACCAAATTGCAATATTTTTACTGTACAATTGTCTTGTATTAATCCTGAAGATTGCATTGAAAACCTCTCTCATTTTTAGTCTTCATTTCTGTTTTTAGGAATTTCCTCAAGATAAAAGTTGAGGGAAAGCTTATTCTTAGAATACAGTACAATGGGCTATTTGTGAACTTGCTCCCTGAGCTCTGCCCAGGAGGTCACTGTAAGCTCCAGTCTTATCACTAAAATTCCATTGACTGGTCCACAATTGGGGTGTGTTTGAATAGCTGATAAACAGATAGGGTCATTTTAGTCCCTTTCTGTTGATTCTCCTGGTCATTTTGAAGCTTAAAAGCATTTACTAAATAGATCTTTAGCATTTTCTCCCATTTTTTTTCTGGTTCTTATCTTTTGGGTTTTCTGGGTCCCTGGGACCCGATTTTTCGCGGAAGTTGCGTCCCTTTCCCGCGAATTTGCGTAAAAAACCCGCTATAGCGCGTAAACGCGAACCCTGACTATATATATTTGATGCACTTCTATGATTGTAACATGTTTTGTTTGTAATAAAGTATGATACCCAACATTTAAAAACATGGACTCAATTTTGATGCAAAAATGAATTGAATGGAACTGTCATTTGTCATGTTTGAACTTTATGCATAACATCGAATTTATTTGTTGAATTATGTAATATGTGTGAAATAATGATGAATTCTTATAAATTACAATTTAGTAAATTTGAAAAAGTAAATTGTATTTCAGATTGATTTGAATAATCATGAACGGGAGCAGGGTTTGTTAATATTCATATTGTACTCAGTAAGATTTAGTTAACAGTGACTAAAAAACATGTCTTTAATTTTAGCTAAGACCAACATTTCTTTTTAAACTAATTAAATGCGGTAGGAACTTATTATACCTCAAGGATTGAGGGATATATTTTGCACTTGGCTCATAACTTAACCATGGTATAACATTATTCATTATTACCTTCCCATTGGGCAACAAATTATAAAAATTAAAATGAAGAAAATGCATTTTACTTGGGTGTTAATGTTTGACAGCTGTACTTTACATGTTATATTTTTTTCCCGTTATAGAACTCGGACAAGAGAGGAGAAAAATTATAGGAACATTACATGAAAATTCCAACTTTGTTTTGTACATGCATATTAAATGCTGTCGTAATTTATTTTGTCGGTTAAGGTTGCAGAGGGCTCAGGGGGATGAGACCCTGGACCTGGAGAAGGGCACCCATTTCCATCTTCAAAGTAATTGTGTGTTTAGTATTATAATTTGCATCTGCAATAGTTAATCAAGCATTCTTTCATAATTTAACACATATACATTACATGATATCAGGCCTGGCACCTGGGATAGGCAATCGCCTAGGGCAGCAGATTTTAGGGGTAGAAAATTTCAAAGTTGAAACATTTTTTTCTTGTAAATATGAATAACTGTTTCAGAATCATAAGATTCACTGCTTCAATGCAAAAAATATATATATATTTAAGACTGTGTACCAGGGCTTGAATATGCTAAACATAGTTTGGAATTGAACTAGAAATTCAATTTATTTTTAGAGGTGGCAAATTGCATGATTTGAAAGTCTTTTGAAAATATTAATATCTGTTTCTATGGCAGAAGATGCACTACTTTAATGTTAAAATTGAAGTGTGTACCAGTGCTTGGATATGCAAAAATCAGTTTGGAATAAAACGAGAAACTCGCTTTAATTTTAAGCACTTTACTATTATTTTTATTTTATTAATATATTATTATTTTTATTATTCAATGGGGGGGGGGAGGGGGCACTTGTCAATATCGCCTAGGAATGAAGAACTACTAGAGCCGCGCTACATGATATAAAAATAGTTTTGCACAATTCATTAATCTTTTTGCTATCTACATAAGATTTAATTCAAAGGAAGCTGTAAAATGAATGAACATTATGGTCAACTAGCAAAAATACCCGGCGTTGCCTGGGTCAGTAATAATTATTAGAAAAAATCGTTACTTGCTTTTGTTTTCTGTTTTAAGTAAAAGAATTTAAAACACATCTTTTTGACGTGATTAAAAATAGAGTTTCTTCCTTACCCATAAAACTAAAATAGCAATAAGTATAAAAACAAAGTAGTATTGATTTAGAAACGAAAGCACTATATTTAAGCATATACAAATTTAAAAAACATGAAATTAATCTTCTCATGTTTAAAAAGATTAATCTGTTGATACTTTTTTTTTTAACATGGAGTCTAAAACCTTCTCTGTATGGCTAATGAAGTACGAAGTGATTAAAAAAAAGTAGCTGCGCTCGTAATCCCCTTATACTTGCTTTAGTTATTTCGGGAAATTTCAATCATTGTGGCTCTTGGTGCGATTTTACCGAATTTGCGAAAGTCGTTTCGAGGTACCTTCGATGATGCTCCCCCATTCTTTCCTTACTTTGTAAAACGATATGATATTAATTTTCGTTACAGAGATATCGTCGCCAGATGCTGAGATATTTTTGGTCACCATAAAATGGCGCTAAACAGTTTCATCCGAAATGTTACCAAAATAAGTAATAAAATTTGGTGATTGTTTGAAATTGTGCAAAAAGGAAAATTAATGGAAGTTTTTGTGCTGATTATGGATTTGCCTAATTTAGTTGCTGGATTATTTAACACAGTAAAAAAAGTCTTTTGAAAATTCTTTGATTGGCGATATTTTGTTTACATGGTGAAAGCTGAGAAACATTATGACGTAGTCTTCGGCTTCAAAAACAGCAACGTTGAAAAAACTGCCAAATGCATCAGCTACGGAAATCTTTCTGCAAAAATTTTGGCGATCTGCTGGTTGTTTGGATAATGAGTAAGTGTTCAATTAGCATAAATAATAATAAAAACCATTAATTACTTTAAAGTTCCGTTTAAATGGAAAATCATCAGCCAAATCATGTATTATTTGCCAATCTTGTGCAAAAATCTTACTTCAAGATTTGACTTGAGAAAAGCCTTGAACAATCACGAAAAGCAAAGAAAGTCAACAATACAACAATTGTCGCTATCGACAGGGAGTTGAGATGATACACTAAATACTGTATTGAGTTGAGGAAAGCCTTCGAACATGGATCTAAAAAGCTCATAACTCGTTTTTTATTCTACTTAGAAATTTCGAACAGGTGCCATCTTCAGCAGAAAAATCAGAGCTTTCGATGGACATATAATGTAAATATGTGCAAGTATTTATTCATCCCAATATTAGAGAATTTATACAAAAATTGTGTTTTATTGCCCCCCTAAGGGGGTTTTGCCCCCCATAACGGGACGAAAACTACCCTATGTGTTATTCTGATGCATAAGCTATATTATTGTAAAGTTTCATCAAAATCCGTTCAGTAGTTTTTGCGTGAAAGAGTAACAAACATCCATACATCCATCCATACATCCATACATCCATCCATACAGACAAACTTTCGCATATATAATATTAGTAAGATAGCCAGAAAGTATAAAATTCCATGCTGAGAATGATAATACGACTAAAAACCAAATGTTCTAGAAGAGAACTTTAATGCCCCCTAGTTGTAATCATTAAAAGTCCCTAATTTTTTTTTTTTTTTTGAGCAATCACGATTGCTTATTGTTCTCATTTGACCGTTTTTGGTGTCCGTGCCTTTTTCAACTTGGACCATAAGCCTTTGCAGCACCACCGCCCACCGTCCTCTGCTGGCGGCGCGGCTGCTCCGGTTTTGAGCTATCCGCTTCTCATGGTTGGAGGCGTCCATGTCCTACACACACGCACGTTCACACGACTTCACACACATACACACAAGACTTCACACATATACACTCACACATACCTACGTGCATACACACAGGTCTACGCACACACACAACTATGCACAAGTAACCGCCCAGGAGGAGAGGCAGACTTGGGGGGGACAGGAGCCGTTTCTAGAAACAATAACTCCAATGAGTAGGGTCCTGTCTCAGTTCGTGATTGCGAAAAACATAATTTGAATTCAAAATTTCGGAATTCAAATTGATTTTTTTTTTGTGAACAATTTTTAAAAAAATTATTTTTTGTGTAGTCTTATAATTTTTTTTCTTGTCTATCCAATAAACAGACATGCTGCAAAATTTTGAAATTTGATAGTGAGCAGAGTTATTATAGGGGCTCATGTGAACAATTGAAGACTTTTTTTTTTTTTTTTAATATCATAAAGTAAAGAAACTTAAACAAAAAATCTCAAAAAAATCCATGACATAAAGAAAATATTTAATAGGGACGTTTATGGGGAAGTTCGTCATTAGTTCATAGACTAGTGTGCATCTAACCTTAGTAAATGGGATGATTTACGAAAATTCTTAATTCCAATTTCCATTATTTTGAGCTAAATTACCCTTCATCTTCATTTCAAATTTTAGCGTTTACACACTTTTTTTTTTTTAATTTTCTACAAACTACCCTCAGTTTCCACTAGTACAGCGCTGTACATATATAAACAAACCATGTCATGATTCACACCATGTGGTATATAAACCAATCTAATAAAATAATGTGGTGTATAAACCAAAATATAGTCCAAGTGGTGTATACTAGCTAAGAAAATGTATATCTGAAAAACATAGAGCAGATCAAATTCATCTAAAGTCAAACCCAGTGGCGAATTTACCATATGTCACAACTGTAAAGGGAATCCGAATGACGCACAAAGTGCACATGATAAGTGCACTATGTTTTACATAGTTTTGTTTTAGAGAGGGCCTCCAACTTTGTATTCTGACGGGCCCTAAATCTAAAACCGCAACTGGTCAAACCATCTATTTTTCCCCCCCAAAATTAGGGCCTGGTTAAGACATCAGGGAGCCGTGTGTAGTCAACTCTTATAATTTTAGCCATTGACGAAATCAGTTTGAAAAAAAAAAAAAAAAGCCGTTTGGGGCCACAGCCTAGTTGACCTATTCAGTAATCAGGCCCTGCCTGAAATTAAGTGAAAAATTAGGTATACCAATAATTACCAAAAATCGCAATCATGAAATCGAAACCTTTTGAAAAACCGCGATCAAAAAAACGAAAGCTTTTCATACACGAGTATAAACTTAAAACATTTCAATTTTCTTCATTTTAGTCCATTTATCCCCAAAAATGCAGTGAAGTTTTACTGATTTTCTTCAGACCATCTTACTGACCATATTCCTTGAATAGAGAGAGAAAAATTACCTTTTTTGCGACCTATATAAACGGAATTAAAAAACTTTTATTTTCTAAATGTATTCATTTTCTGTTTTTATATTCTATTTTGTTCTCAATTCCAGCGCACGGCGGTCCAGTTCCTGCACTTGTTTGCAATTTTTATTTATTACTATTTTTTTTTTTTTTTCAAAGATGTCCATTAAGAATGATGACGTACCCCTTCAGATGTTACAGAGCATCCACAAATTGTCCAAAACTTCTAAAAATCTCAATGGCGCTGTCTGCATCGTGTTTTTTCTCATTATCGACGGGATCCTGACTATTTACGCATTACTACAATTTCTAAAGACTTAGTGCAATTTTTTCTAGCCAAGCCACTGTCTCTTACATCACTTTTTAAATTAGAATTGAGGCCTTACCCCGAACCTAGACTAGTATATTCCATATCACAGTAAAAAACAAAATAGCATAAAATGTATTTTTTGCATTCAGTTTTAGGAGCCCTGCGTTTTCAAAATATCCTGCTTCTTGTTTTTTAGAGACGGGACGTCAGTGTATATGTGTGTGTTTGTGTGTGTTTTTTTTTTTTTTTTTTTGAGCAATCACGATGGCTTATTGTTCTCACTTGACTGTTTTTGACGTTCCTTTGATTTTTCCCACCACCACGACCCTCCGCACCATCACCGTCGACGGACTCCTCACGATGCTGCATCTCCAGCGAAAGCCGTCTCCAGGTTGCATCCATATCCTACACACACGCACATACATACACAACTACACACACACAAACACATACACCTACACACACCTACACAAACACATACACACACGCATACATACAGATACCCACACATACACACACAAAAACATCAACTACCCACACATTCATGCCTGCACACAGACACAAACACATATGCCTACACACACATACACCCACCCCCACAGACACAAACACACATGCCTACACACACATACACATAACCCGTACACACAAACACATACCCCTACACACAAACACACACGCCTACATACACACACTCGTGATTGCGAAAAACATAATTTGAATTCAAGATGTCAAAATTCAAATTAATTTTTCTTCTTTTTTTTTTGGGGGGGGGAGCAATTAAAGGTATTTTTCAACACTCATTTTTGTGCGCAAGTGATTTTTTTTTAAATAAAAATTTAAAATTAGGATAATTTTATATTCTCAAGTAGTTTAGATTATTCTGGAGGCCAAATAATTAAGCATTCAACCTTCATTTCTCGCGACATATCATCATCGTGAGCACATGAGCCCTAAAAATTGGGGGCACAGGGCCGCAGTCCCATCTATAGAGTCCCTATATAAAGTGAGTTTGGAGCATTCGATTCTCTCCCTACTCTTCTGACGATGCTCATGGAAGCATTAATTAAAATTTTACCAATTTTTCTCCGTTTCTTGTTCATTATTATTATTTTAATTGTCATTATCTGATCTTTAAGAAAAAAAGACTCTGCGAATGACCTGCTTGATCTGTACAATCAAATCACAGAAAACACCAAAAATAAATTGACATAAAACGTAAAACAAAATAATTTAATTAAATTATGCGATGTTTACTCTTGTTTACGATTTTTTCAAGACTTTTTTTACGCTTGTGAAAAATACTAATTTAAAAAATATTATTAATGTGAAGAATTTCTACTTATACCATTTTTAACTGTGACCAAGTTAAGTGCTTGTTCTGTCTTTATCCACATCTTTGAAGTGAATAATTAGAATCTTTCAACTGAGCGATAAGTTGCCAAATATGGTAACCCTGCAGTGTTTTCAGTTCCTATTATTAGTCAGACTACACTGAAGTAGAGATGGGCAAAACGGATCCGAAAGGGGATTCGGATCGATCACTTCTCGGATACGTATCCGAGAAACAGATCCGGATCCGGGTCCATAGCGCATGCGCAGTACGCGCCGATCCGGATCAGACACCTCTGGATCAGACACCTTGGTTGGATCAGACACCTGGATTACACGCTTCCGAATCCATGGAGCATGCGCAGAGGGGTACCGATCCGGATACGTATCCAAGACGGATCCGATCCACAGAGCATGCGCAGAGGGGTACCGATCCGGATACGTATCCAGGACCCGGGTCCGATCCACAGAGCATGCGCAATGCACACCGATCCAGAACCAAACTTGGAGGGATTATACTAGCTTGCAAGTTAACTTGTCAGTGACGTCATTAAGCGCGGAGGAAAAACACTGAGTGAAAAGACCGCCTGTAGGTTTGTAAGGAGGATCTCCGATAAGACACCGCACTCGCAGTTGCCTGCTTGGCGAATTAATCCGCTTTGGCATACTTCAACGAGAGTGGAGCACTTGAGCAAAATCGCGCCAAACGCAGAATATCCGGAGATCGCCAACTGTTTGTGAGCTCTGATTGGCTGGTTCGTTCAGTTGCAAATGAATGTATGGATCCGCGCTGCACCGCTCTTAAAATTGAAAATATTTAACGATTCACAGAAGTTATGACAAAAAAATGTCCCTTTTGCGTCGGTTTAACTAACTAATCCGATTTCTAAAGCAAAGTGCGTAATTTCCCCCCGATTATCTGGCAAAGCGCAAGGAACTATTTCCTTCACTTGGCCGCAGCTCATTTCTCCATCGCCAAGAAAGCTTGCAATCGAGTATAGTAGCGGTTATCTCGCACTCCCCTCTTCCTCCCCTCCCTCCCATCGTGTTCATTTCCCTCCATGCCCGCTCCAACCCGTTATCCATGTCCAATGTCCACTACTACAATGCAACGACTCCAGCAATTGGCTCTTCCGGATCTGTAGACACCTAGAACTTGTTAACTCTACTTTGATTGGCCCCTCCGGATCGATCCGGCGCGGATACGTATCCGGATCCGTTGCCAACAAAATTAAAGTTTCTACCAAGCGCGTAGCACTATCATTGGTCCGTCCGGATCGGTTTTTCACTACAACGATCCCAGCAATTGGCTCTTCTGGATCTGTAAGAACTACAAACTTATTACATCCTCTCTGATTGGTCCTTGCGGATCGATCCGGACCTGTTGCCATTCAAAAAATCTGTTTCGCCGATCTTCGATCTGGATCGATCCTCGGACCCGTTGCCACCCAAAAAATCTGTCCGGATCTGCCAATCTTTTTCTCGGACCTGTGGATCGATCAATCTTTTCTCGGATACGTATCCGAGTCCGACGACACATCTCTACACTGAGGGCGCGTTTCTAAACTCGAGACCGGTCGCGACCGAGCGACCGATCGAGACCAGGAGTGTTTATAAACTCTCTTCGGGGGCTCCGAACGAAACCCACTCGTGTTTACAAACTCCGATCGTGGTCATTTCGGTCGCGACCAGAGCGACCGCGCTTTTTCGCCGGGCGAATTAGTCACGTGACCGGTCGAATACTGTTTTTGCACAAATAGGCCGCGAAACTACTCTTATTTATATTTTGTTGGCTGCCGCGCTGATTGAGAGCATTAGAACAAAATAGAAAAAGTGCATTTTAGTCGAAAATTCTAAATCATTTTAATTTTTTTAACTACTGACAACCTGATCCACTGAATGTTTGGCGGAATCAACTCTTTTATTTTGTCTGTTCTTTTAGAGGAACACATTTACATTGCATGTTGAAGTTAGAAATTCATTCGTACAGCGGTCCTTAAACGTGGGGATAGAAAATAAATTTAAATTTTTACGCTCGAATGATGCATATGTAGGGTAGAATTTAAAGTTGAAATAATGGTAAATTTTTGTATTTAGCTTGAAACAATGATTGAAAGCTTCGTTATCATATTTAACGCATGATTGTTGGCCCTAATATGCTGTTACAGTTGATATTTTTGCAACTTTAGATCTGCATTTAAGATTCTTTTGATTTTCAGTGTGTTGGTTTTAATGAACAAAATTCAGTTTTATTTGCTTCAAGCTAAATGCAAATTTTATATGTCAACACTAATTCTTTTTAAATTCTATTCCTTGTACATATTAACAGGATATTCTGTTTCTTTTTTTCTAAACAAGAGTTTCATCAAATATCACAATATACTTCCAGTTTCAAAACTTCAACTGAAAAAGTTCTTTCTTTAAAGTAAAGCAGCTGCATTTATTCCATGTTGACAAAATATGATAGTTCTAGCTGTATTACAGAATAGTACTTTTAATTTCCATTTTTTAATTTTAAATGGTTATCTCTACTGAATATGCTCTAAATTTGCCAAAAAACACAAAAAAGGATATATCTTTAAACATCTCTACAAAGGTACTGATAGAAAAGTAGACTGCCAGCTGAATATTACTTAGTACTAATTTACATGTTAAGCTTTTGTTAACTTATGTATACAAGATAGCAAAAAACAATGAGTTCTCAATTTGTACCAGGATACGTGTAAAACATATAATGCTGATTGCACAAGTAGGATGAAAGTGGCATTTTTTGAATTTGATTACCATTTAGTGTGAATGCTCCAATGCTTTTCTAGTACACAACAGCTTCTTTGAAAATATACGGATTTTCTCATGGATGGGAACAGCACTTTTTACCAGAGCTTGAGCATCATTTTCGGTTGATCGGGCACTGTGTGTTCAACCATATTGGGGAAGGGGGTATCATTACCTGCTCTAGCTTTAATTAAAATAGACCAGACTAGCATTTTTAGAAAAAGTTGATTTTTTTGAGCAATATACCTTACTATTCACATTTAACGCATCAAAGAAGAAATTAATATTTGTGCAAAACAAAACTTTTGATGAAATTTCCAAAAAATCATATTCTGATTTTTGTTACAGCATTTAATTAGTGTAGTCCTGAAAAAAAAGGTGGGGGATAATGCGTACAGATGAATCAGTGGTATGTTCAATGAACACTGGTTTGGGAAATTAGAGAGTTGGAGAACATCATGCCCTCTTAACTACACACCTGAAATACTTGAACTGCCAGATCTAGGGGGAGCAAGCCGGAGCTTTTGTCAGAGGGTAAAAATCTACAGTATAACTTCGATTTAACGATACCTGATTTAATGATTTTCTGAATTTAAGGATACATTTCACTGGTCTGGGTTTGACTGCATTGAATGTCTATGCTCCTCGATTTAACGATATCCTTGACTTAATATCTTTTTCCAGTCCCTTGACAATTGTTAAATCGGGGTTAAACTGTATTTGTCTTATTTTTTTTAAGTCGATGTACAAACTCAAAGAAAAATGAGTGAAGACATCAGTTGTCTGGATAAATGAAAGTTTACTGTATTACACGTTTCCGTGACATAAAAAGCATTTGAGTGTTTTAGACTAGCGCTTCTCAATCTTTTGTGACACGCAGACTGGCAAAAGCTGTTGGAAAAAATTTTGCAGACCATTTAAATTTCTTTAAAAAATATATAAAAAAACTTACATTTGCAGACTATATTAAAAATATGCGACACTTTTTTTAGGCTGTGGTTTTTCCTCCATTTATGGATTTATTTTAGAAAAAAAAAACTTCCGACTCAGGGAACGATAAAACTTCGTAAAAGATTGTGTTGACAGCAAAGTTTTTTTAAAAAATTGTTGCAGAGTAATAAAAATAAATGAATAAATAAATAAAGAAAGGAAACTTAACAGGATTTTTTTTAAAAAACGTGAATGAAGAAAAAGTGGACTGGTCATGATTTTTTCCTGCTGACCAGTACCGGTCTGCCGGACCACTGGTTGAGGATCGCTGTGCTTCACTATAAAAAATTTTAACTTGAAAAATTTATTTTTAAATACAGTAAAAAAAAATTAACACGAAACTGAAGGGACTAAATTTTTTTTTTGTTTAAAAAATTGAATCAAATTACACAATACTTTGTCCGGACTAATATATCATTGCGTGTTAACCATATATCATGTTAAACTTTTTTCACTGTATATCCATAGAAGCAAGTTAGGAGACGAGCCCTGGATTGAAAGTATCTTGAATATGTTCCAGTATCCTACAGAACTTATTTAGCAAAAAAATCAGATATTGACAGTTGGCCCAGTTATTCTCATGGTCAGATTTTTTTTTTTCATTTTGCCAATACCTGAACCACGAAGGTTCAGGTAATGGGAATGTTCAGGGTGTGGAAGGTCCACCTACCACATAATTTAATTACCCTAGCAAAAGTTTTGTAGTTCTGCCTACATCTTCGGACATTTTCAAAAACCATATTCAGGGGCGGACTGGATCCCGTAAGAGGGAGTCAACCTTGGCCTCCAAAGGGCGCAAAAAAAAAGGTGTAAAAAAAATGCAACAAAAAGATGAGAAAAAGAAAGGAAAAAAAAAAACAATGGTACACAGGTTTACGAGTTAAAAGAAAAGAAACAGAAAAGGGAAGTCACACAGGTTCGTGAACGCAAAAAAAAAAAAAAAAAGGAAATTGCACTAAATGTTTTTTTTTAAAATTGATTAAAAGAAACCTTTCTTAAAAAAAATGTTTTTAGGCTTGAGGGCACCTGGCCATATTTAAATCACTTAGCTGGAGACTGAACACTAAGCACCCTTAAATATTTTTTAGTGTAATGTGCATAAAATGAAAGATACAATAAACCAAATTTTACTGTAAAACTATACCACGTTTGCATTTTTCAATATTAAATTGAAAACAAGTCATTTTGAAAGATCTTCTCTATTTTGATTCTTTGAAACTTTACTGGTAATTAGAAATATGCATTACATAAAATGTTTAATACAAGAATATGCTTTATTTAGAACAACAAAAAACTTCTAAATTACGGTAAAATTACAGTTACCCAAATCAACCAGACCGCATTCGTATTATTAGATTTTTCCGATAGTACATTTTAATCTACTGTCGACCCCATTTACACAAATATTGTTAGTTCCACCATATATTTGAATAAGTGGGGATTTTTAACATTGCATCTACGGCATGGTAAATATTCGGTTCCGGGATATTTATTTATAAGCGGGGTATTCGTTTATCCGTTATGCGATTAAGCAGAGGCGACGGTATTTACTGTACGAATGTTGAAATTCAGAAAAACTATTTTTAAAGAGAAAGAGCTATTCATTGGTCAAGTAGAAAAGCTAACGCTTTTCATGATAAGTGTACTAACAAGTGCTGCAGCGGAGAGAAGGATAATAGCGTGCGCCGACAGAATAATAATTTTCCAAATTGCAGCAAGTGCAATCTCCTTTATTTTTTGCTCAAATTCTGAAAGCGATTCAGATAGTTGTTGTAGAGTCATACTGTATATGTTAATGTATGGCATAACAATAAGAAACGCTTTGAATTTTCAAAAACCGTTTTATTAAATTTTTCAATAGTACTTTTGTCATTTACTAATCATAAAACCAGACACATGTTTGCATATATATATATATATATATATATATATATATATATATACACAATGGAGTCTCGAAAGTTAGAAGTTCCACTTAATTTGAGGTGTTTAATTTATATTATCAGTTATACAGTTTAGTTCCGAAAAATTGATCTTTATTAAAATCTAAAAATAAATACGTACAGACCTTGTGGGAAAAAAAAGTTGCTTAGAGGTAATTAAAGCAAAATTTATGCTGAAATATCTGTGATAATTTTCCATGAAGACAATACTTCCTTTTCTTTGCACAAAGAAAAGAGGCTCTTCCATACATTCTCTAAAAGGGGTGCAAATTTAATCTGGAAGAATTTTCCGGATAATCCGAGTTTTCATCGATACGAGCCCCCAATTACCTTGAATTTATTTTCGAGTTTCTACTCTGTACCCATATGGTAGTTTCCGCTTAATGAGATTACTTGGACAATAATTTTGATACCTAACTAAATTTGTAGAAAGTTTTTCAGGGATCCATCCAGTTTTTATTTTTTGGGACCCCATTTCGTGAAAAAGCTAAATATTTTTGTGAATTTTCTTTATTTTTGAAAAGTGAATCATTTTGAATTACCAGGTTATATTTCAATTTGATAGCTATGATCGTGGCAAAATGATGCTTGTGCAACCTTTTAATTAGGTGTACAAAGGAAATTGTTAATGTCCAAGCTATAGAATCACAAAAAGTCTTTATTGCGAGTCACCACTTTTTCAATTTGTAGTGTCCCATGGTGAGGGGATTCTGAATCTTGACTTTTATTTCATGATGCAAATTTTTGTGAATGAGCTGCATTTACAATGTGAAATTTTGTGAAGTATCCACAAAGTGGACCCAATTCAGGTCTGGGTCAATCCCTGTTCTTATATTTTTTCAAACAATTATGTATGATTAGATACATATTTTGGCAAGCTCTGGGCCACAGAGAGCCAAGGAGGGCCCCTTGTCCGTTTGGTCGATGGGTGTCCCGCTTCCTATAAAACTTATAACATTTCCTGAAATGGCCTATGGTCGGCTCTGGGTGAGCAACAAAGGTTGTTCACAAATTTTGAGGTACTCCCATTGTTGAAAAAGCAACAAGAATAGCTGAAAAAATATGCTGGTATCATTGTGGAACTCGACTATGGACATTTTTGCTGTCGTCATAATATGGCACTCGAGACTCGGGAGAAGCACAGCGTTTTTTTTTTTTTGCAGAAATTTTTTAAGAGATAATTTGAATCACAGACAGTTTTAAATCTTATCAAGATTCTGGTTGAAGTTATTGTGTACTTAAATTTGTTATTTTTGATTTCAATGAAATCCTTCCAACTTGAAACAGCAAAACATGCGAGAAAAATCAAGTAATTTTGTTTGTTAATTGAGCTTTTTACCGAAACAATATTATCAATGTATCATGATTATTACATTGTGAAAGCAAATGAGATAGAACGAACTTCAAAACACCATAATTGAAATAACATTGGACAATAACTATTCTTACTTACCTGTCACAATCCAAAAAAGGGAAGCATATAGAACAAAAAAGGTCAGCAACAGAGTATGTTAGATTTTAAAGTATACTAGCACTCTCTTTTGCTGCCCATTTTGTTATCGATATTTCCATAATAAAGCTCGTTTGATGCAGTAGCGTAGTATTGACGAACTTTATATTAAAAAAAAAAAAAAAAACGATGCTCCGTTGAAAACAAAATAAAGACTGAAACAAAGCGCTTTTTGAAAAAAACCTTCTTTGATTCTTACGGCTATAATGCATACTCAACAAAATTAGTAATGAGAGCTAAATATCAATCAATTTCAAATAAGAGCTAATGAATAAGCTGCTCTTGCAGCCTTGTTTTTTTTTTCCAAAGCTTCCCTGATTATAAATTGACGATTAAACTAAGTCATCTTCTCAGAAACATTCAGAGAAAGCCACAGAATACTTAAAATTCATCCGATTGAATTTTTACATGCCTCTTCTTTAGACTAGCACGAAAACAACAATAGGATATTTATTCCTGAATTTTAAAAGCGAACTTTCAGTTTCACAGTAGTTAACACTGACTTTCAAAATCTACACTCCATTGCGCAAAAAAGCGAAATCGACCGGAACGACCGCGCGTTTGTTTATAAACTCCTTCGATTCAGTTGATGACCGTGACGTCAGAGCCGCGACCGGTCGAGATCGGAGCAACCGAAGATCAAGAGTTTATAAACGCGCCCTGAAGTCACTGTCTAATGGCGGAATTGAAAACTAAAACAAACGCACATGGTAACGAAGAAAATGCTAAAAGTGTTGTAATTTTTGTTCGTACGTATGATTTTTTCGCTTTATTCTTTTTAAATTAATTTTCAAAGTCTTGTGGATATTCTGGCCCACGTAGAAAGAAATGAGAATTCAAGAAGCATTACTAAACGTCAAAGATTAATGCAAACTACGTAGTTCGTAGTTCTAAGCAGCTATTTCCATGATGTTGAATTCGATATTTATCAATTCTTGATAAAACTAAATAATAATTGTGACCTGACAAGAACAACAATTAATGCTAGAAAATTCAATATGACATTACAAATTATTATCGAAAGAAGATGATACTTCTTTGCCTTGCTTGGCTAGCGCTTATTTTTTTTCCATTTGTAGCTGAGTTATTTCTCTCGAATTCCCGAATCGGTTCATTTAAAAATTTTCTGTTTCGATTTTTCTAATTTCTGAGTTACGATTTAATTGTGTCATGTTATGCAAATCATCAACAAAATTCTCACGGATATATGGTAGTAGTTTTCTTTTCAGTTGATTGACCATTATTTCTTTTCACTTATCGAATTCTGTAATCTTACTACCATTTTATTCCACTCATGATAAAAATTAAAAATGGTTTAACTAAAAACGCGAAATCTCGCCAAGGCTACTTTGCTCGCACAATACCAAAATTATAACCCTAAACAAATTTGGCGAAACCTTTCAGCTGAGAATAAAAGGAATAAAGTAAATTCTTTCTAGGTTAAACATTTTTCATTTTGTTCTACGATAATAAATCCAAGAAAATATTTTGCATACTGTCCATTCCAACTAAATGCTGCTGTAAAATATGATTAGTTAAATTAATTTAAGATTAAAAAAAACTCATATCCTTACAAATTCATACAAAACAATAAAAAATTTTACCTGGTATAACGTTATCCAATTTTGTTAACCCAGAGTTTTCTTGTTTACGCGTCCACCATTTAATACTTTTTTGAAAGAAATAAGGAAAACTAACATTATTTTGAGAAGCTCGAGAATACTCTTAAGGGACGAATTAATTTCTGTAGCTGAAAGCAAACTAAGACACATCGATTGCGTTAATAAATACTCAGAACAAACTGCCTGTGTTTACGTCAACAGACACACATGGAACTAAAACGTGGCAATGTTTTAGTTCCATCGGCAGTTTTGTAAATCACCGCAAGGTAGCGTATTCGACCGCTGGAGTTCCGAATAATAATTGTTCTGATAAGTACTGTGTTATAGAGAATGAGATATGAGAACCTTTCATGTGTCTTTCAAAAAGAAGTCTTAACTCTAAATTTGACTTATCTATTGAATTTATAAATATGCTTTAGTATATATATTCTTGAAAAACCATTCAACTCAATCTTACTTAGTTGGGATTTGTTTTCAGTGCAAAATAATTGTACACAGAAATATTTTTATCTTAAGACCTATCAAAAAATGACATTATTTTCAACATTTCTTTGTTTCTGTTTTTTAATTTTATATTACATATTTTAATGATATTAAGAGTTGCCACTAAAAGGCTCGAAAACGTATCGATATTATCTTAAACGTTTGATGGAATGTATATTGATTTTTAAATTACAAGATAATAATGATAACAATAAAAAAAATACCTTGTCTATTTATTGGTAAACACATTTTCATAGTATTGTCATGTATAATATGCAATTAATAATTTGTTTCTGTTGAAAAATCTTTTTTTTGGATGATCAGGCTTTTAGCAACGTTTTCAAGAAAATTTATTTTGAAGATTTTCACCATTTTACTTTTTGTTGAGAAAATATTTTGCTTCAAAATTATTTGTTGTTATTTTTTTTCTTTTTACTTTAATCTGTGGAAAACAATTCATGGGTAAACACATTTTAAGAAAATTTAATTTGCTCTTTCAATGAAAAAAAGCTTGCAATCGAGTATATTGTCAGCGAACGAAGCAAAACGTTCGATCGCTTAGCGTGACTCACTCAACTGTGTTCCGGGCCCAGGTAGAAAGAACGCGCGGCGACGAATGGAGCACGCGCTTTGTCACGGTGGTCCCGATATTGTTTATACAGAAGTTTTACGTATTAAAGGAGTTTTACGGTATCATTTCATTCAGGAAGACTTCCATAATTGTGAAATTGGCGAACTTGATCCATTGGTGTCAAATTTTTGGCACCAAAATGCCAGCGCGAGAAATATTTTTCTTTTTCATTCGTAAAAAAGAGTAGAAAAATGTTTATTTGCAAGGAGCTGACTACGAATAAAATCCCTCTTTAAGGTGGGGTTCATTAAATGAACCGTTCGTGACAAGGGGGAGGAAATAAATGACAAGAGGGACATACAATGGAGAAAATGTGACATCAAGCCCCTTTTTTTTGGTACGAAAGTTGATTAAAAACAGTATGACATGTGGCAAAGGGAACAGGGAGCATGGTGAAGTGTGAAAATTTGTGACAAAGGAGAGAGGCGTCAAAAATTTTGAAAAGAGCATTACTCAGTTATTTCCTAAACCGTAAACATATCACAAAAACGATTTTTTTTTAAAATAAAATTGCATAATTATTACGATGTCCAGTGTTTCTGAATGGACAATTTTTAATGTAGCAAGTACCAATCGTTCATTTGTCTGTTTGAAATTTTATATTTCTAATGGAAGAGGTCAAGACAACTTACTCAATAATATTAAAATTTTTAGAAGAAATATTGTTCATGAAGAAGTTTTACGTATAATCTGAGTTTTGCAGCATCATTTCATTCAGGAAGATTTTGATAATTGGGAAATTGGCGCTCTTCATTTATTGGCGTCAAATTTTTGGCACCAATTACTGCGCAAGAAATGTTTTTCTTTGCATACGTAAACAAAGAGTAGGGAAATATATATTTCCATACGGTTACCACAAAACAGGGGCTGTCCATGAATGAAGTCCCGCTTTAAGGTGGGGTTCACGAAATAGTAAAAGTTTGTGACTAGGGAGAAGAAAGAAATGACAAGAGGGACATACAATGAGGAGGATGTGACAACAAGCCATTTTTTAATAGGAACGTTGATGAAAAACAGTGACATGTGAAAAAAGGAAGAGGGGTATGGTGAACTGCGAAACTTTGACAAAGAGGGGAGAGGGTCGAAAATGTTGAAAAGTGTGACATCAGTTATCACCGTCCTCAACCATAAACAAATCTCAAAGATGAAATTTTTTAAAAAATTGTACTATTATTGCGACGTCCAGTGTTTTCAAATGAAACAGTTATATGTTGCCACGAGTAGGGTTCGTTCATTTGATACTTGGAAATGTATATTTCTAATGACGAAGAAGCAACACACTGAATAATAGTAGACGTTTTATAAGTAATATTGTTCACATAGAAGTTTTTCGTATAAACTGAGTTTTGATGTTTCATTTCATATGGGAAAATTTTGAAAAATGTATTATTGACAATTTTTATCCATTGGCCTCAATTTTTTTGTTTCCAATGCCAGCGCAAAAAATGTTTTTCCTTTGCATACGTAAACAAAGAGTAAGGAAGTATCTATTTCTATAGGGTTAGCACAAAGCAGCATGGTATCCAAAATAAAATTAATCAAGCCAAGAATTTGACGACCACACCAATTTCTCAATGGGGCTGTTTTCTTTTCACTCAAAAGTACTACTTTTAGTCACTGAAATTGATAGAATAATCAAAAGAAATAACGTGGAGCCAGAAAAAACTTTTGTTTTCTCGACAGTTATTTTTTTTAAATTAATATTTCAAACGTTCAATTTTGGATTTAAAGCGTGATTTTTATGACGTTACAAGTGATGTACTTTGTCACGCTACTCCAGTGCCGTGCTAAATGTTTACGCTTTGCTGTCAACCGCTTTTCCACACTATGATAATTTGCGCTGTGCGCTAATGGCATCAGTGAATGTTATTTCATCGTTTTTGATGCCATGTGCAGAAGCGTAAAAACTGAATTTCAATCGACGCACCGATTAAAATAATCGTTAAAAAAATTACATTTTTAAAAAATTATTTAAAAAATGGTTAAAACTCATGTTTTTAAGCTTGCTCTTTCAGAAAAACTAAAAATTTCGGAAACGACCACATTATCGAAATATCCCTTTTCATCCATATATTTGAGATTAACAGACAAAAAGCAAAGTTGGAATAAATTATTTCCTTTTGTTATTGTGTGTACGTATAAAAATTGTATGTTTCCAGATATGAAGTAAACAAGATTAAAAGTAGAAATAAAAATGTTGTGAATAGTTTAATTCATATAAGGTTTCTCAAATATTCATTTATGAATATGGTCGAATTTCGATCACTGGGCGAACACTAGTAAAATAATAAAAACTAATCCAGAAACAACTACCTATTTTTCGGAATTTTTTTTTTGACATGTTCAAAGACCTGTTCAAACAAATCTGAAGCCCAAATATGAGCAAAACCTAGCACAGTGAAGAAATGTCACATGCATATTAGTTTTAGGGAGATGATGACTCACTTACCCCAACCCACCCTATATGGAACTCTTCAGTTTGTCTTAAAATTCTTTCTTTAGGTGTTACCTACATCAGCGACTCTTAACTGCAGCTCCTTTGAACCTGCACCGGTATTCAAAAATTTTTACTTGACTTCGGATAAATTTATTTGATATTTTTTCTCAAAGGTTGATTTACCTATGCATAAAAAGTACAATAGGTTACCTTCACATTTAAAAGTAGCATAAGTAAATAAAAATAAATATATTAAAATTCACTTATGAAACAGTTACCTTAAATTACCACTATAGTCCAGCATCACTTGTTTTCTTAGCTCTGGATTTTGTACACAGTTTGAATGAAATAATTAGCAATTCAAGAGCTTGAATACCCTACCTTGCGGTGATTTACCACTTTTCTCCTTTGTGGTAAAATGTAGGCTTCAGAGTTTGTGCTCTAATGCAATTTCAAAAAAAAAATAGAAAAGAACCCCATCAGCACAATGAAAAATTAGTCATTCCCTAAACATTAAATCAGGTTAGAAGTTACGGCATTTCTTTGTTTTTTCCCTTTTCAGCCATGATTGCAACATCTCCTGTAGTTTATTGGAATTGCAAATTAATTCACCAACTGCTTTAAAATATGAAACAAAAAACTCGTGACATTTTTAATACCATTTATTTGTCCTTGAAATGTAAAATCCATGATTTAATATGTACAATTCTGCCATTTACACTATTTCAGTTAGCAAGCAAGTTTGCTTTTCTGTGTAGGAAGGAGCCCAAATCTTTTTTTGATAGTAATTCTATACTTGCTGTATGGATCTGCAGGCGAAAATCGGGCTGAAAAGAAGAAGGAAAACAGTGAATAACTGTACAATAAAAAAAGTTCACATTGGCTGTTGAATACAGGAGGGCAAGTTTTATTATGAACAGGCACCTTTATATTCATAACATAATTAGGGATAAAACAAATAAAACGTTTTGTAATTAATTTACTACATTAAAATCTGATTGTATCTATGCATGTAATTCTAATTCCTGGACAACATAAGTGTGCCGAGGTTCAATCCAGGTTAGTTTCTTTCATTGAATTTTGTTTTCTCTTCAAATTTCTTTTTTTATAATAATGTAAATCTCTGAAAATTTTCCAGATCACTATGCCATTACTCTATGCAAACATTGAAAGCACTTTATAATTTCTAAATATTATCCTGCCAAGTTTTTATAGAGCTCAATAGGGAGACACTGCACCCCATATAGTCTAAGATCCGGCTGCAAAATTTTGAACCCATCGAGTATGAAGTCAAAATCAAATTTTTATATTACATAATAAAAGGGGCAATGTGTTTTGGTTAGGTTGCCTAGCAATAAGTGCCTGCAAGTATTTTTTTTATCAAATATTGTTTGACATTTTGGGGCAAAAATGACGCATTTGTTATTAAAATAAACTATACTATCCTTCAAAGAAATATACCTAAAGAACTTGAAAAGTTATGGTTGCCGTTGCGCAACTGGCCGCAACCTATTCGCAGCCACATGTAAACGGGCGCAATTGGTGCACATTTATGCACTCATAAAGTATAGTCGTCATTTATATAAGAAATTAAAGCTAATTTTTTTCTGAACGTGATAAACTAAGGTTGCATATGCAAAAATGGCCGCAAATGGGGGTTGCCAGCTTTTTAGTTAAGATTGCTTAGAATGAAAGAGTTAGTGCTTTACAATATTTGTTCGACAGGAAAGCGATAGCCAGCTAGCTCTACGCATGGGCATATCCAGAAGGGGCAAAGTTGGGCAGCTTCCCCCCCCAGCTTCAAAAATAAAAAATATTTAGAATTAAAAAAAATTAAATTGACGGTTGTTTCAATTTTTAAATTTATCAAAGAGTTTATATGTAATAACTTATTTCTGAGTTTGAAAGTGTATACATCTTCTTTGGGAGCTCATTGAAAAGGGAAAGTAATTGGTGTTTAGTTGGGTTAATACCGCACTCATTTTAGAATTTCATTGCTTCCAAAATCTTGGAATAAAAAAGGTGGGGGGAGGGGGGCTAAAAACCAGTCTTCTAACTTCCCAAATGATGGGACTTTTCAGGTGCGCTCTGAACTTGAAAATTTTACCAGGATGTAAACTCTCAATAGGCTGAATAGAACTCTAAATTTATCTGAATGATGATAATTCACCTAATGGAACTCCGAATTTCGTCGAATGATATTTTTATCATATCGTCAAGCAAAACTTTCCAAATAATGATATTTTTGACCTATCGTCAAACAAAATTTGCCGAATAAGAAAAATTTTGGGAGGTCACTGTGACCTCCCATTAGGGCTCCCCTACGGCTGCCCCCTCCCCTCTTCTTTCATTGTTGAGCTGGATACGCCCATGGTTGTATAATTTTTTAAAGTCATCGCTCATGCGTCAATTGTTAGTGTTCTCAACCAACGATACAAACAGTAGTAGAAACAAATTTCAAATGCTTCAAAGAAATAAAATTAATAAATTTTTGTGTGGTTACATTTAAAATCTCATATACATATAACATGTATTCCTCAATAAAAGGTAAAATTAGTTTGTTTTGTAAAAATATTTAAATAATTTTCTTGTTTTTTGGAAACATTTTCTGTATAATATAACTGTCTTATCATCAATAACTGGGGTCATATTCTTTCACAAATATTAACATTTTATTCTAATTTTATAGATGAAAGACATTTTGCGGATAAAATAATATTCTGAAGATAAAATTTAAAGGGAAAATTTAGTGACTGTAGGTGCCCCCATCTTCCTCTACATTTACGTGTGCAACTTAAAAAGCTACTGCATTGTTGAACACCATTTACAGATGTATTCATCCCCTAGTAATAATACAATGATTTATACTTTCCAGTTAGTGCTTAACAGTTAAAATGGGATTTCCTACACTTTCTTCGGCGATTTTATACCTCCACTCCCTCAACCAGTACAACTAGCCCCTCAGACCTTACTTAAAAGACATATACTTTGTTATTCTTTTGTAGAAAAAAGTTTACACGAGCGCATAAAAAAGACTATTTACTATATTTGGAAAAAAAAACTAGAAAAAACCGTGATGTAGTGAAGTTGCGAAAGTTGAAGCGCGAAATAGCGAGGGACAACTGTAATGGGAAAATGATATTAAATTGGAGTAAAAGGAAGTCATGCGAGGCACACATCAGCTCGTTTTCTTAGGAACAACGGGGGGGGGGGGGATTGCAACTGAGGTCGTTTTTTTAGGTCGCCACGTGGCAAGTGGCGACTGTGAATCTTGACCTTTAGAGAATGGGGGTGAGGGAGAGAGGATTTCAAATTGTATTTTTGAAGCAAATATTATAAAAGTGATGCTAAAGGAATGCTAACAAGAAATATAAATTATATTAATCATGGAAATATAAGAGGCATTGGGTGAAGGTTGAGAGCTCTTGAAGCAAATGGTTCATTCCACCCATTTTTATAAGGAAAAAAAATCTTTAAACCATGGTCCCACAGTGAAAAAAAAAAAAAGAATTTCCTATAAAAACAACAACAAATTCCTTTAAAATCTTTTTGTAAATCATTGCAAACGCCATGGCAGTAAAAATCAACATGCACTTTTCAGGTAACTAGTTTAATGAAAAGGATTAATTGTGAGTAAATTAGCACGAAGGGAGTAAAAAAAATATTAGATGAACATATGATTTGAATTTTTTCAATAATTAAGATTATTGCTTTTTCTTTTCACATAAAAATATTTCAACTACTAGCCTCTTCCAGTAATATACAATTTGGCATTTACCAATTTGGCGAAGGGGGGGGGGGGGCTTTGTGTGGTCAAAAACAAATTGCCTTTTAAAGTTTTAAATTAATTAACATTATGGGGTCATTCCATACAGATTCAACGGATGAGTTCGCTCGACCATGTTTAATTCTTTTGAAACTCATATCCCAAAATGATGCAAATGAATGATGTTTAAAACCACTTTTATTTTTTCTCTAACCTTAACCCTTGATTTTTGCAGTCAAAAATGGGACTTTTAGACCTTTTCATTTTGGCCAAAATCTATTTGAATTACATTTATGGCAGTTAATTTTACGCTTTGATGCTAAAGTGCATAAGATGACAGTCTCACATGCTGAGTTACGTGGGTGTAACTTAAAAATTAAAATAATGGCAACAGGTTAAAGTTCAAGGTCAAATGTAAAATTTTTGCTCATTTCAAAGGGTCATAACTCGCTTAGGGGACGAAAACACGAAATGAAATATCGCAAAAACTAATCTCTGGAGTCACACTAATGAGAAAATATAGTTGTAATTGTGTGTTTGTTTACCCTTTACAAATTACAGCCCCTCAAAGATCAGAAAATTGAGAAAAATGACATTTTTAGACCCCTGTAAACCAAAAGGGGATGGAATTAAAAATGAAATTTCTTGGTCAATTGAATATTCCATTCAAGTACTATACATTTTATATATATTGTTTTGTGCATTTGGTTTGTAAAAAAGATACAGGTCTTTAAAATTGAGCAATTTCGATAGTTAATTTACACACTAAAACAGGGGGGGGGGGGATTGCAACTGAGGTCGTTTTTTTAGGTCGCCACGTGGCAAGTGGCGACTGTGAATCTTGACCTTTAGAGAATGGGGGTGAGGGAGAGAGGATTTCAAATTGTATTTTTGAAGCAAATATTATAAAAGTGATGCTAAAGGAATGCTAACAAGAAATATAAATTATATTAATCATGGAAATATAAGAGGCATTGGGTGAAGGTTGAGAGCTCTTGAAGCAAATGGTTCATTCCACCCATTTTTATAAGGAAAAAAAATCTTTAAACCATGGTCCCACAGTGAAAAAAAAAAAAAAGAATTTCCTATAAAAACAACAACAAATTCCTTTAAAATCTTTTTGTAAATCATTGCAAACGCCATGGCAGTAAAAATCAACATGCACTTTTCAGGTAACTAGTTTAATGAAAAGGATTAATTGTGAGTAAATTAGCATGAAGGGAGTAAAAAAAATATTAGATGAACATATGATTTGAATTTTTTCAATAATTAAGATTATTGCTTTTTCTTTTCACATAAAAATATTTCAACTACTAGCCTCCTCCAGTAATATACAATTTGGCATTTACCAATTTGGCGAAGGGGGGGGGGGGGCTTTGTGTGGTCAAAAACAAATTGCCTTTTAAAGTTTTAAATTAATTAACATTATGGGGTCATTCCATACAGATTCAACGGATGAGTTCGCTCGACCATGTTTAATTCTTTTGAAACTCATATCCCAAAATGATGCAAATGAATGATGTTTAAAACCACTTTTATTTTTTCTCTAACCTTAACCCTTGATTTTTGCAGTCAAAAATGGGACTTTTAGACCTTTTCATTTTGGCCAAAATCTATTTGAATTACATTTATGGCAGTTAATTTTACGCTTTGATGCTAAAGTGCATAAGATGACAGTCTCACATGCTGAGTTACGTGGGTATAACTTAAAAATTAAAATAATGGCAACAGGTTAAAGTTCAAGGTCAAATGTAAAATTTTTGCTCATTTCAAAGGGTCATAACTCGCTTAGGGGACGAAAACACGAAATGAAATATCGCAAAAACTAATCTCTGGAGTCACACTAATGAGAAAATATAGTTGTAATTGTGTGTTTGTTTACCCTTTACAAATTACAGCCCCTCAAAGATCAGAAAATTGAGAAAAATGACATTTTTAGACCCCTGTAAACCAAAAGGGGATGGAATTAAAAATGAAATTTCTTGGTCAATTGAATATTCCATTCAAGTACTATACATTTTATATATATTGTTTTGTGCATTTGGTTTGTAAAAAAGATACAGGTCTTTAAAATTGAGCAATTTCGATAGTTAATTTACACACTAAAACAGGGGGGGGGGGGATTGCAACTGAGGTCGTTTTTTTAGGTCGCCACGTGGCAAGTGGCGACTGTGAATCTTGACCTTTAGAGAATGGGGGTGAGGGAGAGAGGATTTCAAATTGTATTTTTGAAGCAAATATTATAAAAGTGATGCTAAAGGAATGCTAACAAGAAATATAAATTATATTAATCATGGAAATATAAGAGGCATTGGGTGAAGGTTGAGAGCTCTTGAAGCAAATGGTTCATTCCACCCATTTTTATAAGGAAAAAAAATCTTTAAACCATGGTCCCACAGTGAAAAAAAAAAAAAGAATTTCCTATAAAAACAACAACAAATTCCTTTAAAATCTTTTTGTAAATCATTGCAAACGCCATGGCAGTAAAAATCAACATGCACTTTTCAGGTAACTAGTTTAATGAAAAGGATTAATTGTGAGTAAATTAGCACGAAGGGAGTAAAAAAAATATTAGATGAACATATGATTTGAATTTTTTCAATAATTAAGATTATTGCTTTTTCTTTTCACATAAAAATATTTCAACTACTAGCCTCTTCCAGTAATATACAATTTGGCATTTACCAATTTGGCGAAGGGGGGGGGGGGGCTTTGTGTGGTCAAAAACAAATTGCCTTTTAAAGTTTTAAATTAATTAAAATTATGGGGTCATTCCATACAGATTCAACGGATGAGTTCGCTCGACCATGTTTAATTCTTTTGAAACTCATATCCCAAAATGATGCAAATGAATGATGTTTAAAACCACTTTTATTTTTTCTCTAACCTTAACCCTTGATTTTTGCAGTCAAAAATGGGACTTTTAGACCTTTTCATTTTGGCCAAAATCTATTTGAATTACATTTATGGCAGTTAATTTTACGCTTTGATGCTAAAGTGCATAAGATGACAGTCTCACATGCTGAGTTACGTGGGTGTAACTTAAAAATTAAAATAATGGCAACAGGTTAAAGTTCAAGGTCAAATGTAAAATTTTTGCTCATTTCAAAGGGTCATAACTCGCTTAGGGGACGAAAACACGAAATGAAATATCGCAAAAACTAATCTCTGGAGTCACACTAATGAGAAAATATAGTTGTAATTGTGTGTTTGTTTACCCTTTACAAATTACAGCCCCTCAAAGATCAGAAAATTGAGAAAAATGACATTTTTAGACCCCTGTAAACCAAAAGGGGATGGAATTAAAAATGAAATTTCTTGGTCAATTGAATATTCCATTCAAGTACTATACATTTTATATATATTGTTTTGTGCATTTGGTTTGTAAAAAAGATACAGGTCTTTAAAATTGAGCAATTTCGATAGTTAATTTACACACTAAAACAGGGGGGGGGGGGGGATTGCAACTGAGGTCGTTTTTTTAGGTCGCCACGTGGCAAGTGGCGACTGTGAATCTTGACCTTTAGAGAATGGGGGTGAGGGAGAGAGGATTTCAAATTGTATTTTTGAAGCAAATATTATAAAAGTGATGCTAAAGGAATGCTAACAAGAAATATAAATTATATTAATCATGGAAATATAAGAGGCATTGGGTGAAGGTTGAGAGCTCTTGAAGCAAATGGTTCATTCCACCCATTTTTATAAGGAAAAAAAATCTTTAAACCATGGTCCCACAGTGAAAAAAAAAAAAAAGAATTTCCTATAAAAACAACAACAAATTCCTTTAAAATCTTTTTGTAAATCATTGCAAACGCCATGGCAGTAAAAATCAACATGCACTTTTCAGGTAACTAGTTTAATGAAAAGGATTAATTGTGAGTAAATTAGCACGAAGGGAGTAAAAAAAATATTAGATGAACATATGATTTGAATTTTTTCAATAATTAAGATTATTGCTTTTTCTTTTCACATAAAAATATTTCAACTACTAGCCTCCTCCAGTAATATACAATTTGGCATTTACCAATTTGGCGAAGGGGGGGGGGGGGCTTTGTGTGGTCAAAAACAAATTGCCTTTTAAAGTTTTAAATTAATTAACATTATGGGGTCATTCCATACAGATTCAACGGATGAGTTCGCTCGACCATGTTTAATTCTTTTGAAACTCATATCCCAAAATGATGCAAATGAATGATGTTTAAAACCACTTTTATTTTTTCTCTAACCTTAACCCTTGATTTTTGCAGTCAAAAATGGGACTTTTAGACCTTTTCATTTTGGCCAAAATCTATTTGAATTACATTTATGGCAGTTAATTTTACGCTTTGATGCTAAAGTGCATAAGATGACAGTCTCACATGCTGAGTTACGTGGGTATAACTTAAAAATTAAAATAATGGCAACAGGTTAAAGTTCAAGGTCAAATGTAAAATTTTTGCTCATTTCAAAGGGTCATAACTCGCTTAGGGGACGAAAACACGAAATGAAATATCGCAAAAACTAATCTCTGGAGTCACACTAATGAGAAAATATAGTTGTAATTGTGTGTTTGTTTACCCTTTACAAATTACAGCCCCTCAAAGATCAGAAAATTGAGAAAAATGACATTTTTAGACCCCTGTAAACCAAAAGGGGATGGAATTAAAAATGAAATTTCTTGGTCAATTGAATATTCCATTCAAGTACTATACATTTTATATATATTGTTTTGTGCATTTGGTTTGTAAAAAAGATACAGGTCTTTAAAATTGAGCAATTTCGATAGTTAATTTACACACTAAAACAGGGGGGGGGGGGGGATTGCAACTGAGGTCGTTTTTTTAGGTCGCCACGTGGCAAGTGGCGACTGTGAATCTTGACCTTTAGAGAATGGGGGTGAGGGAGAGAGGATTTCAAATTGTATTTTTGAAGCAAATATTATAAAAGTGATGCTAAAGGAATGCTAACAAGAAATATAAATTATATTAATCATGGAAATATAAGAGGCATTGGGTGAAGGTTGAGAGCTCTTGAAGCAAATGGTTCATTCCACCCATTTTTATAAGGAAAAAAAATCTTTAAACCATGGTCCCACAGTGAAAAAAAAAAAAAAGAATTTCCTATAAAAACAACAACAAATTCCTTTAAAATCTTTTTGTAAATCATTGCAAACGCCATGGCAGTAAAAATCAACATGCACTTTTCAGGTAACTAGTTTAATGAAAAGGATTAATTGTGAGTAAATTAGCACGAAGGGAGTAAAAAAAATATTAGATGAACATATGATTTGAATTTTTTCAATAATTAAGATTATTGCTTTTTCTTTTCACATAAAAATATTTCAACTACTAGCCTCTTCCAGTAATATACAATTTGGCATTTACCAATTTGGCGAAGGGGGGGGGGGGGCTTTGTGTGGTCAAAAACAAATTGCCTTTTAAAGTTTTAAATTAATTAAAATTATGGGGTCATTCCATACAGATTCAACGGATGAGTTCGCTCGACCATGTTTAATTCTTTTGAAACTCATATCCCAAAATGATGCAAATGAATGATGTTTAAAACCACTTTTATTTTTTCTCTAACCTTAACCCTTGATTTTTGCAGTCAAAAATGGGACTTTTAGACCTTTTCATTTTGGCCAAAATCTATTTGAATTACATTTATGGCAGTTAATTTTACGCTTTGATGCTAAAGTGCATAAGATGACAGTCTCACATGCTGAGTTACGTGGGTGTAACTTAAAAATTAAAATAATGGCAACAGGTTAAAGTTCAAGGTCAAATGTAAAATTTTTGCTCATTTCAAAGGGTCATAACTCGCTTAGGGGACGAAAACACGAAATGAAATATCGCAAAAACTAATCTCTGGAGTCACACTAATGAGAAAATATAGTTGTAATTGTGTGTTTGTTTACCCTTTACAAATTACAGCCCCTCAAAGATCAGAAAATTGAGAAAAATGACATTTTTAGACCCCTGTAAACCAAAAGGGGATGGAATTAAAAATGAAATTTCTTGGTCAATTGAATATTCCATTCAAGTACTATACATTTTATATATATTGTTTTGTGCATTTGGTTTGTAAAAAAGATACAGGTCTTTAAAATTGAGCAATTTCGATAGTTAATTTACACACTAAAACAGGGGGGGGGGGGATTGCAACTGAGGTCGTTTTTTTAGGTCGCCACGTGGCAAGTGGCGACTGTGAATCTTGACCTTTAGAGAATGGGGGTGAGGGAGAGAGGATTTCAAATTGTATTTTTGAAGCAAATATTATAAAAGTGATGCTAAAGGAATGCTAACAAGAAATATAAATTATATTAATCATGGAAATATAAGAGGCATTGGGTGAAGGTTGAGAGCTCTTGAAGCAAATGGTTCATTCCACCCATTTTTATAAGGAAAAAAAATCTTTAAACCATGGTCCCACAGTGAAAAAAAAAAAAAAGAATTTCCTATAAAAACAACAACAAATTCCTTTAAAATCTTTTTGTAAATCATTGCAAACGCCATGGCAGTAAAAATCAACATGCACTTTTCAGGTAACTAGTTTAATGAAAAGGATTAATTGTGAGTAAATTAGCACGAAGGGAGTAAAAAAAATATTAGATGAACATATGATTTGAATTTTTTCAATAATTAAGATTATTGCTTTTTCTTTTCACATAAAAATATTTCAACTACTAGCCTCCTCCAGTAATATACAATTTGGCATTTACCAATTTGGCGAAGGGGGGGGGGGGGGCTTTGTGTGGTCAAAAACAAATTGCCTTTTAAAGTTTTAAATTAATTAACATTATGGGGTCATTCCATACAGATTCAACGGATGAGTTCGCTCGACCATGTTTAATTCTTTTGAAACTCATATCCCAAAATGATGCAAATGAATGATGTTTAAAACCACTTTTATTTTTTCTCTAACCTTAACCCTTGATTTTTGCAGTCAAAAATGGGACTTTTAGACCTTTTCATTTTGGCCAAAATCTATTTGAATTACATTTATGGCAGTTAATTTTACGCTTTGATGCTAAAGTGCATAAGATGACAGTCTCACATGCTGAGTTACGTGGGTATAACTTAAAAATTAAAATAATGGCAACAGGTTAAAGTTCAAGGTCAAATGTAAAATTTTTGCTCATTTCAAAGGGTCATAACTCGCTTAGGGGACGAAAACACGAAATGAAATATCGCAAAAACTAATCTCTGGAGTCACACTAATGAGAAAATATAGTTGTAATTGTGTGTTTGTTTACCCTTTACAAATTACAGCCCCTCAAAGATCAGAAAATTGAGAAAAATGACATTTTTAGACCCCTGTAAACCAAAAGGGGATGGAATTAAAAATGAAATTTCTTGGTCAATTGAATATTCCATTCAAGTACTATACATTTTATATATATTGTTTTGTGCATTTGGTTTGTAAAAAAGATACAGGTCTTTAAAATTGAGCAATTTCGATAGTTAATTTACACACTAAAACAGGGGGGGGGGGGGGGATTGCAACTGAGGTCGTTTTTTTAGGTCGCCACGTGGCAAGTGGCGACTGTGAATCTTGACCTTTAGAGAATGGGGGTGAGGGAGAGAGGATTTCAAATTGTATTTTTGAAGCAAATATTATAAAAGTGATGCTAAAGGAATGCTAACAAGAAATATAAATTATATTAATCATGGAAATATAAGAGGCATTGGGTGAAGGTTGAGAGCTCTTGAAGCAAATGGTTCATTCCACCCATTTTTATAAGGAAAAAAAATCTTTAAACCATGGTCCCACAGTGAAAAAAAAAAAAAAAGAATTTCCTATAAAAACAACAACAAATTCCTTTAAAATCTTTTTGTAAATCATTGCAAACGCCATGGCAGTAAAAATCAACATGCACTTTTCAGGTAACTAGTTTAATGAAAAGGATTAATTGTGAGTAAATTAGCACGAAGGGAGTAAAAAAAATATTAGATGAACATATGATTTGAATTTTTTCAATAATTAAGATTATTGCTTTTTCTTTTCACATAAAAATATTTCAACTACTAGCCTCTTCCAGTAATATACAATTTGGCATTTACCAATTTGGCGAAGGGGGGGGGGGGGCTTTGTGTGGTCAAAAACAAATTGCCTTTTAAAGTTTTAAATTAATTAAAATTATGGGGTCATTCCATACAGATTCAACGGATGAGTTCGCTCGACCATGTTTAATTCTTTTGAAACTCATATCCCAAAATGATGCAAATGAATGATGTTTAAAACCACTTTTATTTTTTCTCTAACCTTAACCCTTGATTTTTGCAGTCAAAAATGGGACTTTTAGACCTTTTCATTTTGGCCAAAATCTATTTGAATTACATTTATGGCAGTTAATTTTACGCTTTGATGCTAAAGTGCATAAGATGACAGTCTCACATGCTGAGTTACGTGGGTGTAACTTAAAAATTAAAATAATGGCAACAGGTTAAAGTTCAAGGTCAAATGTAAAATTTTTGCTCATTTCAAAGGGTCATAACTCGCTTAGGGGACGAAAACACGAAATGAAATATCGCAAAAACTAATCTCTGGAGTCACACTAATGAGAAAATATAGTTGTAATTGTGTGTTTGTTTACCCTTTACAAATTACAGCCCCTCAAAGATCAGAAAATTGAGAAAAATGACATTTTTAGACCCCTGTAAACCAAAAGGGGATGGAATTAAAAATGAAATTTCTTGGTCAATTGAATATTCCATTCAAGTACTATACATTTTATATATATTGTTTTGTGCATTTGGTTTGTAAAAAAGATACAGGTCTTTAAAATTGAGCAATTTCGATAGTTAATTTACACACTAAAACAGGGGGGGGGGGGATTGCAACTGAGGTCGTTTTTTTAGGTCGCCACGTGGCAAGTGGCGACTGTGAATCTTGACCTTTAGAGAATGGGGGTGAGGGAGAGAGGATTTCAAATTGTATTTTTGAAGCAAATATTATAAAAGTGATGCTAAAGGAATGCTAACAAGAAATATAAATTATATTAATCATGGAAATATAAGAGGCATTGGGTGAAGGTTGAGAGCTCTTGAAGCAAATGGTTCATTCCACCCATTTTTATAAGGAAAAAAAATCTTTAAACCATGGTCCCACAGTGAAAAAAAAAAAAAAGAATTTCCTATAAAAACAACAACAAATTCCTTTAAAATCTTTTTGTAAATCATTGCAAACGCCATGGCAGTAAAAATCAACATGCACTTTTCAGGTAACTAGTTTAATGAAAAGGATTAATTGTGAGTAAATTAGCACGAAGGGAGTAAAAAAAATATTAGATGAACATATGATTTGAATTTTTTCAATAATTAAGATTATTGCTTTTTCTTTTCACATAAAAATATTTCAACTACTAGCCTCTTCCAGTAATATACAATTTGGCATTTACCAATTTGGCGAAGGGGGGGGGGGGCTTTGTGTGGTCAAAAACAAATTGCCTTTTAAAGTTTTAAATTAATTAAAATTATGGGGTCATTCCATACAGATTCAACGGATGAGTTCGCTCGACCATGTTTAATTCTTTTGAAACTCATATCCCAAAATGATGCAAATGAATGATGTTTAAAACCACTTTTATTTTTTCTCTAACCTTAACCCTTGATTTTTGCAGTCAAAAATGGGACTTTTAGACCTTTTCATTTTGGCCAAAATCTATTTGAATTACATTTATGGCAGTTAATTTTACGCTTTGATGCTAAAGTGCATAAGATGACAGTCTCACATGCTGAGTTACGTGGGTGTAACTTAAAAATTAAAATAATGGCAACAGGTTAAAGTTCAAGGTCAAATGTAAAATTTTTGCTCATTTCAAAGGGTCATAACTCGCTTAGGGGACGAAAACACGAAATGAAATATCGCAAAAACTAATCTCTGGAGTCACACTAATGAGAAAATATAGTTGTAATTGTGTGTTTGTTTACCCTTTACAAATTACAGCCCCTCAAAGATCAGAAAATTGAGAAAAATGACATTTTTAGACCCCTGTAAACCAAAAGGGGATGGAATTAAAAATGAAATTTCTTGGTCAATTGAATATTCCATTCAAGTACTATACATTTTATATATATTGTTTTGTGCATTTGGTTTGTAAAAAAGATACAGGTCTTTAAAATTGAGCAATTTCGATAGTTAATTTACACACTAAAACAGGGGGGGGGGGGATTGCAACTGAGGTCGTTTTTTTAGGTCGCCACGTGGCAAGTGGCGACTGTGAATCTTGACCTTTAGAGAATGGGGGTGAGGGAGAGAGGAT